>NC_142775.1:19872852-21072852 GCF_988280905.1 Pimephales promelas
TGAAGGTATTAACAAGCTTTAACAAACTGTAACAAACTTTTTCAGAAAATTTGCTTTGGCAAACTACTCAAATGAACTCCAAATTAACTGTTTTTTTTCCGTTTTTTACGTGATTTAGTTTAAAAGTGTCGCATGTGTTGATTAAACATAGAACTAAATTAAGCTAAATTACACTACTATCTTCTTCTAACTGTTTTACAGCTGAAATTTAATTTGTTTCATTCTTGATTAATTTTACAACATTAACAATTGTTTTTTTTACAACATTATTATTTATTTTTCCAATTATTAAGGTAAAGCTACTTTGCCACAATCTCTATTGCATAAATCACTATATAAATAAACGTGACCTGACTGTAACTGTTCAGCATGACATAGTCTCAAATTCAGGAAAGCAGCAAGGATCCCAAAACCACGACAGGGCCAGACTGACAGGTACGTTTCTGTAAGGCAGTACAAGCGGCAACAAACACAACAGGGTTGACGAGATTCGCCATCTCATTCGATATCCAACCAGAGACGTCTCACATCACCGCCTCTGGACAGCTTTTGCATTGCTTCTACGGCAGCTGGGCATACCAGGTAAACATGTCACAACACTGGCCTCAAAAAAACAAGTCATTTTGGCTTTTCTATTTGAGACTCCTGAACATGATTATCACAGCAGGCTGATTAGAATAAGAATAGTGGAAAACAGAGTGTAGGTCGGACAGGTAGTGCTGTAATTTCCTGACCAGCTATTTAGCAGATGCATACAGTAGCGAGTACAGTGGTATACAGCACACTAATGGGAGGCACAATCTCCCTATAGAACAACTTAAGTGTTGTGTTTCTTGCTTGAGGGTGAAATTATGATATGGTCATCCTGGACTGAACCTAATATCTTTGATTTAACAGCACAGATATATTAATCTTAGGGTGTGTGAAGGCAGAAGAAGAGGAAGGCAGAAGGATACAAAGTGTTTACATATAATTTAAGTCTAGTGATACACACACAAATCCCAACGTTACATAGACAAGAACCAACAAAGACTAACTGAACAGAGGGAGACTAAATACAGATAGTAATGAACAATGACGAAGTGAACACAGGTGACACAGATGATGAAGATGAAAAACAGGTGGGTAATTGAGGGAGTGAGTTCAGGTGTGGAGACAAGGAGGATTCTGGGAAGTGTAGTGAAGACAGGATGGTGCGGATGACGACTGTGACAATTCAATAACAATTCATTTTAAAATTTCATTTATTTCAGTGAAAGCAAAGTTAATCCTAATCTCTTAATCTCACCAAGGCTGCATCTATTTGATCATAAATATATTTTCAGCATCATTACCCCAGTCTTTAGTGTCACATGATCTTTCAGAAATCCTTCTAATATGGTGCTAAAGAAGATTTTTTTGTAATATTTAATAATTTAATAAATGTCTTTTATTCCCCATTGTTTTTGAACAATTTAATGTGCCATTGCTAAATAAAAGTGTAAAAAAAAAATTAAATCTTATTTACCCAAAACTTTTGAATGGCAGCATATCAAGATTGCCAAAAACTAAAGCAGCTAAAATTGTTTTCAATATTAATAATAATTAGAAATTATCTTGATCTAGAATGATTTCTGAAGGATCATGTGACACTGAAGACTGGAGTAATAGCTGTGGAAAATTAAGTTTTGCCATCCAATATATATGAAATCAGTTAATCAGTTATGAAATCAGTTAATTTAAATTGTAAAAAAAAAATAAAAATAAAAATAAAAATAAAAATTTACAGTATTACTGTTTTTACTGTATTTTTGATCAAATAAATGCGTCCTTACTTTCAAAAACATAAAAAAAAAAAAATCCATTGTTTCCAATCTTTTCACCGGTAGTGTAAATTGTTTATATATATATATACACACATATATATATATATATATATATATATATATATATATATATATATATATGAAGAGTTCAGATGCAAAAGCCTCTAAGTGCCATTTGACATTTTATTCTAGAATGATCATTTTTATCAAGCTTGTATATTTAAGTTCAGTAATTTCACTATTAATTGTCATTTAAGTGAAATTACTGAACTTGAATATATAAGCTTGTTAAAAATGATAATTCTAGAATAAAATTTCAAATGGCACTTAGAGGCTTTTGCATCTGAACTCTTCATATATATATATATATATATATATATATATATATATATATATATATATATATGTATGTATATTATTATTATTATCATTATTATTTTATTTTTTACATTTTGTATATCTCTTTTAATTGATCCATTCCTTTTTAAAGACATATGTATCCAAAGACATGGTTTCAAAAGTTGCTTTTATGACTTCTGTTCCAGTTTGACAGGCTAACACCCATGGAGGCCATGCCAAATGTGCCTAGAAATAACACCGGGCCTCCCTACTGTCTCTGAGATTGCCCGCCTAGGAGCCTGGCACACAACATGGCGCACGAAAAAATCCTGTGGGTTATACTCATGTAGCATATTTCATAATGCAATGCAGAGTCCCAGCTTTAATCCTCTATCTACCCTCGTTGTCGGGCAGGCGCAAATAATTGCTGTGGCTGCTTCTGTGCCCCACCTCATCTGATCCAGATGGGTATATCCGAAACACAAGTCATTAATAACAATGACACAAAGCGTTACTACATAAACACTTAGTGAATGGCGGGCGCTGCGCGCCACACACCTCCACCACTCTCCTGTTCCCCTGTAATCAGAGCAGTGAGGTAATGAATGTGGAAGATAACCCCTCCATTGGGTGGAAGGGGAGATAAAGTCGAAAGTGATTAAGAAGAGGAGGATGGTGAAGAGAAGGTGCTATGGGGTCCTGACAAAAGGTGCAGGTGTAGCAGTACATTCTGGACAGGAGCTGGTCTGACAGGTGACCACAAAACTATACAGAACAAGCAGGTAATTACCCAACCAAGGTAATTTACTGGACTAAGTGCCACTTTTGCCGCCCTGTTGGTGTGACTGTGCGCAATTATGCACAGAGGTCTAACAATGGAACATGTGTGCCATTCATGAGGTGGGCTAAGCCGATTGGCCCGAGACCACCAAAGACACACATGCGCCACGTCAACTATACACAAAGAATGAACGGAGTAAATAAATCCTCAAACTGAAAGGTAAGTGTTGACTGACTTTAAACATTACTTTAAGCTGGCATAAGCAAGCAGTTATTTTGACATAATTATCCCAATTTCAAAATAACATCTTATAGAAAAGCTGCATCTATAATTGTCTATAGACGACTGACATCTTAGGACAGCTACACTGGCACCTACATTAATTTCTGCTTGATGTCAATTATTCAAATAATATATTTTAAATCATATCCAACAGCACAGTGAGTGCAAATGATAAAAGCTTGTGTGAAATAACGCACCTCCCTGCCCATACAATCATTTCAGCAATAACGTAATATTGAGAAATAAAAGGCCCTAATAAATGAGTTGGAGTTGTCCGCTTCCTGACGCAGTCTCTACCCTGTGCGCGAAGACATCATTATGCACAGACAAATGAGTGTGCGTATGTGTACACGGATAGGCTACGTGTGTATGTGTGCGCACAAGCATGTTTGTGTGGATGGAAGTCTTAAGAGCTCACTCAGAATTCACATCCATCTAGACAAGCAGCGGGCTGATAATAAACGCCCCTCAGCCTGATGATGGCTTAATTACCAGTGTAAAGAAAGTGTTTAATCTCTGACCCGTTTCATGTTCTCGCCACTCTCTTTCTCCGGGAGTGTGTGTGTGTGCGTGTAAAAGACACTGCTGCGTCCCACTCGTAGAGAGACCCCTGCCGTCTGCCAGGGGCCTGTAGGGTGCAATTAGAAACCACTAAATGAAGTTGACTATACGGTTTCATTTTTCGCATTCTCTTTCTCCACCCCCTCCTCCTCTTCAACCTGCGTAATTAACATGGAAAACTATGTGTTATGCCGAAGACAAAAGTCTAGAATCTCAAGACTGCTGTTGGTAAGGAAAAATGGTTGTTCATATTCAAGTACATTATCATCATTTCATTTCATATTTTGTTACTATTAAGTACCACTGTGCAGTACATTTCATGTACTACACAATGGTACTAAATAGCATTAAAATATACTTTTAGGGGTACAACTTAGTCACTCTGGTAGTACCTTCAAAAGGTTGCCAACTAATATGTACCCTTGAAGAGATAGTTCGGCCAAATAGCACACAACATAATTTACTCACCCTCATGTTGTCCCAAACCAGTCCGTCATTTATTTCTTAAGGAACACAACAGAAACCAAAATTAGACATAACTGACTGATTGTGCAGGCAAGGACAACCAAAATAATGTTTTTTTTCAAAATATTTAATATGTACACTACAGGTTTGGAACAATATGAGGCCAACATGAGGCCGAGTAAATGATCACTGAATTTGGGTGAACTAAACCATTGAAGTACTATTATGCACTCCTCATGTGTAGATAGCGTATACCTTCTGAGGGTACCGGCCCAGTGACCCCAGCTGTTGTACCCCTAAAGGTACTATTTTACACATTTACATGCCTTTAAAAAAACACTCAACCAGACTCTCAAGGGCAGGATATACTTCAAGGAAGATCAAAAAGCAAACTGGTGTGACATAAATTCACACCTCTGAACTGCCGTTGGACCGTGGCGATTATGTAATGGGTAGGAGTGCTATTATTACTCAATAGGTTAACAGAAGATTTCTGATCTGGTATTTCAAACTTCTCTTCATCCCTATAAGAATGAACAAGAAGTTGGCCATGAGTGGCCTTCAGTTGTCCAGTTCCAGAGTGATAAATGACAGCACTAGCAAACAGAACAGCTCCATTAACAGAAGTTTGAAGGCACCAAGGACCACTAAATCCCTGCGTCTCAGCTACACAAACAAAGTCAATCCACCTGAGACGGCAGGGGACAGGATGCTGGGCTACTTATAGCAACCTGAGAGCCGTAAACAAGAATGGCAGGAAAGCTGCTCGGGACAAGATGCTTTGAAGTGCCTTAGCGCTAAACTAGTCCGATCTGACAGGCCAGCATCTTTTGAAGGCAGGTTATCCTCAACAGCCGCGTGTCCTGTTGTGAACGAATTGTTTCCTCTTTCAATTTGTCTTCATTTTTTAGTTGAAATTGACACTTTGCAATTGTTCTACTGGGTGAGGCCGGGTTCCCCTAAATGCAAGGCTCTACCGGTGACTGTTCAGTGTTTTCTAGTAGGGAGTCAGGTGCCAGGTCTGAAGTAGCGAATCAGTGCAGGTGACTCTACTGTGACACTCCAAAGGCATCTCCTGTGGGGTGACCTCCCACTAACTGGCCATTTCCTCTATCCACTGGGTCATGACCTTTTCTGCATTGGGCAAGTGAAACCATTAGTCATGGGAGTGAGGTCATTCTACAGGAACACCATACATCACTCCATATATTAGAGAGGCTATGAGATGTCAGCATTAATCTTTCTAATCTCTGTGGTTTTAATGTTGGCCTTTGACTCTGACAAACTCACAGTTCATAAAAGCGTACATGGAACTTTCTCTGTAGGATATGATTTGAAAGAGATTTAGAGTTTTGCTCACCAAATGCGATTACAAACTTTGAGAGCTCAGGAAACGTGTGACAGGGCTAAAGCGGTTTTCCATTAAATGTAAAAGTGCGGGTGTATAAAACGGTGAAGGGAGACATGCTCTGGTTGTTGAGAGCGCAACATGACCCCTTGTGTGTGCAATCAAAAGCATGATTTTTTTTATAATTCACATTTACAGAGTACTCCGAGTAGACACGATGATAACACACACAAACAACTGTCCTCTAACGCTGAAAAGATTTGCAAAGTATCACCTGTGTAATCTAAGAGCAAGGAACTGGAAGTTCTGATAATCATCAAATCAGAACATTCATTGAGCTTAAAACTCTTTTGATACAGTATGCCTACTGCTAACTTTGACTAAACCATAACACAAAACTTAGAAAGTACATTGAGTGCATGGCGCTGATAAATGTTTCATCACTGACAATACTAGCAGGTATTGTGATAACCAAGGGAAATACCCCCCTCGATTTTACATATCAGGATTGGCCCTTTATTCGGTCTCGGGATTTGCTTAAGAACGATTTGTGCAGCTTCCCTCTGTGTATCCTATTACCCACTTGAATTTTGATATAAATCATGTTTGTTTTATTACCTCAGCCAATGAAACCAAGGCTCAAACCATCATTGTGATTAATGAAAGCAGCGCCCTTTTCCTGTGGGCAAAGACAGGGCAACCTCATCCAACTGGCCCATCCTTACTTTCCTTTTCCAAATAAACACAGCAATGTCAACCGTCGAAGCACATTTAGTTTTGACCCGAGGGCCGCGAGATATTCTTAGCTCACTGATCGTGCTCCAAGCGCTCACTGAAAGCGCTCTTTCGCTGGGGCAGAGAACGAGTGCGGAGCTGCACGTTGGCCTACCCCGAACAGGAAATTCCACAGCCGTCCCTAGCCTCTGAACACAATACTACTCAAAACACACAAGATGAAGGCAGAGAGCGGGAGCAGGCCAGAAAGTTGTTCCGTCTCTGTAGATATCCCTCTTTCAACCTCTAATCATCCTTCTCAAATGGGGTACGAATATGCATTATGTAACTGAGACAGGAAAGTAAAGCCAAAACACACAGAAACAAAGTGTAAAGAACAATCAAGCTTTGATACAGGTCGCGGAGATTCGTTTTATGGGCTGAGTCACCATGAAAGGACCGCAGAAAGAGTTTAGCCTCTGGGTTGACCGCCGATAAGAGCATTTAATGGGATTTGAGAAAATGATAATCCCGTCCGTGACTATAACCTTTCTCTTTCAACGCACTCTCGTGAGGGGACAGGCTCACCTTTAAAAGTCAACATTTACAAATACAGTACATTTCCTGCTGTAAGTGCCGGCAAATCAGTTCAATCAATTAATTAATCTGAAAACCCTGTGCAGGGGATGACAGTAGTCTCACAACAGGATATGTGACTGAATAGGATTAATGGGTCGCTGTTCCTCGTCATTCAGGTCAACTCGTATGCATTAGGTTAAATTAATGTGATTTTGGGTGTCCATTAACCAGCCTCATGATGCTCGCGAACCCTCTTTCCGTGTATTGACCTAAACGCACAGCGTGTTATGGTACAGTCAAAGGAGAATGGGCGACAAGCCAAATGAACAGAGAAGCCTTCGTATTCTGCACTTTTATCAAAGAGTTACTGCTGTGCTCAAGTCAATAGAAAAAGGGCCAAGATTTTTTGCACGGGGTCTACCGCACTTTTAGGCAGCGATCGAATGTAATATGTGCAATTACTTGTGTCTTCTGAATGGAGTATTTCAGTATTTCCCCCCCCCCCATTTGATTTTCCTGAATTTTAGCAAATCCTTCAATTTCCTGGAATTAAATGATAACACGGCCACAGACTGTGAACGGTCAATCAATACTTGTCATTCACAATGTTAGAAAGAGACATAAATCTGGTGACAACTTGACCTGAATGACTGAGCTTGTATGGAGAGGGTCTCATTTAGATAGAAAATTATATGTGGAGATTGTGGTTGCATCCACATCTGGATAAGGGAAGTGCAGCCATATTCCCACACAAATCATTGTGAGGGAATATGGGTGGTCACAATCATGCGCACACACTTTAACATTAAATGTTATTCAATTTATAGATAATATACGTTAAAATGTATACATTTTGAATATTATTTATTTACTTTAAGCAAAAAAATAATAAAACTTTTGGTAAACAAAAAAAATAATAAATAAAAAATCAGACCTATGAGGAAAAAGTAAAGGCTGTTCTGTAAAATTAGAAATCAGTTTTTCCATATCGCTGTAAAGGAATTTTGGAAGCCCACAAACCCTTCAAAGGTGCTAAATTATTCTGCAAAGATTTCTCCACAGCGATATGACAGACTTGATATGTTCAGGGTGTAATTACATTTTCACCCAGGCAACATTGTTACAATTATCATTTCAACATGTAATTTTATTTTTTGTATGAAGTTCTGACTAGCTACCTTGGGAGAATATCTCAATTAGGAAAATTATACTCAGTCCACAATGATACAGTGCAAGTTGATGGTTAATGACCACAGAGCATGTCTGAAACACGTAGAAGGTGATGTCTTCACCTATACTGACTTAAAAGGACTCAAATATTGTGAGCCACCCCAACGCATTCTCACCCCAAGGCGTCACCTTTGACCATGCTTCAATATTTGACGTTTTAGGCGCCCTTTAGCGTCACTTACATGACGCGATCCTACGGCGTCATCTAACTGACGCTAAAGGAAAGCGTCAGTTAGAGGACGCGGTTAGGTTTAGGTGTGGGGTGGGTGGGGGTAGGGTACATGCGATCCTAGGGCGTCATTTAACTGACGCTAAAGGGCGCCTAAAGCGTCAGATATTGAAGCATGTCCAAATGCTTCCCAAGGCGTCAGTTAGGTGACGCCTTGGGGGTGAAAATGGGCTGGAGACAAAGGCATTAGCGAAACACTGTGGGTTTGAAGACTGGGTGTTGCCTTTCATAGCATTGTTACAGCTCCTCCACAGGCTCATGTATACATATAGACATACCATTTAGTGTGCACTTCCTTCTCACCCTATCTTTCCAGAAGCTTGCTACATCTAACAATGATTCATTTGGCAACTTCCCGACAGGTTTTGTGGTTTTTCATTTACATATAATTACACTTTAATAGGAGAGTGACAAGTGCAGGGACTGTTAAGTGGCAGACAGCACACAGGCTGTATAGGACCCCCTAAGATACAAGATGACAAGATGCAGGACTGGCTGCGCATATCCCACTAATTAAATGAATCAATTAAGAGACTATTGTTGCAACTGTGCAACTGATGTTCTATAGTGGCAATAACAGTCCCGCTGGGAGCCCCTTCACTGCATTAAAACACTGTCCTCTACCACTCCATTTGATATCATTAGAAACACTTATTTGTGCCTTGCTGTTATGGCAGGGGAAGCTGTGAATTATGGAAATGTAGGTTGACCACGACAGGGCCCAGTGTGAGACGGGATAGGTTCTCCAAGAAGGACTTGCACTCCTAAACTCGGAAGTTCCTCAAAGTTTCCTAATGAAAACAGATCCCAGCATCAGCGCATCTGCCGATTAGTCACTAGGTAAGGGTCAGTCATTTGCATAGCTTCCCCGCTATGTGACTCTGCTTTATGCAGATCAATTATCATATTAAATTGACCCTCCTCAGTTAAACTGATTAAGTTCCAAATTGTTTCCAATGGCCGTCATTAATCCTTAACACGGGCTAAATGGTTTTGCTACAAATTTGATTGGGCTTGTGTATCAAGGGCCAATTTATGGCATAATAATTCTGAACCTCGTTTAATTTCCAGTGTCAGGATGCGGTAGGAACATACACAATCCAATTGCCATTAAGTTAATGTACAATTTAAAATTCTCAGGATGATAATTGGGGTCTGAAGCGATGGCAGATGTGTGCAGTGACATCCATTCGCACAGAATGAGGTCTAATTTTCTACAGAATAGCTTGGAACTTTGCAAAGAAAGAGAGAGAAACAAAGTCATTCAATTCACTGCACAATGAAATGCATTCCTTTATGAATGTGATTTTGTTTTTTCGCAATTATTTCGCTCTTCCACCACAGGATGGAAGTAAAATTGCATCACTCCATACCGACAATCAACAAACATCATTTCAGCAAAGGGGGTGAAGGACAGTACTCAACTAACACATAGCATGCAGACCCCCATACCAAGCCAGGCAAAATGTGCGGATTGGTGTCCATCGAAAGCCTTTGAAAGCCTAAACTGTTTATCTAAACGGTTGAAGCCTGGCAGGACATGAGTGGGCCGCTCTGTCATGGCGTCTGGCCTGGCTGAACTCAGGTAGCCAACGGCAACATAGTAACACTGTCTCAAATCAGTGGATGACTGGAGACTGTTTTCAGTCTTAAGGAGTGAAACCTGACGACGGGAGTCAGATCGCTACACAAACACAGCAGGGCTGCTGACCACAGCAACTGGCCTGAAAATAATAAGTAGTCATTTAGGACACACATACCCAAAGAGATTTACAGTACACTTACCATAGCTCATTGAATAACTGGAGTCTCAGTGGATGTAAATTATATATATATATATATATATATATATATATATATATATATATATATACTCACCTAAAGGATTATTAGGAACACCTGTTCAATTTCTTATTAATGCAATTATCTAATAATCACATGGCAGTTGTTTCAATGCATTTAGGGGTGTGGTCCTGGTCAAGACAATCTCCTGAACTCCAAACTGAATGTCAGAATGGGAAAAGAAAGGTGCCAGACGGGCCGGTCTGAGTATTTCAGAATCTGCTCAGTTACTGGGATTTTCACGCACAACCATTTCTAGGGTTTACAAAGAATCGTGTGAAAAGGAAACAAAACATCCAGTATGCGGCAATCCAGTGGGCGAAAATGCCTTGTTGATGCTAGAGGTCAGAGGAAAATTGGCCGACTGATTCAAGCTGATAGAAGAGCAACTTTGACTGAAATAACCACTCGTTACAACCGAGGTATGCAGAAAATCATTTGTGAAGCCACAACATGCACAACCTTGAGTTGGATGGGCAACAACCATAGACATCATATAGATAGACGCCCTATCGACCGCTACTGCCTTTTGGCAATAGTAAGGTAATGTTAAATGTTAAATATCACTTGTGAAAAGTAATTCCCGAGTGATAATCTGCTGATTTGAGCAAATATGGTGCACAGTGCTCTGGCATGTACTGCTATAGGAAAAACCACTGGTTTAAGATGGTGGCCTCAGTGCCCGGCGGCCAATAGTTTATCTAATCTCTATGTGATATCTATGGCTACAACCGCAGAAGACCCAACCGGGTACCACTCATCTCCACTACAAATAGGAAAAAGAGCTCACCAAAATTGGACAGTTGAAAACTGGAAAAATGTTGCCTGGTCTGATGAGTCTCAATTTCTGTTGAGACATTCAGCTGGTAGAGTCAGAATTTGGCATAAACAGAATGAGAACATGGATCCATCATGCCTTGTTACCACTGTGTAGGCTGGTGGTGGTGGTGTAATGGTGTGGGGGATGTTTTCTTGGCACACTTTAGAGCCCTTAGTACCAACTGGGCATTGATTAAATGCCACAGCCTACCTTAGCATTGTTTCTGACCATATCCATCCCTTTATGGCCACCATGTACCCATCCTCTGATGGCTACTTCCAGCAGGATAGTGCACCATGTCACAAAACTCGAATTATTTCAAATTGGTTTCTTGAACATGATAATGAGTTCACTGTATTGAAATGTCCCCCACAATCACCAGATCTAATCCCAATAGAGCATATTTGGGATGTGGTGGAACGGGAGCTTCATGCCCTGGATGTGCATCCCACAAATCTCCATCAAATGCAAGATGCTATCCTATCAATATGGGCCAACATTTCTAAAGAATGATTTCAGCTGTTGGACCCCTATGGATTTTTATTTTTTATTTTATTTTTTTTTTACTATGAATAACATAGGCTTCAGGATCTCATCACAGTATCTCTGTGCATTTAAAATGCCATCAATAAAATGCACCCGTGTTTGTTGTCCATAACCAACACATTCTCATCCTTTAACGTCATATAGAACGCTATATGACAAAACGGCGCTATACTACGCACATGGCACCCGTTATCGTTAATATAACACGTGCTGTGAGGGCTAAGTTTAGGTGTGGGGTAGGGTGTGCGTGTCATATTCACGCTAAAGGATTTATAACGTCTTGGGTTCGTGTGTTATATTAACGATAAAGGGTGCCATGTGCGTAGTATAGCGCCGTTTTTGCATATAGCGTTCTATATGACGTTAAAGGATGAGAACGGGCTGCCATAACATATGCCTGCCCATACCATAACCCTACCGCCACCATGGGCCACTCGATTCACAACGTTGACATCAGCAAACCCCTCACACACCCACACAAAGCCATACACGCTGTCTGCCATCTGCCCTGTACAGTGAAAACCGGGATTCATCTGTGAAGTCATTCCAGAGGACATTCCTGCAGTAAGCATGCCAATTGCACGCTCCCTCAAAAGTTGTGACATCTGTGGCATTGTGTTGTGTGATAAAACGAGCCCGTTCTCATCCTTTAACATCATATAGAACGCTATATGCAAAACAGCGCTATACTACGTACATGGCACCCTTTATCGTATAACACGCGAACCCAAGACGTCATAAATCCTTTAGCGTGAATATCACACGCAGACCCTACCCCACACCTAAACTTAGCCCTCACAGCGCGTGTTATATTAACGATAACGAGTGCCACGTGCGTAGTATAGCACCATTTTTGCATATAGCGTTCTATATGACGTTAAAGGATGAGAATGCGTTGGATAAAACTGCACATTTTAGGCCACGTTTACACAAAGCCGGGTATTTAGCAAAACGAATATTTTCCCCCTCTCCGTTTTCAAAAATAACATCGTTTACACACCCGCATAAATACGCCGTCGAGCACCATCATAACTATGCCAGACCTTTTGGCAGCCGTGTAGGGGTTAAGAATAAAGCCATTCGAAACGATAAGAAAGAACCTAAAACGCTGTTTCTCCCAGTTCACACGAACCGGCGTTTTCAGAAATCTCCACTTTGGCCGGAGTTTTTAGAAATAATCGTTTTCAGTGATAAAAACGGCGTTTTTGTGTAAATGAGAGGGCAAAATATAGAGAAATATCTGCGTTCTCCCGTTGTGTAAACAGGGCCTTAGAGTTGCCTTTTATTGTGACCAGGCTAAAGCACTCCTGTGCAATAATCATGCTGTCTAATCAGCATCTTGATATGCCACACCTGTGAGGTGGATGGATTATTTCGGCAAAAGAGAAGTGCTTAACAAAGATTTAGACAGATTTGTGAACAAAATTTGAGAGATTTTGTGTACGTAGAAAAAGTCTTAGATATTAGAGATATATTGTTAGCTCATGAAACATGGAGGCAAAAACACAAGTGTTGCGTCTATAATTTTGTTCAGTGGACACACACACACAGATATTTGTGTGGGATTTGCTAAAGATTACTATATCGATGTAGGATATTATATAGCAATTTAAACAGAAAATTAGCAGAAAAGCTAATTTTTTAAAAGGTTGCTTCTGCACATAATGTCTATTGTTCGTCTTTTTCATACTGTGCCCACACAAACACAAATCACTTTTTGCACCTTATGAATTCTAATTAAGTTGCTCTGCTGCATCTATGGGATTTGATCCCCAGCTGTGTAGCTTGGCTTTGGATATTACCCGACGTCCTTCATGAAAACGCTCAGAAGTTCTCTCTCTCTCTCTCTCTACCTCTGCTTCCTGTGCATTCTTGTGCCCACTTGTCAGATGGTGGGGCTAACCTCTGTTTCTGCACCCGCCAACTCATGCTATCCAGTGTCAGAGAATCAAATGAACCATTTCCACAGCACTGATGCCCCCATGACAGACAGGCCGAGGAGGCTAGGCACATCAGCTCGGATGGCTCAACGGCTGACAGCAAGGTCAGGAGAGTTACGGCTCCACTCAGCACAGGATGGGCAGCATTTGGTCGAGCTAGCAGCCTCAAAGATCTCTATGATTTACCTGCACAAATACCTGCTGCAGACTATATGGGCTATATGCACGCATAAGTTCCGCATTTGACGTAAGGATGCTCGTCCATTTCCGGTTGTGTAGATTAAAGTGGAGGAAAACGGGAGAAAATGGGATTATGGCAGAGTCTTCAATATTTACTGTCCTCCCGTCTTTGAAACGAAACGTACATACGTTTAGATGTAATTTTATATATGAAGAGTTCAGATGCAAAAGCCTCTAAATGCCATTTGAAATTTTCTTCTTTAATGATGATTTTAACACTTTGTTTTATTACCAAATTATTAGGGGTGTAACGGTTCACAAAATTCACGGTTCGGTTCGATACAACACAGTGGTGTCACGGTACGGTACGGTATGCTTTTGCGATATAGCAAAAAGAAAGAAATGCCAGAGAAATTTCCTTGATTTGAAAATTTTTGATCAACATCAGCTTGCGCTGCACTGACATTGGTCCAAACTGATAAACTGTCCATGAAGCACAAAAGTAGCGCATTTTCATTCAAACATTTACGTTTGCTATTTGATCTTGGGCAACGTTGTGGTGGTGGTGTCAGCGTGACTGCTCACAAAATTTGGGTCCAAATAATCCAACGAATCGTTTGGTTTGTAATGCGTACCGAACTGAAAGCCTTGTTCATTATGGTTCAATAGTAATACGTGTATTGTTACACCCCTACAAATTATATATCTATAAATATATTAATTTAACTTAAAGTGGAATGTTTTCCTCAACATATCGCAATTTCGGGGCATGTGAGAACCCTGCTCTTAAGCGGTATTTGAGATTGTGGGTTTAGTGTGCGTTCAGGTGATACAGTATGAGCAACCTATGGAAGACAACCCAAACCCATAAATATATGCTTTGTGTATGTATACATGTACTATATATATATATATATACATATATATATATATATATATATATATATGAAGAGTTCAGATGCAAAAGCCTCCAAGTGCCATTTGAAATTTTCTTCTAGAATGATCATTTTTATCAAGCTTGTATATTTAAGTTCAGTGATTTCACTTAAATGGCAATGATAATTACTTATTAATTGTTATTTAAGTGAAATTAATGAACTTAAATATACAAGTTTGATAAAAATCATCATTAAAGAAGAAAATTTCAAATGGCATTTAGAGGCTTTTGCATCTGAACTCTTCATATATATATACACGGCCGCATTAACCATAGGGCTAGGCGGGGCTTAAGCCCCGGGGCCCAAGCAAGGAGGGGGCCCGTGATTGGCTGTGGAGCAGATACTGCAAGCCATCTGATTACCAAAGCCTTACCACGCAACGTCCCCCACAAATTATCCCTGTTATTTAGTTGCACTTTGCCTTATATTCCATGCATTATCATGGAATCATTATCATTAATAGAGACGTTCGCAAAGACCCGCCTTTTTTAGGTACTATGTGACGGACGGGCCACGAGCCAGGCGGCTCTCGCGAGTCACGCACATCATGGTCTCATGCACTCACGCAGTGAAAAATACTTCGCGGGGCAAAGACTAACGTTACACCGAGTGATTACGAGAGAGAGTTCAGAGCAGCTTACTGTTGATATGAAACAAAGTCTCAACTTTCAAATATTGTCATTTAAGTAATTTAAACATTACCGTTTTCAAGTTCATGTCCACCGACTGACAGCTTTGTTGTCGGACAAAGTTGCGTATTCGGCGTTATGATTGGCCAGGCCACCTGTCAATCAAACCCCCTAGGCATGCAGGGCCAACGGCTCTGAGCAGGGCATGGTAAATTGAAACGTCAGGTTTTAATTTGATATGACAAATATATTTATTCTATATTTAACTTGTGAACGACCGACCTGCTGCTGCACGTAGGCCTATAGATGATTGCTGCCTGCGCCTTATTAGAATAGGTTATATATCAACCAATAAATCGCCTTTACTCTTCTCTTCATTCTAGTCTATTCTTAAAACACAGCGTCATCATCGACCCCACAAACTTTCGGTAAGTTTGAATATTAACTTGATGGATGTATAATTTTGCTTTTTGTGTTTGATTAAACTCTATATTCGCCTAAAGGACTGGCGATAATATATCCGGTAGAAATATTTAAATTTTGCTGCGCCATCATGATGTAAGTTTATCATTTAAACGCGTTTTTAAACGTTGTGGTTTGGATACAAAATATTTCAAACTGCTCAGGCACAGTGAGCAGCGGGAGAATTTATTTTGTAAATGCTGGTTTTGAGACCAAGGTGAACCATAGACTGTGGTGAACTTGAGACGGTTTTGCACAGCGCACTTGAATCCGACTCTGAGGTCTCAAAGTGACAGACGCTGCTAATAAAGCTGCTGTCGCCATGTGTGTCAATAATGTTAATCAAACATCAGAAAGAAAGTAATTTACTGCATTTGACTGAATTACTTTTGCAAAATTAACAAGAATGAATGTTGAATTTGTAGTGAAAACCATGTATTGTATATTTGATTACTTTATATAATATTATTCAGTGCTTTAAGTTTTTCATAGGTCGATTTATTGTGCCTTTGTTCTATTTTAATTTGTGACTCTTGTCATCAGTAAGCTTGAGATTATTTTCTTAAGCTACTATTATTTTTTGGTGATATTGAAATTGGTCACAATAATTATGAAATTTTAGTCAATACATTTTGATATGATAAAAAAATCATGTTAAAAGTAACATAACTTAACTGTGAAGTATATCATGGATAAAATGACTCGTAGGCTATAATAATATAACATTTAGCTCATGTAGTTGGTGACCTAAAGTGGTGGGGGGGCCCTGCAGTAACTCATAGCCCCGGGGCCCAGTGAGCTCTTAATACGGCCCTGTATATATATATATATATATATATATAGGGTCCTATGTTGTTTTGGCTTTCAGTCTAGAGACAATATATTCGTCTCTTGCATTCCACTCAAGAAAAAACCATACAAATTTGGATCGACTTGAGGGCGAGTAAATGTTGAAATCATTTTTTTTTTTTTTGAGTAAATTATTCTGGGTAGATCATAAATATATAGCAATGAGAAAGAAAGAAAAGACATGGGAAACCCACAGATCCACAGACCCAACCTCTAAATTCCCTCTTCCTCTCCATGTCCTAACATTGAAATTTTCGAGCAGGAGACAGAGAGGGATGTGAACTGAAAGAGATGGCTTTTGCTTAGTGTGCAGTTGCTTATTCCTGCAGTGGTTATGAAGGTTGCAGAAAGTACTCTAAAGCTGCATGGGTGTGGATCAATGCAATGCCTTGTGCAGGAGAGCTTTGGCTCACTGCCCAATCAACGTCTTCCCGCTGACCCTTTCTTCCCCAAACACAGTGAGATTCCCATCAGCCCCTGCTACAGACATGTGTATCTGACACCACCCCATCATCTGCTCGGCTGTGTGACTTTCTCAACAAGCTGTTTGTGATTGGGCTGCAATCTGGAAGGCATGATGTGGCGGAGAAAAATAAAATGTGATGTTACAGTGTTGATGGATCAATTACAATCTCTACCGTTATTATGCACATAAGAATAAAGCAGAAATTATAGAAAGGAATCCCACAATATCAGGGCAAAAACCCAGCTGGGTTCAAAAGCATAAACACTTTTGAAGGAAAGTGCAATTTAAAGTAGAATATTTTTATATTTGTTTTAATATTTTTAAATTGAATTTGAATGGAGGTAGCATACAGAATGCCAATTTAAATTTGAATGTAAAAAAAAAAAAACAAACACAACAGACAAACGGTTGGACAGACAGTCCCACAATCACACACCATTTCTATTGACACATTCAGAAAATAAAGCTGTCGTAGATTTGTCTTTCTAAGCCAAAGGAAGACTGACAGAGCTCTCTCTCAAGAGAAGCCTCAAAAGTTTGAGATGCATTATAAATTAATTCTTTTCAAAACAATGCTTTTGGGGCAGAGCCTAGTAAGTCAAGCACAGACTCTCTCTCAAATCTTTTAATCTCTTCAGAGGGCCGCAGCTCTGCCGAGGAGGTGCCGGAGCAGGCCCTAAGACGAGGCCGCACCACAGAGCACCGGTAGAGCATCAGGTAACTACTGCCACCGCCGCCACTTTTGAAAGACTCTGAAGTGAAAAGAGCAAAAGGCTTTGGCCAGCAAAGGGATGTGGCAGCTTACCTGAATGCATATTTATGAGCCAGCCACGGCGGGGAAAAGAGAACAGGGATGAGGTTTACGCTTGTTCAGTCACCCTTCCCTCACCGTCTCACTACCGTGCACAGATCACACGCATATTACCACGCCTTTTTAACTCATCTGTGTTTTCCGTGTCTCAGCGAGCCCCAAATCAGATGTGGGCCAAAGCAGCCGGAGCAAAGAGACATGACCACATCCAAAAAATGAAAAAGAATCCCTAATGTTTATTTATAATTGTGCACTCAAGTGACCGTTCTGTTCATGGCATGTTATCTATTCTCTCTCCAAAATAAATCTCCTCGTGTCCGATCGCTGCATTATCTAAGACGCGATCTGGGAGTCGGGTCTTTGAAGAACAGGCAGGCCGAGAGAACAGACTGGGGTGGTTTTAATCTGCTGGATTCTCCCTCTTTTTCAGGACTGTGAAGTCTTGGCACAGAGAGAGGAGGACTGGAAATGGCTTGTGAGTTTCCTTAAAGGATTGCCCAAAGACTTTATTAGCCTAATCCTACGGGACTTGTTTACGGACGAGGACGCATTCTGCCTTCGTAATATTAATCATAATATGGTAGACAGACAGATAAACTAAACAGTAAGATAGATAAATAGATCAAATTATATACCTAGGATAGATCAAATGATTGACTTTCTTTACGTATGTACGTTTATAACACTATCCTTCGTATTATATTACCTTGGCATCGAATTAAAAAAAAAATGCTGAGGAGTGATAGTAAATTGTACATCTTTCTTCTGACAAACACAATCAATGTCTCTCTATTTTGCCCCCTTTTTAAAGGTGTGGAAACACAGTCATGTTTTTCTTATGCTATTTGAGCAAATGGGAATGTAATTTTATATTTGCTGTAGTCTCCTGATCACAGCTTTAGAAGTTTATCTAACTATAACGACTTTGAACCCCAATAAAATGTAAAAAGGGTCCATTTGCAATTCAGTAAATTCCTCTTCCTTTCATTTCATTTCAACTTCCTGTAGAGTGTGGACAATTCCATTAAAATGTATACTCCTGAATTGAAAAGGAACCAATCTTCAATTCACAATTCTGTCTGACATGACTTCTATTTAGTCAAAGGTTATCTGAGAAAGTGCTTGAGAAAATGCTGGCCAAGAGAAGCTTATTTTTTCCTTTTCGTTCAAGGATATTTTATGTGTACAGTGGGTCAGGTATTGACTGGCAGAAGTGGCGTGGTTACAGGAGGACTATTCTGTCTCCTTCACCCAGTTCTTCAAGGACTTCTTTAATCTCTCTCCGACGAAAGACAGGTCTTTGATGTGTCAATGCCCCTTCCTCAATTCAGTCAATATTTGATCTAGGCCTCACGCAGCTAAATCTAGCTGAATTCCTTTATGTTCACTGATTTACAAACGTCATCACATGTGTATTGCTCTAAAGAAGTCACCATGAGATGCAGCTTACTACATTACATCACATGGATCTCATTAGATAGATAAACAGTAATTATTTAACAGTAACTGAAAACTATATTTATTTCCTGGTAGCTGACATATACTTGAGCGTTCAAAGGCAGGATGTGGCTGAAATTTCACAGCTAAGGTGTAACACATAAGCACACACTGTTGCTTAGCTAACTTTACAAAAATTTGGTAATTTGTCAGATGTCTCTACATGATCTTTATTTCAGGGTTGTTTTTTTTTTTTTTTTTTTTTTTTTTTTTTTTTCTACAAATGTTAATAAGTACAGAGCCCCTAAAGGGACATGGTGGTGGAAAAAAAATATGAGTGAAGGAAAAGCAGGTAAAATTATTTGTCAATGCTTTTGTGCTCTCTGTCAAATATTTTGCGTTCCCCCGAGAAACTTTGCGTTTGTTGGCAAATTGTTTGAATTCCCCTGAGAAACTTCGCACTTTTGCGAGTGAACGCAAAGGTTCATGTTCCTATAATTATACTTGTATTTTTTTTTTATTCGATTAATGCATATAATTGAATTGGGTTTATCGGCATATCATGAAATTAATTTGTTTAACATTTTTGAATTGATTGACAATTTCAGAATTTATTAATGCTAATATCCCCTTGATATCTCATGAAAGGGTATACATTACTGCATATTTGAAGATACTGTTTACATTCTATTGTGCGAGAAACATTTGTGCTGGCATTATTTATTTGAAAAGTTATGGGTGGTTTTTTTTTTTTTTTTTGGGCTTTGTGTTGTAATTCTCATCTCAGTTTTTGTCAGTGCCCTTATGTTTGTGGTGCATCAGACAACAACCAGATGGTAGAGCCTTCTGTATTGAAAGGTAGTGCTTAATTAGAGCTTCACAACTGTAATCGTCCCATTCAAAACAGACAGAGGCGGAAATTAATCTGAAGGAAAAAAGCTTAAGTATTCATGACCCATGAATAAACACCCTCAACTTTGAACAGGGTCAGTGCATGAATATTCAATCTATATTATGCTAAGTGTTGCGGGTAACGTTTATAATGACTTAGGAAAATATTACATTTTTTAAAATGCCTACAATAAACAGCTTCAATTTTGCCTCATTTGATAAATGAATCAAGCAAACTGTGTTCTCAAATGATATAAATGTATCTAGTGAAAGTGTTTTTATTATATAGTGAATATTTAATAAAAAAGAAGTATTACAAAGATTGTAATTCTTGAATATCATCTTGAACTACATGCCATCGAGCATGATCCCATTCCACGCTTGGTGTAGACAGACATGTTCTCCTGCTTAACACTAATCAAGTATTGCTCATTATATCCCAGTGGCTTCATGTGACAATGCCCAGTCACTCCACACTTCTGTGCCAAATTAGTTCCACCTAGTTGGCTATCAATGACCTATTCAATGTAAATGGAATGGGTGGAGAAAGCCGACCCTGCTACAGGTTCAAAACTGTATGTTTAGACTTAGAGAGACAAATACAATGAAAGAGTGTTATAATGTTACAAATCAGAGTAGAAAAACAGGATATTCTTGATATATTGGTAGAAATATATCAGCATATGAAGAGTTCAGATGCAAAAGCCTCTAAATGCCATTTGCAATTTTCTTCTTTAATGATGATTTTTTATCAAACTTGTATATTTAAGTTCAGTAATTTCACTTAAATGGTTATTTAAGTGAAATTACTGAACTTAAATATACAAGTTTGATAAAAATCATCATTAAAGAAGAAAATTTCAAATGGCATTTAGAGGCTTTTGCATCTGAACTCTTCATATAAAGCCAGGGATTTCCATCTGCGAATCTGTGGAGATTCTGCAAAGGGTCTGTAGAAAAGCAGTAGTCTGTAGACTTTTCCCAGAACTTTACTTCAACAACATTTCTAATTGTTTGAATAAACTGTGACCTGTTAAGCATTACAGTATTTATGTTGTCTATTTTATGTTGGAAAACTGTAAATGTAATCACCAGATAAGTTTATCACTGGTGCTTTAAAATGCAGTGGTGATCTACCACCAAAGGAGGCCAATCTTATTAGAAAAGACGTCAAATATGCAATGTGTTCCTGGTCAGAAGAGGACTGAAAACAAACATCAGGGGGTCAACGGATGGTCAGTAATTCATTAAAACATTGTTATCTGAATGTTTAATGCATGTGACTTGCAGTAGTTTTTTTTTTTTTTTGCTTATGATTCATGGCATATGATTCAATGGCATATGATTCACTGCGTAAAATCTTAATTTCAAATGCTTAAATCTTTGGGGAAAATGATTTAGTTGCTACAAAACTGACAGCCACAGAATGTTCTGGCAACTCCGATCAATCTGTCAGAAACCGAAGAGCTGTGAAGAGCTTTTTTTCCCCCCCCGTTTACATGCATGTGCATTTGTGTGAATTTGTGGGTGCGTACAGTGTTGACGGGCATTCAAGCAGACGCCAGGTTCCACTGGCTGGACACATCCACGCCTCCCCCGTCAAACGTCCACCTGCAGAGATGTGAAGACAAGACTGTTAGCACGGAGACAGACACAAACCAGCTCTCAAGTTCATCTCCCTGTTACCATGCGGCAGCCATTTTAAACAGATGGTACCCAAACAGCCTGTCATGTTTACTGCTGCCGCCATAAAAGACAAGAGTCCAACAACACGGTCCTGCAGAGGCCCCAAGGGAGCAGCCAGGGCCCCGCAAACAGCTGCCTGGGGGAGCGAAGGGGCCTCAGCCCAGGCTGTACCCCCTCCTTCACAGGCCCTCAAAACTCTTTTACCTATGCGGACATGCTACATTTACTACAATTAAACAAGCACGCCATTTGAATACGTGGTGACACCTCGCAACCTGCTCAACGGGGCCTGCATATAATCGTGTCCCCATGGAGCCAAGAAGAAATTGTCCGTGTCACTATTAATGAAGGAATTTGCATTGTGATCTTAATTAAGGGTGGAATAATGAAGCTGACTTCTGAATTAGTTAATCGGCAAAAACTTGTACTAATACGTTTGCGTGGCCTACAGTATAGGAACGGCCTTGCGGATGATATATATATCCCACCAGAGGTTGGCGGAGGTTACGTCAACTGAAGGTGGCACGGTGCTAATAAGGCAGGTGCCGCTGGGCTTCGCTTCTCTTCATCGAGTGAGCAAGATGGTGGCCTGACCCCCGTGCAGCCTCCTGGCACTCACCGACTGTCTTTCCCCGACATATCAAATAACTTCTTGGGCACAGTGGTCCAGGTGTTCCACTTCACTACTTTCTCAAGGAACAGGTTCAGTCAATCCAGGCTCTGCAGCCTCCGAGATGTATAGGACTCACCACGATCAGCCTCTTACAGCGAGTGCCAGCATGTTTTCACACTGCAAACAACCCAAAAGGCCATCAAAGTGCTTATGGTGGTTCAAGAGTCTCGAGTGCCCAATGAAATATTCATAGGCCTTAAAATGGACGGAGCAGAGAATTATTACACAATAGGTTGCGAAGGAGACCAGCACACCATATAGTAACATCCAAATAAGCTTGAGTCGTAAAGACATTACAAGAGGAGGAGGAGGAGAAACAGAATGATCAAGTTTGAGGAGGCACTCTAGGGATTCCCAGAAACATCTTGAGCAACTGACAGACAGAGTAGCAGGAAAAAGAAAAATGCATTTTGGCATCTCTGTTTCTTTTTGGTGCATTGAGAACATGTTTTTAATTTGTCTAAGGATTTAGGTAGGTGTTACAAAAAATGGCTGAAAACAAAAAGATTTTAAATGTGTCAGTAGTTGTGGCTACCTGTGAGACAGCCTAATTCAATCTGAACTGTAATCCCACTCACTGTACTAACAAATAAAACATAATTAAACTTGCTTACATGAGATTCAGATTTCTCTTGCACATCTGCCAATGGCTAATCTCCTTGTCTTATACTGTGTGTTGATTCAGGGCTTTGTGCTGAATTTAAAAGGTTAGAAAAGAGACATCGGATGAAAATTGTCAATTTGAAAATTGTCAAATTGTCAACAAAATGTTGGCTAAATCTGGCACATTTTACACATTAAATGTATACTATTAATGTGTACTGTCCCTGATTAAATAAAGAAAAGAAAAAAGATGGAAAAAAGTAGCAGCTATACAGTATATTCCCCACACAAGTAAACACACAGGAAGTTATATAATAAGTATTTGTTATCTTGTTGTACATGTAAATGGACTAATTAAACTATTCAAAATGTTAAAGGTGTTTTTAACATTTTTCCAAAATGTTCAATAGTCAAAATGCACATTATCGATCACCCTATAGAAACAAGCTCTGTGTCTCACTCATTACTTAATTCCAAGAAAAGATAAAAAGTTATAACCAATTACCTGCATGCTGGCCAGTGACACTGAACTTGCCAGAGGTCCCAAAGGCCAGATCTAATGTAGAAGTTAAAACAGAGGATAAATGTCTCAAAATCAAGCTTGCAAGAGCTTTCAGCTAAAGAGACCTCAGTCTGACAGCAGCATTATTTACAGATGAGGACAGAAGAATCAGGGGGAGATGAGTTCCATGCCAAGCCAGTTGTGTAAACACAAGCTCCCGCTTGGACAAAGAGGAACTCTGACTTCAAAACAACAGTAAAACTGTGAACCTTACAAAACCTTTGGGGACTGGACCGTTTGAAGTCTTGGCAATTCTGGATACGAGTGAGTGGCGTATGAATTCTATTGCTACAAACCATCATCAGGCCCATATGATTCCCTGATTGAGACCATGTGTCAGAAGGCTGCTGGATTATTGTTCCTGCAGAGTGGCTTGGGGAGCAGTGATTGGTCCAAAGCTAGGGGCACACGTGTCAAAACAAGATGAGGATTGAACTCTTTGGTCCAG
Organism: Pimephales promelas; assembly: GCF_988280905.1. NCBI lineage: Eukaryota > Metazoa > Chordata > Actinopteri > Cypriniformes > Leuciscidae > Pimephales > Pimephales promelas. The sequence goes on from NC_142775.1 coordinate 19,896,969, forward strand.
CATGTTCAAAGATCTTAAAGGGGTCGTGAACTGGCTTTTAAAATTTTATTATATTGTTGTCTCAGGTCAACTTGCAAAATGAATCAAAATGAATAAGTAATAGGCAATTTTGTACCCAAGTTTTGAGCCTACCTGGGTTTTTATGGGCGTCTCGCATACTGAAGACTTGGAAGTAAACACCCACTGCTGTGAGTGGATAACAGTTTTGCATATTATAATGAGTTTCAACTCACCCGTCGATGCACTTTTGAAAACGTCCAATGTTGTAAAATGGCAACCGGAATGATTCGACCCAGAGTCCGTGTGTTGCACAATTTCTGTCAGATCCAATATAGACGGCACAGCACCGTTCTTTACTCTTAATCGGTCTGCAAATTCAGTATTGTTTACAAAACAATCCTCGGTGAAATGAAGCGATCTGGATCCGGTTTGTCATCACGAGGTAGGGATCGATGTTATTTAGCTATACGTGTAATGCGCGAGTCGGTGGGTGGGGCTAAACCGGTAGTGTTGAAGTAAGCATTGATCTTCTTCTGCGGGGTTGGTGTTTTATCCTCTTTGAAGTCATAGTTCCCCACTTTGAAAAATTAGTCGCTTGCATAGGCTGGTGTCAATAAAAAGCTTTTATTGGACTAACGAGGACGTTTTCAGTGTTGAAACTTACAGGGTATTCTTATAATATGATAACCTCTTAGATGTCAAAAGCTCAAGGAAAATTTGATTTCTCAGTTCATCACCCCTTTAAAGGTGGCATATGTAATAATTGAGGTAAAAATATCCAAAAAATGAGCTACACGCATCAAAAGAATGAGAAGAAATAAGTGCAATGATGTAATTAAAAAACTGACAAGTTATAGTGCTGCCGAGATATAAACCTAAATTAGCATGCTAAATGACTAGCCCCGGCCCGGTAGGTGTCGTAATACCAGTTCTGGCCATGGGAGGCGGTATGCGGCCGGGCAACATTACCACCAGCCAAACTGCAGTACACGAGTGAGTCGCGCTCGCGCCGGCTTGTGTGTACTTGAACCTGATGTCAGTCGTGTGGAAATACAGCCCATTACTACATTTCAGTTCAGGGAAGAGTTCAAAAAATGATTGGTTGACATTATGCATGAGGAATACATTTTGGTAAGTTGTAGCATACTGTATCTTTCACCAGTGTTCCGGTTCTTTTTCCATTAGCTAGTAGAGACGATCGGTTCACGTGCGCTAGGGATCTGTGGTGTAACATGTACAAGCGCCAAAACGGTATTTATTGTTTGAATTGCATAATAAAATTGACAGAATCTGAGAACTTAACTAACCTGCTTGCTAAGTGTTAATTGCATGTGTCTCACGGTGAATTCGTGAGAGTTGGCAGCTTTGAATGGCGCTAGGTTGATCAACATCAGCGAATGCTGTCTGTCAAATTAATTCAAACTAACAATAAAAGTGTAATATGAACAAAACGAATACCGTAAACTTAAAATAATAGCCTGCAGGCTTTTATTTTCCCATATCGTCGAAATGCAACAGCTTGTTTTTGAGACAGGCGTCTATGAGTCGGTCTTCATCATTTAGTGTTGAGATGTTGTTCATTTAGTCTCTGATCTCTAAAAATCTCCAAATGCTCCACGTGAAACTGCGGTCTTCCCACCTTTTACTATCGTGTCAAATGATTTGAATAATATGCGTGGGGAGAAAGAGAGCAAAACAGCGCTCGTTTGTGTTGTTTGAAGACGTGAGTGCGTGCGGCAGCGGCACAACACATTTTCTGGAGGTATACTGCCCCCATCTGTTATGGAATATGGAATATTTTTTGATTTTTAGTTCCAGAAGGCACCTTTAAAAGGAAGCATCAGGTGTCAACTCCTTCGGGATCCAAACACATAAAATAATTCTAATTGACTGACATATCAAGTCCATGTAATGACTTCTATTCACTTCAGTTCCATTTAGAGTGTACAAAATATAGCCATTAGTCCAGTCTTTAGTGTCACATGATCCTTCAGAAATCATTCTAATATGCTGATTTGACACAGATTTCAAAAATTAATTTAATAAATAGAAAGTTCAAGATAACAGTTTTTCTTTTTTACAAGTAATATTTTTTAGTTTGTTTGTTATTTGCAAAACATGCTGTTCTTTTGAACTCTCTATTTATTAAAGAACACCTCTATGATTTTTTTATAGATATGTTGAGAGAATATTTGTCATCATCAGCAACAGTGTATAACACCACTGGACCCTTTAAATTATGCTGCTTTGATCCAACATGACAACAAAGCAAGGGTTTTGCATTAAAGTTCAGGCATTACAGACCAGCCATCCACTACAACAGATCAGTGCTCATTACCAATCCATAAAATAAAGAAGTGTGTTTTCATGAAACTATCCCTCACTACTACACAAAGGTTACAAAGGTTAGACAACCCAAACAGAAATCTAAGTTTAAAAGCCAAAAGCATATCTGGTTTACAATGAAAACTACGTGCACCACTGGAAATGGAGAGATGGGTTATGTCAGGACCTTTGAGAAAAGAGGAGGCCAGGCCTGGTGGGCAGTGAAAGGGCAGAGGATTCCACAAACACATATCTGAATTTATTTTACCATGTTAAAATAGTATTGGCAGTAATCAAGGCAGATTCAGGGAGAGAGGGGTCACGGAGCTGAAGTGATTGGAAGAGGTAGATCAAAGGGCTTGGTGCGGGGGCTTCTCGGGGGGGGGGGATTAGACCCCCTCCCCGTTTGCATTTTCCTGCTGTTTTGCTAGCAACCCTGCACACGCCGCCTTGCCGAGATCAACCTTGGCTTGTTATGACAACGGGAACAACAAACAGAATAGTAGAATACAGCTAAATCCACCAGATACCACTCCACCGTGACTTTGTAATGAACTTTTGTTCAGATGGCAGGTGATGGATGTCCTATTGGCCAGGTACCCCGAGCCCCGCTGCACCCCAGACAGGTGCAGCTCAGAATATTGACGAGCCAATAAAACATGAGCAGCACAGGATGTGGCAGCCTTTCTGGTTCCTTTCTCTTCACTTTGTAAAGGCAAACTGGACGTTTGACAGCTGAAACCTATGGGAAATCACAGCTATTCATTCTCTATCAAACAGAAATCAAAGGGAAGAGTCTACAGCATCCATATCTTGAAGAATCACAAGCTGTTGTCACTGTAGCTGAAAACATGCAGCTTTTTACCTACTGAAAAATGTCTATTTGAAAACCAAAACACAAAGACTATTCGTAAATGACATTTGGAAAGACTGGGACAATGTTAAAATCTCCTAGAATTCTGATTGCCTTGAGCTTACTCCTCTTTGTAATGTATCTCAAGCAAGCAAATGCATGTAGATCTTTAACTTATCGTAAAAAGCAACTTAATTGAGTTAAATGATTTCATAAGGCTCGCACAAAGCGCATTTGGTCAAGGGCGCTTGTAATTAAGCAAGTTTTAATGAGTTTTGTAATGAGATGTAAGACATGTAATATTCTTTGTGTACATGTTCTGTATTTCCTCCAACGTGTATCCAACACAGCACTCTTGTTTGATTAATTCTAATCCACTTAATTAGAAACCATAAGATTTCCCTGAAGGATTTAATTCACAAGGCTGTATTCGCTGATATTAAGCTGTACTGTAGGTTTATCTCTGTGTTGCCTAGTACAACACCGTGTGCACCAAGAGCAATATTCAATATAATGCTAAGGATATAATGTAAAAATTCCTATGTCCCCCCCAAGCCAAATTTCGATAATTTCGCACAACATGACACTTTTACACCATTACACAATTCAGCCAAGAAAGTGCATGCTGGGATCACTGGTGCACAGTTGTATAAAAACAAGACAAGGAGATGAAACACTCTCAGAATGAAATGTTTCAACACCAAAACACCATAAAACCAGTGAGTGTGTGATGTGGGTCCAAAAAGATTTTACTGCTCTGTGGGGTGAGGCATAAAACCTTGTGTATCCCACCCCCACACCGATGTTAGTGTCAAAGCAGAGAAACATGGGCATCTGTGCCAGCACAGAGGTGAATAGGCATCTCTTGGACACAACATCCATGTTAATTCTAGTTATTTTCCTATACATTGGTGAAAACACCACCAGGTAATTGCATCTTTACAAGTTGTTTAGATTTAATTTCTTAGGTCTGAAAGTTTCATGACAGACTGGCCAGTAAGTAACCATGTATATGTTTGTGTATCTGCCAGTTAGATCAATTGTTACAGTACAAAACCCCTCCAAACTAGTTGGGTAGACTTCTATCATTTGCAATGATGATTATTTTGGAAAAGCATCATCATAGTTCCATCATATGACTTGTATTCACAGATAGAATTACTGTTTGCAGACAGATTTCCAACAGGCTTTCTGCATGCATTGATGCACTGGTAGGGATGCATCACCAGATTAAAATTATGGCAGATACAGATAAGCCAATATTAAATGTGCATTGTTTGTTTATTATTATACAATTATTAATACAAATTACATATATATTTATGGGGGGAAAATGGAAAATCAAATATCAGAAACTTTGACAAAAAAGCATCATCCATGTGGTATGATCCAGGTTTAATCCTATTTAACAAACACCAGCTGATGATGGTATCTTACTGAAGAGCCTGTGTTTGCAGTCAGTGAGACTAATGAACCCCCTCTGATGTGTCTAGAGTCACAGTCTCACTGAAAACTAGAGATACAGTCAAAATTCTAATGTGATTGCAAATACTAAATATGCACAAATTGAAATACAGATTGTCCCCTTGGAATTATAAGGTTCTATCTGACATTTTTGTCAAAATTGAGTTATTCACATAATCGTATTCTGTGACAATTTATTTACATTATGTGATGTGTTTTGTACATTTAGGGTCCCTGTTTTTTTATGTTTGAAAGAAACTTGTTCCCCATAGACATTATTCTATATGGAATGCAAAAACTTTGAAGCTCAATATCTCAAAACTGTTCAGAACTCAGATAGAACCTTATAATTCCAAGGGGACGAGATTGTGAATATCAATCTGAGATATTTTAAACACATTGTGCTACAGTATGTTTTGGGTATCACAAGAGTGTGTTAAAAAAAAGCAAAAATCCCTGTTTGGAATTAAGTTTGAACAGTGTTGTTCAATATTACATTGAACAACACTGGCATAACTATACTTTTTACTACAAATGAAATCATCAGAAGGCAGATAGTGTAAATCACTTAATTGCTTAATATTATAACATGAATAGGACTGAGATAGTCAAAACAATTGATTTTGAACCAGTTTTCTACAAGTATTTTAGTGAAAAATGTTCATTTCAGTGCATCACTCAATTGAATGGCTGTTGAATCTGGGAAGCAGAGAATAAACAACAATGAATATGTCTCATATATAGAATGATCTAGAATAGTTCCCGGGCATATTGGAGGCAGGAGGGTAGCAGGGGGTTGTCTGTATAGGATCTGAAGTTTGATGTGAAGTGCGGTCAGACCCCTGTCCACCAGGATGGCTTACTATTCCCACAACCTCCCCCTGTCCGCCTGCTGAGACATGGCGACTGGGTGAAACAATACTTCCATTATCTACTGTCCCTCTCCAGCATCCAAAGAGAAACGTGTACTGAGCCTCAGTCAATTAAACCCAACATTTTCTCATTTATCACTCACCCTTAAATGCATAGGCTGGAGTATGGAGCACACACAACAAAAGAGATTCTGAGTCGGACAAAAGTACGTCATCGACCAAGTCACTTCAGACTGCCGTTTGCCTTAAATAACCTTGAAATTGGCTTATCTTCTGATGCAGATGTACAGATGCTTGTCCTTAATTTTGAAATATTGCTTGGGTTTATTAAAAAACACAAACATGATCCATTACAGCTCCCTTTGCTACCCTCGTGCACCCACATACGTAAAGCAAACGCATTAGGAACCGACAACCATTTGTTTGCATCCACTTTACAAGCTTCTGGGAGGTTCCACTTGGTATCAGGTTCCGTCAAAATTTGTAATAACTTAATGTGACCTAAACTAGGTCACGGGCAAATTTGGAGTTAGCTCAAAAATGCAAAGCAAACAAGAAAGAAACATGAAAACAACAGCAAATGAAAACTATTTCTAATTCAAATTGGAGTACTTTGAAGTATTGAACTATGAAAATCCTCAAACTATAACAGAATGTCTGTCATGAGTATGTCTCGTCTCATCAGTCAAAGTAACATCATATGTTCATCTAACATATGGTGTGTCTTTGATGATAATGACTACAAATTATGGACTCTAAAAGGCCCAAATTTGGAAAAACATTTATGTTTGAAACACAGTCAGTTAAAAGTAATTATTTAAAACCAGCTATCATCCCGATTTTTTATCTGTGTCACCAATGTTCCTTTAACGTTCAACCAACATTCATTCAACAACACTGCATTGAAAGCTTTTTTAAGTGAGACGCTTTGAGTTCAGTGAGCTCCTGGTCCACCTTGAGGGTTTTCTCTAATGCTTAGCTGGCTACCGGCCTACAACGGTGATTGTAGGCTGGCCTGATTCCAGTTCCTGTACCCTGCCCAGGAGAAAGAGACACGACACAGCATCCTCCTCTTCCTCTGCCCGGCTCCTTCCAGACACAATGCTGGCGCCCTGACAACATCCATTTGATCAAGACAACTCTGTCACTCAGCGACTACCGCACTACAAACGAATGGCCATATATTTTAATATTTTATACTTTTGTGGCAGTCGATCTGTCGTTCTGTTTCTCATCAAACAAGAACACCTGATTTGAAGACTGAAAAGCAGAATACCAGAGAAACGAAACAATTAAATCAATTACACAACTGCATTACCAGACACAGACATTCCATTCAGAATACAATACCTTGGCTTCACTCTCCCTTACCATCCGTTCTTCTGCTCTGATTAGTTAATAAAAAGCTCTGACTGTTATTTTTAAACCTTTTGCTCACTGAAAATAGACTAGACTAAAACCCTTTCCAGATTGTCTGTGTTGGCACTTGCCCAGGCTATTGTGAGGGACAGATTGTGACACCAGCCGCTAAGCGCCGCATCCCCAGTCTGCTTACTGTGCAATCAGCTAGATGAGCGTTTTAAGACGAGCATCCACTGAAACACACCACAGCTCTGTCTTCCCGAGATGACCTGTGTGGTGCCTCTGTGAAAATACTGTCTTTGGCAGTCTGCCAGGGGATTCAGGCAAAAGCAACCTCACAGACGACCACGGGTCATTCTCATTTGAGGTGTGCCGTTTAACAGCGCAAACATGCCACGGGTCGAGGTGATGCAGCTAACGCCCGTGTGGGATGCTGGGAATTCAGAGCATGGCACAAGCACCGTATTTGGGAACATTCCTGCATTAGTGTCTGACATCCTGATTCCATAACCGTAGTTACAGTACAAAGCAACAATGTCCTCCCATTTGTAAATGAGAGTCAGGTAAAACATTTTGAATGTAGTTTTCACAGTACATAATGTGTAATGTTTGCTAAAGTAAACATCACTTATCTATTGCACACATTTACATACTGTAGCTATCTAAATGGGGATATTCCATAGATGTAATGTTTTTTTTTACTGTACAAACTGTATATTTTATCCCCTTACACTAACCCTACCCATCACAGAAAGCTTTCTGCATTTTTAAATTTTTCAAAAACCTTTCATTTCTTTATACTATATGTTTTTGGAGATTTTGGTAACATACATATTTGTCCCCAAAATTACACACACAGACACAAAGAGAGAGACAGACACACACACAGACACACAGGAAATAAATTATGATTCACTATTAAACCATCATGAGGCTGGTAGTAGAGACATAAGCCACAAGAACCTCTACTCAGCCATAAGTCTGACGCAGTTGCATTAAACACGCCATTTTTAACATTTATTGGCCTACAGAGGGAAAACTAAAAGTGACATATTGACTTAAAACATTGTTAATAGTCAAAGTGTCATTAAGGGATCCTTCTTTATAACTCACACAGCAGGGCGTCTGAAAATGATCTGGAGTGATGTACTGTGCTTTGTGGCCACAGCAGTGATATTCTGCATACAAATCCACAACGAAGGACACAACGCAAAGGATAAGAGAGTGAGGGAGGGTGTGAGAGGTGTAAAGAGAAAAAGAAAGCTTCAGAAAGTTGGGCCATTCATGTGAACAGAGTTCAGAGAATTTGCAGGCAGAGTGAAAAAGATATTTTATGCAGGCACATAGCTGTATTCAGTGGGGGTAGGCCGAAACGGCTACATGTAGACTACAAAGCGTGGCTCCCATAGCTCATGAATAAGTCTAGGAAATGATCACAAAAAAGGAGGCAAAAATTGAGAGATGTTTAGACAGATGGGAACTTAAAGCAACTAGGAAGTGGCGAAAAAACCCTCTAATGCAACTTCAAATTCACCTAATAATTGATCTTTATTCTCTCTTTCTATCCACCAAGAAAGGTTAGATCAAATCTGATGTGTTATGAGAGCCTGTCAAAGAAACATCAAAGGACAAGGCTGCTTGGAGATTAAATTAAATTGCTATCAAGAGAATTGGTTAAAGAGAGAAAGAGAGGGAGTCGTGGAATCAAATAAAAGGACTTTCAAAATAGACTGGGGCACAAAAAGAAAATAAATAGCAAGGGGAATTTGTCGTCTCTTTTGGACCAAAAAAAAAAAAAAAGGAAAAAGTGCAGCATATATTTGAGTGAAGCATGTTCCACAGTATTTTTAGAAATATGATTTGATGAGATTCTGGCCAAAAAAAAAATAAAAAATAAAAAAAATTCCTCAAGGCCTTTAATGTAATATCAAATGTTGCCTTACTGGGGACAAGATGATATTATGAATTTAGAGAACATGATTTATTAATGCCAAGCTCTGTATCGAATGGAGTGCGAGAGTAATTACTCTGGGAAAAAAAATCCAGGATATTAAATAGTACGATTAAATCCAATAAGTGATTCATTTGCCTCGCAAGCATCAAAAAAAAATAAAATAAAAAAAAAAATAAAAAAAAAATCGACCTATTTTTAAATGTTGTGTTAAAAAAAAAAAATGCATTTCAGATCAAAGAGTCGCTACTGTCTTTAGACTGAGGAGCATGATGCTGGCTGCTCTACCAAACCTCATTCATCACATTCGCCATATCACAGTCTCTCTGTAGTGATCATAATCCATTTCCACAGCTAGCGTCCCCTACGGCCAGGCTTCTCTCCACAGGACCAACAAACAGAGGTTATGGGAAGCCAACCTTCTGCTTAACTGTTTTTCACACTATAAACCAATGCTTTGGTTCACGCCCTCACCCCTGTGCCAGTCATATGCTCACGTGCGAGCTAGAAAAAGCACTAATAGAATAAAAATCCACCGAATATCAATAGAATGAATTGAGTTTAGGTGGAGAATTTAACAGTGTTGCGCCATTAACCCCTTTAAAATCCATCGACGGCCCCTCCACAGCCTGTCGTGACCCAAAGGTGCTCTGCTTGGCTAGTTGAGGGTGAAGAACTGAGACTACTGAGAAAATGAGTTGGTTGCAAATCAAATTAGTAAGATCTTGTGTTCCTCACCACAGAGAAATGAAAACAAAATTTGGTAGACAGACCTCAACTTCTAATCAAATTCGCCAGCAGATGCAGCCCACCACAGCTGAATCTACTCCTCCAAAGGAAGCATCACTTAAAAAAAACTTGAATAAAGATGACTGAAATACTAGTTACTAAACCAACAGCCATTGTTATTCTTCATTACAATAAAAATTACCTGTAGTACTGTATAGAGAGAGTGCAACTTAGCTATGATTGATTTACGGGGTGGGGGGGGGGGGGGGGGATTTGTGATGACATTTAGTGCCTTTAATATTTATTCTACTGAATAACAATCACGTGTGCATCTTGCTTAATTAAAACTTGTGAAATACAAGGAAAGTTGCAGTGTGCACAAAAAACTCAGTATAGTGATTGCTTAAAGCTATATTTAACATAGCACTGAACTATTGTGTTCATGTGACCCACAATTGCCATGTCTAATTTCTAGAATTATCTATAGCTGACAGGTACTGCTTGAAATCACAACACCACAACAAAGAACAACACGCAAGGTAAACATGCCCCTGTTTGACCTTTAGGGGAGTGTGTGATTGTGCCAGCATCGCCATTAACGTAAACACCTGTGTTACAGGCAGGGGTTGGCAGCACCAGCTCAATAGATCAACATCGATTTCCACTTAAGCTCAATACAGCTACTGTGCACCTCTGCCTCAGTACTGGCAATATTTATTCAGGGGCCAACAGGGGACATCCTATTGTGGTGCAGGCAGAAGAACAAAGGCAGCCACAATGGCTAAGAATCATCCCACCTGTTGACACCAAGCTTATTCCCCAGCTTATTCATCCAGGCTCCACAGGGGAGCTTTGTCTGGCTCCTTTTTGTCCATCCTTGGTCTCCCCGATCTTTTTTTCTTGATCTGACTTCAAGCACTTCAAGGTAGAGATATACTCTCAACTGCCATGTCATATTTATTGGAGTGGATTCAGAATGGATGAACAACCAGGACGGATGGAAAATGATGTACTGGTTGGATTTTAACTAAATTAAAATACTCAATATATGACTCAATATAAGATGGTGACACAAATTTATCTAGAATTTATGACAAAACTAAATTAAAAACGTATCAAACAATGTTCATACATTTACATTAAGCCAACTGTATATATATATATATATATATATATATATATATATATATATATATATAATATAAATAAAATCAAAGTCAATTTAAAACAATAAAACAATGTAAAATTTCAAATAATGCTCATTTATATTTGTTTTAAAGCACCACTAGTATTTAAAACACTAAGGTCAGAGTGATTTTTGCTTTGTTTTTAAAATACATTTTAAAAAGGATGCAATAAATTGGCTTTAAAAATATTTATAGAACTTTAAAATAAATGCAGTTCATTTAAATTTTATATTCATCAAAGAATCATGTGAAAAATATATATCGGTGTCTACAAAAATATTAAGCAGCACAATATATTCAACATTGATATTGATAAAATTTGTTTCTTGAGAATCAAATCAACATTTTATAATGATTTAGACACTTGAAGACTGGAGTAATGGCTGCTGCAAATTCTATTTTGCCATCAAAGAAATAAATTACATTTGAAAAGATATTTAAAAAGTAATATTTTGAAGTATTATTCATTTAAATAACATTTACAATTATTTATTTTTGATTAAATAAATGCAACCTTGGTTTCAAAAACATAAGCGTTTTAACAACACCAAACTTTTGGGCAGAAGTGCAGTGTAACCTTAAAATTCAAGTCATCGTGGATTCTATTGTGTAGAGTCAGAAGGGTGATGGATGTATCAGAACTTATATGAGACCAGAATCTCTCCAGGTGGGCAATGGTAACCTGGTGACCTTTGTAAAGGAATTTCTCGAGCAAAGGTCAAGCGGCAGGAGTGAGGTAGCATGACATGTGTCTGGGCTTAACACACTACAGATTAATGCATGCCTCCTCTGTCCCAAAATGAATTTACCAGCCCAGACACCACAGGGAGCATCATACCACAGGAGGGCACTCTGAAAATGTAATCAATAGCAAAACAAAGATGCCAGAACTGGAGATATTTGCACAGAGAGTCCTCATTTTTCTGCTCATCGTGAATCCCAAATAAGTAGATTCACAGCCATGACGACTGCTGAGACAGTGGGGGTAGGATGCTGTTATCTTGGCCACAGCCCCAGCCAATTGAAATGGACACAACAATGGAGAGGCAACTTAACGGCCTAAAATCTCAAATCACCATGTAGTGCTGATCAATTTATTCAGTCAGAAGTAAAAGGATAGTGTCAAATAAGTGCAAAAGAGCGTAAAAAATGGTACTCAATGGTCACTCCACTGGTATTTACCCAATAACTTATTTTTTTTTTTTCAGAAGAAACATTTTGCAAACAATGGCAATTACGCTGTGAAAAAAATGATCATAAATTGCAGCATTAGCTATTTTAAATGACAAACTGAGAAAGCAGCCAAAAATATTGAGTCGTGAAACACATTCATTACAGGGTACATCACAATAACAACCCAAATATTACTTCAACAACTTCAAATGAATATCTCCAATTCTGGGACTTCATTAACAGCGTGTAACCAATAGCCAGAAGCAAGGGTCATCATTTGACCATCAACTCATGGATAAAATAACCTAACATGGATTCCAAAATCAATTCTTCACTTAAACATGTAATGTTAACAAAAATGGATGGGGAAAAGGGATAAATACAATAAATGATTTGTAAATATGTCAGATCTATTCAGTAGATGTTCTATATTGAGATTTTATTAGATTGTCCAAATTTTCTATAGTGGTGCTTTCCTTCCATGTTGCAAGGATGTGGCTGATTGCTCTGCTAAACCAATAACATTCATGTATACAATGGCATCTGTGAGCTGTTATAATATAGCCACTCACAGACCTCCTGGTAGGCACTTCAAAGATGTGCCACTTAAATCTATTAACATACAGAAACAAAATCAGACACCACAAAGAACGCCCCACCACCCACCCCAACAAAACACACGCCCAAACACACGGTAAAACTCCATATCCCCTGATATGTCTGAACCGCACATCAAAGAAAACATCCAAAGCATTCTGAAAAACAAGCACTGAATAAAACAGCGAATCATATAGGGTCTGCTATCCTTTGTCCTTGGCATAATACCAGCCTTAAATCATCTTCTGTCCATTTCAACATCACTACAAGCATCATACATCAGAAAGAAGAAAAACACTCATCATCTGAGAGATTAACGACACAATTAGATCTGGAATTTTGTAATGATTAAGGCAACAAACCGTTTAGTCAATGTTATGGCTGATCCACTTGAGACCGAATCAGAAGCTAAAGAGGGATGGAGATGAGAGGCATAGAAAATCTAATTGTTTTCAAGATGGGAATTATGATTCATCCTAACGATTTCAGTAGGACTCTATAAAATCCATTTTATTTTTCCTAAAATCTGCAAATTATGTTGTAATGGTTTAATTAAATTTAAATTGTAAAGGATTTCTAAACAATTGAATTCAAAGATCTTTGACAACTTAACATTTAAAAAAAAAAAAAACATTGTCCGTTTAAACTTTTCTGGATTCTGTTTTTATGATTTAAAGCTGCAGTCCATAGCTTTTTTGGGGGTAAAAAATGATCCAAAATACATATTTGAGAAAATAAAAAAAACAGCCAGTGTTCAAATCTGCTTGCTCGATTCAAGCTTGTAAAAAAAATTTAAATTCCAGGGGTACTGGTGGATTTCCACGGGAGATTCGAGCATGTCTTTGCGTCATTACGTCACATCTGTACACATAAAGGAAGGGTCTCGGCTAGTAGGCTATATTGCATGAGAGGATGCTGGAGGTGGAGATTTATAACCTTTTCTCACAGCACTTGATTAAACTTATCAAATTGATGGCGGATCCAGAAAGGTTCAAACGACAATCGTCCACTGTAAAATGCAAAAGTCTTCATTCGGACAGCGTGGCTACGGAAAAAACGAGACTGCAATCGGACCTTGCGAAAACAAGGATACATATTGGAAGGACATTACATGTAGTCACGCAATACTGAAGTGTTAACATTAACAATTTGAGAACAAAGTATAATTTGCACGGTTTTGCATGATATGATAACTTAAGTGATTGTTTGATTTAATCACAATGTTGTTGCTTTTTATTGCAATGTCAGAACCAGCACAAAAACGGATGATCTGAGATGTCATCGCTCTGCTGTAGAATTTCAATGGCATCAACATCTATTCCATGTGATAATATTAGATCTAGAGTATGATTAGTTTACATGTGGTTTCAGATGCATTGTTTAAAAAAAAAAAAAAAAAAAAAAACTCACAACAAAGGTTTAACTATTAATGCACACTAACTGCATTAGTCCTACTCAATAATTAAAATTAGCGGCGGCTGGACCCAATGGCAGTCAATTTTATCAGCAAAATTGAAGAAACGCCAGTTTATTCCAGTACAGTTCAATCTTTCATGCATAAAGTTGGTCCTAGCATCAGTACGATGCTCTACTTAACAGGTCAAATGATGGCTAACACTTCAGTAAACATAACATAACAGGCTATCTCTTTAATTTGATGCTTTCTGCACACAAGCACAGAGGGCGACTGGAGATTCAAAAAAGAAGCAAGGAAAAGGAAGGAGAGAAAGGTACATGTCCCATCATCTATTTTTATGCTTCTTTTAATTTACATTTCCCTGCCCAGCTGATAAAAGCGGACAGGGAACACAAGGACACTGACACCTGGATATCTGGCGGGCGGCAGAGGTCAGCTTTTAACCTGTCAAAAGCGCAGTACTTATTAGAATAAATCTCCAGACTCACCAAAGGGCAGCACTGGCCCCTGGTTCTGGCTGACCCAGGGTGGGGCAAAGAGGGGCAGAGGGCTTGTGCTCTGATGTGCAGATATGAACTGAATGTCCATAATGAAAAGCATGTTCAATGAGATGACGGTGGAAAAAATAAGGGAGAGGACTGGAAATATGTAAGGGTTGAGGGACAGCACAAACATAGAGCCAAGATAACATGAATCATAACTTCTTGTAGACACCTTTCTGTGGTTTCTGTAGCTTAAAAAAAAAACTTTCAAAAAGATAAATAAATAATAAAAAAGATGGGAAAATGTCAGTGGGATACAAAATTAAAATTGACATTGACCAGTTGAGGTCAGTGCACCATTTAGGGAAGTAAACACACCCAAACCCTATACAATTTTCATATGGATACTGGAAAATATCCTGAAGACTCATCCAACTTTGGAACGTTTTAGGTTTATATTGTGTTTTATATGCACAGTATATATATATATATATATATATATATATATATATATATATATATATATATATATATATATATATATATTGCGTAATTTCCAATCCACTTCTAAATTTTGTCAAATTATGCAAAAATATTTAATTTTGTTCTAAATACAGTCTCAACCATTCCATTCCAAAAACATTTAAAATGTAATTTCCAAAAAAGAACAGAAAAAAAATAAAAAAATAAAAAATAAAAAATCAGAATTATTCTCAAATGCATGTATGTCCATCCTTGGTCAAATTATGACCCTGCTTCTGGCTATTGGTTACACACTGTTAATGAAGTCCCGGAATTGGAGATATTCATTTGAAGTTAATGAAGTTATATTTGGGTTAAATTTTGGGTTCAAGTTTTTGGCTCCTTTCTCAGTTTAACACACACACATCCAAAGTAAAATTGCAGAGAATGGAACGAATGTTTGCCAAATGTAGATCATTTGAATCCTGAAAACACTGATGACCTCTGACCTCACCAAAGAGGATGAAAGCAAGGGATCGTCATAAACGACAGAGTGGAAAAATCAGCCAGCCCACAAAGACAAACACCACACAGGAAGAGCTGGAGGCAATCGCTCGGCACTGAATCAACACAGCGCCCTCCCGAGAGAAACCGCGTCACCGCCACACCTGAGGAACGCTCTCTGAATCGCCTATAACACAGCCACAGGGAAATGACGCCTGTGCCAGGCTGCATGTCTGAGCTGACCCTAGAACAGATCCAAAGCTTTAATTGTGCAGCTTCTGCTATGGGTGTGGGGAAGAATGAGGTCAGATCCGATGGATTAGACTAGCATAAATAGGGAATAGTTCAACAAAATGGTGGCATAGGTTGAACAATGCAGCCATCATCAATCACTCTGAGAAGTTTCCTGCAGGAAGCACACTCACTCTGCTTCCCTAAACGCTGGTGTGGCCATGGGGTCTGGTCAACCAGGTGACCCCCAGTGGCTCTTTGCTATGACATCAGAGGCCCCTGATGCTTTGCTGGCAGGCACTGAGAGGAAGCCCCTGGAGTGGCACTTGCCACAAGGCCCTGGAGTGCAGCCCATCCTACTCAACAGGAAGCAGAAGCATATGAAGAGTTCAGATGCAAAAGCCTCTAAATGCCATTTGAAATTTTCTTCTTTAATGATGATTTTTATCAAACTTGTATATTTAAGTTCAGTGATTTCACTTAAATGGCAATGATAATTACCTATTAATTGTTATTTAAGTGAAATTACTGAACTTAAATATACAAGTTTGATAAAAAATCATCATTAAAGAAGAACATTTCAAATGGCATTTAGAGGCTTTTGCATCTGAACTCTTCATATAGTAACGGCACTTTGCACATAACTGCATGAAGATAAAACTCTAAACTCCAACACCCAACGCAGAGACTGTGAATCGTGCCTTGAGACCTGCATGTTTAGATCCAGCGACACTGAGAAGATTTCCACATCATGAGAGTCTGGCCGTTGATTTAGTAGGAAGTCTCCAGCTTTAATGAGCGAGTTTTTCGATCATTTTGAAGCCAAGCCATGGACCCAAAAATATAATGATCTTCTTCCTAACGTATAAAGGCAGCGATACGTTTTAATGTTTTAGAAAGAAGTACTCTCATACTACTTATTTATTTATTTGATCAAACATAAAAACAGCAATATTGTGAAATATTATTGCAATTAAAACTATTTACTATTGAATATATTCAAAAATATATAATTTATTCCTTTGATGTCAAAGCTGAATTTTCAGCACTTTTCTGTCACATGATCCTTCAGAAATCATTCTAATATGCTGATTTGGTGCCCACTATTTTATTATTATTATTATTATTATCAAGGCTGACAGCAGTTGGGCTGGTTTATATTTTTGTGGAAAAAGTATGTTGGGTTTTTTTTCAGGATTCTGAAATGCATTTATTTAGATTATAAATCTTTTGAAACAATAGTAATGTCACTTCTGATCAATGTGATGCAACAAAATATAGTTTTATTAAAAATAAATAAAAAATAAACACTTACTGACCCTAAACTTTTTAATAGTAGAGCTTAACAATAAACGGGGGGGGGGGGGGGGGGGGGGGGCCAATCACCATCGGAATACTTTGATAAATAAACCCAAAGAGATGCAAAACTATTACTGTCATTTTAACAAAATAATTACCCAAGGATCCCAGTTTGAAGATCCCTGCCCACAGTTTTTTCTTCCCCATGTAGAGGTACCCTGAAATGATTTAGTAATGGTTAACACCTTCGATTTTGTGGCCTCTAATTAATTAACCATTTTCAAACAACTTGAAGAGCTGTCACTTTTAGACAACAGCACAATTACATCAGTTTAAGTTATAGAAAGAGGACACGAACACTTAAAGTGAAGATGCTGCAGGAAAGACAGAAAGTTGCTGCTTCCTTCCCCTCAATGAATGAGCCATGAGCTACACCGACTGATCCTGAAAGCAAAGCACTAAAACTGCAATGTAAGCTTCTTCTGATAAAAAATGACTACTTGCGCAGTAACGGACCAAAAAACAAAAGCAAATATTTTGGCAAATCCATCCTAAGTCGATCAAACACACGTGGCTTTGTCACTGAAGTTGACACCACTGGAGAAGATCAGAAAAAAAACTCTTTTGATCTCCTGACCTGCTTCTTCTTCAGAGGAACACAGCATGACCTGAGCTCACCCCTGCTTTGGACAGAGAGAAGATCCCCTGTCTGGTGTCTGCAGCTTTCAGGGCTGTTCGTCATTAGTTGCTTAAAGACGACCCTCAGCTTCCTAAAAAAAGAAGACTACTTCAGAACTTTCTTGTTCAGCCATCTCTGACACATCTATCTTCTCAAGGCCACAGGTTCACAACGGCTAATTCAATTTCATCCTGCTGCCCTGGCCGCCAGGCTGCAGAGACGTGCATCTACAAGATACAGCCTTGCAGCCACCGCTGGAGATCCGGGAGGATTTTGGAAGCCCTCGGGCGGCCTCGAATGTAATAGACACAGTTAACGAGATTGTAGAGGGGGCAGAGGAGGATGAGGCGCAGGTACAGCATGCCATAGGCTTCCTTCGCACAGGTGTGGTGAATGTACAGGCTAGACCACCCACGTGGAGAATGAAGACTCTCACTCGGCAAACTTTTATCAGGAGGAGGCTGAAGTGTGTGCGACTCTCTCAAGGAGATTTGGAAGACTTAGAGGGGAAAGTAGCGGGGGCAACATCTGTGTGGTGCACCATCGGCTTCGGTTCACTTATCGGAGCGCTTGCTCCTTACACCAGATGTGACTCGGAGGTGGGCGTGTGTGGTGGCGAACGGCGGCGCAGCAGCGGGCAGCCCCCCTCTTCTCCTCTCAATACCTGACAGCTGCTGACCCGGAGGAGCAGAGGAAGAAGAGGAAATTAAAGTCAGACGGAGAAGAAAAGGAAAGAAATCACACTTTCTAAAATGCATTTCAGTTCCTGGAGGGCCACTGATAAGATGTGTCATTCCACAGGTCTAAGTGTGGCCCGATCGCTGGAGCGCAGTAAGTTGGTTACTGCCAACTCATTTACATCTGGATCTGGAACCTCAAAATGAGGTCACGTTGGTTATTATAATAAATTCATAAACTTAATAAATAATGAGCACCGATTAGCTGACTTTGGGTTAGTTCATTTAAAGCGTCGCTGATCGTTGCAAAAGAAAATATAAGGGATGAGTACATGATTCATCTATTTTTAGCAAAATTCTCTCTATTTTTATCCACAAACGCCACTCCTCCCACGAACAATCACACAATTAGACAAACAATCTGATGTGACGATGAAGAGACAAGATAGAAGGAGAAAAGAGAGAAGAAAGTCTTGCTGTGCTGAAACACACCCCTTCAGATGCTAGTGTATAGACCCTCAGCAGGAAACACTGCTGACTCCTGGAGAGAAGTGTGGGTGAACAATGCCCAGCGCAGAGAGGGAGTGTGTCACTGAAACCACGGGAATCAAAGGGACACTTATAGTTACCCAACGCGTCCACAATAACAAACACTTCCTGCCCTGTTTGCACAAACATGCTGAGAGCTTCCCATGTAAATGTAGCAATCGATATGAATGTGTGGAGGTGCACAACTCAATCTACATTCAATCTGTAGGCCTCTGTCTCAATCATTATACACAGAGAGACACAAAACAAAGCAGCACTCTGGAAAAGGTAAAAGAGACCCAGTATGCGCCGGAATTAAACCATGCACGCACCTCATCAATACGAGTTGTATTTACAGCATACAACTGTGGCAGTACAACACGATATAATCCAACATTCAATAAAATGTCAAATTTTTGAAAATAACTAAAGTGCAATATATTAGGCAATTTATGGTTGAAAAAAATGACTAAAATGGGCCAAAAATTGCTTTTAACATGGCTCATTCAGAATTTAGTTACAATTGTAATGATTCAGCAGACAAGGGGATCTGTATGCAGCTTTTAACAGAATAGTCAGAAGGACAGAGATCAACACCAGCAAATGAGAAAAGACAGAGACAAACCAGATAAAAAGCAATGGTCGAGGCAGGCAGAGAAACAGTGATAAGTGCTCAATGACAGCCAGGGAAGTCAAGAAGGGTGTGGGAGTGGATTTTATTTGTGTGTAAATGAAGCTCAGGTGTGTGTGTGTAATCAGTGCAGTGCAGGTGTATGGTGTTTGGTGTAATCCAGGTTTTGGTTTTGGTGTAGTCCAGGGAGGTGCATGATGGAAAATGTGGTCCAAGTTAACCCAGGCAGTGCATGGCTAATCATGACAGAGCGATTTCCAGACACTCAAAAGCAAAACAAAAACAAGAGTTCAGGAGAGTGTTGAAGCGGAGGTGGTATTGGGGGAGGGATGGAGGGTCAGGTTCATGCGGGGGAACGGGACCAGGGCATGCAATGGTCCCATCGTGGAGCATGGGCAGACCTGGGTCGTGGACCGTGGGCGGAGCAGGTTGTGCAGGTGGCCAGGGCGGAGCAGGCTGTGCAGGCGGCCAGGGCGGAGCAAATAGTTTGGGTGGCCACAGTCGTGAAGACCATGGCAGCTCAGGAACAGGAACAGACAAAGACACAGTCTCGGGAACAGGAACGGACACCAGCTCAGGACGAGACACCGGATCGGCCATCTTGTCCGGAGGCACCAGATCGGCAGAGGTGACGAGAACAGTCTCTGGTGCAGGTTCTGGGCTGGATGGGACCAGCGGTGAAGGCTCTGGATTGGACAGGACCAGCAGTGAAGGCTCTGGACTGGACGGGACCTGCGGTGGATGCTCTGCTGAGACGTGAAGAGTGGCTCTGGAAGACGGGGCCCTAGAGCAGGGTTGTGCTAGGGTAGACATCAGTCCTGGACGCCCATATACCGATGCCATGGCTAGCTTGATGGCTGAAGTGACTGAGGGGGTACTGCGGGTTCACGGAGCTCCTTTTCCTCCACGCCTACAGTAAACGGAGAACTGCTCAACAGCAGGGCAAGGTCTATGTAGTGCTCTAAAGCTCAGTGAGTATCATGCAAGGGCATGAATGAACTGAGCAGTTCAGATAGTCCTCCACGAAAAGCAATCATAAGGCACTCTGTGCTCATTGAGGTGAGATGTGCCAGTTCAATAAACTTTTCGACATACATCTCAATCGACAGATTCCCCTGACGGAGACGTAGGATTTGTATACCTTTCTATCTAGGTGTGGCAAAGTCTTCTGTAATGATTCAGCAGACACAAGGGGATCCATATGCAGCTTTTATTAAAGTAGTCAGAAGGACAGGGATCAACACCAGCAAACAGGGCAATGGAGAAGACCAGATAAACCAAAAAGCAATGGTCAGGGCAGGTGGCGAAAAGCAAGGTCCAGTAACAATCTAAGGGTACACAGTCCAAGAATACTTAGAATGACAGCCAGGAAAGTCAAGACTTCTCAGAGAAGTGGTGTGTGGAAGTGGCTTTTATGTGTGTGTAAACAAAGTGCAGGACTGTGTGTAATCAGTCCAGGGAGGTGTATGATGGCAAATGTGGTCCAAGTTAACCTAGGAAGTGCATGGCTAAATGTGACAACTATGCGTTTTATAAATGTCTCTAAACAATCATGATGGAAGACATACTGTACAGCCATATATATATATAAAACATGCAACTGAAAGGTAGCTAAGTAAGTGCACAAAACATGCAGGTACTATACAATGTGGCAAGTAATTCACATTCGACCTTGACTCCACAGAGAGAGAGAGATAGGCTCTGTTATCCATTTTTAATAAATATTTAAAGCCAAACCCACAGTTTAAGTGCATCTCATCTGAGTTTCAGGACAACCTGACTAAATATCAAAAGGTAAGATCAAATGTCCCCAAAGTTGTCACAACTCTTATACACTCAATTGAGTCCAAGTGGAGCCACCTTCAAACACACAAAAAATGGATTCTGGATCGGAAATACAGGTGTATGTCGGGAATGTAATTGGGTAACAGAAGCTGCAAGTATTAGGCCTATAGTTAGATCAATTATAACCACTGCCAATAATTTCTCAATTCTGCTGGTGACAGCCATGTCATCTGCTAAGTTATTTCTACTAAAGCCAACTTCACCACATCTAGTCAACAGACAACACGTCCTTGATACCTGCAGGTGCAAGCCAAAAGGCAAACCATGTTATAAATTATCTAGAGATCATTCCATCTACTGTGTGTGAAGCTAAACACTGTTCTGAAGTCAGCTGAGAGACAAACATCATGAAAGCAGAGAGGTTTGAGCCTCCAGCTCTGTCCTTACCACCTTCTGTGAGCAGACGCCTGATGAAAGACTGGCGACTTCACTCAAGCAATTGATCACATCAACAGAACTACATCAAATGAGGTATGAAGTAAGCCTAATGCCCAGCCTGAACTAGATACTCGGTCATTACAAAACGAAGGGACCACCCTGTAGAAAAAAAAAAAAAAATAAATAAATAAATACGGAAAAGAGGTCAGGTGGGCATACAAACGGCCACGAATCATACTGCTTAAAATCGTACAATGATGATGGCAATACGAATGAATGTGTGTCATTAACTCAACTCAGTTCAAAAGGATACTATGAAGTCCACTGATTTGTGCCTACTGCTTAGACTGATTTACTATTGACAACAAAAAAAAAAAAAAACCTTTTTAACCTTCCATTGGCCAATTACAAGATATTCAGTCCATCACATGAGACAATCATCACAGTGAGGTTAAACTTTCAGCTTGTCTTTGATGTGAAAGAACACTAACAAGCTCATGAATTGCCAAAACAGCAGTACTTACTCGGAGAAAATAAGACTACTACTTTGAAAAAACAAAATTATATTATATCAACTAAATTCATAAAATCAATAAACAAATTATTTTAATTTATTTTTACATTATGAATAATGCCTAAAGCAATCAAGTGTATAGAGTTCTCTTTGTTTATTTAATTTCTTATGTTAAGATGCTTTTGTTCATTTCCACAGACAGTCAGAGGCACCCCGCTAATACTCAAATATAGCATGTAAAAAGCCATAACAGGCACATCAAACCTGTCTAGAACTAGCTGGAATATTGCCAAAATGTCTAACCGCCCGCCCCCAAAAAACAATGCTTTCTGAGCAACAAATGACATTTTATTTGAAAACCATAAAACAAAAGCCCCCTTAACTTCAAAATGTCCAGTATCGAAACAGTTTAACATGTAAAAGGTGCAATTTAAGGCTAATAAATAATGATCTCACTGTAGGAAAACAAAACTTTCACAGACAAAACCCTTACAGGGTTGTGTTTTTCTCTCAAATCTGTCCAAAGATCATTCCCTTCAATAAACCCAACCAAAACAGAAATTTATAAAGTAATAGTTTCAAAATGACCTCTGTCAAAGTTCAAAGGTCTCCATCTGTGTATGAATTACAGTGACACAAAAGAGTGATGACCCTAGAACGGCTTCCCTGTGACTACCTGCTGCTTGAAAAACACTGGCCAGACATTAAACCCAAGCGTACTGAAAGGATCAAATGGGGCCAGCAAATACTCCTGATCTCAGACAAAATGGAAGACCGGGGCGAAGGAGACCCTCCTCCAGGATGCTTCAGACCAGATGCAAGAAGAGAAATAGTCAGGCCAAAGAAAGGAGAAAGAAACAAAAGGCACAAATGGTGATTTGAATGAAATACAGTGAAGTACCTAACTCTGTTAGACTGATAGTTGATAATAACATTTCATTTAACATTTAACATGCTCTAATAAGAAAAACTGGCCCATGTGCAGACTATTTGTCTGTACAAGTAACATCTCATAGAAGACCATGCAAACTCTTAAAATGATCATTCACCCACAAAAATAAAATAGTAATTACAAATTCAGTTTTACTTATTCCAAACCTGTATGACTGACTGACTTCTGTAGATATTTTGAGAAATGTTAAAAATGTTTGGTTACCAACATTCTACACAATACCTTCTTTTATGTTCCATATAAGAAAAAAACAAACAAAAAACATACAGGGTTGTAACAACTTGAGGATGAGTAAATAATTTTTTTTTTTATGGGTTAAATATCTCTTTAAGCTACAACTGTACACTCCTATACACTCATTACAAATGACTAATACGAATGCACACTCACTGTGGCATCAGGACACGCTTACATTAACTCTATATTACACTTTATATTACACTCTGCTACAACATACACACACAAACACGCACAACAGCTGATCATCTGTGGTAAAGAGCTGACGGGGCCGTGAAATGTCCAGAATAGATCCTTCCTCCTTTCATTCATCCATTACCACATGGACGAGTGCAGAAGGACAAAGAGCTATGGACAAAGATGAGCTGAGAATCTCATGATTCAGATGTATGATATAGGAGTGCAGAATGAAGTAGAACGGCCACAGGGGCTGCTCTTGGAACAGCACATGCTCCTAATCTTAACTGAGATATTCTTAACTGTAAATATAGTATTACACAGTGATATGGCAATGGTTACATAAACTTTAAAACCTGAAAGCTTACAATAATCAAAATACTAACCATAACCATTAGATCTAACATCCGGAAGAAGAACTGAAGAGTTCAGATGCAAAAGCCTCTAAATGCCATTTGAAATTTTCTTCTTTAATGATGATTTTTATCAAACTTGTATATTTAAGTTCAGTAATTTCACTTAAATAACAATTAATAGGTAATTACCATTGCCATTTAAGTGAAATTACTGAACTTAAATATACAAGCTTGATAAAAATGATCATTCAAGAAGAAAATTTCAAATGGCACTTAGAGGCTTTTGCATCTGAACTCTTCAACTACAAAGCAATAGTTTTATGTTTACTTAAATCTCATTAGATGATAAGAAGCTTTCTGACCCAATTCTTTAAATGCATCGGCCACATTTACAATTAACATTGCACACGCTAACACCAAGATGTTCTGCAATCTCACAAAAAAGCAATGCACAGACATTGAAAGTCACAATGACACCAAAGCAGCAACAAACCTTTTCTTTTGTGAAAAGAAGACAACTTATCCATCGGTTGTCGATTGGATGGACTATGGAGGCTGATCTGAATGCAAGGTAATTGTAAAAAAAAGGGAGTGTTTTTAAGAAGACTAAACAAATGGAGAAGTCTGGCAAAAATCACCAAAAAGAAGTCTTCCGTCATTTCACTGGAAGGTTTTGGTATTTTGATTAAAAATGATGAACTAAAAATGTTTTCGAAAAAAATGCAACTTAATGCATGGATTAGATAAATTTCCACTTCATGCCGGACTTTAAAATTATATAATATAAAACAATAAATTATATTATAAATATTATAAATCAATACTGCTTTGTTAAAAAAAAGGTTGTATGCTTGTAAATTATCCATTAAAACATTATAATGTACATTATTGAAGATGGATATCACTTTGGACATATCAATACAGTTTAAATTGTAAAAAAATCTCTTTTCAGAAAAGATTTTTGAAAATTCTTGGTAAGATAATCCTATATAAAGGAGGCCAGAGGGTGATACATTAATTTAAATAAGTTAACATAATTAAAAAGTAATTTAAGAGATAATACTCTTACTGGGTTAGTTATTTACAAATGAACAAAAATTCAGCTTTACATATAGACTCACTGTTTAGATACACACATATTTATTCCTGTAACAAACATGCACAAACACACCACACCCATGTGCCTTAACCAAATAGAAGAAATAAGTCATTTTCGTCATATGTTTGTGTAAATGTAACTCTTTGGGCTTTCAATAAAGCAATATGTGATATATAAGCATTATCTTTCTCTAAAAAGAGATGAGCACAAAAGCAGATCTTCACTGACCCAACAACTTCATCAAGCAAGAATTTGTAATTTAGAAGTCTGTTACCGGTGTTGTGTTCCTGTGTAAATCTCAGAGCTGGAGGAGACACCTGGCTCGATGCTTTCCTCTCCCCCTGACACTGCAGCTATCTCACTGTAAGCATCATTAATGCAAGCCTGTGTCCCACCTGCTGGAGGTGTGAGATTGACCTCTCCCCTTGGCCAGCAGTACTGCTGACACAGGCACCTGCCATAGCGCCCTGCCCCACGCTGCAGATCCCTGCGCTGGGACGAACTTACTCCAACCTGCCCTGGCCAGCCGGAAGTCAGATCCCACAGTACTTCATTATCTTAGCAGTTAAAGGACAACGTCTCCACTCATCGGCTGTTTACTGAAAGCTGTTACACGGAAATGAGTCATTCCAGATCAACTGAAATGGATCCCAATGGTTAGGGTTGAATGCTGAATCCGATCAGCAAATTATTTAAAAGCATGTAGAGACAGCATAATAATAATCATATTCGAAAATGAACAGATAAGGAAAATGTCACCATAATCACATAACCGTGGGGGCAACTGATAGCAATTGGCAAGAATGATAAAAGCACTTGTGAAAATATAATTTGGTAAGATGTGGATTCTTTTCTCTGTAGATTTTTACTTTGTACTCTGTACTTTCATGTCAGGCAAAGTGGTGCTCAATTCTCCTGTTTTCTAGCTTTTAAAAACCGAACAGCAAGAGGTATAATTTTCATTCATGCTAATGAATGCAAGTCTTTACAAATTCCAATTTGTTTTTAATCGACTAAATCAAATTCAATTTGTTAGTTAGAACCGGTTCCAACCATTTCGTCCTAATTTCCACCAGCCCTTCACACCGGGAATTTGGACCACTAACCGACAGTGGTAAAATTGTTTTGTGCCAAAGCAGTTTCTGAATCTCCACATATGGTGCCAGGTATCTCATCTATTTGACTCAAATCTATCAGTACTAAGAATTCCTTTGCAGCTCATTTTCATTCAGTTATGCTTCAGTTTTATTCTAACGTGACAAAAAAAAAAATCAATTTGATTCGAGCTGGCTTCAATCATACCATGTTTAGAGGCCTCACCATGTCTAAATGTCATTGCATGCCTTGTTTAAAACAGAGCTATGTTACTTTTTGGTTTAGAGAATCCCTTGAGGGTTTTTTTTTTTTCCACACCTCATCCAAGTTTATATGTTCAGTGAAATTCTTCTTCTTGTACATGTTATAGTATGTTCAAACACTATAAGATCTGTTCTATAAATTCAAAATGAGCAGCTCAGCCACATTATCTCTTGGTCAATTCAAAAACAATGTTTCAGAATAAGCAATGTACACTACAGCAAGGAACCGACACTGGACATACTTCATATGTACAACGCTTCTCAGTGAGGAGTAAGTAGTAGGTTTAAAGATCAAGTAAACATCTCAACTTGAAATGATTAAAGGCAGGACAATTATGAAAACGCCAAGAAAATTCAGATGGGTGTCATTACAGATCACTTCAGAAAACAATATTGTCAAATGAAAAATGTATAAGCTTAAATTGTCATTGTGGTTTCTTAACTATAAAACTTAAGATACACACTATAAATGTTTTTTTTTTTTAAACAAAGTGAGTAGCAGCTCACTAGAAATGGTTTGACAAACATTTTCTTCCCTGTGTTCACACATTTCCTATTGAAAAAGGAAGTTGGGGCAGGACATATCACAGGACTTGTTTGGTCAATTTTCTTATATAAGAAAAACTGTGAATCTAAAATATATCTATATATTTAATAGATATTTAATATATCTTTTTTTACAATTATCTGTATTTATATAAAAAAGTTTTTATTTATATTAAGTTTTATTATATTTTTTTTTGTGTGTGTGTGTGTGTGTATATATGAAGAGTTCAGATGCAAAAGCCTCTAAATGCCATTTGAAATTTTCTTCTTTAATGATGATTTTTGTCAAACTTGTATATTCAAGTTCAGTAATTTCACTTAAATAACAATTAATAGGTAATTACCATTGCCATTTAAGTGAAATCACTGAACTTAAATATACAAGCTTGACATAAATCATCATTAAAGAAGAAAATTTCAAATGGCACTTAGAGGCTTTTGCATCTGAACTCTTCATATATATATATATATATATATATATATATATATATACATGTATGTATGTATGTGTGTGTGTGTGTGTGTGTGTGTGTAACTGAATTTAAATAATGCTGTTAAATTCATAAATTGGGAAAACTTACCATTGGCTGTGTAATACATGATATTGTCGGCGGAGCAATGTCATCAGCAGCAGAGTCTCACATCTCTCGCTGCTGACTTCTGAGCAACATTGATGCACTGTGTACTATCCAGCTTCTGGTCGTGTTTATCCCAGTTTTGTCTGTGCCAGACCCAGTAAAGTGCAATCTTGATTGACCATCCACCTGCACTCAGTGTGATTTCATCCACACATAAACATACTCGATCACATAATTTTGCCTATATATATATATATATATATATATATATATATATATATATATATATATATATATATATATATATATATACACACCAGCCCGTTCTCATCCTTTAACGTCAAATGGAACGCTATATGCAAAAACGGCGCTATACTACGCACATGGCACCCTTTATCGTTAATATAACACGCGAACCCAAGACGTTATAAATCCTTTAGCGTGAATATGACACGCACACCCTACCCCACACCTAAACTTAGCCCTCACAGCACGTGTTATATTAACGATAACGGGTGCCATGTGCGTAGTATAGCGCCGTTTTGTCATATAGCGTTCTATATGACGTTAAAGGATGAGAATGCGTTGATACACACACAGTACAGTGCAGAATTCTTAGGCACACTAGTATTTTCTAGCCTGACTTCGTCATACTCATATTCTTGTCGGAATATGAGTCTGAAACTTCTCAATAGTGCTTTGATTATGAGGCGTATCTTAACCGAACCAGGAAAAAAAAAAAACTCTGCACTCAATTGGATAGTCGGTAAACCTACAACCAATCAGAGCAACGCAGTAAGTCAAATACTTTGCATACAGTTGTCAACTACAGAACTTACTTATTTTTGAAGTTAAATAACGTGTGTTGCTTCTTTTACTTGGTCATCCATGACATGAGTGCGAAAAAAGGAGAAACCACAACGACCACAGGCTTTTCATTACATCCCATCTTCTTAGCGACCGTCAGAGCCACCTGATAAGTTACACTTTTGCCGAATCATGTAGGAAGGACGGCAAAAATATCTTTACGATCGACAAATGCCTTGATTGCAGTTCTCTGTTTGTATATTAAAATTAGTGCGCTGTCGATTTGTTTATATCTTGTCTATATCTCAATTCTCCAGCTGCAATTATCTTTGAGGGAAACCAGTTAATTAAGTTTTTTTGTGTACTGTATACAGACTAAACCGTCTCTTTCTCAGTAAGACAAAACATACTCCTTCTGTCCAACTAAATGTCTTCCATGTTTTCCTGAAGCCTATGTCTCTGTCTCTTCTTGCAAAATGGGCACAAGCACAACCATTACAGTCAAAACTGTGCTCCTGGTAGAGAGTGTAAACGGCAAAAGAAAAGTAAAGGATTCACTTTTGACCTGCAAAGACTGGCCTCACCCCCATGGAGGAATTGTTAGCTCTGGGCTGTCCATCAAACATACATTTCTTTGAGACTCGCCCAAGTGTAAAAGCAACACTGCAATCACACCCAAAAAAAAAAAAAAAAAAAAGAAAAAAAGACAGCGCTAATCCACTTGATACTTCAGTCATCAGTTTGTATACAGTATACATCCATTGCACACAAACAAAAAATGCACCTAACCCATGTTAACAATAGAATTGGGCTCCACATTTTCTTTAACAAAATATAAAATAGCCTGGTTTCTTGTATATTCCACAAGGCCAGAAAAAGACTGCAGACAGCATGAACGGCTCACAGTGATGCTCAGAGGCAGGATGCTGGAGGAAATTGTCCCTTTGATTGGGCCTTTGATACTGTATTAAAGAAGGCAGACTTGGCACACCACAAACCCTAGATCTAGTCTCATTAGCAGTCCATGGACTTGCACCTCAGACTTTCTGCTTCCTGTACACTATAACAAAGAGAAAGACAGAAGCAAAGGAGTTCAGATAAATAACCACACAGCAGCACTAACAATCCAAATGCTTAAGACGCATCTGTGAGATATAGATGACTGGCTGAAAATGTAAAAGCCATCTGTAAGTATGGCCTTTGTCAGACGTTGTTACCAATAAGGAAGCTCACAGTTAGAATAAAAAACCCTTGCACAGGATTTTGTGATCATGCATAAATATTATGAGGCATGTGCACATTAGAGTAAAACCAGTCTCATCACTGATCATGAAAAACACCATACAAAGGCACAGTGGGTGACTGTCTTTTTTGGGATTTCAGGAAGTGCATAAATAAGGGTGCTATAAATGAATCCAATCCAAAAGCACTCTACAACAATGTGTTTATGTTTTCCTTTTTCCCCTAAATATGAATTAGCATGCCATAAAAAGCAAAGAAAAACACCACAGATGCACAGGCTTTCATCTTACACATTAAAGGACACGGGGGCGCAATAAAAAGCCTACTTCCTGTTGGGGCACTGAGAAGGTTATGAGGGTCTCTACTCACATCTTTAGCCCACGCCTTGTAATGCGTTGGACGTGTTTAGATCAGTGTTCTTTTGAGTTAGTGCTTTCAGAATATTGTCTGACTGAGCACATGGACCTTGGTTATTATCTACCTGACACTGTAAACTTCCATGGATTGGAATGTCTGGAACACGATGAAACAGAAATAGCGACAGAATTTTTCTTCCATTTTGTGACGTACATCCAAGAGAAACAAATGATCATAGGCAATAAAAACGTACTTTCTTTTCTGAAACTTGATTGAGAAATACAATGGCCCTCATTTATCAAAAGTGCATACACCAAATTTCCAGCGTACACCTTGTGTACACTCAAAACCACGGTGAGTTTGAGATTTATCAATAAGGACGTGGGCGTACGGCACGCTCGAATCCTACACCCGCTCAGGAGGTGGTGTACGCACGTTTTGAGTTAGTGGGGAAATGCGCAGAAAAATTCCTAACACCACAAAACGCACTGACAAACTAAAAGATATGATATATTAAGACCCACTGTAAAACAAACAAAAAAACAACAACATAGTAATTATAAACTTCAGTGTTTATTTTTGTGTAACGTGGACTTCAATGTTTAATTTGTGTGACTTTACCAAAGCATTTGATTTGTAAGCATATGTATTCCTTCAGTTGCGAGCCCGCTTTACCCTGACGTTTCAGGATTATCCCCGGCAGGTGTGCACGGACTGGGATCGGTAGCCTAATGAAAGGCTTTCAATGACCAAAAAATAATTCAGACTGACAAAATAATAAAAAATACGTTCTTCTTCTTTTAAATGATAATAATAATACAAATAATAATAACGACGTCATTCTTCTAAATAACAATAAGCATCATTAATACAAATCATAATAAGAAGAATACTATTACAAATTGTCATGCAATTATTAATGTGAATGAATGGTAGTTCACATCACATCATCATCATCACTATTATACATGTGAAGTGATTCGAAATTGAATGCTAATTTCAAAAGACGTGCTGTAAAATTATGCATTGTGATAGGACATTTCGGCTCCACGTCGGAGAAGTTTCTCTTCTTTGCCGTCTTCCATGTGTCCATGGCGTAAAATGAGGGCGTGGGGGAAACGGAGACTTGAATATTTAGGGGTGTGTTATTCTAATGACGATCGTTTTCGGCCGCGGGATTTATCAAGGGCAGGCATTGTGTACACCTGGATTTCAAAGGTACGCACATCTTCATAAATCAGGCGGTGAGAGGAGTGTAAGCATAATCTTACGCCAACATATACACCCGTTTCTACGCAAGATTGATAAATGAGGGCAAATGAATCTACATATTGCAATGAATGGGAGTGAGGCTTTCCATTTTAAGGATCAAGAAGGACCATAATCAAAAATATCAGACAACTATATTCCATGTCTTCTGAAGCCATACAAAACTTTCTGTGAGAAACATACCATAATGTGAGACTATTCACAGAAAAGTGACATCCACAGGTGCACTCCTTCATGGAAGTTGATGTGAAAAGTTGATATATTCAAGAACAAATCATTCTTTAGATGGATCTTTTCAATGAATGAGTTTGCAAAACAAGTCTTAACGATTCAGACTCATACATCTCTCCACTTCAACCCATTGGCTCAATAAATGTTTAACTTATAAGCTTATAACAGCAGTGGCTGAGTGGTTCATGTAGATTGGTGGTTCATTCCCTGGTTCCACCTGACCAAGGGTCGAGGTGTCCATGAGCAAGAAGACACCTAGTCTCGCGTAGCCAGACCTTCAGACTGACGGCTGAAGGTCTGGAATTCATAGCAGCTTTCTTTGGTCAAGGCCCGCCCATAAGGCCGTTAAACCGACATGTCAAACAACCAATTACAGTTCGTTTCGTTCAGCGTCATGTTTCGGGGCGTGGAAATGTCCCCACAACAACAGACCGGTGTGCAACAAGTCAGTCAGCAGTCACCGGAGGCGCTAACAACGCTCCGTGTTATTAAATTCACCCACGAACTCGCTCATGTCCATCTTATGTCCGCTTTGTCACACGAATGTAAGTTACGTCCCCGCCCCAGTGCGCTCACGCCTACTAAATAAATAAACGCCTCACCTCCGGCGCCGCGCACTCGCTACATTCCCTTTAGCCTTTAGCACATCTAGTGGATGCATAACGCAAACCCAGTCAAACGTTTGACTCTGCAGTATCTTATGTGCCTTATAATCCAGTGTGCGCGACCTATATATGAATACTGAATCGGCCAGCTGCGATGTCAGCGTCTGTTTCATGTTTGTCCACAAACGCAGCTGATATACCCTTCGCAATTAAGTACTTCACTTGATCTTCCATAATAGATTGGAGGGGACATACAACTACGTTTAGCTGATCTTGAGAAATGCTCATTGTCACTCACATAGGCCACTCATATAAACACAACAGTTTTTATTCCGCAATCACACATCTGCGCTTTGTTTCCCGGCGGACCGAAAATAAACGCGACACTGACGCCCCCCGGAAATCCGATAAAATTCAACCAATCAGATGACGACTTCGACATTCCTGAAGTGTTTCCAGTTAAGTGTACCATATGCATCAGACGTTTAGCCAACGTTCCGTGGGCGTGACGTCTGAGGCTGAGACTAGAAGACACCTAACCCCAGCTGCTCCCGACGAGCTGGATGGCGTCTTGCATGGCTGACACTGCCGTCTGTGTATGAATGAGTGAGTGAATGGGTGAATGTAAAGCAAAATGTAAAGCGCTTTGGTGGCAATTGTGTCTGTGAAAGCGCTATATAAATGCAGTCCATTTACCATTATAACACATTATATAAATACACACACTCCTACAAAACACTATGCCCCAACCAGCCGCCATCCACCTGACAAGTGACAGCACAATCTGATTAAATGCCAGAGGAGGAGGAGCCAGCCTGGCCTCCATGACAGGCCAAAAGTGATCACCATGGAGATACATAATTACAGCTGTCAATGCGTCCACCGTCCTGCTGGCATCACCTTGATTGTTCACAGCAATAATGATAGACAAAGCTTCGCATGCTCTCGTCCACCTCAAAACACAATATAAGCATCCAGCTAACATGCGACACTCGCATGAGCACACAACAGTGGCATTTTAATTAGATTTTTTTTCTTTCTCTTTTCACAACACCTATACCCTCCCCTCTTTCACGTGGACAGGCCACAAGCGCAAGTGTTATTACATGAAGCTCCCGCTGTAGCATTAATTGAAGAAAGATATGGTGGGACAGAGGCAGTAGGGGGTAGAGCGCGTCCATTATCACTTGTGCCTTCAACAGGTCTCACGTTTGAAAACTGCAAATTGCAAAAACTTGCAAGGGCAAAATGTTTGACATTACTTGATCTGCAACCATATGGTGAAAACCTCCCTAAGAAGAAGAGAAGAAAATAAATGAATAAAAATAGGAGGGGGAGGAAGGGTGGGAGAAGATGAGGGACAAACAAATCCAGGAAATAATTATTTAAATGGTGTAATTAAGCTTTTTTTTTTTTTTACTTCAGAGGGGGGGATGTCAAGTGCTATCTTCTTTTGGCCTCTCCTTTGTGGATGTCCTTGCTTCCTATGCTATATGTGACAGTGACAATAAACATACTAAAGACGTTAAAACTACCTCCTGTGGGACGCTTAGGGGCGAGACAAGTTCACGCTGGGTGTACACACTTCTCTTTTTTTCTTGCTGAAGGTTGATTTGAGTTTGTTTCTTTAATTAAGTTGGACTCACATACATATTGGGGAATTAGTTCATCCATTTAATTATTTTTCTGTGCAATTAACAAAGCTCTGTCACCTTATGGTTGCTCTCTTTGGAAGTGAATGTGACCTCAGGTGACAGAACGGATCAAGACGCCTTTGCCTGTGCCCTTTAAAAACACCAACATTTGCAGAAAACAAAAGTGTCTTTACTTAAGTTTCAATGTCAATACTAAATATACCTCAACAATAATTTAAGTATACTGTATCTCAACATTTTATTTCTCAGCCGTATTCAGCCTCTCCTTGATGTTTTTTTTAAAAATGATGCACATCAGAGGTCATGAAAACATTGTTTCTTAAAAAAATATTTTTCCTGGCAATTCTCTGAATCATCTGCTAAGAAAAAAAGAACAAACAATTTCATAGAGGTCTTTGTGGATGCTTTAAACTTGGCTGTAAAGGGGACAGCGTATGGAACATTTTAGAGAAGGATGTTATTGCAGCTGCACTCATGCTTGATGCTGAAATGTCTGCTATTAATTACATATTTACTTAGAGCTGCTCAAAGGCTTAAAAGACAAGATAAGAAAGGAGTAGGAAGGGACACCGACCATTTCAGGCCTTGTTATCGCAAAACTGATTTTTTTGTGTGTGTGTTTATGAAGAAGGGTGTTTGTATTGTTGTGTTAAAGGAAAAACAAGATAGTTTTCCTTCCTCTAATATAATTTAGGGTCTACAGTTGAAATGTTTACACATACATTTTTGTATGTTTGGTTGTATACTGAAATGTAAAAAAATGGGCATATTGACAGCATCTAAAATGTGTTAGGGTTGGCTATGAATTGTTGATTTTGTATTGTAACATTTACAATAACATAATTTTTTGAGCCTCTATCTGTGCTACATTCTAAAACTAACCACTTTTTAATATAAATGCACAGTCACAACCATATTAGTTGCAAAACACTATTATATTGAAATTTTTATGTTAAGAGACTAAATGTTCATTCATTTTAACATCTTAAAGTTTATAATTGTGTAATCCTTCAAAACGTGTTTACTACAACACCATAAATAGAACAGAATGAAACCATTATAAATATGGATATTTATCGTTTCTCATTTTAATGAATCGTTATCGATTCTTCATTGCCCAAAAAAATATATAGTCTGTTGTTTTCAGTTGATGTGCGAACAAAACTTATTTATAGCACGCCTGTAATCCAATGATTCAAAATAAGCTTTGTTACTTTTGATATGAAACAAAGCCTCAGCTTTAAAATTCTGTCAATAATAGCAGCTGTTGGTTCAAGCAAAGCATGCAGTACACATGACATGAACCGATCATCTCTTCCTCTTTACTACTAGTTACAGCATGAAATAAACATGAATGAACATCAGAAGGTATGTTGAAAGATACATGAAATAAAGTAATCGCTCAATTGGTATTTCAACTACAGAAAACATAATATAACTCAATAGTTAGCAACAAAAAAACAATTTAGAAAGGAGAATTTTGATAAATACCCGAATTATATAACATACATTTCTACTTGTTCTTTAAAACTGGTATTTAATGTTTTAACAGGCCTAAATCCACGACAGCCACCATTTAAATGATTATATTTCAATGCGCAATTTAAATGTTGGTATAAATCACCCTCCAACGGTTGCACAATGGAGGGATAGAATACAGGATGTTTATAACATGGAGTATACAACGGCATTATTACAACTGAAAGTAGAGGTTTTCTTAAATAAATGGTCTTCAATTGTCCAACATTTTCATTTGATATGACTATTATGTAGACTATATTTTTCTTGGTTTTATTTAATTTTTTTTTTCTCCCAATGGTCATATGTATTGTAAAGGAAGGAAAGGGAAAAAAAAAAAAAATCTGTACTATTTACCAAAATGTATATGTGGTACTGCAGAGATAAGGATCTTTCCCCTCACTTATATTCTTGTTAGGATGGAAGATATCTATGGTCTGATGCTCTATTTGTAGACTTGTCCATGACACTTTACTGTATCATCATTATTGTATCATCAAATGTTTACTCGTAACATACTGTATGACTGCACTTGATAATAGGAAATAAAAGAAAAGTTCAAAAAAAAAAATAAATGTTGGTATAAAAATCAGTTATTAATTTTAACCTTTCATATTAGTACAGGTTTGCCTGTGAATACGTTAAATAAATGTCATAGCATTTAAATCATTTATTTAACATTTAGTAATAACCACTAATTAAAACAATACATTTGTATATGCAAATTTACAAATATGTATGTGTGCTATACAAACACCTATGATTACACATTTCATAGTTCCACAGGAGGGTCAAATTGACCAGATTAGCTCAAGACTTATGACTTGTATAATCAGATGAGTTCAGGTAGGGCCGTATGAAGTCACACAAAGGAAATTTGCACATACCAATAGATAACAGTCTGCGCATGTTGCAAAGGGAGGTGGCAATGCCATGAACTAGCAGGTAGAACCCTGTGGCCCCTTCAGGCAGGCCTCCTGACACTCAGGGAACTGGGCTGGCACATTTGCAGAGATCCTGAGAGGAAGCAGAAAATGGAGGAAACATTAACTGTTGAATAAAACACAGGAAGCAGGGTTAACTGCCACTCCTTAGAGCTAAAACCATTGGCGGTGTCTATGTATTATTTTTTTTTTTGTCCAATTATCCTTGGTTAACAGGATTAATTACCACTAACGCTTTTCTTTTCATTTCCTCCCAGTCAGCGACTAATAAATCTACAAACTAGCTCTCACAAACTGAAAAGGCCATCATAATTAGCATAACAAGTCACAAAATCATTAATTGCTTACAGAGACAATCAACATCTTATGGCTAACAGGATGCTGTATGGACGATTTTTCGGGTGGGGGGACTGTTTAATTGAATAAAAATGCAGTGGTGGTCCTAACAGCTAAACCACATAAGGAGGCGGGGCAAGGGGACTGACTGACACAGAGACTTCTGTCGTCAGCCACACCCACTTCAGACAAGAGGCTGCATTAGCAGCAGATGGAGTGTGTATGAGAGAGTGAAAGAAAAGCAGTGTGTGTGTGTGTGTGTGTGTGTGTGTGTGTGTGTGTGTGTGTGTGTGAACATTCGTTCCTCTGCCAAATTATTTCTCATTTTACTCAAATACAAATGCTAGATTGCAGTTTTGTCATCTGTTCTTTCATTTCCAATGAAGCCGAAATGTAATTGCGACATAACAAAAGTCCTCTTAAAAAAATTAAATGTGATGTTCTTATAAATATTACAGTCTTTGTGATAAGTGTTTTTGGGTCATTCATCCAGTGTCTTCTGCTACTTTGTTCAGATTATGTGTAGTCCCTGAAATTCCACCAATGTATGTCACTACAGGTACAGCATTAGTTTGTATAAATGAATATGCACTATACGTACTGGGGCAAATTCCAGTTTGGCTTGCATTGAGGTCAGAAATGAGTCCTACACTCTAAAAAATGCTGGGTTGATTTAACCCAATTTTGGGTAAAATATGGACAAACCCAGCCATTGGGTAAAAAAATGTCATTTAAAAATGTAACCCAATGGCTGGGTTTGTCCATATTTTACCCAAAATTGGGTTAAAATAACCCAGCATTTTTTAGAATGTATTAATCATATTGCTTTGAATAAAAAAGCTGTACAAATATCATTTCTAAATGCAATTGTCTAACATCATACCACCCTCCCAAACAGGCCAGCATGAGGACTTAATATGGATGACTGGTTCTCAATTCTG
The DNA here is from genome assembly GCF_988280905.1 of Pimephales promelas. Taxonomy (NCBI): domain Eukaryota; kingdom Metazoa; phylum Chordata; class Actinopteri; order Cypriniformes; family Leuciscidae; genus Pimephales; species Pimephales promelas. The sequence continues at coordinate 19,934,337 of NC_142775.1, forward strand.
ATGCTACTGAATTTTGTTACTACTTCAAAGTGATCATTGGTCTCTTTGAGGCTTCTTCCATAAGTCTCTTTGTTTCAGACGAAGGTTTAGAGACAACCTTTTCTAGACAGTGCCTGGGTGGTTTTATTCACTTGCTCTTAAATCAACAATTCCCACTGGGACTTTCAAACACAACACAGTTTTGGTTTTGTAGTCTTTTATGCATCTGGTTTGGGGTTTCTCCATAATTTTCAAAATGCAAGTTTGAAGGACAATGAAAATGAAGCTTAAAATCTCAACTTTCGATACTTTCCAAAAAAAATGATGCCGCACAAGTAGACACAAAAGTGTTCCTGTTTTTGCTTGATCTCCATCTACAAACCCAAAAGTTCCTGTAACCTAATAATAACGAATATTCTGAACGGCATGTTTATTAGTGTTTTTATTATTATTATTATTATTATTATTAACAACAATTTCTACAATGATATTAAAAGCATGTTTTTCCAGTGTTTAGAAACTAAAATAAATCAGTGAAAATTGCAGAACTAATGGGACCATTTATTAAAATGAAAGCATTTTCAAGGATGCTGCTTCCTCGAAAAAAGAAAAATCTGTTTACATTTTACATTATTTAGAATTAACAGAACAGATATAACTCATGACCTTAAGAGATGAAATAATTATAAATGGCTGCTTGATTACATTTTCCCATGCTTAATTATAAACACTGAAAAATGTTCAAGCTAATTTCATCTTTAAAAAAATCATTTGAAACTTTTGTCCTTTGTAATCAATTTATTTGAATTACCTTTAAAATGTTTATTAAGAAAGAGAATCAATAGAAAGTAGACAGTGGTGTTACAGGATATTTAACTATCAGAAAATGTGCTTGATTGTTGAGCCTGTTGAGAGGTTTGCTTCTACTCACATATGTACCCTACATGTTACAGCTGTCGGTTTGACAGCTTCCATCATATTGTACAGACCAGCCCCATGTTTGCCCATTAAAATTTACAGCTCTATTAAAAGTCCAAATAAGCTAGTCAGATGCCCATTAATTTCCCTCATAATATTTTCATAGCATATAAAAATGAGTTGAAATCTCATGAGGCCAAGGAATTCGGCTGAGTAAGTAGCAATCTATTGAAAAACAAGTAAATAAATAAAAGCTTTTAGAAAAGAATAAACATGTTTAGCCTAACTACTGCTTTAAATGTCTTTACATTACTTTGCTTGCCCCATTTAAATGTCTTAATATTGTAATATTCTCAGTTGTCTATAATGTAGGCCTATGTCTTTCGGAAAGATTTAAACGAACATACTGTACACTCTAAACAAAAATGGTGCTAATAGCACCAAAAGTGGTTCATTGGCTTGTAATCATAGGGGAACCACTTGCACTTCTCTATGTCAAATGGTGCTCTGTAGGACCATAAGAGGTGCCGTAGAGCACCTTAACCACCGCATACCCCTTTCCACCAAGGCAGAGCTGGGCTGGTTCAGAGCCAGAGCCTAGTTTCAACTCAGTTCTTTGTTTTTCGACCACCAAAGCACCAGCTCCGAATCATTAAAAATGTTCTTAAGTAGCACCAAATCATTGCTGGTCTAGAAGTACAGCCCATTCTCACCCCCAAGGCGTCACTTAACTGACGCCTTGGGAAGCATTTGGACATGCTTCAATATCTGACGCTTTAGGCGCCCTTTAGCGTCAGTAAGATGACGCCCTAGGATTGCGTGTACCCTACCCCCACCCCACACCTAAACCTAACCGCGTCCTCTAACAGACGCTTTCCTTTAGCGTCAGTTAGATGACGCCGTAGGATCGCGTCATGTAAGTGACGCTAAAGGGCGCCTAAAACGTTAAATATTGAAGCATGGTCAAAGGTGACGCCTTGGGGTGAGAATGCGTTGAGAAGTGAGAACCGCTTACATCAGCGGCTGGGGGTAGGGTTACCATGACCAACAAGACGAAACAGAAACTTGTGACTGCCATTTTTAAATAGCAGCTAATAATGCTAATAGCAGCTCGATTGTAATCTCTGTTAAGGCGAGCTGCACGAACGTGCTGGATTCGCCGTGTTTGGATACCGATGTAGGTTTGCAGGGCTATGAGCATAAATAGTAATGCAACAACCACTATTGTTGATGTAAGGCTTGTTCGAGATGCATCGGAGCACCGTGGACTGATCAGAGCTTCCGGAGTGTTTGGAGTGCATAACATAATGAGTCCTTCTGCTTCGCTCTCGCAGTTCGAGATTCGCAGTGCCGATCCATCTCGAACAAGCCTGGTGTGTTTGTACGTGCTGCGCTAGCGTTGCTGGGCAACATGAGATGTATACAGTGATGTAAGATCTGGCTCTGTGATGCTCTCTAGCCAGTGGAAAGGCAAACCGGTTCTTTGAAAGCTCGTCAGTCGAACCAACTCCGAACTGGCACTAGCTCTAGCTCTGAACCAGCACCTGGTTCTTAGGTGGGTACCAGAGAACCACTGAGGAACCGAAGAACCGCTGAAGATCCAAACTGGGCTTAACAGGTTATTTAAATGGTAGTGGTGCTATACATAGCACCATGACTGCCGCAAAGAACGCCTGAAGAACTGCTGAAGAACCTTTTTTTGGAGTGTATGTAACTGTGGGTTCTTAAGTACACTTCAGTTGAATTTTGGAAGTTTTATGGCTCATATTATAATCATGTTTTCTGAAAGTAACTAGCATCTGTGATAAAATATCTCCTGAGTCTGGCATTTATGCACTTAAAAAAATAAGATTAAATTAAATGAAGTGTTCGTTCTTAAACGAGTCAGTTCCTGTTGAGACAACGCATTCTCACCCCAAGGCGTCACCTTTGACCATGCTTCAATATTTGACGTTTTAGGCGCCCTTTAGCGTCACTTACATGACGCGATCCTACGGCGTCATCTAACTGACGCTAAAGGAAAGCGTCAGTTAGAGGACGCGGTTAGGTTTAGGTGTGGGGTGGGGGTAGGGTACACGCGATCCTAGGGCGTCATCTAACTGACGCTAAAGGGCGCCTAAAGCGTCAGATATTGAAGCATGTCCAAATGCTTCCCAAGGCGTCAGTTAAGTGACGCCTTGGGGGTGAGAATGGGCTGGTTGAGAGAAACCAGTAGCAGCCCTCTCCACCAGTGCTGGTATTTCTTTGGTGACAGACTGGCTGGTCTGTGGCCGATCTGACTACAGGCGGCCCGTGCCAAATCTAGCACTATCGAGTCTGGAAGACAGGACACGGCGCAGCCAGCAGCTGACAACCAGTTAAGTTCTAGCCTCCTCCATTCGCCTGCTTTCACTAACCTGTCCTGACAAGTAACCAGATTAGCGTAGTCTTCCATCAGTGCAGGGGAGCAGAAAGAACAGATGGATCTTTGTGTATCGCTCCCCCCTCGGCTCCGAGCTCACCACCGCAGTGCTTAGCTCGCACAATGGCTGGGGCCCGGCCCCGTCGCAATCGATGTGCTATGAGTTAATTGTTGCTAACAGCTTTGCATAATGCTGTTCGGGGAATACCGATCATATTCCCCTATCCTCCCGTCTTCTCCCCACAAACCACGAGCGCCTCACAAAACTGGGGAAATTGGCAGACCCGTTTAGCGAACGCCCACCTCTGAGGGAAATCGGAGACCTGGATGATTAGGAAAAGCTAGACAGATTCAGATCATTAAATTAAAGCCATTTATAGCCATTGCTTGTGTACACAATGGCACAACATTGATACATGTACAGCAAACGAGACAAGGCGATGGCAAGGAAATAATTAAATGAATAATGTCAGAGGTGGAAAAACGGAGGAAAAGAGAGCAGACGGAGAAAACAAACTGCAATTTATAACACTTGTCATCTGCCGGGGAAAAACTGAGCTTGTCTTTTTACAGTTTCTCTGGTATGTATCACTAAGTTTGCTCTAGTGAGCAGATGGGTGCGCTAATTAGCTCAGTTCATGCTGCAAGTTTGTTTATAAAGAGAGAATGGGAATCAGACATTTTGACACATTTTATTAACATATCATACCTTAAAGCTCTGCCTCCTGATACCCAGAAGGTGTTTTCCATCTATGCATACACATACACACACACAGATGGCCACACCACCAAACATGCATATGCACACACATACTATATGCACACAGGTCTTGCAGCTATAAACTTTAGGCTATGGCAGCTTGAAATTTAAACACTTAAGTTCATACCACTGTTATTTACAGAATCCAAGTAAAAAAATTGGAACTGACTTTATAGCGACTTTATAGAAACACAGCCTTAACATTGGTGTTGTTGCTAGCGCTGTGCTTTGCCAGTTGTTGTCCTAAATGGTGTGACATTTCTGACACCTGACAACCGCCCTCATCCCTCCCCACTCTGCATGCGCACATAGAATTGATGATGTCACTAAAAGAGTTGCGGAGAGGGAAGCATAATGTGTCTCTCTGCAAGGCTTGGGGATTCCTGCATGCTGTCATATCCATGTCACCCAGAATCCCCACTGCGTCTCACTTGCTCTGACCAGTCTGCTCTGACTAAACAGACAAAATAGTTTAGTAGTTTCTCACTCCTAGACGTTTGTATGATAAAACTAGGCGTGTTAATTAAAAATGTATTTAGTCTAAAAAATAGAATACATAGACCAACGATGAAAAAATAAAATAAAAAATAGGGTGACAACAAATCCTGTGAATGGCCGCTCCCAGAGCAAAAATATATTGCTTTGATAGCTGTGATTCTCATATTCAGATTCAGATGTTTCTCCTAAAATGGAAATGATGGATTTTTTTACATTACAGATTTAAAAGGGGTTTAAGGGAACAAAGAAAAACAAATGAGAGTGGTATCTAATTGTAGCCTAATTGTGAAGTAATCAGTTTAAAACTAATAATGTTTTATTTAAAAATATGCCCATATTCACTCTTATTCATATATCTAATATGTCAAAAAAAATGTTTCTCGTCTCATCAAACTCAGTTATGAATGACATAAATCATGTAAAAGATAGCATTTAATTTGCAATTCAAACCATTGAAATTTCATTAATAAGTTGCGTCGTTTACATCAATGTATATTAGTTTTGGTCACTAATCATAAAACAGTTGTGAAATATGAAATGATTAGCTATATACTTACATCTAACCATACAACCTTTTACTGTTAAAACGAAAGCGTCACATTGAATTCGCACTCATCTTCTGCGTGAACACTTTCTTTGTGTGCCTTCTTTGATTTTATTGGTCATCTTGGTCATTTTGCCGATGCAGAACAGCCTAAAAATTTAACTTAAAACATTGTGTCATCCTACAGTAACAACAAACAGAGCGGTGCATAGCGTGGTTCAGCATATAGGGGTGATAACTTTTTGGTATAACTTTTAATCATCTTAGTTTTGAGCGATTTAATTATTTTATAAATGTAATTGATTTAATAGGTATTTATTTTTAATTGTTGTTCTTTAAAAAGTAATTAAATGTGCATAGATTTATTTTCTTTAATCGCCATTGGCTTGTTGCCTTTGCTCCATTTGTTAGTCCCTTACAACCACGACACTTAAATGCTGACCAATCACAGTGGCATCATCATAATTGTGCTGAGAGAGGTGAAGTCAGGGTCGTAGGTATATATCAACCTGTTTCATCATCCTCTGTTTTGAATCACGCTCCTGTTCCTTTGTTTAAGTGGGATGAGGAAAGACTGAGCTTACTTGTATTGCTTACAGGCTACTAAACAGCAGGGGCATTAAAACTATTTCCAACGATAGTGGGTGACCGAAAAGTCATATCATGAAACATCATATAGTTTTGATCTAGATCTTTTGAAATAAGTTTCCTTTTTCTGTGAAAACATACTGTAACTTTCTGAAGTTACTGTCCTGTCCAAAAAGACCATTTCAATTAAGCTCAGTCACAATAAGATTTTACACATTTACACTCCAACGGTTTAGCCTTTTCGTTAACTAAAGTAATTAGTAAAGTGTTATTTATGTTGAATTTGCATAGTACATTTACATAGAGGATTTAAAAGTACAACAGAAAAAAAGCCTATTTAATTCTAAGGGTCAGAGAGCATGAAAACCTCAGGATACCAGTTTGAAGAATAAATATTGATTATTTCCCAAAAATCTAAGAGAAAATATAACGTGACATGCTACTCTGTTAAACAAGATGTAACATGCTACACCTCTGCCAAACATGATGTAACTACATGCAATATCAATGTTGCTAAGGAGGAAAGCCAAGGTTTTCTAATCACATAAAAACTGTACTGCCACAAATTGTTAAAGGGATATTTCTCCTCTGGGAAGATGAATATGTATTTAATGTTGGTCAGTTACGTAGTAGAAATATGAAATTAATTTTGAAACTGAAGCATTCTAGACTGAGAAAAGGCAGAAAATATATATATTTTTTTTACTCATGTGGCTGAAAGACAACAACTCCCAGAATACACTTGCTTCGCAGCCCTTATGAGGCCACTCCCAAACCACGCCTACCGGTTATAGGCGGCAGAATCCGAAAAATGGATACAACTAGGCTTGCTTTGATACATCGTGAGTTATCTGGTAAATTTCCAACGAAATGGTGCTAAATTGTGTTGTACCGGGATGTACTGGCCTAATGTATATAACCCAACTTAGACTTTCACATTAAAATTATGATGCAAGGAAGGATCTTGTCAACAGAGTAGCTTAGTAGCTCTGCATATGAAATGTTTTCCTCCAACTGAAATCACTATTTCTCTAAGCTAATACATTATCTAGGCTAATCCATACTCTAGTAACACTTTGGGTTCATAAAAAGAACCATAACCAATGTGAGTTATAACTTTTAATTAAAAAAATAATAATAATATTAACACTTTTACACTCAAAGCTCTGCGGATTCAGCTATCTCGTCAAGAGGAAAAATGCCATCGCTGAGATTTGCAACAGCAATAGGACTCTATATCTGTTCCATAGGCACACAGAGAGAGCACTGACACCGCCAGTCTCGCAACAGATCTTCGAAATCCCCTTCTGCCATTTCAACTTCAAAACTACCTTCCACCATCGTGATTAGCCTAGCATACAAACTTTCTCCACAAACCAAGAGGCAAGAGCCTGTTAGCTTAGCTTCTACAGAAAGATGGCTGACACTATCTTTACATTCTGTGAGTGAGATCCCGCCCCATATGGGTGTGGTGAAAACATGTGGAACACTGACTGTCGTCTTTAGCCTCTGGCACAAAAATCCTCCGATGACGCAAAATGGCGATTAAAATTTTGCTTCATTGCTTAATTTTTTCTAGACTAAAAATTATCAGGGGGATATGAGGGTGTATTCTACTGATACAAAGCTTAGGCCGTGTGTCCACCGAAGCGTTTTTCCACGTGCTTGGCGTATGTTTTCAAATGTTTTCAATTGTTTTTTTAAACGCCATGAGCGTAACGAGACGCTGAGCGTATTTTTCACGCTGAAGTGCCAAGTGCCCGGTGTTTTTTACTTGGTCAACTTTACTGTAGTAAACGAGAGGCAAGAGGAACAACGCATTCTCACCCCAAGGCGTCACCTTTGACCATGCTTCAATATTTGACGTTTTAGGCACTCTTTAGCGTCAGTTAGATGACGCCGTAGGATCGCGTCATGTAAGTGACGCTAAAGGGCGCCTAAAACGTCAAATATTGAAGCATGGTCAAAGGTGACGCCTTGGGGTGAGAATGCGTTGTAATGTTACAAAAACCTGTTCGTCATCTCTGAGTCAGAAAGCTGCCTTCTAAAAATCAGTATACTTAGAACATCAGTGGAGAAAGGAATATAGTTCATCATAACATTGTAATATACTAACACAGTCTCATCCCAAAAAGTCATATAACTGACGTCTTGGGACGTCTTTTGACCATACGTCAATATCCGCCTTTTTAGGGCCCCCTTGAACGTCGGTAGATTGTGATCCCGGGCCGTCATACAACTGACGCTTTACCTTTAACGTCAGTTAGGTGACGGGTTAGGTTTAGGTCTGGGGTAGAGTTAGGATCCCATAACCTCATCTACCGACGTTTAAGGGGGCCCTAAAAAGGCGAATATTGACGTATGGTCAAAAGACGTCCTAAAACGTCAGTTATATGACGTCTTGGGATGAGACCGGGTTGAATATACATATACATAATTCACCCGTTATATTGCTAAATGTAAGATTTTTCATATCAACAGAAAAAATTTAACAGGGTAACGTGGCTGGCTTCTCTCAAAACTCTTTCTCAAGCAAATGTCTGCTTTAGTGTCATACAATTTATTTATTACACACAGGGTTGGACAAATGTTCAAATTAAACCTACATGGTTACTACACTCCTCGCATTTCTTGCCTTTCATTTTTCTTTTATTCAGCCTGTCAGAGCTATTCAGGGAAAGTAATTATCAAAATGGCCATCTGAAAATAATAAGTACGATTTATCGACTATATCTCTGCTGCTCATGTACAGTTTGGAGAAAAAAGAAGAAAAAAAAACGTAAATCACAGGGTTTAAATTCCCATGAATATGTCAAGGAACAATGACATAGACATGTACTTGTTCAATTGCGATGACAGACTTGAATAAGGAAAACTGAGATCATTGCCATGGTTACAGGGGGTGGGTATACAATTATGCTTTGTGCACTAGTGTAGATTTTGGCTTTGAGAGCAACAACTGTGAAGGTTTTAAAATGATAATTGAATGAAAATAATACAAAAAAAACATTTGACTTTTATTCTTAATTTTGTTGAATGTGTAGCACGAGTTAGGGGTAGGTCATTCGTATGAATTCATCTCTCTCTCAAATTGAATTCTTGTCTGCATGTGTCCCCCTCCCCTTTGGGGTCAAATGTCACTCTAGTCTGTCTTTAAAACTTGAGAGCTCTGGTGTGATTATAGCTGCTTTGATAATGGTGAAGAGTAAAGATTTTAAGACACGAAACCGAACATTACTAGAGTTATGAGAAAAGAGTAAAAGAGAAAAGAGTAAAAGAGAAAAGAGTCGTTGAATCTTTTGCACTCATGCGCCATTCCCAATCGCCTGGTTTCCTATTGAAATTGTATGATTTCGCCTGTGAAAATTCACCAAACAACAGTAAGACAAAGCTCCATTAACTATCCATCAGATCTGTCTCTAACAAATAAGTACTGGAGTGACAAGGTGGACCTGAAAGTTATCAGGTCTGCATATTTTAGTAAACTCAGATAAAATTTCACATAAAGAAAGATTTGATAGATCGATATGCACAATTCAGCCGAACTAGATATTTCTCTTATAAGATTACTAAACATCTAACACTAAAGCTGCACGATTTTGGGTAAATTGAGAATCACATTTTTTGATTCTCCCACAATTCTGAACAGACAAGAGACCACTAAACAAAATAATGTTAAAAAATATGAATTGCTGCAGTCTATTTAAAATGTAACATTTAATTTGAATAATACATTAAAAAAATCAGTTTGAATGACTGATTCAATGACTCAATCACTCATAAATATTTGTTTTATTACTGAATATATCAATGTTTTTGAACAAATTTCTTGAATGAAGGATTCAATGGTATAAATTTTTAAGTCACTTGTCAACACCTATTGGCGTATTTGAAGCGCAGAGTTACTTTCAAAAGGATTTGCTTTTTCATTCTAAACCTTTAATCCTGGTACTTCTGTGATATTTAGAATATTTGTTACCCAGAAATAATGATACTGTGTGGTTGAAAAGACATACATAAGTGCTATCTCTGAATCTGTGGCAGCGCCAACACAGATTTGAATGTTCTTCTGTGACTTTGGCAAAGTTTAAATGACAGCCAAATCGTTGTCATTTAGGAATGAGATTGCGTGACTGTTTGAATCGAGATCATGATCTTTTAATGATTAATCAGGTAGCTCTACCCTGTACCCACTAGACTTAAATTATTCTAAATAATATGTATTCAGGATACAGCAGCCTCCATAAACAAGGTTCACTTGGTTCAAAACCCAGCAGCTAAAGTTACCAGAGTCCAAAAATCAAGATTGACACGGACTATGTGCTTTGTATTGATTATAAAATACTGCTACTTCAATATAAAGCTAAAAGCGATCTACCTCCTCAGTTAAAAGTATAAAAGGAAAGTGTTAAAGCAGAGTGATTAGAAATCTTTGAGACATGGAAATCGCTGTCGCTCCACTTAGACTTTTATTGTAGGACACCCACTGTGAGGTTCACTAGATCCTGTGCTAGATCCAGCTCCATATCCCACCTCATCTGTGCTGCTGAGCCATGCATATCTTAAGGCACTAAGGAACACTTCATTGACTGCTGACTTGAATTTACTTTGCTACCAGTATGTTTTCATTTTGCTTGATCAATAAAATCTATGCTCTTGTTTCCTTAAGAGGAAATGAATCCAGAAATGTGTAAACAAGTCAAAACGGTTAAATATTTTAGAAGTTCCATACAGAATATTTTCGAAACAATCAATAAAATTTCATTTTTTGCATTAGTCTATTGATAAAACAGCAGCAGACTGAGTAACAGTGTTAGGGGGTAACTAAATTCCTAGTAGTACCACAATGTTTACATGGAAACGATTCTGAAGAGAAAACGCAAAAGTGGCGTTGCGTTACCACTTTTTATTCTGTGTTTAGACGAGCGTTTTGGGTGGGAAATCCGTGTGCAAATGGTGACGCAAAAGTGTATGAAATTCAATGAAGTACATGCACTCCAGGCGGCTAGATGGCAAAGTGAAGCACTGCCACAAAACAAGACCAAGTCCGCACGCCTGCGCTTTTGCATTTTTACCCTTTACACAGGAACACAGTGGTGGAGCGTTTTTAAGATTTCCACTCTGGAGGGTGGTTTCACTTTTTTGCGTTTTTAAGCCCCAAAAACACCGTCACCGTGTAAACGAAAGGCACATCCGATGAAATATTTTTACGTTTTCACCCGCGAGGGTTCTCGTGTAAACAGGGCCTTATTATCACAGTTGAAAAACACCATACTGCTTAATATTTGTCCTGCGGAAACAGTAATTCAAAATCATTTTTTTCTAAATATTAATCTTTGATTAATGGAAAGTTCAAAAGAACAGCATTTATTTAAAAAAATGCTTTTGACTTTTGATGAATTGAATGCATGTGAATAAAAGTGAATTTCTTTAAAACAAATCATACTGACCCCCAACTTTTGAATGGCAGTGTACATTTGTAATTTAATACAAAAACAACAACAACAAAAACATAAATACAGCTCTGATCTATCACAAAGTATAGATTTAAAGGCACACTGCCAACTTAAATAGCATCAATATACTTCAAAAACCATAAGAAGTGTCTCTTGACTGCAGCTTAACTACTTTCAATTAAAAAGGTGGCTTGGAAGTAGATTTCTCAACACTGTAGAATTTATTGCATGATGTGTGAATGAAGAAGTCAAGCTTTATTAACCAGATATCTCTTGTCTCTTTCTGTACTATTTCCCAGTGAGTTGGACATTCCTCTGGTGGAGCAAGAGAGAATGAGAAAAAGAAAGATAAAGAGGGCTGGGGAGAGGCCAGCCGTACCAACCCTGCAGGCATGGCGCAGGTCCAAACCCTACACTGCTTAAGTGTGAACTCTGCTGGGGGTGCAGAAAACCACGATTCAAGCCTTCCCTTCACGTGACAAAGCTATCTCCCAAATATGATTACATATTGCCTCTTCCAACCACAATCATGGATTACATTAGATCTTAAATGGTCCAAATGCACACCACACTTGAAACATACTGAAACACACATGCGCGCACACACAAATTCAGGGCTCTTTAGCGTCCCCCTGCTGTGCCCCTCCCCTTCAAAGCTAGAGGGGATTCACATGAACCAAAAATGCTGATCCTTCACAAAAGCACTGGGTAGAGGAAAAGGTCATCCACAACAGGCCAGGAAAATGCATGCCATCCTGGCTTTCCCTCTAATACCTTAAAACCCCTTCACATTCCAGCCTAACCTACCTTTCCTCTAATGTACAGATTCTTCCATGTGAGATTGCCAGCTCTCTGGATATCAGCCAATGGGAGCACAGGATGCGTGTTATCAGTGCCCTTCAGGCAATGCCACTTTAAGGAGAATGTGACCAAGCGCTTGGGACGACGAGCTAAGCCATTAACCACACCTTTGACCACTGTCGCTCCCCACAAGTCAACGGCACAGGCGAGATGGCTGATAATGGTTTAACAGGAAAAATCTAAACACAAAACACAACAAAAGACTATGCTTAGAGAGTATTCAAACATGTCACAGCTTTTGACCCATCACTGCCCTCATATCTGCTACAATACTGGTACATACCACTAAAACATATATTAGGGGTATAACAATACCAGCCCGTTCTCATCCTCACGCCATACAAAACGGCGCTATACTACGCACATGGCACCTGTTCTCGTTAATATAACACGCACTCTGATGGTTAGGTTTAAGTGTGGGGTAGGGTAGGGTAGTCTCATATTACGCTAAAGGATTTATGACGCCTTTGGTTCACGTGAATATTAACGATAAAGGGTGCCATGTGCGTAGTATAGCGCCGTTTTGTCATATAGCATTCTATATGACGCTAAAGGATGAGAATGCATTGAACAATACCTTTATGTCATGATTCGATGCATATAACGAAACTGAACTCAAGATACGATATTATTGAGATACTCCAAGAAATGCTGCTGCTGCAGTCCGGCTTTTTCTTCTTTGTCTCCATCTCTGCTCGAAATCTGCAATTGCAGTCATTTGCGGAATTATCAACTTTACGTTGTGCTTCAACACCCTCTACACAGCACAGTGCTATGTTTGAGGAGAGTGTGTCCAATTTTGGACTGGAACGGAGCCTTGGGACAGCCTTCGTCGCTCTGCTAGCTATGACATAATCTTTCAGTCGGTAGCCTACTGAAAGTTTTAAAATGTGACGATACCAGCATTTCCTTCTAGCATTTTGAGCACTGTTGAACGAATTCTTAAAAACCTCTGATTGGCCATTGTGTTCACTCACTCAACAGTGCTCAAAATGCTAGAGGGAAATGCTGACATCATCACATTTTTTTATATTTCAGTACCTACTTGGTAACACTAGTTGGAATGATAAATCGCCTACCTCCCAAACGTGGTGGCTATAGGCAGCCGCATAGACTAGTAGGCCTACATGTGTGTTGGTCAATCCTGATAGTGAATAACATTGTATTTAAAGCTTTTATTTTAAGGACATTTCTGTTCAACCAACTTTGGTGGTAGCCACTTGGTGTGCTCACATCAAAATCGTTTCTCTTTTGATTTTACACACATATTTAGTCTGAAAAAAATAAAATAAAAATTTAAATAGAAGAATACAAGTCCATCCCGCCCTCCAGCTCAGATCCCACCCAGAGAAAAGACTTCACAAACGTGTGTTAATAATCTCTGCAGAAACAACATTTCACATCATGTGTGAAAGCCGCATCGTCCCAGGCTGGGGCTTTGGAAAAATAAATCAATAAAAAAAAACAAAATAAAGGAGGAAGAGAGGGTAGAGAACGAGAAAGTGGGAAATAGAGAGGTGTAGAAGAAAGACAGAAATGGACGGACCGCTGTTCCACAAATATTTGGAGATGTGGTGCTGTTTTCATTGCTGACATCAACATAAATTTGTGCAACAGGGTCCAATATGCTCAGCAGGTGTCACTTTCTGTGAAAGAGTAGAAGTAGAAAGAGAAGTAGAAGGTGGCAAGAGAGGTTTTGAGGGTGGGAATGGAATGAGAGAGGTGGAAGACAATGACCTTTGCACATTTGAACTGGGCTTTCTCTCCCTCAGAGAAGTGTATGTCAACTGCTCTCCACCCTCGGCCTTACCACCTCACACCGCAGTGCCTTCCTTCTGTAGCCATCTCATCTGCCAAACCTACAAACTACAGTCCTGAACACAGCACACACAGGCAGAAAGAAACACACACACACACACAAACAAACTCCACAGGAGGCAGAGGTTCTCTTTCTAAGAGGCTCTAACAACACATTTACATTGCAAAAAGAAAAATATAGTATTAATGGAATCAAGTGCAGTGTTTAAAGAGAATTTGAATAGACATGGCACTTTTTAATTGGTGAACATTTTAAGCAGTAGTCAATTATAACATGCCCTTGTATTGATTGATCAGAGTGCCTATACTGTTTATATACAGTATATATGCGCGTGTGTGTTCGATTTTATTGATGTCTTTTATTCATTTTCATCTTCATGAATCTTATTAATCTTGTTTTTTATATAAATTTGAGATACTTTTTATGCCTTATTTTACATGATTCTTTTACATGTTATTGATTAATTGTATATATTCTGATATGTTTGATTATTTCCAAATGTAAGATCTTTTGTGTCTCTTCTGCACTGTAAGATCAGTGTATTTCACACATTGATTACACGATCTATCATGGTATCAAAATGTCTTTTTCTATTTTTTTTTTTATTATCAATGTGCTGCTTAAGTAACAGAAATTTCAAAAGAACAGCATTTATTTAAAACATGAAATATTTGTAACAATGAAAAAAAAAATTTGCTGTCACTTTTGATCAATGCATCCGTGCTGACGAAAAATATAAATTTCTTTTAAAAAGAGTCTTACCCCAAACTTTTAAACGGTAGAATATATGAAGAGTTCAGATGCAAAAGCCTCTAAATGCCATTTGAAATTTTCTTCTTTAATGATGATTTTTATCAAACTTGTATATTTAAGTTCAGTAATTTCACTTAAATAACAATTAATAGGTAATTATCATTGCCATTTAAGTGAAATCACTGAACTTAAATACAAGCTTGATAAAAATTATCATTCTAGAAGAAAATTTCAAATGGCACTTAGAGGCCTTTGCATCTGAACTCTTCATATAACAACTATTTTACACACCAGGTATTAAATTGTATGTAAAAAATGATGGCATATGTGGCATGAAATAAACTTGTTTTGACTTTCCATACTGTAATATTAACGTAACATCATCATAAACCTAGAATTAATAGCAGAATATCTCCCACAAGTCTGAGTATCGACCAGACCTGTTGAATCATTGCTTCTAACATTGCTTTCACACACATTATTTATTCAGCCATCTTGTCCAATTCCCTGGACACTTCCTGGGTCAGGACTTCCTGGGCAGCAGCGCTGAGTCAGCAGCCAATCAGACAGCCCCACTGGGGCTTGCCGTGTCCAGAGGTATGCTTCCTGTTTTTGTCAGAACTTGTCAGGAGCCACCTGGCCAGTGCTGACCAAAGAGGGTCAGTTTGCTCGGGGATCCATCCCTGAAGGGAGTTTAGGGGGTCAAGAGAGCGGGTTAAAGCGACCCAGAATGACACACAGCATTGCCGTAATGCCACGCATGAAGCGTGACCTGTTCAGCTACAGCATAACAAAGGCAACGAGGCTTAATCCATTTAGTTCTAACAATCCCTGGGTCACTTTTTCAATGACAATTAATATACACAATTGAGGCTGACTCGATCTTCTTTAGTATACCATGTACATGCTCAAAATAGCCAAAGCAGAAAGGAATCAGGCCTCCATTCACAACTGCATCAGTCAAGCCCTCACAAAGCCACAATTTCACCACATAAAAGATCATTGTGCAAAAGTAACAGTGCAGTAAATAACACAGCAATTAGCACAGGTTGCGGCAGCGATTAATAACTGTCCTGGCTCTGGGTCACGCCTGCTCCTCTGTGCAAGCGCAGAATGGGGGTTCGGGTTCCTGCTGCCCACAGCAGTCTGGACCTTTCCACTTCACCTCCTCCCAAAAGATGCCCCACAATGGCCTCCATCTTTAATGAGTTGGCTTTTTGCGTGGACACTAGCACGGCGAACAGGTGCGACTGGGACTGGAGCCGTGGGGAGAATGGGAAGAGGTCTCTGTTTGTCCCTCCAGTGTCTGCCGGATAAACAGACCGACCAGCAGAGCAACCTTAAATTCTTTCAGGGAATAGGTGAAAGACTCTACAGCTGGAGGGCTTGAATGGACCCTGCCACACTTCACCAAACTCTCTAATGAGCAAAAGCTTGGCACAGGCTATTCGAAAGGACAAAACAAAAAGCCACTGTGGAGATAAAATGAGAAAGAAAGAAAGACATACCACATGGGTCATTATAGGGACATTCTGAAGGCTGAAGTGAAGACATTGGGATGGGTAGTTCAGGATGTATGGATGCCAACACGGCTTGTCGTAATTAAAAAGCTTTTTGAGAGATTTTCTGGGTGAAAAAAAAAAAAAAAACTATTCCTGATCACTCAACCACTGAGAAGCATCATGTGAGTCTAAACCAAAGTCAAGAGACAATGGGCATTAATGAATAGAAAGGGTACTTATTTTCAGTGAACTCGCTAATGCAATTTAGATGAGTGTGTGTTTGGAGTAGCAGACGTGACATGGTGGTCATTGTGTCTCTTTAGTAGTAGTGGGTGGCGGAAGCTTTAAAATAATGCAATTAAACACTGACCTCTTGGATACGCTAACACGCCCATCTGGGTAGGGCTTGTCAATCAAGATTGACAAAAGGGTGTTCATTGTTGTATTCTGAGTTTTAGATGTAATACCTCAGCAAAAAAATTAAAAATAAATAAAAAAAATCTAACTTCCGCTGTGATTAATTCCCCTTCAAAAGACAATGTTTATACTCATACACAATATTCCATGTCTTCACCCACATAGCAAAATAAATAATTAAATAAAGCGGTCACTTAAATTGAATGCATCCTTACTGAAAAAAAGTAGTAATTTCTTTAAAAAAAAAATCTTACAGACCCAAAACGTTTTGTATATTTAAAAAATATATTAAAACATACAAAATTATTTGGCTAATAGCTGTAATCGAAATTATTTTAGTTCCCATTGCAAATCAAAAATTTGCAGAATTTCAGCTGTTTCCAATGAACAAAAACAAAAGTAATTGAAATAGCTCAACACAACAAATGTTTCAAGTGGTTTCCCCAAATTCAACTGACATTCCACTTTTAATGACTTCTGCAGTCTCAAAATCATTCAACCCCTTTATGGGAAGCATCTTTAGTACTTAGTAGAACGCCCTATTGCTGTTATGAACTGCTGCAAACAAGATGCATAACCAGACAGCAGCTTCTGGCAGCGTTTCAGAGGAATCTTAGCCCATTCCTCTTGAGTAATGGCCTTCAGTTGAGTAATATTCTTGGGTTTGTGCTGCAACTGCCTTCTTCAAATCCTACCAGAGATTGTCTATGGGGTTCAAGTCAAGCGACTGTGATGGCCACTGTAGAATCGTCCAGGATTTCTTTTGCAACCAATCATTTAATTTGAGGTATGCTTGGCATTATTGTGCTGTTGGAAGGACATTATTGTCCTCACTGGCGGTATGACCAGTTTTCTCCTAGGATTTCCTGATATACAAAAATGAATCAATCTTGCCTTCTACAGTACATGCTGCAGGTTTCCAGTGCCAGCCCCAAAACATCACAGAGCCACCATCAAGTTTAAATGTAGGCAGAGTGGGGTTTTTTTCAGCATATGCTTTATTCTTCTTCCTCCAGACATACTGCTAATCCATAGTACTGAAAAGTTCCAGTTTTGTTTCATTGCTCCACAGAACAGAATCTCAAAACTTCTGTGGCTTATTTATATGATTTTGAGCAAATTGGAGCTGACTTTTCTTGAGCTTTTGGATCAGTAGTGGTGTACGTCTTGGAGTTCTGACATGGAAACCGCATGCGTTTAGTACACGCCTTACCTACTGTGCAAGCTGAAACCTCAGTGCCTGTTGCCACCAAGTCTTGCTGCAGGTCTTTTGCAGTCACTCTCGGCTTTTTCTGGATCTGCCTTCTCAGAAATCTGGTTGCAGCCGTTAATAGCTGTCACAGTTTGTCGTCTTCACCTGTTTGTCCCGTCATCTGCACTACACTTCCCCGGATCCTTTTGTTCCTCTCCCGGACTCACTCCCCAATCAGCCACCTGTTCCTCGTCCTGTCATTATCATTTTCACCTGTGTTCACCCCAGTTAGCCTGATTCCTCTGTGTATTTAGTTGAGTTCAGTGTCATTCTAAGTTTGTCGGTCGATGTCTATTGTTGTTGATTTAGAACCCGTGTGGTGCCTGTATTCCCGTCTGCCTGCCTGTATTTCTATATTAAAACCCTGTTCTCCCCGATACTCCGGTCTCCTTGTTCCTCAGCCTGAACCACACCGTGACAAGCTTTCTTTTTTTTTTTTTTTTTTTTGTCGCGTCCAGGAAGTGCAACCACTGATCCTTTAACTTTGAACTTGCGAATTATGCTTCCAATGGTGTCTCTAGGAACATTAAGTGTCTTTTTGGACCATTCTTTTGACTTGAGCCATATTTCTAACATTCAGTCAAATGTGACACTAGCCAGTTCAGATATTTTATGTGTTCTAGCTCAAGCACACCTACTGCAACTAATGAATCCCTTGATTGATTGCATCAGGTGTGCTTGAGACAACACCTGTTTTGCAGATGCTGGGTTTTGAGGCCACATTTACACAAAGCCGGGTATTTAGCAATACGAATATTTTACCCCTCTCTGTTTTCAAAAATAACATCATTCACACACCCGCATAAATACGCCTTCGAGCACCATCATAACTATGCCAAACCTATTGGCGGCAGTGTAGGGGTTAGGGATCAAGCTATGCAAGCCAATCAGAATCCTCAGAATCGACAAGAGAGAACCTTAAACGCCGTTTCTCTCAGTTCACTCGACAACACATAACCAGCGTTTTCAGAAATCTCCACTTTGGCCGGAGTTTTTAGAAATAGTCATTTTCTGTGATAAAAACAGGGTTTTCGTGTAAACAAGAGGCCACTCTGCAGGGAAATATCTGCGTTTCACTTCGTGTAAACGGGGCCTGATACTGCAGAAGTCAATCCACAAGTTTCAGAGGGGCGCTCCTGTAAAAAATAAAGTGGTTGAAACTTCCGGTGAGGCGGCGGAAGTAGCATTCCGATGGTATTTTGTGTGTTAGTTAGCGAAGAGGCTAGCTTTTTTCTGAGAATTATTTTACTATTTAAAGACGCAAATCTTTCCAACTGTCTGTCACCATGCCTTGATGAGTATTGATTATTATCAAGTATATATACTTGATATATATACTCCCAATCAACTACTGCGGAGGGTAAAGGTACTGTTATTTCACCCTTTTTAATTTCGTTGAGGTTGTGTTCCCACATCGTTAGCTAGTTTGGATCGCTATAACTTGAATGACTGTCAACTGTTGAATGAACGAGTTTCAAGCATGTCAAGTCGCGCTTTGTTACTTCCAACCGGAAGTCGCGCCCACTTTTGACGCAAGGCCTCATGGGGCGTAGGAAACTTTTGGATAAAAGTCACATTTTCAGTTGAATTTGGGGAAACTACTTAAAATATGTGAAGAGTTCAGATGCAAAAGCCTCTAAATGCCATTTGAAATGTTCTTCTTTAATGATAATTTTTAGCAAACTTGTATATTTAAGTTCAGTAATTTCACTTAAATGAACTTAAATATACAAGTTTCATAAAAATCATCATTAAAGAAGAAAATTTCAAATGGCATTTAGAGGCTTTTGCATCTGAACTCTTCATGTGTTGTTTTGGGCTATTTGAATTACCTTTGTTTGATTTGTTCATTGCAAACAGCTAAAAGTTAATGTAAATTTAGCCAACAAACTTGCTTTGCAAAGGGGGTTGAATAATTTCGATTACAACTGTATAGATTTTAAAATATTTTTAAGATAAATATATATTTTGAGAAGTTAATTATATTAATACATACACACAGTTATTTGTCAATAAATCTAGCCCTATTTAAATAATACATTTTGTAAAATATTTTTAAATTTGAAGGTTAAAACAGAACCATTTTTCACATTGAAAGCTGCACTGTTCTTTTTAAACAGCAGTCAGAACAGAGTCTCCCAAAAGGCTCCAGTTGCAAGTGGAAGTATTTCTCTCACCTCACAAAGACCTCCAGAGCAGCTATGAAGACTAAACAGTACATTAGCATTATGCTAACATAGCCCAGGATTAAGGAACATGAAAGGCAGTAAAGCCTTGATAAGATGGTCTTCAGCAGTTGGCAGCAGGAAAAATCGATGTCACAAAGACAAGCAAGGCAAGTGTACTGGAGTCACTCTAACAGGAAGAAAAGCTGGACCACACAGAAAGAGAACCTCCTATTCTTAAAACACAACATGGCACTGGCATAGTAGAAACTCCATAAAATTCAGTGCTTTTCACCTGTCAAATTCACATTTCTTAATTTTTTGACGCTCTCACTACTTTTCTCCACTCCACGATCCTCTAAGGTTGTTTCTACTGCAGCCTCTAAAGGGAAAGAATTGAAAACTCTTATTCCTACTGAGTATTTTATTTTATTAAATTTTATTTGATGGAATGGTAAAAATAAGGTTTTTGAAAGTGGTGTGAAAGTATCTTGAGATCACACTCATCTCTGCTACAAAAAAACAAAACAAAAAAAAACAAAAACAGATGAGTGTGTTTTCTGACACAGCTGCGTGGCCTGGCTGCAATATTGAGACAAGTGCACGGCATATGAATGCGGATCACCCACTGAAACGCCTACAGCACAAAACATTCCTGCACCTTCCTGCCCGTCTAAACAAAATAAATCAATCATGTTTAAAACCCACACAGAAACAAGCCATGTCAACACTAGGCCTGATATAAGATGTATCGTAATTTTCTAAGTAGATTTTCATGTCACATCCATGGCCATTACAACCGAACACAAATACAGTGGTGAGCTTTGATCACAGCATGGTGAAAAATTTATGAAGAACAAGATGGCTAAGGGAGACCAGATCGAGGTATCAGTAGGCAGGACAGAAGGTTCTTGGATGTGCACAAAAATGTGCCGTCACACTTGTGTGCTGCCAAGAGAGAGACGAAGGGCTTCCAACAAACCTTTAAATCACAAGCTGTAAGAACGAGACACATTTGGGACATTAAATACCTTAACACAATCTGGACGTTTTTTGGGTTTTTTGCACTTCAGTAAATTCATGTTCCATTTGTTAATATTTGATGTTAAAATGTGTGTAATATATGGTGTCCTCAAACAGTTTGTGTTTACCACATAACTGATATATTTGTTTCCATGTTTGTTTGTTATTTTTTTAAATTCCTTTTTTACTATAATATGGGTGCAGTAAGCACAAATATGTGCATTTAAAATGAGTACTGGAAAGAGTATTGGATGTATAGGAATGGAAGTGTTTCATATACATACATACTTTAAAATTTGGGTTTTGGGGCAGACAAAAACAAACAACAGAAAAGGTTATTGGAGATTTTGAGTTGATGAGCAGCCCTCATGCATTCAGTTCCACTTGGTTCCACACAGATAAGACAGGAATTTTAACACACTCAAGCGTGGGCTAATTAAAACCCCACACTCTGTGTTACCAGAACAGGAATCAATATGCTTATTTAATTAATCTATACATCACACAGGCACACACAAGATCAGCTCCAAAACAGCTCACTTGGCTAAAGGAAAAAAAAAAAAAGCAGAGAAAGAAAAAAGACAAACATTCTTGGCTCTCCATTGTGCTTGACGATAACATTGAATGTTTGAAACTGCTAAAAGTTTATTCCCTGAGGGCTTTCAAAGTCAATTACATACTGAAACACATGTATACTGTGCACACTATATATCACAAACATGGGCCCTTTTCGCTAATTGAATCGAGTTCAATGGCATTAAAAAAAGATTCTCATTACCTAGACTTCAGCAAATGCTTTGCCCTCTGGAACTCTTTCACACTTTCAGGCTGCTCAGAAAACTCGTCTTCGTAAAGCAGGTCCCAGGCCTGTGAGAAGTGCTAATTTGTAAACATGCCTGTGAAAGAGAACAGGAGGTTATTAATAATTCCCTTGACCTTGTTCAAATCCGATTTCACAATGAAGGGTAATGGTCAATAATTGATTTACTCAGGCTCAGTTGTCTCTTTAAGAATAATGATTTTTAAACAAGTTGACACTTTTGCTATAGTTAAGGAAACCATCTAAATACTGGCAAAAACTGGTTGAGATTTAAAACCGAATGTGGGCTTACTTTTCTTGAGGCCTGGATTTTATATTCTAATGCACAGTTTCTGGCAAATTGCACTGAAACCCCTCAAGGGGTCTTGAGGGGGTGTTCTTAATTTTGTCATTTAAAATGCAAAATGTTTCAGTTATATATAAAGCACAGAAAACATTGAAAGCTGATGTGCTAATAAACTTTAAACAAAACTGCAGCAATGATTTAGAGTGCATCTCTTCATTCTGCCTCGGAGTTCCTTTGTAAATGATGAAATGCATCATAAAATGTATATAAAAAGCAATTCAGAAATCAAAGAATTAAAAGAATACAATTCTTGAAAAGAAAACCATTAAGCAGTTTGGAGGGAAACTAAACATACAATGTCATGCAGTGAACGTAAATATTAATACATTTCAATAAACAATACTATTTATGTAATTAATCGATTTGGAAATTTTTATGCTTGGTTCCATCACATTAAAATAAAAGTAAAAAAAAAAATTAACGCGAATTTTAAATTACGTTTTTTTCATTCTTTTAAAATATGTCATTGACACTACATTGGCTTTGACCTCAAACGAGGATCTCGACCACATCTTTTCTCTCTCCTCAGCTGTGACTACAGTTCCCTCCCCTTTCACTTTATCAATTCAGTTTTCCCCTCTGTTATCTAACCCTCGTTTCTTTTATTTCTCCTTTTGTTTTTGGCCTCAAAATCCAATTAGGCTTCATCTGAAACACCAGCAGTGTGGGAACTTTATCCATTCATGAGGGGAGTTAGCTAAACTAATTAAACCTAGGTTCCTCTCTGAAGCTCACTTGAATGTGCAAATTAAAAATGCAGACACAGCCTAGATTGGATTAGATAGATAGGCCATGTAAATAAGAGGAGGACGTTATCTTTAAATGCCACTAAATTGTTTTCCGTTCCCTCTCGGCACCCGGTTTTTACACCTCCGCTCACAGACACTTTTAATGACGCCACGACGCAGGGAGGGAGGGGAGAGAGGGCAGAAACAGTGAGAGATCTGGAAAGCGGGGCCATCTGGGCACACTGGCTGGGTGTTAGTAGTGCCAAACAGGAGTGAATGAAGGTTGGGGTGATTTTCAGCAACATGTGAAGAAACGCTGGCTGTTTGCTCTAATGGCCTCCTCTCCAGCAGAGTAAACACAAACACTAAGCCTGCTGAGTCCTGTTTACTCCAGTTAGCTGCCCTCTCTAGCCCACAGGACCACCCTGTGCTCCCTAACACACCCACATGCGGCAGCCAGGCCCAAATAAGCTTCCTCTTGGGGCTTATGGCGTGTCCAATCAATGGACGGGGGACTAGACAGAATGCTTCTGTTTGAGAGAATGAAAGGGTGATTAGGAGAAGATCCAACATTGTCCAACACAATGTGTTCATCAGTCAGTATGTTAACATGCACTGTACAACATGACACAATGTGCCATTTAATGTTTGAAGGATTAAAATTCGTGTCAGGCATTATCACCAATCCACCAAGTCTGATTGACAGTGCATACATTGCCATTCAAAAGTTTTGGGTTAGAAAGATTTGGTTTCTGAAAGACATCTCTTATGCTCGCCAAGGCTGTATTTATTTGAATGAGCACACGGCAAAAACAGTAATATTGTGAAATACTATTACAATTGAAAAAAAAAAAAAAAAACTTTTCTTTTTTAATATACATTAAAATGTCATTTATTCCTGTGTTTTTTTCATATGTAACATTACAAATGTCTTCATTGTGAATTTTGATCAATTTAATGCATCCTTGCTAAATAAAATAATTTAGACTATCACCTCAGCAAAGTCAATTAGTCCAGCTTCACAAAAATCAGGCTGGAATGATGTGTGAAGTCAAACTGTGAAAATGTTAATGTGAGCTCTATCTTTTCAAAATCTTTAGAACTACATTCTATTCTTGTTTTTTCAGCACTGTAGGAAATTCTGGGAAATTTCCCTTTCACAATCACATCACATACTGAAAAGCAAAGCCTATACCAGCAGAGAGCAACTTAATTTGAAGCTTTGATCAAGTAAAATTAAGAGTATGACCACGTTTAATATTATATGGGATCCGTACTATCACTAGTGAAGAGGCCTAATAAAACATTTAGAGCTCTCAAGCATGATCAGATGAACACAGAGTAACATAAAGACCCAGTAGGATGTCAAACACGAAAATCGTGCGTTTCAGAGGCGGATGATTGAGTTCACTGGGACTTGATGACAAGGTGATTACAGTTATTATGTTGGCACGCAGAAACATTTCTAACCGGAGATTAAATTAAGCAAGCGTCAGTACTAGTAAATTTTACCCACAAATGCAGCACTACAGAGCCGGAAAACAGCAGCTGTATTCGTAGAAACGAGCCTCCGAGGTTTCTTTTCTCTAGCCTTACAGGCCTCCTTGATTGTCAGCCACTGTCCAACGAGTCATCAGGATCATCCTGACTGTTTCACTGCAGAGAGAGGGATAAAAGGAGAGGAAATGTGAAGGGTGATGATGTGTGCCAGTGGAAGGGGTGAGGGAAGAGGAAGTTGTAGCATGAGATAGGCAGCAGGGGGAGCAGCTCTTCTATTGATTGGAGGCAGTGATAGAGGAGGCTTCAAACCCGCTGTGGGGCGGCCGGGCGAGACCGGCCAAAACACCCAACTACGGCTTCACTTCAACGGGCTCTGGAGGGGCCGTCTACCCAATCCTCCTCTGTCCTCCCACTGCTCTTATGTGGAAATCATTGGCTTTGTTGCTAAGCAGGGAACAGATGACAGCGGTGTAAATAAACTTCATCCTGTATCGCCATCTTCAAAAATGACTAATCAAACATATTGCAGTTTTATTTGAAAATGGATGCTAGAATTGTGAAAAGATATTCAAAGACAATTATCCAATATTTTGACAATTCAAAAGCTGTAAAGACAAAATGGATGTGCACGTGAGTGAGATTGAAAACTACATTCCCTGTAAGAAATTAAACAGGCTCCTCAGACAAGAATTGGACAGCAAAGCAACGGAGATATAAATGAGACCATCTGACCGCAAATAATACCTGAATCATTCAATTCCTGGAAAGATTTGTCAGTTTATTTAGCATGAAGTAAAACTATTTGTCAATTTAAATTTTGAAGTAAAAGGCACCTGAATGGAAGGGGGAAATTGGCAGAAAAGGTAATTTCCTTTCATTAACTCGTCTGCTCTGGTAAGTGCTTGTTAAATTTAGGGTTCACCAGATCACACTGAGGTGTGTGTGTGTTGTGGCCAAAAACATCTGCTAATGAGAGATTCCTGATGGAAAATTGGCTGGCGGACAGAACTAGGCGCAGCTAAAAACTCCAAATTTCTCGGTGGGAAATTTTCTCTTGCATGTTTAATTCGGTCACTATGGATTTTGAATATATTTGCATGTATGTGTGTGTTTATTCTGCATCTGGGCCTTTCCTCTATCCCCATTCATTTTTTTAGCAATAAGGGCATTCAGGCGAGGCCACTCAAGTCAGGAAGTGTTAAACTTGCCAAGTACATACAATTAAGAACTGAGAATCTGCAGAGTTGCTATTGAACTAGGTTTAATACTCTTTCATACTTTCAGTATCACACAAACACTTACCGCAGGGTGGTTCACCTCCTCATCTTTGTGTTAGCCTCTAACCCCAATATTTTAACAACAGGAACGCAAGACTTAAATTGGGTGAAACAATTTTTTCCACAGCCGCTAACCATATTAAATCACGGGCCCCGGAAGAGGCTTTGCTTTTGCAGCAGCATCATTAGGGCTTTAAATGTTTTCAAAACATCCCTCATTAGCAACGGCCCTTCCACCACACACACACACACACACACATACATCCAAAAACAGTGAGTTCCTGGATCTCATTTCATGGTAGGTAAGAATTTGCAACAGCGGCGATGTATCAAAAAACGCCTAAAAGCTGACAGCTAACTGACAACACATAGTCTTTATAAACACACACATCAGTGCCGATGCCCCTGTGACGGAATGACAGACGTGAGAGTCATTTGAGGTGGCTGGAAGAATAGACGTGTGTTTGTGTGTATGAAACTCTCCTCACCTTGACCAGCCCACGCGCATGGGGGCACGACACTGTCCTTGGCATCTTGGCGATTAATTTGCCCCTTATCTTGTCTCCCATGGTTTGAGTAGCATGTGTGTCAGGTCCGATGAAGGTGACACCTTCTGCTGCCTGCCGAGATAATAAAGGCTTTACCTTTACAGCTCAAGCATATCAGGTAGAAGCAGAGCATGCTCACTCGCGTGTAAATATGCGTGTGTGAGAGAAAGACAGTGTAGGTGGGCAAAGAAATTCCGCTATATATGCTCATTTTCTTCAGAGCAGCTCATCGTCATGTGAACAAAGCTGAAGATATTTGCTTGAAACAGAGCGGTGGGTACCGTGGCAGACGTACGGGCCCATCTAGATGTTTTATTACAGCCCGACACCTCGAAGAGACTGAGCTGAGCAGGAAAGCAGGATGGTACAAGACTAAGAAATACACAAGAAGTAACAAGTCTCAGTCTCTGCACATAGTCTCAGCTTCTTGTAAATAACAAGAACGATGTGCAACGATCAATGTTCACAAACTTGGTTTTGTATGAAACAAAACTTTTTTGGTTAGGTTTTAAAAAAAAATACTCAACTCTGTTTGAATTTCAGTTAAACTGGAAAACTGTTCCAAAGCAGTGCACATTTAACTAAAATTCTGATTAGTTGCATCTTTACTTGGTTTGGATATTAATTGTCATATGATATCTGGAGCAAGATTGTTTATATTAAAAACATTTTAATTTTAACATTTAGACTATTTGTCCATTTTTCAAACCTAAGCAAACTATATTTTTTTTGTAAAATATTACAACAATGCCATCTAATTAATTTCTTTTCCAAAAAGTTAAGAGTTTGCTAATAAAAATATATAACAGATTTAATAGTCAATTAATAACACATTATTTTTGTTTTGTTGACGACTGGAGTGATTTCAAAACTTACTGTGTTTTATATTAGAAAGATTATCCAGATAATATTACACACAGTAATAAATTAATACAGTATGTTTTCTTTCTATGATGAGGATTTTTTATTATTTATTTTATATTAATTATAAATTAATAAATGAAGAGTTCAGATGCAAAAGCCTCTAAATGCCATTTGAAAATTTCTTCTTTAATGATGATTTTTTTATCAAACAGTAATTTCACTTCAGTAATTACAGTAATATCAGTAATTTCACTTAAATAACAATTAATAGGTAATTATCAATGCCATTTAAGTGAAATCACTGAACTTAAATATACAAGCTTGATAAAAATGATCATTCTAGAAGAAAATTTCAAATGGCACTTAGAGGCTTTTGCATCTGAACTCTTCAAATCTCGTTATTAATATTATTTACACGTAAGTATTATTATTTGGAATTTTATATTAGTTACAATATATATATATATATACACTGTAAATATATATATATATATATATATATAAAGAGTTCAGATGCAAAAGCCTCTAAATGCCATTTTAAATTTTCTTCTTTAATGATGATGAAATTACTTTAGTATTTCAGTGAAATTACTGAACTTAAATATACAAGCTTGATAAAAATCATCATTAAAGAAGAAAATTTCAAATGGCATTTAGAGTCTTTTGCATCTGAACTCTTCATATACACACACACACACACACACACACACACACACACACACACACACACACACACATTTAAATTTATATAACACTCCCACAGGAACAATTTCTTCTGCTTCCCACAACAGCACAGCCTATAGCCAACCGTGATGTTGTGACATCTTACAAATTAACCACAATTAAAAAGTGCATGCTCTCCAAAATGTCACTCACTTTCCCTTCAAAGGTCTCTATTTACTTAAACAAACCAGAGAGGGGCTGGAGGGGGTGACAGGACCTGTTCTTCTGCTGAAAACAGGTGTTTCACTGCCAATGACTGAACAACCTCATTGCAGCACACTCTGGCATTTGTGTGTGTGTGTCTCTTGTGTGTGTGTGTGTGTGTGTGTAAACTGTGTCCAATATGACTGTTATCATGCCATTGAGGCCCTGCAGAGGAGGATACGTGCCCCCTCCCCAACACACAACCTTTACTTTAACTCACTTTTCCCTCATCCCCATTTACTACAGACTCTTAACATAATAAAGGAAACCTTGAGAAGTAATCCTCAGAAATCTGCTTTACTCTCTCGACTGCTCCTTCAGGCAATACAGCACGAGAAAACACTTCATTTGAATTCTTAAACTGTACAAACTGTGAATGAGCTCCTTTTAGCTGCAAATGTCATTACATCTCCATTTCCAGGGGAGAGCAGTAGGGGAAAAGAGCCTCTCTCACATTCATGACAAACCCTTTTAAACAGGGCACAATGGGACAAGGGGGCTGAACCGCCCACCCCCCCAAAAGGCAGGGGCCATAATATCAAATGTATTTACCTGGCACTTATGCTGCTAATGAGGTTCTTTGCTCTTATTCCACAAAAAAATAAAAAAATAAAAAATAATCGCACATACACTAGAGTGAGAAATTGAAAATTTGGCCACCATGTTGTTCTAAAAATGTATGAATTTATTTCTTCAACAGAACATAAAAGATATTTTGAGAAACTATTTTTCCCCCTCCATATTATGGAAGTCAATAGTTGACAAAATGTTTGGGTTATCAACATTCTTCTTTTTTTTTTTTTTTGAGAAGAAAGTAAGTCATACAGGTCTGAAACAATAATAGAGTGATTAAATTATGACAATTGTTTTTTGCGGTGAACTAAACCTTTAAAACATGAATTGTGTCATGTTTAAAATAAATTTGAAACTCACTATGATCATGTTTTTTTTTTCACTGCTGAAAGTCTTATAAGAAACGGTTTGAAAATCCATTCAAGACTGGTGTGTGCTTGTCACAATGACGTGAGGTGTCCGTCCATATTCACAAACAGCAGTGAAAAACATTAAACATGACACAAGAGAAATCTTGACAATCCTAAAAGCCGCAAAACACAAGCACAACATCTTGCGGGAAACCAGCCAAACCAAACATGGCATATGGCAGCCATTAAAGTGATCCGGCATCAGAGCCGAGTTCAGCCATTAAAAAAGCCACACACAGTATTTCTGCTTGATCATGTCACTTTAGCAGATCTAATTGGCTACGTTCTGTCCGTGTTTCACAGCAACAGTAAACCACACGTCCCAGCCGGTCCCTTTCATCTCAGCAGAATTACATTAGCGCAGCTGTGTTCGACAGAGGCCGCAACACATCACGACAGCTAAGAACACTCGGAATGATTAGAAAAGCAATAAATCCCAGCTTTCACGAGCTGCGCATTATCACGTTATGATATTTAAAATCACAGCCTCATCACTGTTAGTGGTCAGATGGCATTTGAATGCAAGTCTAGGTATTTTGAAAATGATCAAATGTGAAATTTGAGGCTCAGGTTTTCAGAGAGCCCATTTTCTGAGCTACGTTGTGAATTAGCACATGCTAGCAGGCAGTCAAGGGCTGAGACGATAAGCGCTGCATTGATATTCCCTGAGAGTACGTCCATTCACGACTTTACGTTCACCCTGGTAGTGATCGGATCAAAGGAAACTTTCCTCGAGGCACATCGGATCAAACTCCGCCTTGCATCAATCATACACAGCCACATTTGTATTCCAACAGTCATTCTACTCAAAGATGCGATTTACAAAACTATACAAACCAGCACGACTGTAGTACTTAAAATCACAAGTTCTAAAATCAGCTCTATATATATATATACATTCAGTCGTTTCTAGATGGAAATCGCCAAATAGCCAGTCATTCACTATGGTTATCCCTCTTTTTCCAGTTCTCAGAACCATCTACATTGATTTGTGACGAAACTACTGGCATGGGGGGGCCGCAAGCCCTATGAATAGGGCAACACACAGACACACACACTCACTCACTCACTCACACACACATGTTTGACTACCACTGAGCCTGGCACAAAAAAGGAGAAAAAATAGCAAAGATTAACTTATTGAGGTCTCCATTGCCATAGCAACACAGAATAGTTTTGATGCGTCTCCCTTCACAGTCAATGAGGTTTGAACGTATCACGGAGCAGATAGCTTTTCCGTGGCTTGTTACTAAGGGGGCTATTTAATGCAGATACTGCTGTGCGTCTGAGCACAGATGGCTGAATACTCGAGCATGGCCACTTTGAAGAGAGCTCCCGTCCACATTTTCAGGGGGCCGCTTTGCAACATTGATCTGAAAGGGGGGAATGGTTGTTAATAATGAATAAATCAACAATGGGGAGAATAGCCCAGGCAGAAGCAGTTAAAATGGAATAGCGTATGACTCTAGAGTGATGCAGCGGATTAAAACATGATGCTTGTCATCGCTCGTTGTACGATCGGGCCGTAGTGATATGACACACCAGAATCAAGTAAATATGGGTTTGGGAGAGATTCTTATCAAGTGGACGTCATCTTAATTGAGCTGTCTGTCAAACTGAATACTGTTGTTCTGTTTTTTTTGTCACGGCATATTACTGTCGTAGATGCATGCTCGTACTGGACAGCGTAACGGCTTCGTTTAGTCTCTCTGGCGTGGAGGAACACGCTGTGGGTTTGGCCCATTCAAAATCGTGTTCGCTAGCTGCAAGTCACACCCAAGCTGGAATCGTAGTTGAATATTTTATTTCCTCTTTTTGCGGTTTATTTTTGAATATTGTATGAGCAGGGAGAAATATAAGAGTTCCCCCCAAAAATCCCCCTCACATCTTTTGAGTAAACAACGTGCTCATTAACATGCTAATTTTCTCAGCAGGAAAAAGAAAAGTTGTGCAAAATACACTCCATTTGCAAAAACACTTCCGTCCTCACAAAAGAATTTTAATTACGCCGTAGGACACGAGCCATTCAGTGCGCACCGGCAACACTGAGACGAAACAGACACACACCAAGCATATATCCAAAACATAGCAAATGACACCTGCCCTCACTGAAAATCCCCACACCTGTGAATGTTGCTGTGTGAACATCCATGTTTGACATGTTTTCCGCAGTTGTTCATACACGCACCTGAAGATATTGTTGACCCTGTGGCAGTGCAGCTACTCCTTTCCCGTAGCTCGGGCCTATCCCCTCGACGCTGAAGGACGTGGCCGACGGGTGAGTGTAAACAATTCATCACTACTGTGACACCTCCACATCTGCCAGGCACAACAGGGCCAGAGAAACTGTCAGTCACCTCAGTCAGCCTGACTCCCCTCAGCCTCGCTGGAGCAGGACCACTATTACAAGCAGATGTTTCCTTTTATGAAAGCCGCATGCAAGACTTTCAGACCCCTTGGAGACCTATAGGAGATAATAATAATATCATTACTGCATAGATTTACAAAATATCTACTCCAAGTAGATACACATCATAAATAATATGTTTTGCTTGAATTCCAAGCTGGGATTTCCAAGTTTGACCAGAAATTCAAGAAGCACAAGCTATCAAATATATGCAATAACAACACCATCAAAATATGAATATTATTATTACTTATTAGCAGTTTAGTCATTGTAATTTTAATCATTAGCATCTAATTTCTTAGCTACAGTTGTTCATATTCTATAGCAATGCAATCAACTTTTGTCCTTTGTATTTATTTTGTTAATATTACAGTATTTTTAAATACTGAAATAATAATAAGTGCTAGTTTGTCTACAATTTTAGTAGGTCAGTCGGCAGCTGAATGTATTCTATCTCTGAAAGACACTGATCTCTGCTTGATATGAAAAGCTCTCAATTACAAGTGTCACTTTGTGATGGCCACCATTGTCTAAATACACATAGAGGCCTGAAGGAAAAAGCACCTACAGTGCTGGAACTGTGGCAGGGTTGTATTTTCATACGAATGAGGCTGACTAACAGGTGATGAGTGTCAGACCCACAAGTGGCCCATTGTCACACAGAACAAGGACAATCTGAAGCAGAGTTGTTCCATGCCCTCTCCAGCAGGGGCTGGGATCATGTGCGACCATAGCCATCCATCACCGAGGCTTTAACAATAACGCAGAGCTGTGTCTCCCCATGTGCATGTACTGAACCCCCCCAAACCTCCTTAAATACACAATGATATAGTAAGCAAACGAATACAATTACAGGGCATTCCAGATACAAACCCTCCTCATACAGCAACCTCCTAATGCACCTTATTCTTACAGTGGCTTTTTTTTTAATCAATTTTGATGTAAATCAACCCCACGTGGTGGTACAACTCAAACTAGATCCCATACTTAAGTACTATACGACAGATTAACAAAACCATTGGCATCAAGGTCTTACAGGTTGAGAAGCTCAAGAGCAAATACTCACAGGGGACTCAATAACAATGCTGGGGTCCTGGTGGGCCACAAAGCCCATCGAGACCTTTTGTTTCCAGAGGAGGGCTTGCATGACAATTACAGACTGACAAGCAGAGCAGGGGGTCAGAGGAACCTGGGACAAGGCCGTATTGTTCCTCTCCCTGTGCACAAGGTGCACCTCCTTCTCACCGACAGGAAACAGAGAGCCGACTAAGAATAATCTCGGCAGGCCAGAGGGTTTTCAAAATAAATTACAACTAAAAAAGGGCTTCATTTAACAGTAGAGCTTACCTGTTTTGGTTTGGGGTGGAGAGTGGAGAAAGGGAGAAAGAGACAAAAAAGATAGAGAAAGCCACTGTGTGAATTAACCCGCCATTTTCCTACTCTTTAAAAAGGTAATAATTATGGAAGCAGCTGGAAACTTTTGCGGCTAGAATGAAAAGCTAAAAGCATAGCTGATAGCTCCCTTTTGATTTTTGTTTGTTCTGTCTTGAATGGCCATTGGCTGGCCAGCAGAGGGGTTTCATGGTTGCAGGGGGACTGCTCTTCTATTAGGCTTTTTTTTCCATGCCTCAATTTTTTTTTTTCTTATCTAACACATACAAATTGAAGCAAAAGGAAAGACATGTAAATGTTGTGACATACAGAGAGGACTGCGAGTAAACAGAGGTAGGTGAAAATTGGGCAGGGTGGGGTAAAATCCCCTCAGGTAACAGAGGCAAAGATACCCCTCCCCTTTTTCGAAGATTCGCCCCCTTTTCAACAAGCTCGTCAAAATAGCGAATGCGCATTCGAAAAGCTGGCATAGATGTTTAGTGTTTGATTATTAACATAAAAGCCATATATAACAAGTTAACAACCATGGCCAGGAAACACAAAAGAGCCTCTATTACCTGGATGTTTACAGTTATTTACTTCTACAGAGAGTCCTTTCCTCCTGCTTTTCTCTGGACAATAGATGAAAATGGCCTTTTTAACATGTCAAGAGCAGCGGTGAGGATTTCCACTACTAAACTGCCGAGGGCTTGACCTGAGTCCAGGTTCCCTTTAGACTGCTGGGAGGTTGGATGGCATACTTGGTTAAGTTGTGGGAAGCCAGACCAAATTAACCCAGAAGTCGGGCCATCGGCCAAAGACTGCAGCTGCAGACAACAGGTGTCTCCATCAGGGTTATGTACCATTCAGAATTAAATTGAGAATGGCTTTTAAAGTCAATCACTGAATTTGAATTGAGCTAGCAAATAGTATGTAGAATTGCGTAGAATTAGAAAGTAAAATCGTAATAAATTGTAAGTGTGTATTTAACTAGGGCCAGCGATAGCTGGATGGATGGATAACAACTCTGAAGTGGAAATGGCTTTTTAAAAAAGACAAAATGTAGGGCAGGCCTCGGGACTTCATTGGGATTTAATTGTGATTGACAGTTTGTCTTTCTCTCGTGTCGAAAAACACTGTAGAAGAGATGTCATTGCAAGAGGAATGGGATGATATTTTAATGCCATGGTGTTTTTAATAGGAAAATACAAGCTTCAAATGTGGTTTGAGTTTCAGATAACAAATGTTTTTGACCCCATTTACACCTGTATTTAGAGCTGACCTCTTGAGATGGGATCACCTTAGACAGATGATAATACAATTGGTAAATGTCCATAAACCACTAGTTTGTTGTTCGCAATCTGTTAACCAAGAGTTGAAGGCAAACCATGGACAGCCTTAGCACCATAATAGTGCTTGTGGTTTGAACAACACAGCATGTACTCCATTAGGAAAAGATTTGACTCTTGTTAATAGGGATGTTTAGCAAGCTAGTGACCATGTATTTGACTAGGACTATTGTCATTGCAATTGTCTTATGATTGGCGTTACCAGTCAGGCCATCAACTTCATTAACACAAGAATTGATCAGCCATTTTCGTTTTGTAAGTGCAGTTTGTTGGGTATGGCTACAGCTTAATGTTAAACAGAATGACTCATCATGGGAAAGCATTCAAATAGAGCCTGTACTCCTTTGCTACTCCACATCTGCAGGTCATCGGAAGAAAGAATCGTCGGTGAGCTCTGAGATAAAAGATAAAGATGACAGAGCTCTTTAGTGCCCTGTTAAATAAGAAAAGAGAACAAGACGCCACTCATACTCACCAGGCCAGCTTCGTTTGCTTAATGGCACACAGCTTGACTAGGACCAGCTCCCCTAATAATGATCTAACAGTGCAACATGGCGAGAACTAAGATATGGAAAAATTGAAATTCATATAGGCAGGCTGAAAGCATCTCGGCATTGATCTAGCCTCAGCATGGGTAAAAAGCTGTGCTCCTTTAATCAGGGCAGGCCAGGAGCCTTTGGCTGCACAGAGGTCCCTCTCAAGATAAGCCTGTCCTACTGTACAGCTAGCTGAGATGAGGGGGAGAGAGAGAGTGAAGCCTGGGGGCCTGAGCATAGAGGAGAACCAGGACTGAATCTCAAATCAACTCATTATTCCCTACCTGCTGCACCTTTGTCGTGCATCTGTATTCAAGCATCATTGCAGGACCACAGTTACTTTTTTTTTTCTAACCAGGGGACAAATGTGATGTTCCCTTTGTTTTGGGCTAAAGGCATGGCACTAATATTATTTTTGTTGTCTATTCATTTATTAAAAATGCATGCAATGACTTGAATACAACACTTCTATGATTTTATTTTTGGGTGCAAGTCAAAATGTCAAGGTGATACAACTGTTCTGATATAATAATGAAAAAAAGCTTGGTATATACTTTGCAATTTGCATTGCACATTTGACATTTTCTTGAACTATTGATTGAAATGACATTTTAAATAGGAATGTAATGTTATGTAATGTAATGTTTTTCGAAAGCAACATGGATACAAAACATACATGTTTTATATTAGATTTTCTTAATTTTAATGAAATATCTTTTTTATTTAATGTCATTGACCCTTGTGCCCTTTTGACCAGTTTTTTTGTTAGTTTGGACTAATTGTTATTTCTTTTCTCCTTATGACCCTTACTATTTCTTTTTTTCTCCTCTGCGTGTGTGCAAATGAAGTTTTCACCCTGGCAATCACACCTTTAATTAAATTAAAACAAAAGGTGCTAAGGCTGTTGATTGTCGTGGCAGAGGACGAAGGAGTGGATGAGAGGGTTGCAGAATGCAATGAATATCAATGTGTGATGAATGACTGGGCTCCCCCAGCTGTCATCTAAATGAACGTGAATATTCAGCTCTTTCCCCTCCACTTAGCTTCCATTTAGCTCTGATGACATTTCATTAGCTTGTCCCATGGTGCTGTGAAACGATAAGTGATCCGCGGAAAGCTGTTTCGCCTCCATGTTTATCCTAAAACAATACTCATTCCGTTCTGCCATGCATTTCCTTTTCTTTCTTAGTTTTGGCATACGTACATCCTCATGACCAGCACTTATCAACGTTTGTATTATTTTGCTGAGTGTTTTAATTTGTATCGAATGGATTAGCAGAACAGGCATGTCCCTCTGGGACAGAGGGTTTTGTGTTTGCAACAGTACTTTGTAATATGTGTAATATTTTGGCATACATAGTTTCACTACACATGGGAAAAGGAGATTTTAGCCGCCAAGCTTTAATTGAAATCACACAAATCTGTGCAATGCTAGAAAACATTGTTGGACAAGCATCAGGACTTCAGACTGTGACAGAAAAAGCTGTAAATATGACAAAAAAAAAAAAAAATCTGCTGCAGTAATTGAAAAGTCACTTTGAAGGATTCTTGAAAAGCCAGTAGAGAAGATTCTCAAACTCGCTTGTGATATAGGGGTTTGATTCAGACACACTGAGTTAGTAAATCATTCAGAGCCATTACTAAGTTTACAACTTCATGACAAGCAAGGAGTTGTATATATTAGAGCTGTCAAGCAATTCATATTTTTTTAATCTAATCAACATGATGTGCCGATTAATTAACTGCACGTCAAATTTGACTGAGAAATAGATGCCCAAAAGATAGATCTAAAGTCATTATTATGTTAAAAGAGAGAACATCAAATAGACATTATAAAAAGTAGTTTTAGAAAGAAATATTTGAATATATTTACAGACCAGAGATGGTTTGGTTACCAACATTATTCAAAAGATCCTGTTTTATGTTCCGCAAAAGAAAAACAAAGTCATACAGGTTTGAAATGACAGGGTGAGTAAATAAGAAACTCAAACTGCCAGTAGGTGTCTGAAAATATCTAAACGAGTAAGTCATTCGATTCATTCAAACGACTGATTCATTCAGGAACGAAGTAAATGGCTCTCTTTATGAATGGACCATTAAATAATTGGTTTACCGATTGATTTGCTTTTAGAATGCGGATTCGTTCAGAAATGTGTTGCTCGGAGACGCACAACAGTTCTGCTCAGGCTTTACAGGATATATTTCTGGTGGCAAAATTGAGAAAATAACAAAACAGTAAATACTGTGCCTAAAATAGGCTATAGTACTTATTGACCTGTTGAATAACATCAATAGAGGGACTGCATTGACGTCACTTTCATCCTGA
Organism: Pimephales promelas; assembly: GCF_988280905.1. NCBI lineage: Eukaryota > Metazoa > Chordata > Actinopteri > Cypriniformes > Leuciscidae > Pimephales > Pimephales promelas. The sequence continues at coordinate 19,971,255 of NC_142775.1, forward strand.
CTGAGTGGCAAAAGATCTGCTGTGTGACTGGATTTCATAGGGGAAAATGCAACTAAAACTAACAATGTTATCAATTTAAACTAAATGTTGGACTCAATATAGTGTTCCTTACAACTGGAACTAAAGATCCAGTGATCCATGGATATTGACATGCAGCCAGCAATCATGTTGCCTGACATTTATGTTCGCCTGATTTCGAAACCGAGGAAATAAAAGCAAAATAGACCTAAACATAAAGTAAATTTGCATGTGAACGCTTTATATAGGTAGGTCTAAATCGAGGTGATCACTTATATCAGTGTTATATATAGCCTATATACATATATCATCATATCATCCAGCCCTAAAACTTTATATATATATATATATATATATATATATATATATATATATAGGTCAGTCAGTGTTTATTAAAAAAACATCTAATAATGCAGAATATGCAATGATAAATATTTAATTGATGAGTTGTTAATATATATATATATATATATATGAAGAGTTCAGATGCAAAAGCCTCTAAATGCCATTTGAAATTTTCTTCTTTAATGATGATTTTTATCAAACTTGTATATTTAAGTTCAGTAATTTCACTTAAATAACAATTAATAGGTAATTATCATTGCCATTTAAGTGAAATTACTGAACTTAGATATACAAGTTTGATAAAAATCATCATTAAAGAAGAAAATTTCAAATGGCATTTAGAGGCTTTTGCATCTGAACTCTTCATATATATATATATATATATATATATAACAATACCGTCACGCACATACCCTCTATATCCCATTTGTACTTGTGCTATTCGGGAAAAAAACAGCACCCGTCATATCATTTTCTGTAATGTACGAGACAAAAAATAATGCAGAGGCAATTTTGCCCTGCTTGAATCTTAGGTGCATTTTTTTCTAACTGCATTCTAGAGAGTAGTGCAGCTGTGACGTAAATTTGTAGGCCTAATCGGGAAGTTAGTAATTTATCACTTCCGGTTCCAATGGGTTTTCTTTTAATGAGTTTTTGGTTAAATGGCTAAATGGTCTGTGGTTAACACAAGCTCAAATTGCTTTTACTTTTTATTCTATGGCATAAATACATCAGTATTACCCCACTCGTGATTTTGTTTTTAAGCTGTTATGTGTCTTGAAAAGGTGACTAAAGATTAAACATCACTATGAACAGGTAAACTCAGTCCACTTTTACAGCCTTGTTAAGCTCTTATAAACTATTCTAACTAAAACTTTCTGGAAAGATGTTTTTTTAGATAAAAACTAAAAGAGAATTCAGAAGTTTATGAAATGAACATATAATGAAGGTGTGGGACCGTGGTGTAGTTCGTTTATCGTTTATAATCTTTTAGCTTTTTACTTCTGTTGACTGCATTTAGGTTCAAAACTAATACAAATTGTGTTCATTTGTGAAACAATCTTGATGGACAAAATGTGTTAATGTATCAAAACTTTTGTTGATCACATAGCTTGTTTTTTGCAATAATCCCAAATAATAATAATAATAATCATATATATATATATATATATATATATATATATATATATTATTTTAATATATTATTTGGAAGTAAGACTGTAGGTGTGTGACACTATTTTTTGTTTTTTGTTTTTAGTCTGGCACATGTAGATATGGTGGTATGCTTATCTTATCTTAGTCAAGGTGGTACGCTTGAAAGAGCAGTGAACTGTCTTCTTTCTCTCTCCATTTGCCTTCACCTTCTCTTAGCCTATCCGCTCCACCACACCAATGTCAACACATCCTCTTCATGTCAAGACAGATTGGTGCATTATCCCGATGCTAAGCCTTGCATTTCAATCATTGCTCTCCCATTCCTTCGCCACATATTGATTTTGATAAAAAAAACAACTTGCTAATCCAAATAAACAACATGTCAGTGAGCCATTCATGCTAACAGAAATATTAGCACAGCATGATCCCCTGGCTGGGCTAGCCCAGGGTCTACCAGAGCTCCTGACCTGGCAGGGGGTTGCAATGGAGGGTGGGGGCAGTTGTGTGTGTGGGGGTGGGTGGGAGGTGTGGGAGTGCTTTTGCATGAACATCAAACCAGCAGTAGCAGCAGATTCCACTTCATTAATGCATATAATTCAATGACTGTCAAATTCGCACATACATTTCTTGGCAGATTTTTCTTTTAAAGGGATAGTTCACTTTGAAATTAACTTTTAATATGTTTTAGCTTACCTCAAGGGCATCCAAGATATAGGTGTCTCTGTTTCCACAGTATTTCCAATTTAGTTATTTTTCGGGTCAAACCGTTGTTGTCTGTCAGTCATATAATGCAGGTTTATGGGGTCCATCCGGGGTTCACCTCAAAGAGCATGCACAGAGAAGTCAAAATTAAACATGATTTAATGACTTGTAAATGTAAGTACACATTGATGGACTAAGACACGAAACGAACAGTTTGTGTGAGAAAACTAACAGTATTTATATCATTTTTAACTTGTGTCACCACAGCCACGTCCAACTGATCTGACGGCATGGGCGCTTTAGTCTGCGCATGAGCCGGAAGTGATCGCTTGCGTGTGTACGTCACTCATTGTTTACACAGAGATTTCGGAAATTTTACATTTTACTAAACATATTTAGATATATCGAATATTTGTATTTCTATTCTACACACATGGGTCAAAAGTGACCATATAGGAACCTTTGATATTTATAAATTGTATATATTTACTGCAGAAAACTATTCACGTGCCACACATTTCACAATTCAACACGGCTGTTTTTGTATATTTCATGCATGTACGTTTTATTTTTTATTTATTTTTTGTCACAGAAAATATTTGATAATTTGTGAGAGACATCTAGAATATAGCCTAATATTTGAACGTTTGGGCTAAGGTTACCTTGAAATTCGTTACTATTGCAAAAGAGAAACATGTCCAATACTATAATACTATAATATGGTTGACATATTCTATTTTATCTAATGTCAGCTAGGTCAAGAAAATAAAAGTTGCAATAGAAAGTTATATATACAAGCATATTGTCGCTGTTGGGCATAAACCTTGTACCTCCATATTAATTTTTATTGGTGGTCATAAATCAATGCCATCGGTCACATAAGCCGTCGTGTGGTGGCGTTTTGGTGCACTATGGCTGCTGTCGCATCATCCGGGTGGATGCTGCACATTGGTGGTGGGGAGATCCCCCTACAGTCGCACTACACTATACTGTTCAATTTCAGTGTTATCGGTTATATGTGTGTTATGTGTGACAAAGTGGCCAATAAACATATTTCCAGTGTTACAGTAAATGTGTTGATCTAATAAACTGTGACATTGGTTATTTTAACAAAAAGTTCTCTTTATTCTTTTGTTTTATCACGCTTGCATAGATGGGTCATTTTTAGACCCATGTGTGTAAACTTGGTGTATTAACACAAAACCTAGGAAATATTCAAATGTGAATTTGTGATAATTGAAAACAAGATATTTTGAATATTCATAAATCATTAAATTTATAGATCATGAAATATTAAATGCTCAACGTGTTTTCAAAAAGGTGAAACAATAAAATGGCAAGCCATGCATGAAATAACATAGGGAATGATTACGGGTCTTTTTAGACCCATGTTATGCATTAGAAGGGGTATCAGCTTGTGAATCAAAGGGTTAATTGGTTTGTTCACCCAAAAATGAAAATGATGTCATTAATGACTCACCATCATGTTGTTCCAAGCCCACAAGACCTCTGTTTATCTAGTTTAAGATATTTTAGATTTAGTCTGAGAGCTTTCTGTCCCTCCTTTGAAAATGTATACACGGTAAACTGTCCTTGTCCAGAAAGGAAATAAAGACATAATCAAAGTAGTCCATGTGACATCAGTGGGTTAGTTAGAATGTCCGAAAGCATCAAAAATACATTTTGGTCCAGAAATAACAAAAACTACGACTTTATTCAGCATTGTATTCTCTTCCAGTTCTGTTGTCAATCCGTTTTGATGTGATGACGTAAGACGCTGCTGACTTGTATCTGGTGGGTCTGTGTATTCAGGTTCAAATAAATATGGCTAAGCAAAAAAATCCAAGTCTTCCTCTGTGTCGAAATCGTTAGAAATGTTTGCGAAGATTGTTTTGTTTACAGCGTGTGTCTCACTTAGACTGTGAACGAAGCTCAGGCGCACTGATAACACGTCAGCAGCGTCTTATGTCACCAGCGTCACTGAACACGGATTGACAACAGAACCGGAAGACAAAACAATGCTGAATAAAGTCATAGTTCTTGTTATTTTTGGACCAAAATTAAAAATACTTCTAACTAACCCACTGATGTCACATGATGATGTCTCTATTTCAATTCTAGACAAGGACAGTATACTGTGTATACATTCTCAATGGAGGGACAGAAAACACTCGGACTATATCTAAAATATCTTAAACTGTGTTACGAAGATGAACAGAGGTCTTACGGGCTGGGAACGACATTAGGGTGAGTCATTTTTCATTTTTGGGTGAACTAACCCTTTAATTTTAAGTGTAGGCCTCTCCCACCTCCTCCCACAGGCCCTTAGCTGCCCCAGTGACCCCTGGGCAAGTTCCACTCACTGCTGCAGGGGAGCGTGTCAGCTTGGGGGCCATCTCGATCACCCCAGCATGCCATGGGGCAGGCAAGGCTCTGCACAGCATGGGAAAGAGAGCGTCCGTGCCGTTTTTAAGGTCATGCTAATTGCCACACTCCTCCGTCGTGCCGTCACTTAGTGGCGGAGGCTGCATTCAGAGCATGGTGCAGGTGTTGGGTGCCCTTTAAACCTTTAATTAAATATCACTGTAAAAGGTTAATGCAGAAAGCCAGGTATTACAGCCTGCAATGAGCGTGTAACAGTAACAGTCTATGCGAGTCTGATAGCGTGTGAAGGATTGGCCTTTTTATTTTTTTATTTTTGACGGTTATTTTTTTATCAAACGAAACAATAAGACGAGACAGAATAACACCACTATTTTGTGACATCTGGCAGCATTATTTTAATCTAATGAGAAAACCCCCTATTTGAATAAACTGTTGCCTGCACAATTAAATATAATATTCCAGCATAAACGTGTGAACGGGAGCATCTGTATGATTTAGATCAAACATTTTTGCTGCTATATAAAGAACAATTGTCACCTTTTGATAATATAATCAGGATTTTGTGTGACCCTTTATAATGGGATCCATCTGCCAGTGGCTTACAATAATACAAGCAAGGTAAAAAAAAAAAAAAAAAAGAAATACAAATTTAATGCCACTTCTTTCACTGGGCTGACTTAATAATTGCATAATTAAAACGTGACAAAAAATAATGCCAAACAATTACGAATTACTAAACCTTCACAAGGACCGAATTGCAGACTAAGGAAAGAGAGAAACGAAAACACTGTATGTGAATGAGGAATGATTTGGAAATGTCGCCAACAAATCTGAAATTTTTAGATTCCACCCAGCCGCAAATCAATAGACTCAATGTTGCACACTGTGGAAATATTTGGATATATTAGGAAAATATGTCTCTGCCCGAATTCTGAGCTGTGATATGAGACTTTATAAATATTTGCAGAGGAAATTTTACAGTGTCTGTTATTCAGCCTATTGAGGAGTGCACAGCTGTGATGGAAGAGCATGTATGATTGGTATGACACTAGGTTACAACACACAATTAACGTAAATAACCCTAATTAACAGCCTTTTTCTGAAATATAGAAATGCTGCCAAAAAAAAAAAAAAATCCTAATGTCAAATCCACTCGATAAACCTGCAGTACTTTCAATAAAAACATTTGTTTTTCAATAAATTAAAATTATTTACAGGGATAGTTCATCAAAATATTAAAATTCGTCATTCAGTGTCTCAAACTTTAAGGACTTTTTTTGGAACATAAAAGACATTTTGAAATATTATGTCATTTATTTTGTCCATCCAATGAAAGTCAATGGAGTCAAATGTTGATTCTGGCTTTATAACATTCTTGAAAATATTTAAATTTTTCACACGGCATGAAGGTAAGTAATTACAATATTTGGGTGAGCTATCCCTTTAAATGGTAGCTTTTTCAAATCATGATCTAAATATTAAGATATTAATTATGCTAATTAAGTTATTTAGCCTGTAAATTAAATCCATCAGTCAAATTTTTTTTATCTCATTATTATCACTTACCTTAATAGTCTCTTTCTAAAGGCACATTATGAGCATCTTATTGTACAGTAGTGTATTCAGTATGCATCGAGTGTCTGGAGGCGTCAGCCATTTTCATATGGTATTTTCATACCATATTTCAGCAAGGCAGAATAATCTCACTTAACATAAGAACGGTCCTTCTCTCTGGTGCGCTGCATTGCCCCCTGCTGTGGTTTTGTTGTTTCTAGTTTTGTTAAATAATTAATTCTTCCTCACAATTCCTTCCATAATCTATAGCTCACCATAATCAGGAGTAACAGTGCCACGGCCTTATCCACCCTGCCATGACAATAAAAATAAGGACTTTGTGTGAACAAACATCTATGGTATTGAGAATTAAAAATGTTAGTTTTATAAACGTTTTCATTGCAAAAAAAAAAAAAAAAAAAAAAAACATCTTAGTTTTTGAGATCTCTATTGTGGCTCCTGATTTTTCAAGATTCTTTTGTGGCCCTCCAGATCAGGGCATGAAGAGCTAAGTAATTCAATTCTCTTACCATCCACCTCCCAGCCCAACCTCCGGACCACAGCTTCTCTCAATCTCTTGTTTTCTTTTCAAGCCTGTATTTGCCTTCTCCCTCTCTCCCTCTTTCTCTATCTCTATCTGGGCTGAGCTGCCTCCCCGTGGTGAGGGTTGAATCCAGGGGCCACCTGCAGCAGCCGCCGCTAGCGCAGCCAGACGCCGTCGGCCCCCTTTGATATCTGTGCGGCAGCCACATTTACGCCCGCGCACCAGCCGCAAAAACCACCAGCTAATGTGGGATATCAAACAACAGTCGCCTTCTCTTTCTTGCCCGTTTTTTTGTCTGTCCCTCTCTCCCTTCAGCCTTCATTCTCTCTTTTTCCCCTCTCGTTTTCCGGGGGTTTGAATTTGGAGTATGTTTAAGCCGCCACACCAGCCGGGCTCAGGCCCTTTCAGTGGCACAGCTTGGGCTCCCCGTCTGGCCCATGGCCTCTGTGGCCGCCTCTATATTACACTGGCTTTTGTTAGTGGCGGCCCAGCCAAAGAGAACCAGCCATAGGCCGCCATTTTCACCACCACCTGAGAGGAGATGAGAAACGGGGGCAACACACACTCGCACACAATGAAAAGAGCCGCATTTTTCAAGTGAGCTCCTCAGGGAAGCAAAAGTGAAGATGAAAAGAGAGTAAGGAGGGACAGAGAACAAAACGGAAGAAAAAAAATTACTTTTATAAATACACGTCTGACCGATTGTCGACATTGGTGCGCAATATTAAAAAGAAATTCTGACTATTGCAACATGTTACCCCAGTGAGTGACAGCCTGAGGCTATGTTTCCCCCATATGTTAAGGTATAAGTAATGTAATGTTAAGTAAGTGTTAAGTAATTGTCTGAATTGAGAGGAAATATTGTTCAGTCACATCTGACAACGTTTATACTTTTCAGACCAAGGAAGCCATGTTCACGGAGGGATACTAGCAGGCACCCCAAGAAGACAGGGATAATTAAAAGAATTGACTAAAAGGATGCAATGAATATCCCTGCACAGCATCAGGTTGAAGCCCACAAAAGTCTAATCTAAAGAGCTTCATATCAATTTACTTGAACAGTTGAATGTATATCAACTGTCTCTGTGGTTAATTTCTGTTTGTGATGTATATGTGCGCAGAGTTATCCAACCATTATTGGCAAAACCTTACAAAGCCACCTGATGCTAATAAAATATAGTTTCTAAAATGTTCTTGAATACAGCTTTACCGATTCATTTCAATGACAACTGGGGGAAAAAAAAACACTACCAGGGTCCTCGACAATTGACAAACGTGTGGGCAAGCCCCTCGGTCTTTTACACGTAAACAAAAACATACACGCTAAAAATAAACAATGAAGAAGCGATGTGTGTGTGCAAACACCTACTTACAAAGACGCTAACACACCAGAGCAAATGTACACGCACACCTGAGGAACATGTGGTGCTAAACTTAAGCTAATTAAGTGACAGACAATTGCACACAGGGGAGAAATTCCTAGGAATCACTATCAACAACTGGATCAACATGGCAGGGAAGAGAAGGTGTTTATTAGCCAGTTGTTCTTACTTTTCTTCGTACTAAGGTGTCAAAATGACTCATTGTTTCTGCGATCTCGGGTGTCATTGCAAACTGTCATGAAGAACATTTCTATTAGATCCAGGGACAGTTTATGTGGAGCTGCTGGGCTATGAAGAATAAAAATGAAAATAAAAATGAAAATGAGTTTAAAGACATAATTCTTTATTATCTCACTCCAAAATGAAAATTCTATCATTTACTCGCTCTCGTGTCATTCGTAACCTCTAACCTGTATCACTTTATTTTTTTGATGAAACACAAAAGAAGATATTTTTTAGGAATTTAATTTTGGTTAACAATGACATAGAAAAAAAAAACATTCGTCAAAATATCATATTTTGTGTTCAAACTGGTTTAGAATGATTTAGAATGGGGACATTTTTGCTAATCTAGAACTAGCTGACAGTGGGACTAAACATCTTATAAGTTGATAATATAAATACACATTTATTTATTGTCTGTTTAGAAGACTACTTTGGAAATGGTGCTGTTACTGTCGAAATTAGTCAAACACTTTAGAAATATACTTCAAGAAATATAATTACAAGACCCGTGATAGGCGATGCTAACGGCTAACATTCCAATGCCGACCGGCAGCATGAGCAAGTTGTCAAACTGATAAAAAGATATATATGTAACACGCAACATAAAAGTATAATTAAATGTCAACCCGCTCAACAAAAAGTCAGCCGTGCCCGTGTCAGCGTCGGTTTTCAGTCCCAGATCTCCCTAAACCTTCATCCAACGGTCAATGGTGGACCCTATATTTATCCTACTCAGAGTCTGACGTTATTTATTTATTTATTTATTTTTTTATCTCTGCTCTTTCCTCTACATACTACTCTTTCATCCAAACTTTACAGTAGGGGCAAGCAGGGGCCGCTTGCTGCTGTCGTATATATTTTTATCCGTTGCTTTAGCCATTGCTGGTCTGATGCTACTTAGCTAGCTGCCTGCCATAGACTGTCTGTCAGCTGCTTGCTCTCGCAAGGAGGGGGGCAGGGTCAGGTGCGGTTGGGTTGGGTTGGAGACGAGAGTGCAAGGCGGAGTTTCAAGTGGAGCTGTGATTGGATGAGAGCAGTTGACCAATGTAAGATGTCCTGCCGGACAGCTTACATTAGTCAACTTCTCTGCGGCTGTACAGCCAATAGAGTGAATGGATTTTTTTCATTCTTTTTTCTATTCATATGGTTAGGATTGTACTATATAACCATAAACAGCATATAAACGAGGATATTAATAATGAACAATCTTTGAAATCGCATAACCTAGCTTTAACGTAACTTGGGGGGCAAGAAAGTAGACAATAATTCTGTCAAAAGGGATATTAAACTGACATCGTCCACTGTTATCACCAGAGATTTTCGGAGGTATCAAGATAATAAATGCTTGTCATATCTGTTCAGAGCTGAAAACGTCTAATGAAAGCGCCCACCTTTGCCTCTAAAACATCTATCATAAACAATAAATGTTAATTCTCCTGCTATCTACCAGATAGATTACAGATAGATGCAGATCCATTGTGCTACACAGGAGGAGATTGGAACGCTCTGTGGTTATGGCTCTAATGGCTAGTCGTTAGTAATGCTCAATGATTGTCGTTAGGAAAACTCGTGGCTGAGCGTGGAAAAGCATATTACAATACACACCAGGCTGGATGAAATACCGAATAAGGCATGAATGTCTCACAAAGGAACTTCATGTTTTATCAATGTTTTATAGATGATAAAGTCTTTGATGGATATGGCAGGAGGGCCACTGTCTTGCCAATTTTAGATCCAACCCTAATTAACACACCTGAACCAGATCATCAAGGTCTCACATACTAATAACAAAGCCACTTGAACGCAAGCCTCCAAGGTTAGCAGAAAAAAAAAGTGTAGCGCCTACTAATGCTGCAGTATGCAAGGAAGGAGACCAGAGACATTTTTTAATGGATGTCAATGGAGGAGAGGCTTCACTATGCTGAATAAAATACTTTTGTGGGAAATCAGCCTTTCATTTTTACTGACAATTACTGACAATTACTGACAATTGAGCAATGATTCAGTCTACGGCACTTCTCATTCATGTGTAGGTGTCCACAAACAGACAACTCAAAATTCAATGACGTCAAGGCTGTAATGGGATTGGTTATCAAGGCACACGTGATTCAATGTTAGAGCCAGGGACCCTTGCATCTCCCAATAATAGGACCATATTTACTGAACCTCCCAGGCAGGTGTTGAGGCAAGTTGGAGCTAAAGTCTAAATCCACCAGGACTGACGTCGGACACCCCTGTTAGAGAAGGAACAATAAAGAGCCCTCTCCGAGTGCCGTGTTCCAGTCACTTCACCTTGAACAAGAATTCTATTATGTTGTCTTTTGTTGTAGACTATCTACAAAAGCTGTGAAAACCTGTCTCACTAAAAGCCCATTTTTTAAGACATGACCATGGATAAATGGATTCTGTTGTAAGAAATTGTGTAAAAGGTTGTAGATTACAGTGTTTAAGACTGGCACACTTGATATTTAACAATCGTATTTTGGTTCTAGATGTTGTCAATGTCTTTTCAGAAAATTTGCAATGAGAGGATTAAAGTTTATGTTAATAAGATCCAATTACTTGAGCAACCATTCTTTCATTTGTTCTCAAACCTGAGATGCATCTGTGCAATATTTCCTGTCATTGCTTAACAATAGAGTGGTCTATATAGCTTAACTAAACAAAGTAGGCTAGAACTAAAGAGCATACAGCAGTTTAGAGCATGTGAGTTTTTCCTTGGGTCTGCAAAGGTTAAACTCAAGTGGCTGGTAACAACTCTATTATGTGGTAAGTCTCTCATTGGCAAACAGAAGCGTTGCATGTAAAACTGCAGTGGAGGCCTGTCCCTGGAGACCTCTGCACAGCAGGTTAACCTGTCAGTGCTTTTTTAAGGCCTGATTGCTAAGCCCCCTGTAGCTTGAGGTAAACTGACAATTTTCCATCAGCAGGGAGGTTGGCGTTATTAGTGATAGGGTGAAAAAAGTAAATTCGAACGCAAAGGTATTGTTCCCTCCGATGGAGGATTAACATATGGTTCAGTCTGTTATCTTGATGCTAAGAAACACACGAGTCTGGCTAATGAAAAGACATTTAGAAAACTGAATGAATGAGTAGATTTTAAAGAACAAAACATGGTAAAAATGTTAGCAATTAATGTATTCAGGTTAAGGTCATTTAAGGATTATGAAATCAACTGAATTACATAGAAATCATCATTGACTAAATGGCTAACATATCTAAGCTTATTGTAACTGCTTGTATTTACAAAATATTTGAAACAATGGAAGATCAACCTGCATATATATATATATATACACACACACACACTCATCCATAAGTCATTATGGGAGATGCTGACCCTAATAAGAAGACGTTGAGACTGGAGGATGGGGGTAGATTCCTGACAGCATGGGAGCCATTTAATCTAGCCCCTGATTAACTCATCGTCTGTCCACTTGTCCTAGAGACATGTGCTAACATGTCATAATCGTCATAATTCTCATCAGCCACCACTTGCTCCCCTGCTTCCTGATTAGGATCCTTTTCCCAGAAGTCCCCTGGTTAAAGCTTAATAATTCCCCTTAGCCTCACCCCAGCGTACCGTGGGCCCTTCAATTAAATACAGAATATCTAACACACGCAAACTGACTCGGGATGGACCCTACCTCCAGCTATACGCCATGCTGACAACCTGCACTGTTCTTCAGTTTGCAGCAATTAGTCCCCTCTTATCAAACCCCTGGCACAGAGTGTGCTCTCCAAATATGCTTGCTTGTTTTATTTTGTGAAGTGCCACCACAGTGCATTGTGGACGGGGAGGAGGGATTTGTGCTCCACGAATTCGGCATTAAAAACACAGCTTGTTGCTCACTCCACCTTCAAATAGCTTTCCTCCCTTTTTTATGTGCTTTTTTTTTTGTACGAGAGGACAATATCTGTCAGGAGTGCCACTCTTTTAACGCAATTCCCTCTCTTCGACATCATTGTGAACAGCTGTCAACAGTGTTTCCCATTTATTTGTCGAGTGCTAGAAGGATAGGGGCCCAGCAGAATCCCCTAGTTCGTCAGCAAGCCCACCGGGGACCGTCTTCACTCAGACTTCCCACACGAGCTATACACGAGGTGGGAAGTAAATGCACTCGTTTCCCTTCCAGCTAGGCGCTGTTTACTTTTCAACACCTCCTTTGAGGGCCGCATCCCAGAGACCAGACAGCCAAGAGACAGGAGGGATGTCACTACACAACACCAATTTGTGGAGTAGTGCGTTTGGCTCTCCGTGTTTATGAAGCCATCCTGTGCCTCACAAGCGCTCATGTGATGATGAGATGTGCCGCCTCAAATAAGAATGCCTCTGTCAGGATGAGCAAGCCGACCATGTCCTTCTCACCATAAATATGACTGCCAGGAGTTTGGGGATGTGCAGCTTTCTCATTGCCACTTGTGATTTGTCAAGAAATCAATATACTCATCATCACTGTGGCTGCCTGAGAGTAGTGAAATAATGTATGTCAGGTGCAGAAATGAAGCAGAGAGGAGCATGAATGTGGTTGACATATAGGAAAGTGGGAGTATTAGGATGACACCTGTGCATAAGATCACAAATGACATCACTGAGTGTGTGTATGAATCATCCAAACCAGCCTCTACTGATGTTATCAGGGCCTTAAAGGGACAATTAAGCCCAAAAATGAATAAATCTGTCCAAACAACATTGGAACCGATTGATTGAACCATTGTGTATCTATATGAACACACACACACACACACACACACACACACACACACACACACACACACACACACACACACACATATATATATATATATATATTATGCGTGCATAAATTATATAAACAAACATTTATATGTTAGATGAGATTAATTGTGATCAATCGATTTGACAGCCCTAATATATATATATATATATATATATAATCATAAATATATATATAAATTCTTTTGAAATAACACGTCCAAATGCATTGCCTTTGTTTGAGATGAGGTCACAAGGGAATTATTAGGTTCAGAACTGTCATTACAATATGTATTTGCACACATAAATTTAAATCTGCTCCATTCATTCAAATCACCATCACTTTGGGCATTAGCTTAGGTTAGCGTCTATTGTTGTTCTAGACATTGACATGTCAGGTGCTACCTGACTAGCCACTGATGAGCTCACTGACCATGATCGCCGAGACTGTCAGGGGACCCTGGACCTCCAGCATGGAAACTTGACGTTCAGAGTCAATCAAATTAGCTCCTTCCAGTCCACTAGCCTGAGCAATGAACAGCCTTCCCAAACCCAATAGCTTGGAGCTGACGACATCGACGGAGCGATCGCGTATGCACCTCATGGGGCACGACATTGATAAATATGGAGGACATGAGCAATACTATTTGAAGAGTCTTCATAGAAAAAGTCAGAGATATGCTTTCTCTCTCAGTGCCATGAGCATTGTTTTGAAGCGAAAGTATCAAATTGGACTAATATTTGCTTGAGACAGAGATGTTTTTGTAGTATTCAGAGAGCTCCACGGGCGCACGGCCTCCTCATGTGACGACCAGACAGTGAAAATAAAAAAAGGATCGGTTCTACAACTTACGGCACATGAATCCATTCCGCACAGACTGCTACTGTTTTGATGTTCATCTTCAACTGTTCCTGGTGTTTTAATAACCTGTGGAGGGCCACTTGTTAACGCTTGATGTGGGCAAAGTCAAAAACTTGTAAGATATTAGATATGCACAGGAATATCAAACCAAATCCCAGGTTTTTTTGCTTTCACATTGCTTTTAAGATTTAGTCAAAGGTGCTCAATGAGGACGAAAGAGACAGCTGGGAAGAAGCTTATCTGCGAGACGTAAGGAGGGTATCTGTGCACTCCTTGATATTTTGAAAAGAGCCATCAACACTCATTTCTGTCAGCTTGTGTGTAAATTCTCCTGAATGGCGTTTGCTTGCTCTAAGTATCGTTATACGCAAGAATAACAGCAGGAGATACACGCGGGGCGTCTCAGATACAGCTTATCGAAAGTACAAGTTTTCTGAAGACTTTGACTGTCTTCATTAACCGATTGAAGTAAGTGCTAAAACAAATAGATTTTGACTTAAAATGCATATTTTCCTCTTAGTTTCTCGTGTTTTTGAGCTTACCGTTATCGAGTTTTTTTTATTTATTTATTTTTTTTTTTGTGAAAACAGCCAGTTGAGTCCAATTACCTTTCCCTCTTTAAAACTGATTAAAAGAATGCTGAAATAAACAGGTAATTCCAAACCTTATGCTGGTTTCCATGACAAATGCAACATAAAGGTGGAGAACATGATGGGTTCTGTTCCATTAAGTCATTAAGTCCTTATAAAGCCAAACTCTGAGAGCATCTTTAGCCCTGCTGCTGCCCTCAGGCAGAGAGCCGGTGTGTTTGAAGATCAAAGTCGTAGAGGTGTGACTCTAGGTTATATGTGCAGGGAAATTGAAAATTTCCCTAAACTGGAGGGGTCTGCATGAAAAGAAAGTAGGCCACAGCCAAGTAATAGTTTTCAAAAACACAGGAGTTTTGTCATGACAACTCTCTCTGAGTATTGGGCATAGTAATGGATATTACTATGGTGATATGTTTGGTCTTAGTGGAATAGATCTATTACGCTGTTTCTGCTGCTGCTACGGGGTAAGTATGGGATTTGCTACTGCCAAACAAACAACACGCTGCTGTGAGCAAGTAAGACATGCTGCTGTAAATATAGCATACACAATTTACCAATAGCAGATCTATACAGGTGGAGCTGGGGAAGGTGGAGGGTTTCTGAACACTTGCTGCACTGCTACAACATACTGACCAGTGGTGGAAAGAGTACTGAAAAAACATACTCAAGTAAAAGTACCATTACATTAAAAAAAATGTAGTGTGAGTAGAGTAAAAAGTACTTGTCCAAAAAACTACTTGAGTAAGAGTAAAAAAGTAGCTTATTTAAAAGTACTCAAGAGTAGTGAGTAGTGAGTACTGAGGTGCGGATTCTAACCCTTATAATAAACACTGTGCACTACAATTTATAAATTAAAAAAATGCACATACTGGAATTCACATTATATTTTGTTCTTTGTAAGAAAGATTGAAGGATATCTATCATCCATCTTTTTAAAATGCATCAAATCAGTACACTCATCACCATTTAAATCATATTATTTTGGGGGAAAAGCATTTAAAATTAGGGGAAAAGCCACTGGGCCTGAGCATGCTATTGTTGCACATAAAAATATCAATATTCATAACTGTGCAAAGAATTCAAAAACCTTTAGAAACTCATATGATAGTTCAGCATCACACACCAAGAGATGGGTTAAATAAAATACAAAAATACCCATTTCTCTCCAAAACGGTACCAATGTTAGTGTTTTGATAAATGAGAATCACTAATATTACCATATTACCTCAACTAATGCACTGAAAAAGGCTAAGATAGTGAGCTAACACTAATTACACACTTTTATTCCATGCTATTAAATATGTTACAATTTAAACGTAAATGCATTGTTCTAGAAGGGTGGCATCATCCCTTACATTTAACACAGCTACATTTACACAAATTGTAATGCTGATAATGTAAGGAAAATTGTGCATTAAATAGGCTAGGGAAGTTATATCCAGGAAACTTTTACAAAAGAAACAAACACACTTTGTCTCTGAAGTCTCAGCGAAGCTAAACAGCAGCACACACAAAAAAAAGTTCAACATGAAAAATATCTTTGCTCAAGTGCACTTGCCAAATGAAGACGGGTCATATAATGGATCAATCAAAAAACGCTGTTTATTAACGAGCTGTGCTAATTTCTTATTAAGTAATGCAGTTCAAGTTAACGGCATGTGCACTGATTCTGAATCTGTCGGCATGACGAGCGCGATAAGCGGCAGTGCACAGAGGTTGACGCGCGTCTCTCTATTTGTGAAGTAAATGGGAGCGGGAATTCACCGCATTATGAACTCGTCTCGCAATTCCCCCAACCTCAGACCAAATGTTGGGCCATGTAGACAGGCCAGCCTTTATAAATATCATATTAAGCAGAAATGTGAAATTTACCTTAGCATATTAGAGGAAGACGCTGTCGCTGATATCTGGATTGAATTGGTGCGTGATAAATGCACTTCCACAGCAGTCACCACGAGTAACAACAGGAATAGGCGGTTAAAGTTTTCTATGCTTAATTTGAATTGATGACATGACAGTCACGAGACCGATTACTCGATCCAATCACGTTGATGGATAAAAATAAAATTAAAACAAGTAACGAGTAACGACCACAAACAGAAGGAAAATAGCGGAGAAAAAGTACTGATACATCACTTAAAATGTACTCAAGTAAAAGTAAAATTACACAATTTTAAACTTACTCAAAAAAGTACAATTTCTGAAAAAAAACTACTTAATTACAGTAACGTGAGATTTGTAATTCGTTACTTTACACCCATGATACTGACCAAGTACTACTGATACAGCAGAAAGCAATCATCTGTGTGCTATATTGAATGATATGACAGCAAGCAGATTAAGTTAAAGGGTTAGTTCACGTCATTAATTGACACGAGAACTGAACAAGAAGTAGTAGAATAAGAACGCAATTCTCGCGCATGCGTCGTAAAAATCTCTTAAACTCTCGTCTCAGGCCCAGAAGGAAGAAAAGGAATAGTCGAATAAAGTTGTTATTTTTGTTTTATTTCCGCACAAAAAGTATTCTCGTCGCTTGATAAACTTATAGTTGAGCCACTGTAGTCACATGGAATATTTAAACATTTTTTTCGATGGCTTTCTGGGCAGTCAAGTTTCAATCCCTTAGGAGCCTATAGCAGTGATCCACCTCTCAAATTTAATCAAAAATATCTTCATTTGTGTTCCGAAGATGAACGAAGGTCTTGCGGGGTTTGGTACAGCATGGGGGTGAGTAATTAATGACTTAATTTTCATTTTTGGGTGAACTAACCCTTTAAGGTCATATCAGCCTGCGCCATCTAGAGTTTCCTGACATAACTTTGTATTTGCACCTTAGCAAGGTTTTTAGGGCTGAATACTGCAAAGTGCACCTTCTGAACTGAGTTTTAGTGAGTAACTGGCTTAAACCATTATCAATTAGTGACTTAAATCTGACGTCCATCTCTAGGTGTGTGAACCGGTTCGTCCAAATCACCTACAGTAAAAAAAAGCTAAACAACAATCTACTCATAAGCGGTTAACCTTTATACAATAATTACTGAAATTGTTTTACTGAATATTCTGAATGTGAACTTTCAAGAGAGCCTTTACCCAGCCATATATACTATAATAATAGTATACTGGAATATCAAAATTATTTAGATCTGGGAAAACATTGTGACTCATGCAAAAGAAGTACAATGTTTATGGTGTGTGCTGTAGCATGAATGTACTTAATTCACACGCAACACACTTGTGTGACTCTCTAACAAAATGACTCCCATGAGTGAAAAACACTCATTCAAAGTGATTGTATATAAAGGGAAAGTGTTTAGCAGGGGAGGTTTTCAATGGCTCGGTCATGTTTGTCCTGAATAGGAGGTGCCAGCTTGGGTTTCCTCCAGGAATTAGGCTTTTTGTTTGTGTCTATAGGCCAGAAGTGACAGCTATTCCTGCTTGCTCAAAGTAAGCTTATACATTTGTCATGAGAAAGGCTGTGTCTACGTCCACCTCTCATGACATGAAAGTCTCAGTTCTGATACAGGAAGCTCAACTGTAGACTTCCACATAAACATACTATAATAGAGGAGTGGTATACAACAGCCAGGGAGACAGAAACGCCTGAGCTGCGCTTTGAGTAAAATGACATACCGTGTGATCCCAACGTAATGTCTTAATTCAATTTATTATGTGATATTTGTTTTTGGATTCCTCACAACCCCATCTAGAAACATGATAAATTTGCCACATTAAAGGACAAATCAGAGACTATTTACTGATAATTATTCCAGCTGACATTGTATATACATTTCCCTACCACAGCAATAATAGGCTACACTGACTGAAATAAATAATTTGCCACACACCTGTTTCTGGGTCTAATAAATGAGTTCAGATCATGTATTTTGACCAGATCATGTGTTTTGACCATTTACAATGTATAGTGGTAAAACAAATTATATATGGAACATATATATATATATATATTTTTTTTTTTTTTTATATATATATTTTTGGTGTGGGTTATAGATATTACGCATGCAGTTTCTTTACAGATTTATCCTCACTAATGTCTGTTTTTTTGCAGAACACAGTTTAACATTATAAAGTAGCTCATAAGGAGCACAAACTCATACGGCACATTTCCCCAAACATCTCATCTTTGTACGTACAACGACAGTAAATAGGCATATTTGCCTATATAATGTGCATTTAACTGGCCATAGCTATAACTGGCAATATATGCTTTAACAGTTTCTTTCTCACGTTATCAGAGACAAATGTTCACAAAAGTATGCATTTGCATTATTGTAAAGCCAATACTCACTATATTCCAGAATAAAATAATGTTTTTTTGTTAAAATAATCGCCTTTAAAACGATACTGCGACGTTTCATGACACATGACAGGCCTGAATGAGTAATAGACAATACGTTAGTCTACTTAATATCCAGAGCTAAATTATTTGAATCGAGGTATGATATGTCTTATTAAAACACCGGTTTTGTTAGATATATATTGTTAATGTTAACAAACGAGATTTTAGTGTTTTATAAACGAGCTCAGGCCACTTTCTTTTTTTATTCATCCTGTTTTTATCTTCTTTGTTCTCCGTATAACAGGTTGCATAATTGCAGTTATTACAACCCTTTAAACCATCTATGAGCTATAACCGTCTATCAATATGCTGATATAGTGGACAACTATTACAGTGTGGAATCAGTAGTGACCATTATAATCTGATTTAAACCCTGACATTCCGAAGACATTAGTTATTTATTTTTGCATAGGCTATTCAGTAATGTCAGGATTTATTCACCAATATGTAGCCCATCAGCTTTATGTGTGATTTCTAGTGAAATTTGAGCATTTCGCTTTTGAGCATTTTATCTTTTGAACCGAGGCTAGAAAAATCTCCAACTCCATTACACTGGGGAAAATATGTGTTTTTAAAGTTATTTTTGCTGTTTTATTTATTCGCCGCAAAGGAAATATTTAATTGGATGTTTGCATATTTTAAAGAAACAAAATGTGTCAATGCCTTTTCCCTAATAAAACTATTTTTATTGTTTTTTTCTCTCATGTCTGCTGTTTTAAACTCAAATGTGAGTCAAAGGAAATTTAACCAAATCACTGTAACATGTTCCCTCTTTTTTTGCGTGTAGCTTACACCTGACCAAGAGCCCCAGAATAATGAAATATTTTTTGTTTATTTGTCTGTAAATTCGTTATGAAAAATTATTAAATTCTATTTAATCATAATTTTAGGTGGTCCAAATTCCATCAATATTTAAGTAAAATGATTAGCAAATATACTATCCTAGTGATGAATATTTGCTGAGGACCTCAATTAGAAACCTGTGTCGGATTACTGCAGGTCACATGGTTACATGGGCTTTCAGTTAGGCCTAAGTGTTTTTTGTTTGTTTGTTTTTTTTCTTATCACTCTTTAACCCGGTTTTAAATTGTAGCATTTAATGTGGATATTTGTGTTTGTTAACCATCTATTATCGCAAAGCACTTTTTCTCACATTCTCTCATAAAATGACTCTTCACTTAACAGATAACTAATTAATATTTACATAAGTTATGTTATTAGTTCGGTGAATACACTGACAAAACTGTTACGCTTACGTCAATCACTCATTCGATGCAGGCTGGCACTGTTTTTTTTAACAAAAAGAACGAAAGACTGTGCGATTTCCGTTAATTTAAACAATATTAATATAAATAAAATGAATACCAAACATAAAACCTGCATTGATAATTTGTTTATATTCATTTCATCTGAGATTTACAGACACATGCTGTTAACAAAAGTACGTCCGACCTGGCTATTCTGTCTCTTTCCTGACTCAAAGAGAAAGCTGCTGTTTCATCAGCATTATAATGTTTATGAAGAATGATTCTAGTTCAATAGCAATCTGTAAGACTGTAACACAAAACACATATATATTTTTAACCCACCGAAATACATGAAGAAAAAAACAACAACAATAGGCTATAGCCTATGTATCTAAACGATCAAAATATGAATACAGAATTAACGGGCTAATCATTTACAATTAATTTCACTTCACAAAAACAGATTAGATAGGTAGATGTACAATACGGCGAAATAATATGATACCAAAATATCTCTTAATTGGTGATCTGTTTTGGAATTCTTTTTTTTCAAATTAATTAAAAATAGAATGATATAGGTTGGGAAAACAATCTGCCAGTTCACTGAGAGAGAGAGAGAGAGAGAGAGAGAGAGAGAGAGAGAGAGAGAGAGAGAGAGAGAGAGAGAGAGAGAGAGAGAGAGAGAGAGAGAGAGAGAGAAAGTGTGTGTGTGGGGGGGTGGGGGTGGAGAGGGGGAAAGACATTGCGCATATACATCTGCGCATATTTCTGTAGGTTTGGATGAAACCGGATGGAAAATGAAGGTAGCCATTGCTCTAAGCATTGATAGTGAGGTTTTTTCCACCGCCTATGAACAATTACAGCTCTTAATGGTTAACATTTTGGTGCTAATTCGTACATTTTGGAACTTTTCTTTTAATAATTATATAGTGTATATTTATTTTACAACTATTTTATTGTGTCCCTGAAATGTAAATTATGATATTTTGGTAAAAAAATACAAGTTGATGTTATCCAGTGTTTTGTTTTTAGGGGGGCCCAATCCCTCAGTCTGTTAAATGGTAAGCTCCGCTGTATGAGCTCTATGAGTGGGAGTTGGCAGCACTCACCAGTGTCATAAATCAAAAAAAAAAAAAAAAAAAAAAAAGAAGAAGAAAAGTAGTTTAAACCATAACATAAATGCATTTATTCAAGCACACAATAAAAAACTGCATCAAATTATGCTTTGTACTTTATTGTTATTAGCCTATTATAGCCTAAAGGTCTGCCTAATTAGTAGCCTATTATTAGGCCTAATAGTTTCATTTTTACATGCATTCAGACGCGTTGTTTTGTTTGTTTCGATTGTTGCATTTCAGTGTTTAAAATGGCCTATAAAATAAGTATTTGAATTGATTTTTTTATTTCTTATTTTTCAGAAGAAATTCACAAACATTAGTCCTACGTGTCTGTTTTAAAGTGGAATGTGTTGTCTTGAACGGTATTATTGTTATTATTATTATTATTATTATTATTATTATTTTCTTTTCTGTGGGCAGGTTTTTCTACACAGATCAATATCAGAGCAGCATGCGCTGAGAAGGAAACGCCATCCAAGCACCGCAGGACGCTGACCTTTCACTCTCCCTACAGGTCACACCATCCTCCCCTAAACAGGTCAACACACAACTATGTCAAAGTATGCCTTAACAGAGAATATTTATATCCAGCGGAGAACTAACACCAGTTAGCCAATGAGTGGGTGATTCAATCAACAGCCGACAACACAAGAAAATATTGTAGGCTCCGCAGAAAACCATAAGCAACTGCACATTAATAATCAGTGTTCTGATGATTTCTGAACGGACCAACTGGCTTTTGGGGGTGGCTCCAAGTTGTATTTCCTGTTAATAAAATATGTAGGATATACATTTTGTTGATCTCAAAACACTCTGTGGCACGGGGTGGTGATTTTTACAGTCAACAACAATAGAAAAAGGGTCTAACAGCCCATGCCTTCCCCCAGGCGTTACACATGAATATAAATCTGATCCTTCTCAGTATAAAGTTTTACACATTGTACTGGAGATTTAACACAGATAGTGACACGGATGAGATCGCCCACAGTCTCAAGAACCTGTAGTCTGCTAATTACGCTTGCTGAAGATTGCTTTCATAACACTTTTCGTGCTGTCAGTGATATCATCATACACGAAAAATAGCCTGCGACAATATTCCTTGATGTTGCTGCCTAATGTCAGATGCCCCTTTTTACAATTATTTTATTGAAAAGAACACGAAATTATATATATATATATATATATATATATATATATATATATATATATATATATATATATATATATCAATGTTTTTTTTATGTTTCATTGTTTTTTTTTTAATTGTGAAGGACTTTGGGCTAAACGTTGCCATTAAATGTGATAAAAGAACTTGAATAAAAACCGGATTACGATCGAGCGAACAAGTCACTTTTTTAAAAGAGCTTGTCAAGAGTGCCAGAGTCAAGTTCAAGTTCACGGCCACTTGATTTCAAACTCCATTTTAGCCCAAGTGTGGAAGGAAGGGCGAGTACGGAATTGTCCAAAATTAAGCAAGTGCGTTTTAAGAAGAAAATGCAGTGGCCTGTGCTTCTCCAATAGCGAAGAAAAGCTTTATATTATTAGTACTGATACTAAAAGTCAGATCACTTTCCCGTATCTATTGTATTCGTACTGCACTTAGTATGCCTGCGAAGTGTTGCGAAAGCGCTATAAAATGTTTGTCTTTTTTTCCTTTGAAATTCTGAAAGATATCTGTCAGTTGGGATCATTGGTGTTTGAAACGCCGTGATGTTTCTGGAAAGATAATTCACATTCTACCCAGCAACTCAACAGCTGAATGCGTCTTGCTCTCAGACCACTGCCAAAATCCTAGTTTAAAGTCTATTTAGACTACTAAAAGAAGGCCTACAAGTTGTCAAAGTTGCTAATAATAATCTGTAGACAACATGGAAAGAAACCGACGCGTTGTAAAGATTGTACACTTGCACCACGTTTTATTATATCTGTATGCAGTAAAATTTTATCACAATAATGGAGAGAACACTTCTCAAACTTTGAACAAAACACATATAACAAAACAACTGCCCCTGTTCAGCCCATAATTGTACATATTTATAGTAAAGAAACATTCTTTATAAATATTGTTTCATCTGTAGCAAGTAAATACCATAATTTAATTACAAATGGATAAATATGGCAGTCGATAATATTTACAAAAAGAAGGGTGTAGTTACAGATATTTAACGGCACGACATTAATTTGCCCCACAATCTTCCAAATATATTTCACAATTCAAACTTGCAAAGCACAAAACATCACAAGTTAAGCCCAGCAAACTAAGATTTACATTCACAAGCAAATATCGTGTCTGTCTTTGTTAAATGTTGACTTTGGCACTCTTTCCAGTTAATAGTTGTTTAGTTTACAATCAGTTTGCCTTAATTGGATCACAATATTCATTATGATAATACAACTTTATGGTAAGGTAATATGTGCACTAAAAAGTCCAGTTAGAGAAATAGCTACCATTGGAGGAACATCTATACACCAAAAAAACGACAAAATCTATTACAACCATTGGGAAAGAGAGCGCGTAGTATGTACAAAAACAAAACAAAAGATTATGTTTAGTGCTTTTTCGCACGTTTCTTCTGTCGATGTGGGAATGTTAAATCCTGCTGGAAAAGCGCATAATATAGGAGCGTTCGTTTTGTACAAGCTGTATGGATCTCCTGGTTTTCTGAAATGGTTTCTCCTGGGATGGCACAGTCTTAAACATACCATTCACTGAAATTGGACGATAAACTGCTGTGGTTGTTGGAACTGTGGACCGCTGATGAAGGCGACAGATTGTTGTTGCTTTGGGTCTCAGTGGAGGGGGACACCAGACCAGGGGGTGTTGAGGACTCATAACCAGAACTTGCCGCTGGCGACGAGTCAGATGCAGGTGGGGATGCCTCGTGAACCTAAACACACAGACACACAAAATAAATAATTTATTATTCGCGGAATCAATCACGAATAGCGTGTATTGGTAAAACTAGTTCATGAGTAAATTCTGGACACATAAAATAGTTTCTTCGAATATGACAATATAGCCTATGCATCAAAATTCAATGCCATTTCCAACCATCTGAATATGCATTAGCTAATTTTAATCGGTTAGTGTTTTTAATTAATTGTATCATTGCTATTAATACACGCAGTTGCCCTTTAAACAGGTTAGTGACAAACATGTATATTTCTCATTCTGTGTTTTAGAAGAATTACCTTCATATGCTTTCGAAGAGAACTGGGGTGAGTGTAGGACTTGTCACACATTTTGCACAGATACGGTTTGTCTGACGTGTGAACGTGCATGTGCTTCTTTCGGTCACTGCTGTTCGCGAAGCGCCGATCACATCCCTCATACTCACACTGAAATGGTTTCTCCCCTGAGAAGAAAAAAAACGATATAAACATTCATACGATTCAGGTTTAATTCAGTTTAATTTTAAACACCACAAAATAGCCCTGTAACAACATCTGCAATTCAGGTATAGATCAATAGAATATCAAATTGGAGTTTTTTTAAATGTATTTTTATGCAGCATTTTAAATGAATTGAAATGAAATCACTCGAAGGGGTTATCATGCACGTAGATGTAATACAGCGCTAGTTCTACGCCTTTCAGCGACACTGCCTCATCTAGCCTTTCAAATATGAACAGTGTAAAGGTAACAACAAAAATAGATATATACAATCTAATTCTGATAATTACTATCTTACTTTGCAAGAATTTACTTTTTTCAGATATCTGTCCAAACAAAACAAAATTAAATGAAGGGGGGGTCAGTCAGAAATTTCAACGTTAAGCTTTTGTCAGCCCCATTCAAAACTTAGCCATTTGCTAAGAAATAATCAAAATGCAATTAACACCTTGACAAATAGAAGGCTCAATACCTCAGTGGATTCTAAAGAGGAAATTGCTCAAATTTGCAACCCTGGTAATGGCCTGTCTAACACATAGACTGTCAATGCATTGGAAAGAATAACAATAGGCCCACATATCGCCCATTCCTATTGGAAATATAGCCTATTCTTATTTTTATGTCGTCGTTTTTGTGTTGTAAATGGTCTGCATTCATTTTATAATTCTTATATATGTACATGATTATGAATATGTGTAGCTCTGCGCTATACACTTTAATCGCAGTTTTGAATTAGGCTATTATTGAAAAAAATATAAAGTGTGTTATTAAATAATATAGTGTATTATTTAAATATAATTGTATTACTCCGTTACGTGGCCAAAACCATACAAAATAAACTAGAGTAAATTTCAAAATCCTGACGTAGTCACCCGAGTGCTCGAGCATTGGTCCACGCAAACATTAAACCGGTTGGAGAGATTTACGGCTGCTCTGCGCAAGCGACGAGCCCTCAAGTCGCCTTTGACCCGTTTAAAGTTTATGAACTACAAACCCTCGACAGTCTCTTACATAATTCAACACATTGTTGCAAAACATCGCATTTAGCCTATATCCGTAGGGTTCATGTATTATCGCTTTCAGCCGCGTTAATTTAAACGAATTGGATGTCTGCTTACAAACATCCGTTTTCTTTTAAAGATCTAAATCTGCTCGCGGTCTCAAAGTCTAAAAATACACCGTCCTGGCATAATCAGCTTATTTTTGTAAGAACCACTATTTGCGAGACTATTTTTAGGGTTGATAAAATAGACTCCAAAACATATTTAGATGTTAATGTGACAAGCACAAGCAGAAATAAATATCATAATTTGGCTACCTGTGTGTGTTCTCTTGTGAATCTTCAGGTTTTCTGATCTTGCGAAGACTTTGCCACATCCAGGGAACGGGCAGGGGAAAGGTTTTTCTCCCGTATGCACGCGAATGTGATTGACCAGTTTATATTTGGCTTTAAAGGGCTTGCTTTCCCGGGGACACTCTTCCCAAAAGCAGATGTGATTGCTCTGTTCGGGTCCTCCAACGTGCTCGACCGAGACGTGGGTGACCAGCTCGTGCATGGTGCTGAAAGTTTTATTGCAACTCTTCTTAGGATTGCTGAGCTGCTCCGGATCGATCCACTTACAGATGAGCTCTTGCTTAATGCACTGCTGCCTCATGTAGCGAAAGAAGGCACCGGGGTGATGGTGATGCGCTGCCATATTCATCCCCATGTTCATATTCATTGAGCCGTACTGGTTGTGCAGCTGGGCGGCTGAGTAAGGGTCGGTCCTCGGGCTGGAGACCTGGTGGTACTGGTCTGATCGCCCGAAAACCTCCCCCGGTAGTCCGAGTCGCATCTGCCCGTTGAGTACGTTTGGGGAGCCGTGAGATCCATGCTGCTCGTGGATGCCAGGGAACAGAATATGGCCTTGGCTGTCTGTGTGAGAGTGATGAAGCGAGCCGGCAGTGGGGCCGAAGAGTGCGTGCTGGCCTCCCGCCGGTGATGTTTCCCCGAATCCACGGCTGCGAAAGAGAAAGTCCCGCGTGGAGTTAAACGGCGAGCTCGCGTATGATGTGACATGAGCCGCGTGCGCGCCCAGAGCTGCAGCGGGGTAACCGGGTGCTTGGCTCGTGAATGCAGAACTCTGTCCGGGCGAGAGATCGTGGTTCAGTTTAAAGGCGCCCATGTGCGCCGAGTCGACGAAGCTGTTCTGCGCTAAACTCAAGTCTCTGTCCTGCATCTCACTGGAGGAGTGATGATGCCTGGCAAATGTGCCCACTCCCAAACCAGGGAACTGATGCCCAGCGTCCAGCAACATGCTTTCGTTGAGCAAAACCAATTCTCTTTCAAGCAGTCTTTGCACGACACTTCAGCAAAACATATAACAAAATAAAATCGTATGCGCTATGGAAATATTAACTTCCAGATTTGATAACACGACATGAGGCGATGAAGTTCGATCCGCACATTGGGAAAAAAAGCTTTGCGTATTAAGTTAGGCTATATTTTTCTTGTGGGTAACTTGTTACTCAAAATCCCCAATGCAACGAAACGAGAAGATTCCTTTGCGCTTTTCCTTTCAAACTGAGTCGATGTCGTTATTTTCAGAATACACGAAAATACGAGGCATTGTCTTACTAAGTCTTCCTTGTTCTTGAAGCATCTCGAATTGGAATGTTTATTTCTTTCGCTTGTCTATGTTTATCTCGGAGGGTCCCTCTTTCTCAGTGGACTGGCACTACCTCCTCTTACGCCCCCTTTAACTGGAGCCCGGTCATTGATTTGACGCGCTCTCATTGGTTGCCGCTCCTCATCAATCCTAGCTGCCCCTCCAATCCAACGCACTCATTTGGCAACTAATCGCTGATCGCCATCTTCCACCGATAATTACCGCCTACTTTTCGGAGAGCCTTTTCGGGGAATAGGTAGAAGGAAAGCAAAAATACTCGCGTTTAATAAGATCGTTTAATAATTATAAATTAATTGCGACGCAGGCTCATAAGAGTAGGCTAAGTGCAACCCGTAATTCTTTGGTGGACATGTTAATCATTCTAAAACATCATATAGTTTGCATACTTCTTTAATGATTTAAAATGTCCGTGGCATTTAGGTTTAGTAAAATCCAGTTAGTTACTTTCGCATACGGTAACCAACAAACAGACATTAAGGTTAGCGTGAATGAAATACAAACTCACAAATCTCGCTCGAGGTGCTTTGACTCAATCTGCACGTGAGTGTGACAATACATTTTGTCTATGAAACACTAGCTCGCATCCAGTTTCTATCAGGACGTGACCATGTCTCCACGAGTGTTGATTGCCATAGCCTATCAAAACCATCACTACTCATAAATAAATATAACATTCGCCTATTTAGATATGGAGTGGGCCAACTAAAAATGTCATGGAAAACTAGTCGTGTCGGTATTATATAGTAAGCTACATTATCGTCATTGCCATCAACATCGTTACATATAATTATTAATTTGGGGTTAAAAACGCACTAATTCGTAGCTAAACTATGCTATCATTCTAAATAACATTGTTCAAATTATATCCCCCTTATAACAGAAACATGAACTCTATACGATACGTTTCAAAAACACAGCAAATACAAGAACAGTAGGATTGAGACGCTATGTAGGTATTTGGCTACAATCTTTTTTCCTACCACCATAAGCACAGCCAATGTGCGCACACGTAGGTTATTCTGAGAATTTTAGCATCCAAGATCCAAGTGGTAATGTACTATTTTAGTGAAATATGATTACAATCTCATGTCAAACAAGCACAATGTGATTTATCTTTAATAAAAAAAGAGTGACGTCATGGACCGAGAGACTAGTCTTTCCGATTGAATGAATCAAGGAATCTGCATGATTTAAAATCAAGTTCAGCAGTATTTTGTGGTCACAGAACATGCGTATATGCCATTCTTTCCTAGCCAATGTATCCTGTAGGCCTACACTCCCGGACAATGACGAAACCTTCCAACTGAAGTTATCCAAGCACATGTGGATTCCAGGCCAGTGTACACAAGACACTCCATAGACCATTTCTAATCTAAGAAAAAAGTCATACATCTAACACCCCAGCGTTTATTTAAATGCTAGCATTCATTTAAATGAGGTTTACTTACAATTTCACTGAACCTAAGTCCCAAGTCCGTTCCAACGCACAACACTTTGTCTCGTCTTTCCTCTCCTCCGAACGCTTTAAGCTGTAAATAATAGGGCGGAGGATGTATAAAACTTTGGGAATTCTATGTGCCTCACCTCAAAGCCATGCTGTTTTAACGTTATGTTCCATTCTTCCAAGACTATTTCTACCCTCTCCACAGGAAACACAGGATCTGATCCAAGTTCAAAGTCACGTCTGCCGACCTCTCTAAGAAGTTCTTTATTTCTCCAGAAAACCACAAAACCCTTTCCCCTTTTCAATGGGCAGGGAGAAGAAGAAAGAGAAATTAGAGTGAGTGCAGTCGGCCTGGAACACATAGCCGCAGTTTTTGTTCTTCTTTTCTCATGTAGCAAGGAAGGGAAAAAGTTCGAAAAGGCTAACACCACACACACACACACAGAGAGAGAGAGAGAGAGAGAGAGAGAGAGAGAGAGAGAGAGAGA
Source organism: Pimephales promelas (assembly GCF_988280905.1). NCBI lineage: Eukaryota > Metazoa > Chordata > Actinopteri > Cypriniformes > Leuciscidae > Pimephales > Pimephales promelas. Next base: position 20,000,468 of record NC_142775.1, read on the forward strand.
GAGAGAGAGAGAGAGAGAGAGAGAGAGAGAGAGAGAGAGAGAGAGAGAGAGAGAGAGAGAGAGAGAGAGAAACAATACTTGTGACAACGACTCATTTTACCTATCCTATTTTTTTCTCACTTATATGAAAGCAAAAATTACCAACTAACCTTTAAATTGTCATAGGCTACCTGATGATCATAACTTTGTTTACATGAAATATTGCTTTACATGAATGTGTCATGCTCTTAGACAAAGCGACAATTGGCTTTTTTTTTTTAACTTTGACATTATCAATATGGTGATGCGTTGTTGGTTACTTTTAGTGACCTTGGGTATTTCAATGGTGTTTGACCTTCGACCCGTGGAGAACACATAAGCTACCCTTTGAACTTATTAAGAAATCCTCTCTGTTCAGAGGTTGTAACAAGTGCTGCCCCTCTCCGTTATGTCGTTTCATAAACAACATCCAACGAAAATTCAGATTCACCTACAAGCTTAAAAAAAAACTGTATTGAACTGTGCTCTGCAATTAATACGATTTTATTATTTTTCAAGACTCTTGATTACGGTCTGTTCGTCCAACACAATTCAGAGGTAAATGTTGTGATGTAGTAAATCTCAATTAGAATGGATATTGTAATGTATGTATGCTATAAAGCATACATCGTGGTTCCATTCACCCCAAATTAAGACCCTTGACAAAGCTGACAGGCATGATATGCAGAACATTTTGTTTTTAAAATAACAAAATCTCATAAATATATATTATTTTTTCAAAGTTTGATTAATTTGAGTGAGCAGTTTTACACGTGCCTGACTACAATATTGATATATTTAATATTTTTTTCAGGATGTTGAAATTATTTTTTTAGTATTGTTAGAAAGACATGTGACCTAACAATTGGTAAGTAGAATTGTTATTTTCTATTGTTAAGACATTGGGCCTATTATTCCAGTTTAACCTTTTGCTGTACTTTGGCAATTAGTTTTGAAAAAAAAAATGGAATATGGTAACAACTGCCCTGAAGCATTTAAAGGATGTCTTTGAATTAAGTCATATTAAATCAATGGATACACTTCCTGCTGAGTTCAACATGGACTTTAAAAGGGTGTGGACGTGCATGACACACACGTACAGCATACACAAACAAACATGAGATGAAATTGTATGAATAGTAATAAAATATTTAAAAAGAAAAACACTGAGAAAATAACTTTAAATTTAAAGGAAAATGTAGAATCATGTCACAGAACGCATTTTTGGAGACATGTGTCTTATATATATATATATATATATATATATATATATATATATATATATATATATATATATATATATATATATATATATATATATATATATGTGGTATAGTATGTCAAGGGGCGTTTTTTTCTTTGTACTTTCTACATCGTGAGATCGGGTTGGTCTGACAGCGCACAGTGGACCGAAGATGCAATGTTTTTTAACCATGATAACCTATTAATTGATTGCATTTTAATGTAATTTTTTTTATTGCTAAATTGCTAATGCTGATTATATAAAATTGCATTACTATAAACTTATCTGGACAACATAGGTTAAGAATTTTAAGAAACTTAGATTCTTGCAACTGCGTTCTTGTTAATGCGTAAAGGCTTTATGATTCACAAAAACAAAATGATAATAATTTATGTAGTATATCTAATAATTTAGTTTTACCTAGGCTATACATTGAAACAATAAAAAAGAGTTTGGTGCAGCATATGTGATTGTATCCAAATGTGTTGTTTGTTTGTTGCTGTTTTTTTTTTCATTTTCCCCAGTTGATCTTTAATCTGTTCATCTGTCAACGTAATACAACGTAATTATATATATATATATATATATATATATATATATATATATATATATATATATATATATATTCGACATCGTTTTAAATGTTTTTATTTATTTATTTATTTATTTTATAAATATACTTCAAACAGTGTGTGTTGGAGTTTTTGCACAATATGCTCCAGCGTGTGTACTGTCACTGTTTTGTGCAAAAAGAAAAACAACATCCTTCCACGTGTGCGTGTGCGCGTGTGTGTCTCGGTAAACAGATTTGCCTGTAAGTTTGTGAGCACAACTTTCTGGAGTGAACAGTGATGAAGAGAGTGAGGGGGCGGAACCCCGCTGAGCCTCTGCGCTGAAAGACAGCCAATCGCTTCGTTCTCTTAACTGCCAGTCACCGAAATCTGTCCAATACCCGCAGTGCCATTTCTAAACTCTATTCCCCACTGTGTCCTCCAACTGTTGTATGTTCTGCCAATCGCTTGAGGACAGAGTGGGAAAAGGAGCAAGCAGAGTTAGAGGCAGGACAAAAGAAGTTCTATAGACGGCCATATACATATATTTTAATGGTTTCAGAAGGCCCGTAGTTGGCGAAAACAATAGCGGTGAGCGTGGACATGACAGCGTAGTGATGGAGCCCCCTTTAAGCAAGAGGAATTCGGCGATAAGATTAGCGGATTTGGCATCGACTCAAGCCCTTCCTCATCAGAATATGACAGGCTTCCCGGGGATAGGGGGGCATCACCCGCACTCCCACCATGCCCACCTCCACCCTGGGGAGATGGGCAACGACCCCGGAGTGGCTCTCACTCCATTTGGACCCGAGCACATGGCACAGACCAATGCTCTCAAACTTAGTCCCTCTCAGCCTGTTCAAAGCCATCCCGAAGCCCAGACCGCGGCATCCTTCACGTCTTCTCAGACCACAGTTGGTTTCCCCGTGGCTCACCCCCACACAGGCTACACCACCAACAGGGACTTCATCCTCAGGAGAGAGCTCTCAGCCTCTGCTATGCATGCACTTGGCGACCAGCATAGTTCCGCCTCCTCCCCTCATCACCATGGCATGTTCATTTCCCCAACAGGTGCTTATGGGCACGCGGAAGGTGGTGCCCATCCACTTTTCTCTGGACTGCACGAGCAAGCGGCCCCAGGTGCCCACCACCACCATCACCACCACCATGCCCTCAATGGGCAGATGCGTCTGGGTCTACCGGGGGACATCTACGGCAGGCCAGAGCACTTCGGCCACAGGCCCGAGCACTATGGATCTTCTTCACTTCACAGCTACAACTCCATGAACTTAAATGTGAACCTCGCCACGGCTCCTCACGGAGCCACGGGGGCGTTTTTGCGGTACATGCGGCAGCCCATCAAGCAAGAGCTCATCTGCAAGTGGATTGACCAGGAACAGACGTCCAAGAAACCCTGCTCGAAAACTTACAGCACCATGCACGAGCTCGTCAACCATGTCACGGTGGAGCACGTCGGGGGACCGGAGCAGAGCAGTCACGTCTGCTTCTGGGAAGAGTGTCCGCGCGAGGGAAAGGCGTTTAAAGCCAAGTACAAACTGATAAATCACATTCGCGTGCACACGGGCGAGAAGCCGTTCCCGTGCCCCTTTCCCGGTTGTGGCAAAGTATTCGCGCGCTCAGAAAATCTCAAGATTCACAAGAGGACGCACACAGGTTAGTGAAAAGTTAGCACATTTCTTGAAAACAACTTTAGTCGTGTTCATAGATGTCGCGTATTGAGCGTGTTTTCGCTACTTGGCAGATAATCTTGTTTTATTTGCATGTAGCAACGTTGGGACAAAGTTACATTTTGTCCTTCCCCCTCATGCAGAAATATCACCCTTCGCATAGAACCGAGAGGTTAAATGGGCTGTTTGTTTACAGTGCGTATTCGCCAAGCAAAAAGTATCCCTTGGTGTTGTTTTGCGTCATGCACTTTGAAAAGGCTGTGAGATCAACGCACATATTGCTACTAGACTACATATGGGGAAAAGTACTCTACAGACACGCTCTTATGAGCAGACCAGTGCATTGCGTAGTATTATTTTCTAATGCATGCAATGGTTTTATTAAGGAGTACAAAACCCCAAGGCGAAGATTTAGCTGCAGTTGTTGCACTAAATGCTATGTGTGTAAATATAATAAGCAAATACACAAATTGTTTTATTAGGCTGAAGGGAAAATAGTAACACGAAGTTTTCGGCATATTTGTGTCTATAAAGCCACAGTGAATTACAAACAGTGTGTGAATAGACCCATATAATGTAAATATGGAGAATGTGCCAGCCATAGCATTTACACATTTTGATTAAACAAACTATGTTGGCATCTTTTCAGAGCGAGGAAGGCCTCTGCTTCTGGTCTTCCTCTTATACCTGTATTCTAAAAAAAAATGCTACACGTGTGTGCTATAGCCTATCTGTTGCTACATAGGCTAGACAATATATTAAAACAAATATAAAGCTCTTTCTTTACTCAGTGCAAATATGGTCTCACGTGAACATTATACAGTGACAAGTTGTTATTGCCAGTTAAGAAGTTGCAGGTATTGTTTAAGGTCTTTAACTATAGGCTAATGGTATGCTCTCAGCACGTGCTGACGTACATTGTGCCTTGAATATGTAGGCTAGCGTGTCAAACCCACCTACATTTAAAATGGTTGTAACATGGTGGTTTCTTGAATCAGCAACGAATGTGTAAAAAGTCACCCGTTATAGTTTTGTAATAAGGACTTGTATGACACGGTATGATACAGTGAATCTATAGAACGTGCATTTATTTGTGACAACATTATAGCTCTGCTGTGGATGTCTTGCAAAGCCGGGCCAGTTATTTTACTCCACATGCACTATCTGAAACATTTGGTGGGCCTAAATGTTTTATCAGTTGCCATATCCAGTAAAAACAATGAAAAAAAAAATTCCTGAGAAGATTTGCCAAGTCGGAGAAAATAAAAGCATGTACAGAGTGTTGCATAAGTCATGGTGCGCCTGAACATTCCATATGTAACAGAAGAAAATAGGTAGCCTACTGTGGGGTTACAGTGGTAATGTTGTGATTTTTCAAACTTTGTTCACTGAAAGAGTAGGCTATGTAACAGTATATGGAACATTCATAAGCTCTTATTTTAAGAACATTTAAAATATATGCGTGATTTCCATATCTAAGTGCTCTGTTTTTCTCATTTGCCAGGTGAGAAGCCGTTCAAATGCGAGTTTGATGGCTGTGACAGGAAATTCGCCAACAGTAGTGACAGGAAGAAGCACTCTCACGTCCACACAAGCGATAAGCCTTACTTCTGTAAAGTGAGGGGCTGTGACAAGTCGTACACACACCCGAGCTCTCTACGAAAACACATGAAGGTTCACTGCAAGTCTCCTCCGCCCCCTTCCGCCAACACGGGCTCCACTTACCATCCCTCGTCTACGACTATCGGTGATGCCCTCTCACCAAACTTGGATCCCCACAGGAACCGTTCGTCGAACCTTTCCCCTCAGGTGACCAACCTAAACGAATGGTACGTGTGCCAAGGGAGTGCTGGACCAAACAATCTACACACACCCTCCAGCGATGTGCCAACGTCGGAATCCGACGACGAGGACTCTTTCAGACACACAGACCCAAGGGCAATGCTCTGATGTGAAGAGCAAGGAATATATTCATTGTGAATGGTCCACATTAACAAAAATAATAATAAATTCAAGTGTTGCCATTCGAAGTGGAACACCTATGGATGTCATTGGGTGAAAGATTTTGCCTCTCAGTTTACCCTTAAAACAAGCTCAGAGCATTGATACAATTTACGTTTCGATAATTGCATTTACAAAATATGTAATTTGCAACAAGGAAACATCGATTTAAAAAAACAACAACCTGATTTTACCTGACTTGACATAAAATAATATGAGCTAAAATGATTTACAAATTAGATTTTTGTTTTAGTAATACCACACCCTTAGCTGCACATACATCTTTTATAGAGAATCATACACATTAAATGTCTGAGGGGCAAAAATTGCAGTGACAATAATTTCAAGTTTTTGTATTTTGTCAGTGTCAAAAAATGGATGAGTGGAGTCTTTGTTAAAGTTTATACAAGATCTGTGGTCAGGGCGGTTTTTTGTGATATTTAAAATATTTAAACCTATATTTTATGCAAAATCAATGTAACTCTGATTAAAGAGTACTAAATATGTCCATTGAGACCCTAAATAATGTATCAATGACAGGCCTGTCCCTGACTGATTTGTAAATAGTATATGGTATTGATGCTTGTGAATGTTTTCGTAGCGTCTTAACGAGTTTTGTACATTGTAATTTATTTGCTGGTATTAATGTTGGTCTGGAAGTACAGAGACACCAAAGAATAATATAATTCTGGTGAAAAGAAGTGATGCTTTTTATCGTGTTCTGTAAAAAGGTCTTACTTGAATAGGCTGTATAATGTGAGGAATATTTCGCATGAACCGTGTAGTAACTCTTTCTGTTGAGGTGCATGATGGTGTTGATGGAAAAAAAAACGTAAGAAGGTCGTGAAGAAATGTGATGTTTGTGTATAGATATATGGAAAACTTGAATAAAAGGCAGGACGTGTAAATATGGTCTTTTCAATAAAAAAGGCCTTGATTCATTCATTGATCGGTGTCCGCATCTCTTTTAAAATTCGAAAACTAAACATTCAATGTGTAACAATATTCAATTTTCTGTAAAACTTGGGGCAGTCAAACTAACCAAACGAAACAGAAATTTTCTACAACACTTACTTTCTATACAATATACAAATATTCCCTATCCCAATATTTCCAATGTCCGTTCAAAAGGGAACCGTCACTTAACTAACAATGAAAAGTAGAATAGCACAAATCCATCAATACATTAATCATTTATGGGAATATAAGACATAAAAGCTGCCTGACAATAAGTATAAGGTAGTATGGAGAATATGAACAAAGTGCCCCGTCTTATTCCCTTCATTAAAACGCACAATCACGCTTTCAAAGTGCCCCCTGTCCCAGACTATAGACTCAGAATTGACCAGCGCAAGTCCTGCACCACTTCAAAGAGTTCCACATCAGAACGGAAGACTGCACGGTGCGTTAGGATTTCTATAGGTCCCATTTGAATATTTGTGGTAAAAAAAACTACTAACTGCCGCTAAATGGTCAATCATCAAAGCAGAAACCTCTCCCACGAACCGTTTTGTCCCTTAAAATCTGCATATTCTTTCATTTAGAAGAGCAGAAACAGACAGTCATCTTGAACATTTCATATATAGTGAGTGGAAAATGCGCGTGAAGAAAAGTGTATTAAGAAGTTATAATGTTCTTCCAGAGAAAGTTTGATTTCGTCCTAATTGGACATCACGTCAACCCCTGTGGAATAAAGCACACAAGTCGGTGAGTCGTTTAAGATAGTAAATCTAGCGTTTTGTGTCAGTGAAACGCCCCATAAATAGTGTGAAGTTCAAGGGCACATCATAAAGCGTGTACGTGTATTTACCGGACTCTGGAAAAAGGCCACTTCAATTGGAAACACTCTATTAAGATACAGTCGCACTGACCTTTAGTTTCATGCTACGTTAGAGCAGTCAATTTGCTCTTAATCAGAATCGCTCATATTTTTTGTTCCTAAATCTTTGAAATCCCTCGCGCGCATTAACGTTTCATTCGGAAAGAAGCGCGCGCTCTGTCCACCTTTTGTCCACGAACTATTATTTGCTCAAGGAAAGAATGATCTTCTATTTATTTAAAACAAGTACCCTTTGAATAGTGCAAAATAAACACGGTGGAAAATAACCAAAGAGATAGTCCGGTCCGAGTGAAAAGGGAGGGGGGGACTTCATAAAAGCTGCAGCAGTCACAGCTGAATGGGAGACGCTTTGAAGTAGAACTTATTATCTGAGGAATACTTTTCGGTCGTCCTAACGACGCTATTGAATCGAAAAGCTACCCCCTTTGTCAGCGATTTGTTCTCCTTTAGTGCAATGCCCGTGGAAATCACTTACATGGTCTACCTTAACATGCAGCCTGCAAATCAGTAACTCCAAGAGTCAGACTCTCAGACGCCACTTTTCAAAAGACAAAGCAGAAGTCAGTGTGAAAACGCAGCGAGTTCTCTCCCGTTTTGCCTTTATTGGACAGAATGATCACATCAGAGGAGGCTGTTTACTACAGTCTAGTCAGATTTCACACCGTCAGCTTCTCATTATGCGTTTGACGAGGGTTCAAAGTACCCGAGTCATTGTGCACCCTGTTTTAAGCGATGCACCGAGAGCATGTGAAGCACTTGGAATGAAAAGAAAGCATTATATTTTGCCGCAATTTCCCCATTAGAAAAATGCACTTCACACTTTATCTGTATGAAAGTCGCACATATGTTCAACTAACACTGCCAGATTTCATCTGCGAGCTTGCAAAGTCTCAGAGGTAAATTACGGCACTATTGGAATATGTGCCATAGTTTTTGAGGGTCTAAGGAGACAAGTGCATTAAGTAGGCTATTAAATAACACAAATAATTCAAAAAAATGTACATGGTGAATTTCTCTTTTGGTTTGGTCAACTTTGAGATAATTAAAACTTGTCAACCACGTAGAATGCATCAAGAATACATTTATTTTTTATCAATAAAACGATTAGTGGTCAAAATTGTATAGGTTAGTGTTAATATGCACATTTTAATCAAATAAATATCATAACATTTTATTTGTAAAAATTGTGTGACTGTTTATCAATCGATAATTATTTAAACACAACTTTAAATCACGTTGAAGAATTGCTAAAATAGCAGTCTTGCATAAAAAGCCTTCTTTTTTACTTTCTCTTTTCAGTCGGCATCTTTAAAGACAACCACGGAAGAAGAAAACATTTTAAAACAACCTAACTAAACTCTTCTCATCTGAACCATTTCAAAATAAAAACAACTTAAAGTATGCGAGCTATTATAAACATCCGTTGAGTGTTTTACCACAGTATGCTTTGAAGACCAAGAAAACTGGGCACATTCATTCTCCAGGCACTCTGCCAAACTCTTCCAAGCACCCTACCTGCCTACTATCTTTAAGTTTCCCGAATAACTGAGAAAACACAATCCAGTTGCAGCTGCAGGGCTGCATGTTTCCTCCCTGCACTCCGAGGCTGAACTCTAAAAACGGACACCAAAACTTTTGACGCATTGGCGAAAACTCATGGGGTGTGTATACAGTGAAACGTGAGTACATGTTTTATGAGCTCAACTTTGAAGGGGGGAAAAATGCTGCATGCTTTTATCGTTGTGACTAACAGCCGTTTAGCGCACTTATTGATTAAGTGTCGTGTTTGTCCTTCGTGCATGCGTTTTAAGATGAGGCTGTTGAGAAAGTTTGCCGTCCTGTTAAGTTAGAGGCCGGATGAGTAGTTGTTTGCTATTTGCTCTGAAAGCTCGAGCCCGACTCAGACAGCTGTGAGTTCACCTATTAGCCCCGATGTCTTTCCCAAAAGATTGCTTGAGTTAAACATCTGACAATGAGCGCTCAGGGGTGCCGCTCGCATGACCTCCACTCGCTTTTAATAGTTTCATAGGAACTTCATTAAATCAATTACTCCACGAGCACATCATAATTATTTTTTTTGAACGAATATCTCAAAAGATTCTTTGCTAACACTTTAATGAACAAGTCATTAACAAACATGATAAAACATATAGCCTATATGCAACTAAAATACATGAATCAAGTGTTGCCGATTTTGCAACCACATCATTCCCAACACAATTTTTTTTTAATTTTATTTGTAAGCTTGTTTTTTTTTTTTTTTTTTTTTTTTTTTATTTATGCAGCGCAGTCCTATTTGATTGCAGGACGTTTACTTTCACTGTAAACTTTCAAAGTTTTCTTCGAGCTCGACCCATTTATATTTTATGAAGCTCTCTCTCGTAACACTGACAGTTTTTGAATTAGTGAGGAATACCTGCCCGGTATGACTATGGGGACATATCTATAGAGAGTCCGTAAAGTCTAAAGAAAAATGATAATAAAACTGTAAATAAAGATCAATTAGCAGAATAGCCTATCAGAACCGACTGCAACGATTTGTTTAAAAAAAAATCTATAATGCACAATTGATGTCAATATCTTTATGCTAGATGCTAGATGTATATTTCTTATTAAATGTTATTTCAAAATGTTTAAGTAAACTTTTTAAAACGAAAAAAAAAAAATAGCCTACTGGTTAAATAGTGATTGCTGTTATAATGTTACAATTGCCTTTTTTTCCCGAACAGCTTTGAGAGTTGAGAAGGACAGTATACAACCATTATTTAAGTGTAATATACATATTGTGGCCACTACAAGATTAAAAAAAAAAATCTTGATAAAATATAAGATAAAGTTGGAATTCAAAACTCAACATATGCACCACATACCCTTTCATCGTTAACACATGAATCAGCTTGACTGTCTGCATGAGACAACTGTCATAATATCTGGCCTCACCACAACATCTGTGGGTCTCCAAACTTGGTGCTGGTCCAAATAGATCCCCAGGATTGGGAGGCTTTCCAAGGCTCTTGGTGATGAGAGCAAGGTCGTCCACGGACATGTCCAAGAGCCAGAGCTCTACACCTGGTCCATTCAGCCCATGCAGCCCATAAACCAAACCTCAGAGCCATGCGACCATTTCTCTGCTTGCCTTGTATTTGACAGGTCCTGTTTAAATGGTCCTAAACGCAGGTCTGGACATCTAATAGAAAAAAAAAAAAGAAAGAAAAAGAAAAAAACACTTCATCCATATGGCAAATGTTCAGAAGCTTCTCAGGCCGTAGGAAATGATTTCATGTTTTATATAAAAGCAGTTTGATCTATCTATCTATCTATCTATCTATCTATCTATCTATCTATCTATCTATCTATCTATAAATATATAAAAATGGTTCTTTATCGGAATGGTGGTATATCACAGATCAGAAAGTACAATAAAATATATTTGTATTTGAAAAAAAAATGTGTATACAACTATATCAATATTTGGCAGTGAAACATTCTCTAAAGTAAAAATAGGGAGAACATTTGGTGCACAAATAGTGTGCATTCATGTGACATCATCTTTACAGCATTGGCTTCCCATTTTGATTTTACATCCTGTAGATGCTGATCCATTCCACATCAGACGAACTACCATGAGCAGCACATCAGAGTCGTGCCTCTGAATACAGCATCTTTCATAGAGGAAAAGGTCAACATTCAGTGAGAGGAAATCATCATGCACAGCTGGACAACCACAGTGCTGGATCATCTCAGTAAGAGAAAAGAAGAGCGAGCGAGTACAAATATACACCCCTCAAGTGTAAGAGAAGAGATGAGGACAAAGAAGAGAAGAACAGTCAAAGCCCTCAAAACAGCCAGTCCACTTCTATGCAATTGACTTGCATTGCTATATTCTTTACAACTCTGATGGTTATTGAATATATAGCTTTTCTTTCCAGTGAAGGCCTAATCTGTGTTTAATAAACCCATATATTTATAGAATCCCCTGGACTACCCCTAGCGCGTCACCGGCCACCAGAACCACCGGCCACCACGCTGGCTTCACAAGGGTGGCTAGATGTTCTTAAACATCACAAGCCACTTTCTCTGTTTCAAGCTGACCTTGGAATAGCCATTAGACATGGCTTTGAACTACTGGAACTATCTCTCATAGACCAGTGTCAAGGGTCCCCCTGAGTTGATAATGACTTGCTTTCATAACTGCTGTGACATTTTGTGAAGGTGCGCTAGGCGTGCTCACAGGCCATATCTCCAGAATGCAATGCTTCCTTTCCCCCTCAGCAGGTGCGAATGCGAGCTGCATAGTCTGCGATTTTCAGTGCTGTGTTTGCGCATCCTGGAATAAGTATAGGCCCGGGCACATGCATGTCCGGCCTTGATAAGCAATTTGGCTCACTACAGTGTCGACACACGAACTCAGAATTACCACAGAACGGTCAGTGACTGTATGATGTTTGCTTTAAACACCATTGCCACAGTTCAGCGAATACATTATATTATGCATATTTTTTGGTATCACAAACCATATGCTATATGTCTCCCTTGGATCAATTGCTTTGGCTGCTATCGTTTTCATTTGTAAATCTTAAAAGTGCCTACTAAACGAATAAACGTAATGCAACGAATGATGCAATTAAACTGGCCAAAAACTCCATACTTACTAGAATATAGAAATTTGGTTTTAGATTTTTAGGATTTAGGAATAAAACAGATTCCGGTGATAGCAAATATCTGCTCAAATATTCGCCTGAAAATATCTCTCTCTAATGTTAAAAGCTGAAACTTGTAGGCTGCTGAATGTCTTCATGCCATGTCGGTTCCTGTGGTTGGAAAAAGAGATAAATGAACTTGCTCACTGTGCCCTTACATAGACGAGGGTTGATGAAACTGATGATAGGTTTGGGCTGCTGAAGAAGTGATCCCAGTGGAGACCTTACAGTGCTCTGTCCCAATCACAAGACAAATTATATAATTAGGCACGTGTCTTAGGGGATGGTCACCTTTGCCCCTTTCTTGACATCTTCAATGGTAAATGACAGCATATCTTGCTAAAATAACTGAGCAAATTCATCTTGATGACACAAGCGGAATTCTCTTTACAGTTGTGTTAATTGTCTGGTTTTGAGAAATCCCATGAAAATGAAGATATGCACTCAAGGGAAACATTACATTTGATTATGAAGATGATCGTGATTATTAGACTGGCCTGTCTAAGAGATTTGCATGAATCACAAGCAAATTATTTAAACAGTATAGTCATTTGCATAAATAATAATGAATAAAATACAATTCATTTGGGAAGCATTAAATACAAATGCATTTTCCTCCAATTCAAAAAAAACTCATTTTATGCGTATTGGTGTCAGTTTTAGGCAAATTTACCGTCGCATTACAATATCGGCGCTTTTGTCTTGTTTTGAAACCCACACTTCTTTATAAAGAATTACCGTGCAAACAAACAGAAACGCCCTCGCAGACAGCTTCCTTTCATCACCTCGTGCTTATCACCGGCATTGTCAAAATTTTCGTTGCGGGCCGCGTGCTCTGCAAGGGGCTCCGATTGAAAAAGCAGAGCCCGGGCTCCTGCCTCGTCCAGGCAGGGTTAAGCCACCTCTCCAACCAGGCGGCCCCCAGCGGAACCCTCATTACTTTGGCTCCTGGAGCAGTCAGCTGTGCTGTGGTTCAGAGAAGAGAAGCTCCTTACCTGAGCATCACTGCTTACTCACGCGCCTTCACCAACCTGATTTGACAGCTCACGCTCAACCACAGCCTGCTGAACGTGGACATGATGATAAAAATACATCGTTTCGTTCCCTGTGAAATGTCACTGTCTTCCTTTTCCAGGCTGTATATGACACCACTTAGCTTGACTTTTTAACGACAGGTTTTGTTTGTTTAAAATCCACTCCTAGATATAATTTGGAGTGTTTGCTGTCTGTATATTCAAATAAAGCTGCCATTTCAGTTTAAAGGGCTTTGAGGTGTGAGATTTTACAGAAACCCCCATGTGGTTTCTCTTCTGCAGAGGCAACATTTTATATTAAACTACGGTGCTTTGTGGACACTGAGGTTATGCTATGTTATGGAGACAGAAATTGATTTTGTAACCTACTTGTAAACATATTTAATAACTAGCGTGATAAAATAATTATTTTCATAAAAGTTTCTGAAGGCTACAGATATTAATGTCAAAGCAACACGCGTGTATAAAAGGAAGGCAATGCAATTATCATGTATAATATGAAATTCAATTTGAAGTGAGAAATGAAGTGATGAGGCTGTCCTACTGCGCAAAGAAAAAGGTAAAATGGGCATGATAAAATGATTCATGAGCCCCATATCCCACTTTACTCTGCCAAGTGTTCTTAACGATGCCCGGAGTCCAGAATTAATTACAAATAAATAAAGTGGCTTGTTTTTAAATAAAATGTATTCATTTAAATGTTCTAAATAACAAATTAAAGATAATTTTGTTAACTTCAAATCAGACGCGAAAAGATGTCGGTGTGAAACAAGCAAATAGCCTAATCAAAAGTGTTTTGATGTCAAATTTTGCGGTGAAAATATTGTTTTACACTCATTATAGAGTAAAACTAGTCTGTTAGAGTCTTGATAGTAAACAATTCAGTACATCAAATGACACTTATTTTGGGTAGAAGTGTTTTCTTTTTTTTCCTCATCGAATTAAAATGTTCTCTCTCTCGAAGATAGCAAAAAGATACGTTTTTTAATTGAAAATGTCCACGTTGTTAAGATAACTTTTTCGTTAATATAGAAACTAATCTTTACGAAATATTGATTGAGATTAATTGGAAAAACTTCACCATCTAAGCACCGTTTTAATCTTCCAGTCGCGTTTCCAATTTGTGTTTTATGGCAAGCAAAACTTTTCAGAAACGACATGAACTGAAGAATGAACATGAAACAAATCAAGAAATGTCAAAATTTCGAAAATCCGTTTTTTTATATGCAGAATTATGACTTTTTTAAATTTCGCTGCTTCTGTCTGGTGCTTCCTTTATTAAAATTACAATTTCTGGGTTTGGAAGTTTTTCTTCCTGTTTATTTAATTGTTTTTTTTTTGTTTTTTTTAAATTATAGAAAAAACTTTCTCAGTTTTCTTTTTTTTTGGGGGGCTGTAATTAAGAAGTTCGATCCGTGTAATTCCAGTTGTAAGCAAAGTAATTATATATATACATAATAAGTCATAAATTAATGTATACATTCATTCATGTTTACTTAATACAAAAGAGCATTAAATAATGTCCAATTCCAAGCAAGTTCAACCAATTAAATGCATTTAATTCAAAGGCAGAATTGTATCGGCTGCCCTGTCTTTAAACAGCGGTATTCACTCTTCACAAAGTTCTGGGTCTATAGGACAAACATGTTTAATTGGATTAGCAGAGATGATGTTATAAACTACAATTAAGAGCTTAACTGTGCAAACACAGGCACGCGCTGAACATGTTAAGAGCACAAGCATATGAAAATTACTGTAAATCATTTTTTATAACTATACGAACAAGGTAAACTTTATGACAATTCATTCATTTTCAAAAAGCATGCACAAAATAACAGATCAGTACCAAAAATAAAAAATAGATAATTATAACACTTAAAAGATTCATTCAAAATTAATTTTGGAAAGAGTAACTCAGTCTACAAATCATAGAGACACTAAACACAGATTATGTTTATATACCCCATAGGACATGTCTAATACAGTCTTTCTAAAATAATCCATAATTGAGGTTGTTAATGTTCTGATATGAGATCAAACTTAGATCAACAATTTCTTTATAATTTTTTATAACACTTTTCACCAAAACATGATGAAACGTATTTTTTAAAGTGATTTCTTTCGGTAGCCTATCGCATCCTAATGTTTGTTAATGTTATGTTTAAAGTTCCCCGACTTGTATAAAACAAGAAATTATTTAAGAGAGAGAATGTAAAGATTTGTGTGTTTCTAATTAATGGCTTGTTAAAGAATGTAGACACGGAAATATCACCGTGTCAAGGGAAGGTGATAAACCAGCGGCTCGTGCTCCCAAGACTCAATACCTGACAATTAAGTGAACTGGAAAAGATGCGAGCCTGTGTAGGTGGTTATAGGGTCACTTCAAGATACCCAACTCGTAGAAACCTCTTTAAATTAAATAATAGGGCTTCACGGAGATATTGAAAACAATAGTGGCTTTATGGACACCATAAAATAAGCCCCATATTTTATCAATCGGCCTATGTCATATTCTTCTCTGCCAACCTTCGCATTTCAGTTGTCTAAATGTGCATCGAGTTTAATTCACAGTGCACCTGTTACTCATTACAACTTCTTACGAGTACAGATTTGAGTGGACAACAAACTAGATCATCTATTCCTCTCGACGGCTCATTCTGGATGCATGTGCACCATTCTAGGGGGGTTCAACTGCAAAAGTCCTAACAGCCAAGAAGCAATAAATGTCGCCTTTATGAACAGCCATTCTCTTCCTGCCCCCAATTTTGACAGCATCCGGCGGCACACTTCTTAAAGTTCTGTTCTTCTTTCATCAGAAAGCCAGTGGGTGAGATGGTACAAGCTGCGCCAAGCAGTCAAGTCACACAGCAAGCTCACCAGCACTCAAAAGCGTTTTATCGCATCCATGAAAGATATAGCAGAATTGTTTTAATTTCTCTCTAATTCACGAGCGCTTGTGTGATAATGAGCCAGCCGCCATAATATACATAAAACCATGATACTCTGATTATCCTGGAGGCTACGCGACAATTGCACCATTTTGTCACAACAGAAGGAAAAGTCAATTTGAAGGGGGGCTGCCATGGGCTTGTAATTGGGGAATCCACCCATGGGCTGGTCCTAAAATAGCTAACAGTGAGGTGGAAATTACATCTGCTCATATTCTCTGTACAGGCCCGGCGATGAAGATGTTATTAAAGTATAAAATATTATTCCGTTGAAAACAGTAATCATCTTCCAGGAAAACACTTTTAAATAGTCTTTTTTTAAATGTCACGCATTTCGATTCAAAACGAGTAGTTGTAGCTACTTCACCAAAAATAACGTGAGCAATATTGTGCATTTTTTTGAAATAGCAGGCCTATGACAGACACAATGCACAAATCAACACTTTTTTGACATTGTAGCTATTTCTTTAAACTCGCTTGAATAAAGATACATGGGGTCAAGTCAGCTAAAAACAAAAAAAAGTTTTAGAGACTTTTTGTCGCACTGTAACGAGTCTGATTTACGTGGCCCCTCGACTTGAAGCCATAGCAACCGCAGACAAAGACCGGAGGAGGTTTACTGGGGTTTGTCCTTTGATCTGTCTCCATTTCAAATAAAGAGTCAGCTCAAAGTCTGCGCTTATTCAGAGAGAACTATCCTTCACTCAAGCACACATTCAGTAGGCTACTCTGGCAAAACGTTAAGCTTATAATACCACATGTGAATTAACTTTTTAACAGGTTATACTTATAAAGGACCATAATTAAATATGCATAAAATATGGAGCATTAGGAAATACGCAACATAAATAAAAATTACGCTTTCTTTCAAAAGCATAAAATAAAGTCTTACAGACATTTGAAACGTATAAAAAGAAACAATGTATTAAATGTCGGCTATAAAATGAACAGAGGAAAAACACAATAAAAAGGTCAGCGTCTGTGTAACATCCTCATTCACGCACAGCCTCCTAAGGTAATAACGCGGAGTATTCAGTAAGTGAATAGGCCTACCCTCAAATACAATAATGTGTTGTGTTAATAATTTCCATTAGGCAAAGGCGCAAGTTTTTGAATGTTTCTCAAATGTCACCAAAAGCTAGGTATTAATGACGCATCTGCATCTATTTGCCACAGTGGCCTATATTTGAAGTTATTATCTGGCAATGTTATCAAGCAAATTCAAAAGTCACATTAACCTACCTGCAATAAATAAATAAATAAATAAATAAAAATAATCGCCAGACATTTTACAACATTACTATTCAGTTCAATTTCACTCATTATACCCCCACTGCCAATAAATTCAATTTCATTTCAATTACACATTATTTCCAAAATTCTTCCTGCTTTGCTCTTGTTGTAAACGATTCGTTTTATTGCAGGGGAATTATCTTTGTGGAAATGAGTTTGTTATATTGTCTAGTAAAAGAATTAAGTCATTATTGGGAGATCCCTTGGCGAGAAATTAGGCGAGCAAAATCCTCCCTGCCACACGGGTCCCATTGAGATTAATGAAAAATATGTAAAACATTTCCTTTTAATTTTCCTCTGAAAGCACTTTGCATACATGCGTTTTCTCTGCTGGGTTGATATCAGATAATTTATGAGAGCAATCTCAGCACATAACCATCAGGACTGTGTTTCAAGCCTAATTGAGTGCTGTCAAGATTAGGTAAGGTCCTATTCGTGTTAATTGTATTGTACTCTCTTTGGGAATACTAGTAAATGTATTTAAATAATTCCGCATTGTGAGCTGAAAAGATTATGTCAACTTACAGGCATAATAGAAATGTCATGAAAAATGACAAAGAAGTGGGAGGAAGTAGTATTTCGCAGAACTATGAGTCCGCAAATCCTTTAAACCCTGAATCATTGTCTACACAGAGCAGTTACAAGCTAATTAATCAAATAAATGGTGCACTGATCAGAGGATTAATTCTACTGCTAAATGTAATTTCCCGTTATAACAAATATCACATACTTCTATTACAAACATAAATGACAATAAAAGGCACAAAACCCCATCAGCCAAAAAAACAGAAAAAAAATAAATAAATAAAAAGCTAGTTTCAAATTAATTTCATATCAATCAACAGTCATATTTCACACAAGACACATACGTTTCAGAGATCATCATAGGAGCTCTTGTGTTTTGGCTGGGTGGTATTAAAGGGATGGTTCACACAAAGATTTTAATTCTGTCATTTACTCAACCTCCAACCCTGTATAGATGTATTTCTTCTGCAAAACAATAATTCTAAAAAAAAAGAAAAGAAAAAGAAAAAACATTTTTTTTTTCAGAACGTTTCAGCCTTTTTTCATATCGTTGAAGTAAATGTGGTCTAAAAACATTATATGGACAGCAAAGACAGTAAATTTTGATCCTTTTCAAAATTTGATGAAAGGATATACATTTTGGGTGTAATGCTAATATCAATACTAATTCATATCTAACATTAGACTAACAAGTTTGTAAATAAATAAATATAATAGTGCTGTCAAATCACATCTAACATAAAAGTTTGCAAATATATCTTACGTTAGATGCGATTAATCCAGATTAATCAATTTGACAGCATATATATTTTGTAAAATTGTATAATTTAGATAATTCAACGCAGGACGGCTCTCATCGCATTGGCCTACCAATCCTATGGTCTCAGGATCTGAGTCTTCAGACATGTTTAAAGAGCGCTTAGAGCGAAAGGGCTTGTCTGACACGAGTCCAAAAAGACAATTCCAAAGAAAATGGAAAATAAATGAGTGCAAAAGGCAGAGAGCATGGGGAGGTTGGGGGGGGGGGTTGGGGGGGGGGGGGGGGGGGCTTGGAGAGGTGTGGGACGGGTGCCAGGCCGTCAGCTTACTGTCGAGCCCTTTGGGCCACTCACAGCAGCGGCTTCCATATTTTTGTTTGTGTCCCCAGGCTGGCACGGATCTCAGGCCGAGTCGCTTGCTACAGACACTATTGATCACGCCATATTCAGTTGTGCTTTATGCAGAGGCCTTTATTACCATAGTGACCAACTGAACCATCAACCATTCCCCCCACCCCCATTCCAGACAAATCCGCCCTAGACATTTCTGCCAAATATCTCATCAGCTCGTGGGAGACCAGCAGGAAGGAGCGGGAACATAGCGTACTGTAGGACGTATTCATGACAAACACGACATAAACAATAACAACGCCCTCAAGGGTGGAAAGGATGGTCATTCATTGGGAAAGTTTTATTTCAAAAGATGCATTCTTGTCAAAGTGAAAGTGAGGAACACTGGTGAAACAGACAACGGCGGCACATCGTGGCCATGTTCATGGTGACTCCGATGGAGCCACTGACCGGGTAACAAATCCATAGAAAACTGCTGATATTTACATAGAGGGATTCCTCGCGGAGCTCTTTGTGTACGTGTTTGCGAGCGTGTGGCACGCTGCGTAGAGCTTACGCCAGGCCGCAGACACATTCAAGCCTCGTCTCGAAGAACAAAATGACTTGCTGAGTTGCTGAGAAACAAAGGCCTACGATTTAGAGCGGATCTCATTCTCCCGATGTTGGTTTTAGTATATTCATGGCGGCTTCTTGGCAAATAGCGCTTTGATGTTCCGGGGGCCCGGAGGAGCCTTCAGGCTGAATGGAAGCTCAACGACAGGGCAGCTCTGTTTGTTTGCCCTTTCGCTGGGCACGCACAACCTTTACCCCGGTCAATCGTCTACCCTGACACGAGACGTGCAAGGGGCGAACATGACAAACACAAACGCAAAATAATGCCGAAACTGGTCATGCGACAGGAACTGCAGAAGGCGAAATAATCAATCAATTACTAATCAAGTGTCACATAGCACATCATCTCTGTTACTGGTTAAACAATGCACAGATCATTTCAGCTGTTGACGCGAAGTGCACGGCACTGCCAGCATGGTGCAGAGTTTGATGTCTGAGGAACCCAGATTTGGCATTATTTTCCCTGAACAGTTGAAGCCATTGTGACAATGTTCTGAGCCTGCTTCAGAGATGGCATGTCAATCATACTGCCATGAAAGGTGAAAGCCCCCTGAGGAGAGGAGAAAAGAACACTGGTTGAATAAAAATAAAGGTAGATCTTGTCTTGAAGAACATATCCTGCTACGCAGCTTTAATGCAATGCATATGCAACACAGCAAAGAAGGATATGATGGTTAGAGAGTATATATATATATATATATATATATATCAAAGGAAAGATTTTTTAAATGCTTGTGTTAACGGTGTTTATTGTAGCGAATGAGTAACTTACTGTTAGCTTTCAAGCCAGTGTTTCATTCAAGATGGTTGGGAATTTAAAAGTACTAAAAATACTAAGAGCATTAGAATGAAAATGGAGATATTCTTGACAGCTGCAGGAATTAGAGCTGGAAGTCTTTTATTTGCATGCCAGATACTCCTATTCACTCCACCACTGGACTGAGAAGGATATTTCAATCAGTCTACTCGTTCACAACCTCTTAAGAAGAAAGAGTTTCAGTAATTACATGACATATGCATCCAAAGAAACTAAATCTGCAGTTAAGCTGCATCCTAAATGTAATGTTATGCTGATGGAGTCTAAAAATCATTTGTTGAGAGGCAGTAAAACCTCAGGTGGGTATTTTGCAAACGTTTTCTGTAACAAATCTGCAAGGAGATTGAATAGGGCACAGACAAAAAATAAAAAAATACAGGAAAACACAAAATAAATAGAGCAACTGTGTCCCGGAATCTCAGTTTGTGAGCAAAGAGCCGGATGGGGAGAGTGCTGCTGATGCACCCCCAGGCCATCCTTAGCGTAAGAATTACTGGCAGATTGTACATTACTAGCACATCTCAGACACGCGCAGCCCTACCGAGCAGAAAACGCAGGACTCAATGATGCACTAAATTAGGAACTATAATATTCAACACCTCATTTGATTTTCTCAGACAAAAGCTACAATGCTGCATGCACCGTGGAGGATATCTTGATGCTATATCAGGCTGGAAAATAATACAGATCTCTGTGTGGAAACTACAGGACTAGTAAATGCGCACCTTTCCCAAATTCTGATGCTCCTCGAATGCAGCGATCAGCTCCGTGGCCCACTTGATTCTCTCTGGACTGGGGGCAAATTCCTCTTGAACGGCCTTGATCTGGTTGGGGTGAATCACTTGTTTTCCTAAGTGCAAAAAAAAAAAAAAAAAAAAAAAAGAAAACAAGTAAGTCACTAACAACATAAACAGTAAATAAATATCATAAAGCATATAGAGAATAACATATTTAATGACATATTTAATGTCTCAAAATGAATGAATGAATGAATGATTTAAAATAAAATTGATAACATAACAAATTATTAATATTAATTATTTTTTTTCTAATTTCTTTAACCACCTATAGTAATGTACATACCAATTCATTCCACAAACAAAAGTGTCCAATAATAAGAGAGTACTATAGATGTCAGCCCACATGTAGAGGTCTAAAACTTTTACTTTTTAAACTTTACTTTTACAGCCCACTCACATACAGGAAGTGGTACTATTCTGTAAAAATAGAAGGGAAAAAAACAAAAAAACGAAACATCATCTAGTATTATTTCTCCGCATTTAAAGGGCTTTGGCTTAGTGGGAGCAAAGGCATTGGTGGGTATTTTCTCCTCTCCCTCCAGTGCAGCTCCCTGACCAAGAATGAATTTAAGGGACACAGCAGGGAGAGAGGATGCTATGAATTATGGGTGTCATCCCGATTTTTGCCTTGTGCCCCACTGAACTCTGAAACTTTACTGCACGCTTAGTTACACTTCAATCTGAGGCAGCCTCTGAGAGACACTTCACTTGCTGTTTTTGTTACAGGCCTGTGTGAAAGCCACAACAACACACAGTCACCTGAACACACTTCACGCATACACACTACACATAGACATACATGTAAAGGACAGCAGCGTCAGCTACGTGTGTTAATGATTAACGCTGGGGTGAAAAATTGGAGGCGACTACAACAGATGACCATGAAATGATCCATAATGTCCATGAACATACTAAATCTAGCCTACCTCTAAAAAACACAAGCTTTGTGAGCATCTAATCAATTGAAATCATTTCTTTCTTTTTGGTTTTAAAATTAAATTTTTTATTTTTTTAAAATGTCCATAATCAATCAATCAATCAATCAATAAATCAATCAATTTATTTCTGGAGCATGTTAAAAAAATAACATGGATATATACCAACAAGCCATAATAAGTAATATAAGTAAAATAAGCAATAATATAATAATCTGGCTTTTTTGTTCTATTGAATAATTGTATTAATAATAATATTGATGATAATAAATATAATAATGGATTTAGAAAGACCCTTATGTAAATGAAAAATAACAACAACATACAATAATATAATAATAACCAATATTATTATTATAATTATTATTTTTATTTATGTAGGGCCTTTGTAAACCCAAGGTTGCTTCATTGACAATTTGGGTACCATTTTCAAATATACATTTCCTTTTACCCCCTACTTTGCTGCATCGGGTAAGAAGCTAAAACGGATTACGGTCATGGAGGCTGAAACCTTATTCTCAAAAATAACATCTGTCCAGTACTGCACCAAAATAATCAGGGACGTTTTCCCAGATCAAACCTCCAGGTGATGAGACTTCATTTAAAAAAAAAAAAACAAAAAACTATTAGCTCATCTCTTCAAAACAAATACAGAAAGGTATCTAGCTCACAGCCGTAGAATTTAATACATAAGAAAACCATTAGCTCCATCTGTGGGTCTTTCCCCAGTTAACCCATCTGAAACAGCTTCTGCCATGTGTTATCTATTGAGATCCCACATCATTTAGCACACAATATTACATATTGCAGCATTATGTCAGTCATATGTTAACACGTTCTTGCAACAGCACAGGTGTTACAATCTGCATCTTAACCACATTGCCGAAGCCAAATACTGCAAGGTATGACAATCTGATGATGCAGCTGAGAGTGAACGAGGCGTCAGGTTAGCCAATGACAGCTAAGCATGCACTTTAATGTAAATAAACCAAACCAGCTTGGTGACTGTGTTTTTCTATTTGAGCCAACAGTGCTGCAGAAGGAAGAATCACCAGTGTGTGTGTGTGTGTGTACTGTCCCTCTGCTGCTCTGGAGGAGACGGCCTGTTGGATCAACACCCTAAAGCTGAGGCTCAAGGTCCATGTTTGTGACGCCCATCCCAGAAAAGACTGGCAGGGGGTCGTTCCCTCACATCAACAAAATATGCCCCTTCCCCAGACTGCCACCTGTTCAGGAGCTGTCTGTTCTGAGCCAGCCAGTGACAGAGTGAGCAAGGGGGGCGTGGTGAGCCCTTACGCCGCGCCGCTATTGGCCGGCTGCAGTGCATCATTAATGTTCCCCAATGGCATTTGGCCAATCACAGGGTGCCATCTGTTTTGAGTATGTCTGGTTGGCTTACTACCATTTAGCAGAGTACCACTGTTAGATAATTCTCAAAATCTCACTTAGAAGGACAGAATTTATGAAAAAGGCAGAAAAACAACAACAGAAAAGGATAACCGTGAATAAAAAATGAGGAAAATCTTTTTTTTAATGATCTTAAACAATATATAACCTTTTTATACTGTTTCATTTTAGGAGACCAGCAACAACATTCTTATTTATTATACGGCACCATATAAAGACATAGGGGCCAAGTCAATTCACAGGTGGGGAGATCAGGGAAATAATGTTTAGACAATGTGTGTGAAGTAATACATATAAGAGGAAAGGATAGAATTTATGGTAAGACTCATCTTAATTTGTACATTTTTGGCCTTTTTGTTTTGTATCAAATTTAACTGCTTGTCTGTTGCTAAAGATGTGATCATTGTAGTATTTAGCCCAATTATTATTTTCAAAGGAATACATTTACTTAAGAACAAATATATAGAAAAAAGTGTTTCTCATGGTAGATAAAATGGCCGATTAGTTATTTAAAAATATTTTAGATAAATCTGCCAATTTATTTCCAAGAACACGTCGAAGGACATTTTCTGACTAAAATTTTAAAACATTAAAATCAACAACACAAAGCTAAAATTTCCTGATTTAAAATAAATAACTAAAGTGCATTTTAGAAAATAGAAAAAAAAAAGAGTGATTCAACTAACCATTTTTATTAATAAAAACTATTCTGAGACCCCAATTATTGTATTTGCATTAAATATTGTAGAAATAGATATGCTCGAGCTAATTTAATACAAAATAAGAGGAAAACAAAATGGCTAAACTACATTTATCTGCATGCAATCTTAATTGCCTACGGATAAAAACACCCTCACTGACACACACTTCACACTGAGGGTGTAAACTGTAAACAGTGTTTCTGTAGGCCTCCTCACACAGGGACTAGCAGTGGCAAACAGAACGGCGGTGAGCTGAGCGCATGCTACGCGAGGAGCCGTTCCAATTCAGACTCGCGCAAGAGGCAGAAGAGAGTCATCAAACCCGACCCCACCTGTCTAATGACAGGCTGCTGAACAGAGCGCCCGGCTGATGGGCTGCAACATGGCATGATCAACCCGCAGGCTGGCTGCTGGGGAAATACAAACAACCAACCTCGCACTGGCACCCTGATGGACAACCTGGGACACCACAAACCATAAAATAATGATAAAAAAAAGTCAATTCAGTTGGCTCACGTGAATATTTGCTATTTAAATTGTTGTATTGTAACCAGTTTCTGCGAAAATACAAAAATGACTCAAGTAAAAAAATGTACTACACTGCAGTATCCATGACAATCATCAAGAAAAAATATTAGGCAATCCAAGCAATATTAATTCATTATTATTTTACAGTAATAAAAATATGATGGTAATTTTGGAGAGACTATGGTTATCATGGTAATTTTTTATAATGGTTATAATGCTCTTCAATGAATTGATGAATTCTCCTAAAATATTATAATATTCTATTAGATATTCTATGAATATTACTGATAATAATATTGAATGATGATAAAAATGGTGGCTTAAATTCAATTCAGTGTTAGATGGAATTTTGGATGAATTTCGATGTTTTCAAAAGAAAAACAAGACAGGGGCAAAGTGAATGTTCTTTAGGAGAGGAGTGTGGTGTTCTGGATGAATGGCAGTGCTAGTGTATACAGAGATGTGCATGGAGAACAGTGTGTATTCTGCAAACAGCAATTACATATTCATTAGCGGAGGCTCAGAGGAGGCCTGTGTCTGGCCTCCCGTGGCCAGTTACCCGCTCACCAGGACTCCACACACACACCCGCGCGCACACGCACGCACACACACACACACACACACACACACACGCCTGGCTGGCTACAAACCCACACATCGCTAAGCTGTGAACATACGTCGGTCTCCCACAAACACACTCGCAAATAACAGATACACATTCACACAGACATAAAAAAATAACATGCACACATGCGCACACTGACAAACACATGCCAGTAACTTTCTTTTTAAAATTTCAAGTACCGTATCTAGGATTTTAAATGCTTGGGTAACAAATAAGATCACCAATGCAATATGGGCAACCTTATAATAATATAAAACAGATCCCACAAAGTGTTGCAGATTTCAAATATAACAACATGCAATAATATAAGATGTAGAGGAACTCAAAGGTGTAGAAAGAGAAATACAACAAACTACACAAAAATACCCACTAATCGCCAGAGGATAAAATATATAGTTTATGAAATGTAATTATTATTTTCATTACGGAATTTTGCAAGTGAAATACAAGTTGTCCTCTATTCATCGCATCCTTTAAAACCTGGATATTATAATGTCAATCACTTCAGCCAATCACTAGTTCTCTTACTTGTTCTGCTCGTGCAACAGAAATGTTTACCAAGTTCTGCCAGTGTATTCTCGATATGCTATTATGCTTATGTCAGTGCATGAATTTTCATTGAAATCCTAAATCATTTGAGAACCAAGACCCCAATAAAGGAGGACCAGGCAAAAATGCAATACAGTAAGTGAACAGAAAAGAAAAATAATGCTGTCAGCGTACCAGTGAAGCCCATGAGTGCGCCCTCTCTGGCCTGCTGCCTCAGCCCTTCCACATCCTGATAGTCGATATAAACAAGGTCGATCGCCTGGAGACCAAACGCTTTGGTGGTAACCACCACTTTCTGCCGAGCGTACAGGAGTTCTCTAGCGTCTTTAGTCCGTGTGGCTCCTAGATCAAAAACATGATTTTTTAAAAATCAAGTATCATATAACAAATAAATATGTGCAGTTTGAAGGGGTATAAATGACATATCACACAATTTTTTACATTAACTTATCATTATTTTTGGTGCTGTCACAAAACAAACCAAAAAAATAACAGAAAAAAAATAAAGAGAGAGATGAAAAGATAGCAAACCTATGCTGGCACAAAAGTCATCTGACCCAAAGACAACTCCGTCATGATGAAGACCTGCCTTTGGCCCAAGATCTCGAAGTGCTTCACACACTGCCTTCAAGAGAAAGAGAAAATAAAGAGCAGTGCAAATGTGTGTGTGTGTACTTTGGCACTCAATCAAGTCACAGAGTCAAACGATTTTAATTTTCCACCAATACTCCCTTTATCGCTGTCCATGCCTCTGTTCTTTATATTTGTGTTTGGAAATGGAACTTTATCAGATATTAAAAAAAAAGAAACACACACACACACACACACACAATTAATGGCCCGTCTCTGTCCCTGTGGATGGAGGAATCTAGAAATCTGTGAAGACCGTCCAAGGCTGCAACTAACCCCAGAACCAGGACTAGTGAGAGACAGTCTGGAATGTGATATGACCGTGTCAGGCGCGGAGCAGATGGAATTTCTTGAATGCTTTTGTTGGGTTCCAAATTAATTTCACTTCTTGCTGTGACTCTGCAATATTTCCCTGTCTTGGCTCTGGGATTCCGTCTAGCCAGCACAACAGAGGGTTTGGGGGAGGGGGAAGTAAAATAATCAAAAGAAAAAAGGAACTGCATATTTTATAAGCAGACAAAAAAAAAAAAAAACGACTTCGGCCATTTTTTTTTCTTCTGATAGGCGCAATTTTAATATCTATAACTCAAAATATAAGGTGTTATTTACCTTAAAATTCAGCAGACCCAAAGCAGTTTCCACAAAGGTGACCAAGCGGATGGGTTCCTCAAGCTGTCTGCCTTTTAAGTACCGCTGAAACCTGTCAACAAACTAAAACAAACACACACACAGTCAAAAACAGTTTAAACAGAAGAAATTGTTTAAAAGCCAAGCCTAATTAAATTGAAAAACTTCTGACTCAGGGTTTTGGAGAAAGGAGAAGAATAAAGAGATATGGCTTGACAGGATTCACACAGTCTTTGGACAACTCCTGTTTCACAGGGGTCCTCGAAATATACTACAGGTTCCTGTCTGAATTTACAAAGAAAGGATTGCTGAATATGAAAAGGGAAGGGATGAGATTTGAGCGGTCTGGGAGTGCATTTCATTTCGGTTTTATGCAGAGCCTCGGCTTCCCCCGTCGGACAGACTCGTGAGACTTGCGATGTGTGATACGACACTTCTCCGCGCTATTCATTTTCCCGCTAATATTTGAGCTTACCTAAGAAGGTTTTAAAATGAAGTTTGGTGCTTTGAAGACCAAAGCATTCCGATTTTTTCCAACAGACCAGTTCACAGCTAGCCGTGGACTGCCAGTGGGGTTGCCCAAATTCCAAAATCTATCATCTGGAAACACACAAAAGCTCCCTCTGTCAGATATTTTCTTTTAAAGCCTGTACAAAAATAAAAGGAGGGGGGAAGGGAAGGGAAGAGGAAAAAAAAAAAAACTCAAAGCAGAAAAGTGTAATTCCCTGTCCCCCCCCGTTCCGTCTCTCTTTCACACATTGGGGACAGCAGATTAAAATAACCTCAGGTACGACAAGGCTAGTTTTCCAAATAAAGGCTAAAATATCCCACACACACTTGTTTTATTAGCTCAAAGAATATACCTTCATTGAGGGATTTTTTTCTATTGGGGGAATTTTAATCATCTCCCCATTCAATCTCAGTAGGATAAATCATATCTGAGAGATTTGCATAAATATAAACCATCAAAGACTTTTCATCTTCAAAGGGGTTTTCAAGACCCAATAAGCTTTGTACTGTAATCATCTGAGGTCACAACCCTGCAGGAGTAATGCTGCTATGGCAACATAAAAACGCCAACGGCTTAGCATAATATTCCCCTCGAACGGAGAAAAGGGAGGGAGAGGGTAGGGCTTGCTTGGCGGCCCTTCCATTTCCTCACGGTCTCTTTTATCAGACGGCACACACTGCCCTCTCTGACGGCTCCGTATTTTTGCGCAAAATTATAGCCGCTTGGCAGAGAAATTAAGCGTTTATAGCCCTCAATCAAACGCAAAGCTCTGTGCCGTCACGAGGCGCCATTAGGAAGTCGATGAGTGACGACAAATTACAGGTGTGCTTTTACTGCACTGAATTAATGGAAACGGTCGGCCTCTTCAATATTTACACAGTCTGGGCGTTGAACCGGACTTGTGCAAACGCTAATGCCACTCTCAGGTGACAAGCTTTTCGGGTCGCTTGCGAAAACCCACACTTCTCGACAACAAGTGCCCCATCCACCATGATCCCGATGGAAACGAGGCAGGGATTTTGGGGCGAGGGAGCCGCTAGAGCGAAAAAGGCGGCAAGTGGATAAGTTTCAATTAATTCTCTTCAAAAGAAGGCCAGATTAAATGTTTCCGGCCTGCTGAAGTGCTCATTTCACCGTGTGGTGGTGGTGGTGGTGGAGGGGGGAGAATTAGGAGCGGACGGGGAGGGACGGGACTCGAGCTGGTTCCTTTCAGGACTCAGTAGTGTGGAGGCCAAAGAATGCGCACGGCTCCGAATCTGTGGGAGAATTGTCTGTGGACAAAAGGAGGAGGGGGGGAGAGTTACGCCTGTTATAGTCCAATAAGCCTTGTCAGTCAAACAAGCACAGAGAGAGAGGATAGAAAGGGAGAGTAGAAGATTTTCACACAAAAGGAAACAAGTAAGTCCATCTTTTAGCAACAAATCAGTCTGGAGGTTCCTCTGCTCATCTACGTTAAAAAGGGGAAGAAAATAAACAACAGAAGGATTTAGGGTCGGTCGGCCGCCGGGACGAGAAGAAGAGGAGGAGGAGAGAGAGATAATCAGGCTTGTAGTGGTACGACTTTGTGATGTGTGTTGGATTAGATACTCACTGACTGCTCATCAAGAGACACAAACACACACATGAAAAAGAGATATTTAATGCTAATTTAAGAGGCGACGATTATTTTATATATATATATAAAAAAAAAATAAACAGTTAAAAGTACCATTATTAAGCTCTCTCTCTTCAATCCAGAGTAAAACATGTTACAACATTACTGGATTGCTCAAACTAAAAAACAGTTAATTTTGTAAAAGGCATCAAAACGCTGCGGTTTAAAATAGTTATTTTCTTTAACTTGAGAAAGTTGCAGTGCATCCTGATTTCACTCACATAAGCAACCATAGATTCTGCAGTTATTGTTACTAACGTATGCCTAAAATAATGTAAAATAACAATAATTTAAACATTTAAAAATGACAAAAATAATCAGTTGTTGAAAATGTAATGAAAAATGTTTGTCTACCATTGATTGGTCAAACAGGTAGTCCTGCCCCCTAATTCATGCCATTGGTTGAATCAATGTTGCTAAGTCAGACAGCAAAAACAAATAGACCAATAACAGCACAGAACCACTGTCCTTTTAAGAAAGGAATTAAAGGTTTTTTTTTTTTTTTTTTTTTTTTTTTTTGAGGATAGTTCTCAAAAACTACAGTGACCAACTGTGGTCAAATTTAGTAAGGAATATGTATGATTATGCATCTAAACTGTTCAGATCTGTGAGACTAAAAAGGGAGAGGGAGAGAAAGAGAAAGATAGAAACATCCTCTCCTTTCATGTTTGTCTCACGCCACTTTCAAAGCAGTGGGCCCATGTCAGGTCAGTGCAACATGACTTCCTCTCCGCTCACAATCTCCCATATCCTGCTGCGGCCATGAGCTCGACCGTGTGCAAAGCATGTGGAGAGCATGTTCTAACCCCCACCACATATGTGTGCACTTTTATAATGCATTCACACACACTGTATTGCTCAATGTGACATGTGTAGGGGTTGTATTGATTTTCGAGTGGCTAAGTGGATAGTGAATAGAAATATAATTGCATAATAATATAATAATAATATAAGATAATAATGTAATTGCAATATTAATGCAGTATATATATATATATATATATATATATATATATATATATGTGAAGAGTTCAGATGCAAAAGCCTCTAAATGCCATTTGAAATTTTCTTCTAAAATGACCATTTTTATCAAGCTTGTATATTTAAGTTCAGTAATTTCACTTAAATGACAATTAATAGGTAATCTTCATTGCCATTTAACTGAAATTACTGAACTTTAATATACAAGCTTGATAAAAAATTATCATTTTAGAAGAAAATTTCAAATGGCACTTAGAGGATTTTGCATCTGAACTCTTCAAATATATACAGACACACAAAATGGCAGTGAACAAGAATGAGACAGAGAAGTATGAGCACCTGTCAGCAATTAAAAAGGGAAGAAACAGAGCGGGCCGGGAAATATATGAGCACTAATTAAAACCACTAGTTAAAAACTTCCTGCTTCAAGCCTAAACTAACTGTGAGCAACAGACTAGGGGCCCCCTCCATCTCTCAGCCTCCCTCCTTCTCTTCATCTACCTAGTTAAGACATTGTGGCTTCTTTCAGGTCTTTTCAGTGCTCATGCAGAGTAGCTGAATACTGCAGATTTGGGCTGGGTTGGCTGGTTGGGGGAAATGAGCTGGAGGGATTTGGGGGCTAGTGTATTGGCTGTGCTGGGGGCCTCCTGGGGCCGACTACCAGAGGAAGCCCTGCTTTGATGGACGAACAAACGTCTAGAAGAATCCTCAACACCTCCTGCAACTCACACATGGAGATGATCAGGAGGAATGAGTGTTTTGTGGCTTTTAGACCATGTCTGCTAGCTTTAAGACCTATGTGCTAGTGTCACTGACTGGCCATCTCTATAATAATGAGATCTACAAGTGGCTAATGGCTTTGGCTTTAGCATATTTTTGCATTATATATCAAAGCTCAACATTGCCAGCCTCATGGTAGGTTTATTGAAGAGGCCCTACGCTTCCAGGGGAAAGACGTATTTTGTGACATCTGTCTTGTGAAGCTAGATTTAAAATGTCATGACTTTCTTGAGCTGATGCCAAGATATACAGCCCCATTTCTCCCTGGGCCTGACTACAGAGATCAAGTCCTCTGTACAGCCTAATAGAAAAGATTGTTATTATTGCTTTGAAAAGCCCTGTGGTTTCTTCTTACGCTGTGAGTTCAGAGAGTGTTGTGTTCTATACAAATGATGGAAAATGCAAGAGCACATTAGAGGTATTTTTAGTTTCTCGTTTTTCACTTTAAGCAGGTCATAGTCTTCAATTTGTGGGATAAAATGATCATGAATGTCACATTAACTGTAATCTAACCATAATCACACGGAAACGTCAGTCCTCAATGTACAATTCAATGATGCTAAATGTACCGATTAAAAAAAATGTGGGGAAAAAATGTACTTAAAAAGTTTTTTTAATGCTTTCAAATAAGTCTCTTATGCTCACCAAGGCTGCACTATTTGATCAAAAATACAGTAAAAACAGTAAAATTATGAGATATTATTATAATTTAAAATACCTATTTTAATATATTGTAACATGTATGATTTTCAGTAAAATATTGACTAAAATGTTGCTCTGTTCCTCACACAAATCTGCCATGGTTAAGCTTTTACAATGCTTTTAAGATATATTTTTTTGGCCACTGCACTGTATAGTTCCACAGAAAGTGTATACATATTGAGAGAATGCTCTTTTAGGTCAACTATTAGTTTGAAGTGCTTAAAGAGTCATGATTCACTCACCCACTGCACCTCTCCTGTGTTCTCCACCTTTGGCAGCATGAGAGCTGTGGGCAGCACGTCCGCCTGTAGAATAACCTCCATGTCGGCTTCGGCCAGGCCGCTGGACACAGAGTTCAACCGTACACACTTCTCCGTACGCCCCAGATCCAGATCAGCCAGCATCTTTGGGATGGTTTTTCGAGCTTCCTCCTGTGAAAAAAGGAAAAAAGAAATCACTTGTGCCTTTGTGTCCAAAAGTGCTTACTTCACCACAGCAGATAATAGAGCATATTTCTCAATTCAGGCTGGACCACAAAAACAAAATTTAAGGGTGACTATTTACTATAAACTATTTATGCTCAGCTGGGTCACAACTCAGTGATGTAATTAACACACAATATGACTACAAATAAACACTGGATGGTTATGTTAACCAATCAGACTCTCTATTTGACAAAGAACACAGGCTTGTGGGTATCAAACCTGCAAAAAAAAAAAAAAAAAAGATTGAAAATAGGTTAGGGAGACCTGTTTGCTTTTGTGCTACCGGATGACGATGATTTGTGTTGACCTGATAAACGGGAGGAAATGTCACGTATGAAAAGCTACAAGCAATAAAAATGGCCATTGAAGCGCTTTTAAAAAGACAAAGATGCATCAGTTTGGACGAGCGGATGTTATGTGAATTTACAGGGAAGTGGTGGTTGGCGCCTGGGATTACGGTGCGGAAAAAAAGATCTAGTGAGAGGGATCAACCTCAGCTGATCCACTAAAGGCCATAAAGTGAAAAGCCCTGCACACATGTCTTCCACACAAACACCACAGACACATGCCCAACGGAAGTGGAGGGAGGAAGAATCAAAGTTAAAGCCAAGTTCCAGGGCCTAACTGTGACACAGCAGCACACGCCAGGAGATTTAAACCAGATGCAGCTCAAGAGACTGAATGTAGGTGGGAGGGAAAGGTCCAAAAAGATGAAGTTTCCATTGGTCGGAAAACAGCACTCCGTCCAAAGGGAAATGTGGTCTCAGTTAAACAGGAGGAGGAAACAGTAGCTCAGGAGTTGTCAGGTTAGATCAGAGGAGGGATGAGAAACGTCAAGAGAAAGAGGGGAGGGGGGTTAGCTCAGGGGTTAATTTAACTTGAATAAGAAACTCCTTAGGTTAGGTCATCCTCACACCGTCCACACAACTAAGGTCACCTCTACCCCAAAACGGTTGAACTTTAGCCTATAGACCATAACGACCAAAAACATGGCATTTATATCAAGATTAGAGATAATTCATAAAATGAATTAATTAAATGATAATACTAAATAATTACATTTTAGTATAATAATTACATTTGTATTTAAATAAATAATAATAATAATATTTTTTTAATGTTTTAGTCATCATCCAGGTGTTATGGTGCCAAAAAGAAGAAATAACAAACATTTGCTTTTGCATATCAGTTACAAGACACTTAAACAAAAATAACCATTATACATATTGGTTATTAAAAAAGGGGAAAGATAATCAATCTGTAACCCCATTTTTAGACCGTAAAACTTTTGAACTGGTAATCACAACCGGTCTGGATTCAGACTCCCTTAAACTAGAGCTAAAATAACAATGCTGTCAACCATTTTTATTAGAGTATACAAGCTGTGAAGTCTTCATGACATCTGAAGCATTGCAGATATACTAGCAAAACAGATTAAAACCAAAACACAGTCTAGACACTCGCATGTCTAAACTAACATTGTGGTCCTCAATTTACAGTTTTTGTTGAGAGTTGTTGAACTGCAAAATGAACACAAAAGATTCCTCAATAGGAAGTCGTATGTACGCCTATGGCCTGTAATATATTTGAAGATCACAGTGGTAATATTAGGAGGGCCGACGGATTTATGAAGCCATAACTCAGCGTTCGTAAAGCTGTTCCATGGTGGATCCAGTTTGAGTCCTCCAGTATAATCCAAGACTGATCCAGTGTCTTTGACCACTGTTCTTTGTACTGTATGCCTGGTATCACATTCACTCATAGACAAAAACATGAGGCTTTGAGTAACAAATCAACATCAAAAAGCACCTATATCAAGTCAAAAGATATGAGAGTAGCTAGAGACGGACCAATCAGACTGAAATAACCACTGAATTGTGTAATGCTATATCAAACCTTCATGCCACACGATTCTCTGCTTTTTATCACCACATTTCGCTTTGAACCCATATTCCCGACAGAAAAACATTTGAATTTCTATCAGTAGGAAGGGCTCGCTATTTCATCTCCCCTCACAGTAAATTGACAGAAAGAACATTCTCAGGAAGATCTCGGGCTCCTGAGGGGACCCAGCCATTCCGAGCCGGAATAAAAGTACTTTGAAAGCTGAAATGTCTTACATTAATGGAAGCCCGTCCAACTAGTTGCTTCAAAAGACCCTTCGCCAATCACACAGCATCCCACAGAGTGACCAGGAGAATCGCAGGTTTGAGGGATCTTTGATTCCTTCCATCAAGCCCATCATTAAAGCTCAACACAGTATCATGACAGCACGTCCACAAAACACTCAAAACAAAAGAAAAGACTTTAAAGTTTGTAGAGGCTGACTTCTCTTTTTTTTTTTTTAAAGGCCAGATCTTTTACATTTGTAGAGAATTTGGACTCCAACTGTGAGATATGTCAAGAAATGGATCAGCAATTGGATTATTTAGTGTCTAATCAAAGCGCAGGAAAAACGTGTGGTTTGTATGACATTTGAAAGGTATAATGATTTTGTATAGATTTGCATGAAATGAGAGAGGGAGGGACAAAAAGAAACTCAATTTGATATATTTCCATTTAATTTCTCACTCCAGTCCAATATTTTTTCATCCCAGCTTCTGACGCTTACGATTTCAAAAACTATGTGTAATCTAAGCAAACAATGTCTCACGGACAGTGTCTGACAGGTGACGCACCGGGCATCTGGAGCTCTATTCCAGATGAATGACTAACAGATCCAGCATCTGATTCCGCATTTGTCCGGTTACGCATGAGAGGGAAGCCTGTCCCTCTAGGCTCGCTGCTAGATTCTCTCAGCCGCTCGAAAACCGCCACTTCTCTTCACACTGTGCGGCTGAAGAATGATCTGTTACTACTTCAGAGCACTGCTCCGGCAGCTCACATTTTACTGACTGGTTCTGCCAATCAAAACAGAGGGCTGTAATTTGATAATGAGAGACGGACAATATGTGGACTTTTCTTTAAAACTCAGCGTTTTGTGATACGCTGGGCTGCACTGGACTCCCAGTATTAAGATTATGGAGAGGTTGCGGGACTGAAGCGTTCAGATGGGATTTCAACATCTGCCGTTCAGAGTTAACTGGAGGCTTACTGTTCATGGGCGCTATTTACTTCTGTTACTTTACTTCTACTAGAAGTACTTGAAATGTCTGCCATCATAATCTGATTTTAAGCAACACAATCGACACATTTGATGGCTGTGCCAGTGAAAACTTCAACCTAAACAAATAATGCTTAATGTGCCAACAGTGTAGCCCTGTGATGCAGGATGCATGTGAGAATTTCTTCTGCTTCTGAAGTGCTGAAGGAAAAACATCTAAGATTGTGATGAGAGTGGGAACAGAAGATATTTGTGTCTCTGGGGAAATGACAGAGCTCAGTTTTTCTCAGGGTTTTGTACTGCATCGAAGTTGTATAGGTAGCAACTCTGAGAGAATTATCTAATACTGTTCAAAGATAAACAGAAAACACCATACAGAATTGCAAAGTACAGATCTCTGGAACATTTCAAAGCTGAAATTGATAGTTGCAATCATAAAAGTAGTCATGTAAGCATTTTACACAAATATAGGGCCCAAATTGTTTAACAACAATTGTCTTTTTGTTACAACCCGTATATTTTCACAATCCTGTAACCAAAGTTTTGCATATAATTTAAATCTAATAAAATATGTGTTTGGCACTGTGGGTGGAAGGTTGAGCTTGACAAAGGCAGTCAACACTTCAATTGAATGTACAAAGTAAGAAATTGGAATGATTTTATTTATTTTAAATGTAAAAATGTACATTTCTTACAGAATAGAACTCAATTTTACATTTTTTTATGGAAAATGTATAATCTGGATTTTTTTTTTTTAAAGGACACTAACCCATCTCTACCTGGCCATGTTCTTTATATTCTCCAGATACAAAGGTGTTCCTTACCCAGTTTCTTCTTGCAATTGCCTGCCGATTATTTGCTAGACACTTATAAAAAGCAAAGGTCGTATTTTTAAAAAGTGGCATTACATGGAGTACCCAGGGCACATGGAGGGCTGGCAGTAACTAACTAACTTTCAATTTTCTAGCCATTAGAGTAGTTCACACCTGCTGCCTGCAGAGCTTTATAACAAAGTCACCTTTCTGTGTCAAGTGTGCCATGTAAAGCAAAGGAGAACTGCAAGCAGCAATGAATGAGCAAAGCGCAAAAAAGGCACAATTTGTAATACAAGCATGGCTGGGAGCTTCAGAGCAACTGCAACAATGTAATCAACAAATAATTAAAGACTTTTAAGCACTTCGGTGTGAATATGCCAAAGTGTTGCAGAGTTACAGTCTCAGAATCAGTTGGCATCATGCCTTTTAATAAAGTTTTGCCAGGAATAGACAGAATATGATTTGAGCCAATGGGCTCTAAGCACGGCGGTATTTCCGGTGAAGGTGTAAGGATGCTCGATAAATTCCGCCGATCGTAGAGTCCAATGCAGTACCGAGAATCTATATTGAATTTTATACTCCATGGTTATAATAAAGAAACGTTAGTCACAAAAACAGATAAAACAGACACCCCTCGTTGTGTTTATGCTTCTTTTTAAAATTATATTAAATAAACTTATAACTATATATAAAATTACATCTAAACGTATGTACGTTTCGTTTCAAAGACGGGAGGACAGTAAATTTTGAAGACTCTGCCGTAATCCCGTTTTCCTCGGTTCTCCTCCGCTTAAATCTCCACAACCGGAAATGGACGAGCATCCTTGCGTCAAATGCGGAACTTATGCTTGCATATAGCCCATTGGCTAGATTTTGATACTGCACTGAATCAAGAGTTATTAGCAAAGATATAAAAATAT
This sequence comes from Pimephales promelas, assembly GCF_988280905.1. Classification (NCBI taxonomy): domain Eukaryota; kingdom Metazoa; phylum Chordata; class Actinopteri; order Cypriniformes; family Leuciscidae; genus Pimephales; species Pimephales promelas. Next base: position 20,037,600 of record NC_142775.1, read on the forward strand.
AAACTAACCATTGGAGATAACAATAACAATAAAAAAAAGCAATTTTATACATCTCCTGACCAGTAAGTGGCGCTGTGCAGAAACATTGCAAGTAGCCTAAGGTCATGCTTGTAAGCATTTACCAAGATTGTTCTCAATATGCTAAAGCATTGTGGAGATATAACCTCACATTCATTTTACTGTGATCATTGTCGAATTTGTCTGCTTTATTCAATAACTGTTCGGTTCATTAAAAAGCTTTGAATAACTTTATGCCATCATTGTTTCTATTCCTTATAGTTCAAAAGTTATTAGCAGAAACATAAATGCAACTTTGGACAGTTGGTGGAGCTAGAGGAATTGAATAAGAGACAACATTGCTCTGGTTAATGCTGCTACATGACATCATGACATTTGCGTAAACATACACGCCACTTTAAAGTCAAGTGGCGTGTTATCTATTCGCATTTTTAGCTATCCGCGTGTATACGTGTATGTCTACACCGTTAAATATCTGAGTGATTCCGCGTGTATGTACACGCTGTTAAATGTCTAAGCGAATCGAAGCAAAATGTAGATCTACATCTGGGGAGCGATATTTTTTTTTTTCATATGGTAGGGGAAGACTCATAAATGGTATTAACCCCAGAGACGGGTAGGTTTAGGGACGGGGTTGGGGTAGGTCATATATTTATATATATCCAGTAATGTAACATTAAGTCAACGGCGTTCATAAACACGCTGAAAAGCGATTATGTGTGTTGATAGCGCGCCAAAAATGGAAATACATACGCCATTTCATGAGATCAGTCTGAATGTTCAGACTGTCCTCCATCTGTGTACCAAATATTATCATTTTCCCTCAAACATTTCTATGGGCTGCCATAGACTTCAAGAGTGGTAGTAGTAGTAATGGTTGAGGAGGAGGAGGTGAAGAATATACACTATTTGGCCCCTAAAAATTAATAATAAAATTAAATTGCATATTTGGCATGAATGTTATTTGCATTGCAAGATTTAAAAAAATGGGTTAACGCATATTAGATAACATGCTAGATAAAAGACTTCAAATTTGAAAAGACTGTAGATAAATCAAGTTGGCAGTCTTTTTCATCCGTAATGTTGTTGAATCAAATTTATCATGGAGCTAATCTCTGATAAGAGCACATTTATCCATTCATCGTAAATAAGGCACCTCAACTGATCTTAAACACCTCACATTCATCATACTGGGCAACAGAGAAACTGGTCACAAATTATGACCCATCTCAGTTACACGCATCAGGCAGCACATACGTGTCTGGTTGCTTATAACGCAGAAGCTATGTTTGGCAGCATTGTCTTCCCTGGTGACAGTGAGAGGACAGATCTTCATATGTTGTAGCTGCATAATATGAATGATTCAATGAGATATTATGGCTTCCGCAGGATTCACAGCAAACAGATGTGTGTCATTTGTCTTGACATCATGAACATGAAATAAAAATAAATAAAAAATAAATTCTCATTTTTTTTGTTATTCAGATACATTTATTGCATCTCAAATATGGCAATGTTATCAAAACGCATTGGTTCAGTTATCTTTTGGCAGTAAATTACAGTCTTTTCCGCACACTTCTAGGGTATGGTTTGTATATTATTTGTATGGTGCCTGTTTTAACTTTTTGGAGTTCGCCTGCCCTTGGTCAATTTCAATTTTTCCTGTTTGTCTGCCAAATATTACCAAAAAAAAAAAATCTCCTTTTCAGTTCAACAGAACAAGGTTAGTCAAACAGAAGTTTAAAACAACATGAGAGTGAGCAAATGATGAGAAAATCCCCCCTCAAAATATTTTTTTTTTTTTGATAAGTGACCTTAAAGTAACCAAGAAAAAAAAAGGCTCTATTAGACCTCAGATTTCACACACCAAATCATATAAAAACATGACTGTACAGATGTCCAATCTATCATGTCACAATATTGAATTTGCATAGAAAAGCAGCATGATGTCAGTATCGTGATGTTGGAAGAAATCTTTCAATCTCTTCCTCAATCATCATCTCTCTCATTCAATTCTAAACAATCAGGACCACCCTACTTCACTGATCCCTCAATAAACTTTAACCTACTATACAGTGCTCATAGCTCTTGTGACGAAGGAATGACACACACACACACAGTTGACTGGCAGGCAGATTCTGGCAGCACACAGGCTATCAGAGTTCACTAATGCTGGGGATCCATTTTCTGGGTAAACGCCTCAGATCGCTGTTTGTTTCTCTTGGCAGCAGAATGCCCTGTGTTCCTCTGCTGCACCCTTTGGTGAGAACCCTCTCTTCTTAAAGGAACAGTTCATCCAAAAAATTAGCATTCTGTAATCAATTACCCACCCTCATATCACTCTAAACCTGCATGATGTTCTTTCCTCTATGGAACACAAAAAGTTTAGCTGAATGTACAAGCTACTCTTTTTCATACAATAGAAGTGCATGGGGACTGTGACTGGACCTGTTGACTTGAAAGGAAAAAAAAAAAAAAAAAAAAAAAAAAACGCATCATAACAGATAAAAATGTGTGTCACAATTTGTTATAAATCTTTCTCTGGCTTTCAAATCTCATGTGTGCACATTCCTTTGTAGTTGATGACACTGATTAATTACATTTCTGTCTTTTCCTCACATATGCTGTCTGTATTCTTTTATGGTGCTTTTGTACTTTTTTGAGTGAATAAAGTCAAAGGTTTGGTACGACATGAGGAAGAATAAATTACATAATTGAACTCTCTCTTTTAGACAATCTGTGTTTCTAACTCTGACATCAGCAGCCACCAATGAGCACTAGGACAGCTTTCTACAACAACCTCCCAGCTCAAATGAAGAGGGCTAAACCTTATTATTTAAGTAATGTGGACTTCACTAACACTTACTAAATCTACACATCACTACACTATTGCAAAGCATTGTGGCACCCCTCTTTGAACTGACCTACAGAGAGTGTGGCAGAAGAAATCTGAGATGACTTCAAAATACCGGCATTGCATTTTAAGCTTCTATATCAAATAACAGTTGGTTGCATAGATTATGGTAAATTGGAAATGTTGACAGGAAGCCAAAGTATTACACTTTGAAATAAGCTCAAACTGAAATCCAAGACTACAACAGAGTATTATTGAGCCAGTCCTGACAAACAGAATATGCATACTGTACTTGTGAATGTCTACGAGAGCAAAAGATAACAGAAATGTTCTCACAAAGGGCGCCATTCTATGGAGCTAAACTGAAAAACGTTTTAGTCATAGCTGACATATGAACTACAAATAAAACATTAGCCATTTCTTTTCACCAAATAATTTCATCTATGCCACCATCAGGGTTGACAAAGAAAAGACACCACAACATAAACAGATACAGTACAGTCTGCTGTGACCGTCAAAACATTTGAGCCCTTAGTATCACAGACATGCAGGCAGTAATTTTGTGTTCTTGACGTTTGGTTAAAGGTTTGTGGTCGGTACATATTTTTTTAAAAGTCTCTTCTTCTCATCAATGCTGCATATATTTGAACAAAAATAGAATGGAAATAGTAATATTGTGATGTATTATTACAATTTAAAATAATTGTTTTCTATTTTAATACATTTCAAAATGTAATTTATTCTTGTGATGTCAAAGCTGAATTTTCAGGTGTTATTACTCTTCAGTGTAAACTGATCCTTAGGAATCATTCTAATATGAATATTTACTGCTCAAGAAACATTTTCTTATTATTAACATTGAAATATTTTTTTTGAGGAAACACTATGTTTCCATCACCCTGTTTTTATCACCCAACGAATTAGGTGCGTTTCCATCAAGTTGTTTGTAGTTTACCAATACCACTGTCATCTGCTCACTCACCTAAAGGATTATTAGGAACACCATACCAATACTGTGTTTGACCCCCTTACGCCTTCAGAACTGCCTTAATTCTACATGGCATCGATTCAACAAGGTGTTGAAAGCATTCTTTAGAAATGTAGGCTCATATTGATAGGATAGCATCTTGCAGTTGATGGAGATTTGTGGGATGCACATCCAGGGCACGAAGCTCCCGTTCCACCACATCCCAAAAATGCTCTATTTGGTTGAGATCTGGTGACTATGGGGGCCATTTTAGTACAGTGAACTCATTGTCTGTTCAAGAAACCAATGTTTCGAGCTTTGTGATATCCTGCTGGAAGTAGCCATTATAGGATGGGTACATGTGACTATAAAGGGATGGACATGGTCAGAAACAATGCTCAGGTAGGCTGTGGCATTTAAACGATGCCCAATTGGTACTAAGGGGCCTAAAGTGTGCCAAGAAAACATCCCCCACACCATTACACCACCACCACCATTACACCACCAGCCTGCACAGTGGTAACAAGATAGATCCATGTTCTCATTCCACCTGAAAGTTTCAACAGAAATCGAGACTCATCAGACCAGGCAACATTTTTCCAATCTTCAACTGTCCAATTTTGGTTTTGCTCTTGCGAATTGTAGCCTCTTTTTCCCATTTGTAATGGAGATGAGTGGTACCCGGTGGGGTCTTCTGCTTTTGTAGCCCATCCGCCTCAAGGTTGTGCGTGTTGTGGCTTCACAAATGATTTTACCTCGGTTGTAACGAGTGGTTATTTCAGTCCAAGTTGCTCTTCTATCAGCTTGAATCAGTCGGCCCATTCTCCTCTGACCTCTGGCATCAACAAGGCATTTTCGCCCACAGGACTGCCGCATACTGGATTTTTTTTTTCCCCTTTTCACACCATTCTTTGTAAACCCTAGAAATGGTTGTGCGTGAAAATCCTAGTTACTGAGCAGATTGTGAAATACTCAGACCGGCCCGTCTGGCACCAACAGCCATGCTCAAAATTGCTTATATCACCTTTCTTTCCCATTCTGACAATCAGTTTGGAGTTCAGGAGATTGTCTTGACCAGGACCACACCCCTAAATGTATTGAAGCAACTGTCATGTGATTGGTTGACTGTAATGTACACATTACAGCGACCCCAAACCTTTGTTTGAATAGCATGTTATTCATTTTTGAGTCAAACACATACCCAAATCAGATTGCAAATATATAATTGGTATACATTAAAATGTTATTTTAAAATTCTATTACCGCATCAAATAGCTTCAGATTGGCAACTTACTTTTTGGTAGCAGCTAGTTATGGCTGGCTATTTTTCAAAAGTAGCTTGACAATCATTGAAATATCTGAAATCAAACTACTTATTATTTAAAACAGCTTCTCCAACACTGATCTGGATTTTCAAAAACATCAAAATCAGAATTGAAAATACGGTAAGCAAAATCTCCATCAGACTGAGCCGAACCAGCAAACCTGTTGCTTAGCAAGACGTTTCGCACTTGCTCCGCTGACTAAAGAAAGAGTGTAGAAGAAGTGAGAGAAAGGTAAAAAAAAGAAAAAGAGCAGGGATAACTGTCATGATTCCAAGCATCAGCCGTCGCCACCCACAGGTGACAGCATCAGATAATACAAGGGCCGTTGCCAGTGACACTGCACCACCACAGAAAAGCAACAAGGACAGACACACACACACACCATCACAACTCGAGTGTGCCCGTAAGCAGGGGGATTTATTCTCTACATACGGTGCCGGGTGGTTTGAGGGAGCTCGGCGCTGATCACAGAGGATCCGAAAACAACATCCGTCCACTTTCACACTTCAGTGGAAGAGGTGGCCCCTCCCGGCAGGGCTGCGTAGTCTTGCCATCTGGAGAATAAATCGAGTGTGAAGTACAGTATAGTTTGGGACCAAGCTCCGTGGCGGCAGCTCAGCAGTCAGTTCATTAGTTCCAAACTTCCAGGGATTGGAGCTGGGAGGGGGGCAGTGCGGAGCGAAGCTTCCGCAGAGAGAAAGGGGAGCGGGCAGGGAAGGAGAGGGGGGGAAAGGAGCCGTTGAGTGGAATGCCCCAAACTGAGCGGCAGTCTATAGGGCATCTCTGCCACAAAACACACAAATAAACAAACTCGCCCCCGGAGCGAAAAAAGACAGGTGTAGCCATCAGCCCCTGCCGGAGGGAGAAAAGGACAACTTCCTACCCCTCCTAATCATATATATATATATATACACACATACTAAGTGTGTGCAGCCATCATTTCGGAAGTGAAGGGGACAGAAATGTCAAGTGAATAGAATAATAATGTTTTGCTTTTAAATGGCTAAAAAATCAAATGCACTGCAGAAAAATAACCAGTCATTTGAGTTCTATAATATTATAATAATAATAATATATTTTTCTAAATGACAATTGTATGATTGGTTTATGTACTATAAACATGTGTGTATTAAGTCATCATGGATTGCATACAATGTAAAAAAAAAAAAAATGTAATTGCATGTATTTTTTTAAAACCACTCATATAATTTATTGGGAAAATATCCAGACAGAGATGGGGTGGGGTGGTAATGCTTTTGGCACACAGACAAAATCAAATCATCATCATCAACAAACTAAAACAAACAAACAAACATTTCTGTCACTTTCAGCCTAGGAAATCATCCTAATCTATTGTGGTTAGAGATGCACAGATTACAAATTTCTAGGCCAATTCTGATTTACGATTTTTCAGAATTTGACCTGCAGATACGTATTTTAGCCGATTCGGATTTAATTTTTTCTAACCACTTTATAGCACACACAAATATTTATTTTCTCTCTTTTCTTTAGAAGAGCATTTTACATAGAACACTTTTGAACAGTAATCGCTATAAAATAGGACTACATAAATGACTCCTGGAGTGTGAAATTCACAAACATCTAAAGTGCAATGTTATGGAAGAACCATTTTCTTCTTTTCACATCCAATATCCAAATAAAAAAAAATGTGTTCATTTCAAAAAGAAAATTCATTTTCTTTACTGACATATACTCCAGTTCTTGTTAAAACACACCAGACATGCAAATTCTGTGCATTTTGGGCACTTTTGCGCGCAATCATATTTATTTTGTCCACCAAAAGTGTGCTTTCACTTTAATTGAGCATGAGCAGTGCAGCAAAAACAGACTCTGCGTCAAAACCTGCGCTTTACCGCCGCTCCTGCTCGACGTTCACGTGCTGTTCCTGCTCCCGGTGTGAATGCACTGGTTGATTAACATGCACGCCGGAAATAATACTCGCTGCTCACGTTTGCGGTGTGAAACGGCCGTAATTCACAAGGTTTTTTTACATGTGCGTTCCATGTGCACGTGTGATGCTGATGTTGCGCGATGTTAATCATGTGGCGTCCGAGTGCATTTGACCGGCATAAAATCGGCATATGTCAGACTGACCGGCCGGTCCCCGATCATGTGACAATAGGCCAATTCCGGTCACCAGCCGATCAAATGGTTTATCTCTAAATGTGATTCTACTACAGCTCAACAGTATATAAAATGACAGCAACAAAAATATGATGAATGACTAAATGATTCCTAAATGTTCCAAAATAGTGAGTGGCCTTGGGGCCTAGAACCCCATAAGGGACTAGTTTAGAATGCTCTACATAGGCAGCAACTTTTTGTCACGCAAGTGTTCTGCATGAAAGACAACAATGACAATGGATTTCAGTTAGCATGTTGCTAAGCTAACAGCACAATATGCTAAAAAAGCATATTAAAAATACAAAACACATTTTGGGTACGTTTAGTGTAAAATGAAAAACTATTTTATGTTGGTTTTGGAACAGAGCATGTGTATTCAATAAATAATTTGTTAATTTAGGTATGAAATGAACAATGTACTTAAAAATAATCAGAATAAACAATTAGTCCACCATTTAAAGAGACATTTTAACCAAAAAATAAAAAAGATGCAATCATTTTCTCATCATTCCAAACCTGTATTTTCTTCTATACTTGTACTCTTTCATCTAAAGTGTACTGGAAATATTTTGAAGGATTTCTCAGTGGGTTTTTCTGTCCATACATTAACAGTCAATGTGGTCCAATTGATTTTTTTTTTTTGTTGTTGTTGTTGCTTATCCCGTAATAACAGACTTTCAATCTGACGTTACCCTTTTTTTACCCTTATCACTCTACCCATTATTTTTAACCATCTCTTGAATAAAATTTAAGAAAAGCTCCAAATACTTAACATTTTGAATTGTACAGCAAAGATGCTATCAATGCTGAGCTATATAAAACTGATTTATTTATTTATTTATTTATTTTAATAATGACAATCTGAGTGTTTGAGCACTGCACGTGCATGTGTGCGACTCTTTCCGTTTCGGTCATCGGCACTGGCTTATACAAGAGTAACTGAGCTGTGGGAGGAGTGTCATTTAGTGGCATGGAAAATAAAATATCCATCTATAGGTATAAACAAACCCCCATGGATTTTCAATTGCCAGGATAAGGAAAACAGCTGAGAGTGTGGGAAGTGAAAGAGCGGGTGCAGAGGAGCGAAGTGTGTTTTATTATTGAGTTAATAACTCATTTTTACATTACGCAGTTGTGCGCTAGCAAATAAATAATGGATCACAGCTTTCCTAGTTCCACGCCAAGCTCTTTAAAGCTAACATATGGTCTTTAAAATTGACTGCGTCTTGTACGAAGGATTGTAAGTGCTTGTAGCCTTGACAGATTTATACCATCAAAAAGCAGAGAAGCAATGGGATTATTTTTCAGGCTCGTCGCGAAGTACATTGTTATTTTCCAGAGTGAGTTATTAGCATTTTTATCTGGGAGACTACAGAGAGCGTTAATTCTATCAGCCCTGACAGGAACATGAGCTAGCAAAAAGAAACCCGCTTGGCTCCGAGAGGGGACCCGAGACCCTTCTCTAATGCCATTCTCTCAGATCAACTAGCATTAATATTCCACGACGAAATAATATTATTTGGGCAGAACCTCACAGAAGAGCTGAATTCTGGCTAAGCAATCTTATCTTTTTATAGTCATTCTAAAACAACGTTAACATTGATATGTCAGCTTAAATGTTAACGAAGGCATAATGTTCTATATCCTTTGAGCACGTTTTTGACACCTAAAGGCCATCAAAGATGTATCAGGTTGTAACTAAGGCTCTGAAACAATACAATAGTCTTGAAAGCATCAAGCTAGTCTTATTTTGTCTGGCTGTAGTGGATACTGTCTTAACAATGTTTTCCCCACTTGGCTGCGAAAAAAGAAATTAGTGGAAAACATTGGGATCCATCACCTTTTTTTTTTTTAAGGGGTCACCGTTTAGGCTGTCTGTCAAACTTTTTCCCACTCAAGCAGGAATAGCCTCTGGCCATATCAATCATCTTTATTAACATGACTTAAAACCCTTTGTTAGCTGACTCTTTTCCACCGGTTCTCCTTTTAGCTCCTGCTCCAATCACGATTTCATGGAGAGGTAAACAGGGCCAATTGGCTGGCTGTGTGGGCGGGTCGAGAATGCTTTTAACCTGCAGCATCTGCTGAAGTCCTGCTGTTTGCTCAGTGTGAAGTGGGCACCTTGTTTCAAGTGAATGTGATAGGGGGGCATTTTTGCCTTTATTGACACATAATGGGACGGAAATGTGCTTGTTTTAAGCATTGCGCTTAGGTAGCTTTCTTTGGAGTGATTAAGGATCAGCACCTGGCTAAAAGAGAGCTTTAAATGATGAGGATTTTGTGATTATGTCCTACAGAGTCAGGTGCTGGAGGAAGAATGAGAGGTTAGGGTGGTTGGTACCTTCTTGTTAAGGGCGACTCCATCTTCACAGTCGAGAACAGCGCAGTCCACGTCCAGTGAAGTCAGTTTCTGCAGTTTTCTCTCGTCGTTGCCGGGAACGTACAGCACGGCGCGCCGTGGTATGTACTTCAGAGAGGTGCCAGGAGTGTGGTGGGAACGCTGGCCAGACTGACACCAGGGAACCGCAGACACAAGTAGACGACTTATCCCCCTGAGAAAACACAAGCATTTTATAATGGACATTTCAGTACGGGTCAATGACATGGCACTCATTTTCGGTCTCATCTACCAATTTACATTAAAATGCAATTCATACAAATGATTTAAATACACCTGGTCTATGATGATGAACGTGTTTTTCATTTTTGGCGGGTGGGGGCTTAAAATAAAGAGATACTGATGTAGCTGTCCTGATTAAAAGTACCATTTAAGAACGAAATTCTTGAAAAGAAAACCTTTAGCAAGTTTGGTATATTCTTACATAACATAACTTGACTGCTTAGTATTTAATAACTGTCCATGTGGCTCAACCAACATTTAAGAAAAAAACCAAAAAAAAAAAAACAGGAAATGATATCATAAATACTTAAATAATAAATAAATTATGTTACATTGAATGACATTTCTAGAGGCACTAAGAGCAACATTTCTGAGAACATGTTTTTAAGGTAGATAAAAATACAATGACTTGTGTAAAGTGTTCTATTTTAGAGAATTGTAGCCTTTCATTTATTTGCTGATCTCTCTTTATGCCTGCACCCATGTAATAAACCTCTGGCTAATCTCAAGTACTTAGCCTGAACTTCAATTTCCCTCCCAAATCTTTACAAACTGAAGGAACACGGTTTGTTTTCCTTTCAGTCCTCTAATGGATAAGCACTGCTGACCTGAGGCCGTTATCTCCGACAACATCAGAGCAAACGCTCCTTCTCTAATGCTAATTCACAATGGCTTAGCAAGCACAGCTGAATAAATCTATTTAGAGCCAAGTCAGAGAGATGTGAAAGAGACTTGGGAGAGATTACATACCCCAACACAAGAAAGTTGAGACAAGACCACAAATCTGTCTGGTAAATTACTTCTTAAAGCTGTCAGATTTCCCTGCGTCGGGGCTAATAGAGGTGTGCGTTTATGGCTTAATTTCCTCCTATCACATTTTATCACACACTAATATCCACTGTTATGCCTCAGACACGTTTTAATTGTTTTTTTTTTTTCAGTATGTCAGGGTGTTCAAACAATTAGCGTTAATAAATGCGCCAAATAATTGGTATCGCATACAACTAATTACAGCAGGGAACAGTCTTCGCCTGGCGGTTCCTTGCGATTGCAAATGAAGGGATCGTATTAGTTGACTGTATTCCTTTCCGCCTTGACAAAAAGAAGGGGGTAGCGAAGTGCTTTAAGGGGGGACTGAAGGGGTGAAGTATTCTTTTTTGGTCTTTGTTGTCAAAAGAAGCTAAAGTCACTTCAATAGCCACTTAATCCAATCCTTCACGCTTACAATTGCCCTCAAGAACCAAGCCAGCATATTCTCAACTGAGATGATGCAGCTATGCCAGGCAATTAAAAGCAATTCAGGTAGTTATGGCTGCGAGCACTTTGCAGGCCTAAGTACACAGAGCCTCGGTAGGGATTCTCAACTCTATAGTGTTCGGATTTGGTCAGTGGCAGTACCTCAACAAGGGGAGGGAGGAGGAGGAGATATGCAAAACCACTCAATGCAGACAGAGAGAGAGAGAGAGAGAGAGGAGAAACTTACTATTACTCAAGACTCCCAAACCTTACAAGTGCCCGGATTGGCAATAGAGAATACAAACAGAGAAATTGGATGGTGGTAGAGGGCATTACGCATGTACGTGTGTAGGGGGTTGGCGAAGGAATGGGTACAGCAAAAGGGGGAGGGAGGATCCAAATTAAATCTCCTACATTCAATGCGTACTGCTGCAGGGTGAAAATGTTAAAAAGACATTTTAAGTGGGCACTTGAAAAAGAAATAAATTATCTTGTAAGTAGGAGGCTTACAAAATGATGGCACTCGTAATTAAAGAATAGATTTCATAAAGGTGCAGAAAAAAAAAGCTCCATGGGGGGAGAGAGGGGTATCCTTGATGGATCTTTATCAGAGAGAGAGAGAGAGAGAGAGAGAGAGAGAGCATGAGCAGATCGCTTGACGGAGGTACAAGGGGTCTAATAGAGAAACGCCATTCAGTGCAACTCTCCCTCTATGCCTTTTTAAACACAGTAGGGGTTTCACTTTGCTGCAACCTAGCTGCCACGGGGGAAAGAGAGGAGTTTGCTTTGTTTAGTTGTTACTCTCTCTTTTATGTTTGAAGGAGATAGAGGAGGCAAAGACAAGTCTGTAAATTCAGGAAAGGTTTTTTGGTGTTCTCCGAGGGTGGCGTTTTGAAAGCCAATCGGCTGGCCTCTCACGAGAGAGAGCGTGATGATGTGTGAGCAGCAGGAGACGATGCTGGCTGTGTTTGTGTGCTGTACACACGCACACGTCCGCGTCATAGTCATATTAATACATGCAAAATCATCAGGCTTCTAATAGAAGACTTCAAACAAGTTGCATGAGAATACACATGGATGATCATGGTGGAATTGTGTATTTCACATTTTCATTCTTTTTACAGTATAAACATACTTATGTTAAAGAGATAGTTCACTTAAAAAAAATATATGACTTAATTACTTACTTATCCTTTAACACAAAGGATTTGGTATTTTTTGTCCTTAAAATGAAATGGCAACTGATCCAAATTTTATTAAAGAAAGTCATGCATGTTTGGAATGACTGAGTAAATGATGACAACAATTTACATTTTAGGGTGAACTATCATTTGAATGATTTTTGTTTTGAATATACAGAATTAATTTCTATAGAATGCTCTGTAATGCATTTCAGAAATATGTAGGGTGGCAAAAATGAAGATCAAAGTAACAATTTTAAGTTCTTGGTCTTGGAGACGATTCCCATATTAATTTCTTCAAATACATAATTACAATAAAATGGAATGTAATGGGTTCAATACAAATTGGGTACTAGAAATAGAAACCCCTATTTAAATTAGTTAGGTCAGTGGACTGAAGTCCACTTAGCACTCTTCAAATCCATTTCATTTGAAGGGTTCTTCATTCAGAACAAAGTATTAAAATTCATTCTGACTTGGGAATTTAATTCTCAGGTGGAGGATCTGATTGACAGAGACAAACCAAAGGGAAAAAAAAGGCCTGCATTTACTGAATGAGGTTTTTATTCGCACGGACACTCCGAATCATGTCACGCAAAGAGATTATCTAGTCCCCTTTTTAAAAACTACATTTTTGAACAAAGGTTTATAATATGGCGTGTTGATGCTATACAATAGGAATGCTGAAACACTGCAAAGGTAATTAGTATTAGCTTATGCAGTAGCTTGCAATGTTGGCTTACTTAGCCATGAACGTCATAAAACTTTGTGGCATACCACTCTCACATTATAAACCAACCGGAATCTTGTTTAACAATGGCTAATGAGATTTTTATACCAGCATAGTAATTCAGTCAAGAAATTCACTTCAGGAAAATGAGCTTATCTCCCAGTGATTTATTTGATTACATGATTTGCCCACTTCTCGTTTAGATCCACGCTTAGCTAAGAAAACCCTAAAATTAATATACGTAATAGTAACTCAAGTGGCCAATATTAAGTGTACAATAATTCACATAAAAAGCAACACAGACCATGGGCAATAAAAAAACAAGAAGCAATAAATGTTATTACGGCACTACGGCAGCTCTGGAACCATTTGGAGAGAGCTGGCCTTTCCGACCATATCCATACAGTGCTTCCGAGATATGCAATCTGGACCGTTTTATTGTTACATCTGTCCAGCATTTTTCCCTGTCATTAAACTATGATATATGTTTTATAAGTCCAACAATCCCTGATGTAGACAACTTTTCTGCAGTCCTCACTTTTCTGGACTTGAAAGGCTATGATAACAGGGTGGTTTGCTTAGCAGTTAGTGGATTTACTGGTGAGAGTTCTGAGGTTTTCTGCTGCTTTTATATGCTTCTAGACAGGCCTGGTCCTCATTAAATGCAAGTCTGGCTTCCCTAAATAAGAGGACCGAGAGAGCATACAGAAACCTCCGGTGGCTTCGTTGGACATTCATTCCGCTCAGCTGTAGCTCAATTACTGTCCTACCAAACTGCACTGTTGTGTCAGTAAAAGAAATGTCTGAACATTAACATTTCTCAGATGTTCTCATTTAATCTCAGATGTTCTTTTTCCTCCTCTAACCTTGAGATCGGACCCCAAGTAGGAGGTCTGAGAATGTATGAGGTCATATACCGTCACTTTCAAAATGCCAACTTACCAGGAGACATGATGTGAAGATTTACAGCACAACTTTAACGTCGACATAAGTAGCTATTATATTTCTTCTAATGATACTGTAAGCTAGCCAAACAAACTAAGAATGCACTCGTTTAACCACCCACTGCGTTGACTCTGGCTAAAAACATGTTGGTGACATTTTAAATAAGTACACCGGTCCTATGATGCAACTTGCATCCACATTTTATGATAAAACAAAAAGGCCGGCATTTTATCTCAACTTGCACTGACAAAACAGTCAAATAGGCCAATTCTTCTTCAAAACCCCACTTTAAAGCAGCTGTGAAATCAAAAAGTTGCAAAAAAAATAAAATAGCCTTTTAGACAACAACGTAAAAACATTGTCTGGAGAAAATAAACATTAGATTTAATTAAAAATAGAGATGTTCTTATCTGTTTGTCTGTCTGGTACAGCAATGCATTTCAGCTTTTGAACTCCTGCGTTTCATATATTCATAAACAGCCCTGACACGGTGCCATGGATAAATATGTTGTCCAATTTACCACCCCACCCCACCGCATCTCATATAAGCACTGTTAACAGCAGATCTTTCAATATGCAGATTTCACAATTATTTCCAGCATCTGGCCGCAACAGCAGTAGCTGTGTCTAAAATGCACAAAATTAAAGATTTGTGTTTCTACTCTGCGATAATCAGCATCTTTTTAATATGCAAACTATTTCCAGGATCTGTCATGTTTGGGCTTTTAAATTAAATTTAAGAATGGGGGTAGGGGCTGGATGAAACAGAAGGATAAAAAGAAATAACAAAAACAAATCAATGCCTTGATGCATAAACATGAAATAAATGTCGGAAGACCGTGGAGAAATAAACGGTCAAGGAGTCATCAATATTTATCCCATTTCCAGGCCTTGTCTTGCCCTCCCGCCTCCACCTGGCACCAGGCTAAAACAATCCCAATAAAAGCTGTTTCTCAGCATGGGAATCAGAGTTGTTTTCCAGTTAAAAGACACAAAGTGCCAGTGCTAAAATATGTGGGCAAATTAACTGTGGGGTACTGATGATAGCCCAGCAAACAAATTTAGGTTCTGGGAACGTTAGTTTTTGGTACCCAGAACGTTCCTAGAACTTTCCCTTAAAGGTTAAGGGAACGTTCCCGGAACATTCTCCTTACGTTATAAAAATGGAACCTAAAAATAACCTACATGGAACGTTCCCTTGTAACATTCTTGTTTGGTTCCCAAAAAAAATAACCTCCATTTGGGAACGTTAGGGGAACGTTCTGTGTTTGCTGGGAGTAAGGTAGGAAAAGTGAAACTTCTTTCTGTTGCCTCCCTCCCTCACTCCCCTCCCATTCCTCTCTGGGTGGAATGGGAGTGACAGACACATCTGATCCGCTCGTAACAGGATCAGCTGGTGGCTGGTGACCCTGGCAACAGTATCCCAGAAGTTGCATGTTCTACGCTCCTCCGTCGTTTCCCTTGCCGCTGCCTCATTAGAGTGGATTTTACACCCTAATCTGCACATTGAGGGTGAAGTCATAGCAGTTACGTGCACCGGTCTACCTGTAATCCATGTGGAAAAGGGTTGCTCACTCTCTCTCTCTCTTTCGCAAAGCTGCACACACACAATGGCTGAAAAACCGCAAACTCTAAGCTCTAATTCTTCTTCACACAAAGACTACAGATGGCTCAGCTGTCAAGCATCAGAGTTTTTTTTTCTGGACCAAAGACTCATGACTACATGCCTTCAGCACAAGGAACGTCTATAGCCAACTCGTCAAACCAAAGAAAAATAATAACGGCGACCTATTTTTGAAAGTTAGCCAACTTCTACAGATGTGTGCGAAAATAATTGACATAAAACAAAGTTTCAACCCACACCAATGCGAGAAACCGACTGCTCCATTCGATTCCCTTCCGCAGCAGGATCGACACTGAAAATGTTCCCATTAATTTTTCTTTAGAAATAATTGAGAAGGGTCCATCAAAAGGAGGGAGCAAGCGATGGGTGTGGGGAGGGCAACAGGGTTAGCTTTTAACTTAGCATTTTTATTGACTCCGGGAAAACAAAATAAGGATCCTACTAAGAGTGTGCACTCGGCAATAGCCATTCAGGCCTTTGGAGCTCCATTGTAGCACTTTGAAGGGTTTGAAAGGAAACCCCACTGGTGAAAATCCAGTGGAACATCTCCACAACAGAGCACAACTGTTCCCTTCGGCTTGAATGGGAGGGACATAAAAGGGGAGATGGACTTCTGAGGTACAGCCAGAGACAAAGGCAACAAAAGTGCTGATCATGAGGGAAAGACACAACTCGTTGCGGCAGAGGGGCTTGGAGAAAAGGAGCCTTGGACAATGGCACTCACGGCCAAGTGACACACAGAAGAACCGAAAAATCTACACAAGAAGTGCTTCTCTCCCCACTTCACAAAAAACCCACAAACTGCTGGATGGCCGAGGGGCCAGTGTGTCCCAGAGGGGAAGAGGACGAGTGAGAGAATCAACGGCAGACTGACAGCAAAGTCTAGCCAAAGAAGGGAAGTCAGAGAATCTGACAAGGGACGATGCAAAAATAAAATAAACAAGTGGAGCTTGTTTTGTTTAGGGGAAGACGGGAATATCCAGGAAGAAAGAGACCCAATAAGAGGGAGGAAGTCGCCCCTGTCTATTTAGGCACTTTAAAAGGTGACGCTTACTCTCTGATGCATTCCCACAGTGAGAGCTCTGCCACAGCATCTCTTATTCCTGACGCTCTGCTCTGTTCTTTTCCAGGACTTTTGAAGTGCCTCTTTGTGCATCGACACAATTAGCTTTTAACCCCCGGAGAAACATTTATTCCCACCAACTTGCCCATTCAACATGTGGATGACACTTAAAGAGGTGATCGCCTTCATCTCATCCTGATAAAAAGGCCCTTGTGACTACAGACATTAATAAATAAGTCCCATCTATAATTATTATGCCCTCCACTAACACATCCCCTATTCCCGACACTTTGTTGGAACAGAAAAGATTATTTTACCAGAACCAGCATGCGTTGTCCATTTTAATGGGTGGCAGGGCTTCATTTACAGTTAAATCATGTCACCTCCAAGACTGAGCGCATCTGAACACAAGCCGGCAAGGAGGAGAGGGGGGGAGTGATTTGTTTGACATGTTTTTATAAAACCTCTCCAAACGATGGCCGCCTCCCCAACGTACCAGGTCATTTGCATGCTCCGAAGCACAGCCCCAGTCTGAAAGATTAACGCTGATATGCATACAGAAAGAACAAATTTTGAGATATGCATAACGTGATTTGTACTGTTCTGCACGTGCCTGTCCTTAGAACTTATGATATGCAAATAAAACCACACTATTAGAAACTTAAAGGGGATAGTTCACCTAAAAAAAAAAAAATATTGTGGCATAGTTTGTTCATCCTTATGTCATTCAAAACCTTTGACTTTCTTTCTTCTGTAGAAATCAGATGGGTCAAAGTTTATTTTGGACCCCATTGACTTTCATTGTATGGACAAAAAGAGCTAAATCTTTTAAATATTTTAAGTCATTTAAGTCAGTAAATGATGACAGAATTTATTTATTTATTTATTTTTTTTTGGGTGAACTATCCCTTTAAGCTAGATGATAATAGTTTCAAACTATAAAGTCAATAATCTGAGATAATTTTTATTATTAAAAGACTAATAGGGATGTATGTAGGGATGTCAATTTTCACAAATTCCCATGATTGATCGTTGTTTAAATTATTGTTTATATATATATATATATATATATATATATATATATGAGAAGTTCAGATGCAAAAGCCTCTAAATGCCATTTGAAATTGTCTTTTTTAATGATGATTTTTATCAAACTTGTATAGTTCAGTACTTGATAAACTTGATAAAAATTCTAGAAGAAAATTTCAAATGGCACTTAGAGGCTTTTGCATCTGAACTCTTCATATATATATATATATATATATATATATATATATATATATATATTCTCTGATAGCCTACTATGTAGTATCAAAGTACTGTATAGTATAAAATAGAAGCCTATAGTTTATTATTAAACCTGAAAAGATTTAAGGAATGTTAAGCTGCCTATATTTTTTTTTTTCATCCGGTCACCTAGAAAAGTAGAATGCACAATAAGCTGCATGATTAGGACATTTAAAACTTGTGATTAGAGGTTTGTTCAAATTCTTATTTTAACTACCACCCTAAAAGTAAGCATTGCCGTGGCAAGCATTAGTAACTTGAAAATGAATTGCACACCGTCATATATGTTTACAGGAAAGATCACAGAGTGGGAAAACCAAAATAAGATCTAGCGTTTCCTCCTGCTGATGCTGACAGACAGCATCCCAGCTTGCACATTCCCAGGCAAAAGGTCCTGGCGATTAAGGCATGCACTGCCCCATGCAATCAAGAGGAGCCCACATTTAACCCACGACTCGGTCTTTCCTTTTCACTTTAGCTGATTAATAGATCAACGCTGTAATTGATTAGTGGCAAGGTGTGAATTTAACCAGAGTTCAGCAGCAATAATGGTCTCCCCACAATAGCAGCCGACATAAAATGTAAAATGATAGCCTGCAGCCTGATGGCCATCAAAGGAGCGCAGCCCACATAAAGAGGCCGGCTATTCTCTGGAGCGCTGAATTTCTTTGGGCTCTTTTCTCTTGGTAATGCTGTCAGTTTAACTGACAGGAACCATTATGGACGGTGCTTGTCAGCTCACCTTCATAAAACAAGCTGTAAAACAGCAAATAACAGGCTTATATGGCTTCATTATCTGAGGCACTCTAAATCACAGTGGAGGCGCTGGGTTCTCGTGTGTGTACCATCCCTTCAGTTCAACTCTCATCTGAGAGGGCAGACGGGGCGTTTTCAGGGAGTAAAAACAGGGAGAGAGAGAGAAGTTGAGTGGCCCAGTCTCTTCTTCTCAAAGCGTTAATAAACTTCGTCCTTTTCATTTCCACTCTCCTATAGTTCCGAACCGATATGATTAGGGGCACCCAAAGTTAAGGTAAAATGTCCTCACAGTGGGACACAACTGAAGTGGAGAGGAAAAGAACGAGGAGGGAGAGATCATCTAGGGACAAAGAGAGAGAGAAACTGTTAATAAAAGTACTGCTCCGGTGAAAATATTTAAGAGCTAATGCGACAGAACGGGGTGGCTGAGGCACAGATGGAGACTGCATCTGGGAATAGAAACCTTTTGCCACTGCAACACGCTTGACGAGCAATTGGTTTTATTTATTTCATGCAAATAGATCCGGGCCTTTCACTAACCTGACAGCGGGGGCTGTGAGGTGTCGGCCTGTTTGAGGCACTGAGCGTTTCTGACTGCTTGCTGAGGTGCTGTGGGCAAAGATTGTTGCGATAGGTGGAGGCAGGGCTGTCGCGATATCAGATTTTCACAACATTATTATTGGATTAATGTGATATCTATAGACATTATGAGATCAGTCAAATTCATCATTTGTGTTTTCTATTTTATTTGGGCAAATTAATCAAACTCAAAATAGGAATATGGAGGCGGAGAGAGTGTAACAAAAACTGCAAAAAATATTTTAAAAATAATCATGTAGACGGGAGGTGACAACACCCCGTTTTTCTTTTGTTTTATTTATTTATTTTTATTTTTTGGGAGGAGTGGGGGGATTCTGCATTTAAAATAGAAAAGAGTCACACACTGGTGAGATAACAGCATTTCTCTGCCGGAGGTTCTTGAAAATCTTGTGACAGTTAGCCAGCATAGTGATATTGGTCTGGTTTTTAGCCGTTTTTTTTAGTAGTACAGCTTTGATTTATTAATTAATTTTTGATCAATTCATTCATTCAACCCTAATATAGAACATATTTTAAAAAAAGGATAAAAACCAAATGATTAGTATCAGAAATAAAATATAAATCATGATGAATGCAAAAAAATAAAATAAAAATAAATAAAAATCAACGGGCTGAGCAGAATACAAGTAATTCTATATTTTACTGAAAGTCTGCCAGTAATTGTTCGTCAAACAGTGTGATTTGAGCGGTGTGGTTGGGATTGTTCTAGATGCAGCAGTGAGTGAGGACAGAGAAAGAGAGAGGAGGAACAAGAGATCAGTGTGACTGTCTCTTTAAGCACATGGAGGGATAGAGAGACTGTCACAGGTTGGGACGGCTGACTGATTAGCGTTTGTTTTAAACAGCAGTGCTAAGATTGACGAGTTGCCTCCAATAGCTCTGCGTCCCTGACACTCTCTCACACCCACGCACTCAAATGCACTACAAAAGACATTAGATGTCATAAATGACTTAGATGACAAATTACAATGAAAAGGGACATTTTTATACTTTCTTTAGAAAATGTGAGTGCAAGGCTCAATGCAATGATGCAAGGGCATCGCTAGAGTGGGGTTACTAGAGTGCTAAGGTGATAAAGTTTGCTAGATAATTACCTGGACCAAATAAATAATCCCACCTTATCAGTCTCTGTGATATTCCGGGCTACAGATATAACTCGGACACCTCCTTCAATGGAAGTCAATGGGATTGTAATTGCAAATGAGGCACCAAAATTCTGGCAACAAAAAATATTCAGCCAAAATAGAAAAATCGTCATGTGTCTATTTTGTGAACACAATGTGAAAGAGCAACATCAGGTAAATATGTCAGACACTTCACCATGACTAAACATTTTGCTGGAGTATAGCAATACGTCAAATTTGTTCAGCTGAAATATTGCGAGAACTTTACTTGACTGAAAGAGTTTTAACTTGAGAACAAGACACTCTGGACATAAGAAAGAGTTCAATTACCCAAATTTAATAAAACAATTACCTTCACTTAGCTAAAAAAAATATATTTATATTCTGGTGCATCAATTTGTGTCCATTTTATTATACAGGCAAAAATTGTCTGTAGCACAGAATGTTGCAAGACGAGTTACATTCCAAAGTTTCATACTTAAATTATGCATTCACTAATCCATTCACTACTCCTGTGTTAAGAATATGCAGGTGTGCACATTCAAGCATGCAACCATGCACCCACACAATCTTGCACACACCCATGCAAGTGTGTAAACAAATCTAACCTATATGCCATGCCACAGGAAGCATACACACACACACACACACACACACACACACACACACTCACTCAGCCCCAGAGAGGCGTTGCTTTGTCATACCTCTACTCTCGACAGGCCCTGCCGTCTCCATGCCATGCTCAACTCTTCTGGCTACACTCCAAAGCACCTCAAAAGCACGCCTCGCTCTGTCCCTCCGCCATATGGACAGATCTGAGCCCTTTGTAGTCATCTCTCTATGGAGGGCCTACCTGACTAAAGCCCAGCGGACTGCGACCTGCAGGGATGAGCACGCTGGCGCCAGAGATTGGCTCTTAAACACGGCGTAACACTTGCCATCTGACTGCCGTAACAATCTGCACCCTACACACACACATTTTTCAAACCATCTTTTTCGAGAGTTCAAATGTAATCCATTTTGAACTACATGTAGTATGTGCTATGAAAAACCCAAATTATGACAAAAACTTTCAATAAATAAATACATATTTTCTTTCAGCAGTGGAATACACAATATATTCTGAAGAACGTGCAAGCTGCTATTTTTTCATAGAACAAAATCATATAGAGACCCCAGTACTGCAAATGTAACCCCTGAATCTCACGGACAATCTTCCAAACACCACTTTGCCTGGTTTACTTTCCACGCATGCCAGCATAACAAACTTAGTGTATTTACTAGTTTCCATATCAACACTATATAGAGAATATTCAATATCCTACCTTATTTCTTTGAGGCATAGATTTAACAAGATGCTCTTCTCTTGCCGATTTGTTGGCTGCACATCCATGATGCGAATCTCCTGTTCCAGCACAACCCAAACATGCTCTATTGGATTGAGATCTGGTGAGTTTGAGATGATCTGAACTGTGACATGCTGCGTTATACAGCTGGAAGTAGCTATCAGAAGATGGGTACGCTGTGGTCATAAAGGGATGGGCATGGTCAGTAACAATAGTGGTGTTTAAATGATGCTCAGTTGGTACTAAGGGCCCCAAAGTGTGCCAATAAAATACTCCCTATATCATTACACCACCAGCAGGAGCCTGAACCGTTGATACAGTATGCTTTCATGTTGTTTACGCCAAATTCAAACCCTTCCATCTAAATTTCGTAGGAAAAAATGGAGACTCAGACCAAGCAACATTTGTCCAATCTTCTATGGTCCGATTTTGGGGAGCCTGTGTGAATTTTAGTCTCAGTTCCATTCTTAGTTTATAGGAGTGGCACACAGTGAGGTCTTCTGCAACTGAAGTCCGTCTGCTTCAAGGTTTGACACGTGGTTCAATCAGAGATGCTCATACCTTGGTTATAACAAGTGATTATTTGAGTTATTGTTGCCTTTCTATCAGCTCGATACAGTCTGGCCATCTCTTCTAACCTCTGGCATCAACAAAATATTTTCACACAAAGAACTGCCACTCACTGGATATTTTCTCGTTTTCGGACAATTCTCTGTAAACCCTAGAGATGATTGTGTGTAAAAATCCCAGTAGATCAGCAAATTCTGAAAAACTCCAACCCGATCTCACGGGAATTCGTACGAATTTTAAGAGGTGGCTAATTCGTAACAATTCGTACGACTTCACTCGTACGAATTAGTACGATTTTGCTAAATGAATTCGTATGAATTTCGTATGAATTTTGCTAAATGAACTCATATGAATTCGTACGAATGACCTACCCCTGACCCCGCCCCTAAACATAACTGTCACGTGGGTTTAGACAAATCGTACACATTCGTACGAGTGAGGTCGTATGAATTAGCCACTTTTGAATCACTCGTACGAATTCGTATGAATTGGCCGTGAGATAGCGTAGAAAACTCAGACCAGCCCATCTGGCACAAACAACTATGCTATGCTCAAAGTCACTTAGGATATATTCACACTATTAGTCCAAATCCAATTATTTGTGTATCCGATTGGAATAT
This sequence comes from Pimephales promelas, assembly GCF_988280905.1. NCBI lineage: Eukaryota > Metazoa > Chordata > Actinopteri > Cypriniformes > Leuciscidae > Pimephales > Pimephales promelas. The sequence goes on from NC_142775.1 coordinate 20,060,611, forward strand.
TATCTAAAACGACTGACTGTCCACATTGAATAATCACAACTGTTCAGATGCTGCTTTTCCAAAATATCTGCATTGATTTTTATGGCAATGAAATTGCATTGGTAAGTATACACTAACAACAACAACTTCAACATGGAGTTGTTGGCAATATACAGTAGATGATTGTTACATCACGACCGTGTGATGCCCTGCATTGGACTACTGCGTATGAGGCAGCAGCAGAAACATTGGAGGCTGGTATGCATGCTTTATTCCATGCTTCCTGTTTCAAAACAGTTATAATTTCATGTTCTACTCGGCTGGGACTATGCAACAACACAACCTTGTTTCTTCACCGATTTTCAGCATGTTTCCTATAAAAATGTCTGATGTTTACATTCTAGGTGGTGTAAGAAAGTCATATAAACCAAACAAAATCTGATTAGAGCAGTCAGACTGAAACGGTTTTACAGAAATGTGATATGAATGTGAATATGAGCATTTCATGTGATTTTTTTTTTTTTTTTTTGCTGTTCTCACTTGGATTTCAATCGTATATGCACAAAAAAACGGATTTGGACTGAAAGTCTGAACAAGGCTTTTAATCACCTTTCTTCCCCATTTTGATTTTCAGTTTGAACTTCAGCAGATAGTCTTGACCATGTGTACAAGCCTAAAAGCATTGAGTTGCGGCCATGTGATTGGCTGATTAGATATTTGTGTTAATGAGCAGTTGAATAGGTTTTCCTAATGTTGCCGGTTTTGATAGTTTATGCATATATAAACTTGCCATAATGGTTGCAAGCCATGTGATAATCAATGCTGCACTGACTTTAAACCTTGATGTGACAAGTTTAGAACTTCAATATGCACAAAAAGTGATTTGAGAGCCATGATTTTATTATTATTATTTATTTATTTATTTTTTTTTACAAAAATAGTGACGTAAATGTTACTCTATTCCTCACACAAAACTTACTGTATGCTTATTGTAATATAGCGCACGAGTTTTATGGACTACTTCAATGGTGCTATCTTGTCCTTTTTGACTACCCCTGAGTGAGTTCACTGAAAGGACAAGAGCAGCGTGAATATTTTTCAGTATTTTCTATATTATTTCCAAAACAGAAAGACATACAAGGTTGGAACACCATGATATGATGACATAATTTTTATTTTTGAGTGACTATTCCTTTAAGTGTTATATGAAGACATCAGGAGGATGCTTACGCGATGACTGTGGGGTACAGCCCATAGCAGTGTGGATGTGTGTGTGTAGGGGAAAGACGGATGGCCTAGCTGCACCACAGGTGGCTGAGGCCCAGTGCAGGGAGGATACGGGTCAGAGAGACTCTGTCTCCAGCTTTGTGGATGAAGGCAGCCCATGTGGCTCTTTGAACAGAAAAACTGAACACAGAACAAATAGTAAGAACGCATTGACACAGACAGACACAGGTAAGATCTTTCCATACCACCCAGCCTGGAGCTTATGTATGTGATGGACATTGGGGCACTGTCTCCACTAGACCAAGCAAATGGCACTGGACTAAGGCTGAATTTGGTTAATTTCTGCTCCGAGTTGCATGTTAATGTTGTAGAGCAGATCTGGAAATATATTCTGCTCTATTAGCATATAACTAAATAAAGGACAAGTTGGGTATTTTACACTTAAAGCCGTGTTTTAAGATCGTTTCTGATAAAACAGAACGGTTAAGATTAAAATTTAGACGCATGCTTCTTTCCCAAGAAAAATCATGGTTCCAAGTGAGAAAAGTTCCTTGTTTCATAATCATTATTAGAAGATATCACTGAACATTTATTTAATTACAGCAAAAGTACATTTCTTAGTGAAGTAAAATTTTCATCTCGGTTTTTTGTGTTTATTTAAAATTAGACAAATCTGATATTATTTCAGTCAAATATATGTTATTTAACAGTTTAGATATTAGACAGTTTAGATATTAGATATTTAGTTATTTAATGCTGATCTAACCAACAGAAGACACTAGCCTGAGGCATGTCACATTTCACTTCCATTCTTTCAGGATCAAGAAAAAAAGTACACACTAATAAAACAAAACCACAAAATTGTGCTAGACATGCAACATGAAAGTGGGTAAACATAAATTCCCGGAACCCCACGTGAATTTACACAAACTGAGAAAGTCAAAGAATGCGTTGGCTACTGTCCATTTCTCTTATAGGACTGTTTACTTGGTAATGCCATGATCTCCCCTACTTACTTTTTCCACAGAAACCAAACCACAATATATTTTTTTAAAACAAACAATCAGGTATCAGTATTGGTTTTTAATATTGGCGTATTTAAGAAGTACTCGATCTAAAATATGGAATTAGACGGGTTTTTTTTTTTTGCACAAACACTCCATCTAAAGCTGCCGAACACAGGCCTGATTAGTTTACCTCGCCCTCAAGTGGTAGGATCTGGTACTGCATGTTTCTGTTGCCTCACCTGGGTGTGCTTTTGAAAACCTGTCTGATTTTGATCGGGCTGGTCTCCCAAGAGTGACTTACAAATTAAAAACAAACACAATTATACATCCATTTATAAATAGGAACAGTTCAACTGTTTTGAATCACATTTCCTGGTTCAAATTGCACAAATCACAAATTGCCCAGATAAACTCACGCATGCTTAGGTTGGTGGTTGGACACTGAACAAATGAGAGGTGCCTCTTTCATAGGTGTCCCCCTCTCCTTTAAAACACCCGAAACTCAGAAAAGACACAGAAACGGGCACTGCCATTACTTAACAAAGAGACTGTGACACTCGCGTTGACGCTGGGTCAGTGAAACCTGTCATGAACCGTGTGCATTTACAGCACTATTAGACATTTAAGCAGGATTCAGCCTCTCTCAGGCATGAATGTTTCCACTAGACCTGCACTAATAGCATCTAAACAGCTAATATCAACAGAACGGCCATTTAAATGCCGCACGCATGACTAATGTTTAGCTAGAGCTCTGTATCAAGCAAGATACCAGGGCGATGGGTAAGCGTTACCAGTTACATGGATCGTAAAATGAATGAATAAAATGATGAAATAACATTTGATATTAATTTATAGTTCATAATAAAATGCTGCTCTTAGGGCATTAATAGAAAAATCTTTTAGTACACAAGTAATAATCTTTTTTTGCGGCTTTTGTGGTCTATGTGTGTGTGACCCAGAAGCCTATGTGATTGAACACTCCCCTACCCGCACCCTCCCTTTGGCCCAGTCCAGATCCTTTAATTAATACTGGCTTAGACCCGATTGCTTCTGACACTACAGGGAGTTTCCTGAAGCCCAGCCTACTTCTGCTCCACAACACAGTGACCAAATCCACCGAGGCCGCCCACCTCCACTCAGACACAAGACCTTGTGAAGACAATAATTAAAATTACCCATATTCTAGTCACTCAAATAGTAGCCATCGGTCTTTACGGTCAATATCAAGCAGGCAAAATAACGAAGTTCTGGCCTCAGGCTCCTAAAAATGATCGGTTAACAAGTATTACCGAACAATCAAATAACAAACCACATCAGATTATTGGGCCTGAATTGTGGTCTATGGTGATAACGCACAGCAGAAAACCTAAACATTTTCACTCAGGTTAACCACCAGCATGTGGAGAAGCAAATCCAGAGAATCAACACAGCCAAATTTTCACCCAGCACAGCGTATGAGGAGATGTGGAGCATGTACGTTCCAGTGCCACGGTATTTGGCCCATCGTGGGGTCATAAATCCAGCAGTGCCCTGTGTGGAATCGCTCCAACTCAGAACTGCTATGATCCACACAGACTTGCGGGCTGCATGGTAAGCTAAACATTACATCAGACGGCTCCGGAAACATTTATTATTTATTAACATTTATTGATCGTTTTTTTCTTTTTAACTGAGGGCTTGTTTAAATGCATTTACGATATGAAATTCCAGCTCGAAATGCTAAACAGACATGCTGCTGTGTGTTTCTCGGAAGTAAATACCAGGTTTCGTTTAATTAGCGTGACACTGGAAACATGACTGAAGGCTACGGCTATAATCCAACATTTCAAACCACTGAATACAGTATTAACATACAGAATCTAATGGAATCTGGAATACAAATGCTGAGCGGAGGGGCAGCAGGGAATAAAAAAAAAGCGAACGTGGAAAGGCAGAGTGGAGGTGGGAGGGTGGAAAGGGCAGCGTGTTTGTTTTCTTGCCTCTGGCTAATGAATTTACAAAACTGCCAGGTGGATGCAAATGGCAGAGCAGGCGCCTCGACTCTGCAGACGGCAAACTTCACAGCATCTGTAGAAACGCCACAGTAAATCCAGAAGGCCTACATCAGTGTGTAAGCAGAGGGGGCAGGGGGATAAACAACCCTTCATCCTAAGGAGAAAGGCATACAGTCAAACAACTCTTTTAAATAGACCGTAAACAGATTAGCACTAGCACCAAACAGCTAAGTAGAGTCCAACGGCTTGAGTTTTTCACTAAATGACGGTCCATCTTCTCATTTAAAGACAGCAACTGTATTCATACAGAAAAACCCAAGCTAAATATTGCAATGATACTTCATAAAGCTTATCTACAGTACGCTAACAACCAAGCTAGCCTATAAACATACTGTAGTCAGTGGCATTACAAACTACTAACAAAAAGAAGCACATTAAAGATCATAAAGCATCAAATTTGTTGTAATAAAACATTAACACACATTAAAAACCTTGATTTAACTCAACTGCATCAAAAACGAGGCTATACAATACAGGGACTTTAATTTGTGATGAAATGGATGAAGCAACAGATCTTTTCTTTCTCATGGTGACGTACAGCCGAGTGAAACAAATTGAGAAAGAAACGGGCCTAAAGAGAGACAGCATTTACAAAAACTAGTTTGCAGGCTGTATTATGATTATCAGGGCAATTATATGAGGGAAAGCTGAGACGCAAAAGCTGCATTTACGTTTAACTCAAAGTCTTTGCGGTTACTCTTTTCCCCTGTGTAAATGTAGGCAGCTTTCTCTACTGCAAAGGAGATTATAATGTTATTCCCTCAGAAGATGATATACCGAACAAACATTAGATACGAGAAAAACATATTGCTCTCTGTAGCTTTTCTTAATGTTGTTGTATCATGACTTGTGCAAAGCGGTTCTGCAAAACCGGTGTTGCTCTCATACATCATACTCCAGGACTCACCATTGGGGGTCACTCTAAAATGCTTATTGTGAAAAAAGCATTTGTCTTTTCTCGACCGTGTCTTTAAATAAGCTTGATGACTAGTTTTAAGCTGAGATAGGGAGCTAGGGGGGAAAAAAAATGATATAAATTAGTAGTTGCTATTTTAGTTGAATGAGTTTCGTTACCCCTCATCCCTGGCAGTCAGTTAATTCGCTGATAAGCTCAGCAAAATGAATTCTCACATCTCGCTGAATAAAGTCCGGATAATCAGTACGATGGAGGGAGGGAGGGTTGTGGAAAGGGAGGAATGGAAGCTATTGAGCTTGGCCGTGGACCGCATCCAACCACCACCCTTCCTTCCCCACTCCACCTGGACAACATTTTCACCACCTGATACACATCAACATGGAAAACACACGTCATGTCACACGTTTACAGCAGGTACACGAGCTGAGAAAGCACAGCATCTTGGGATGTGAAGTGTAAACGAACTTTATCATTATTATCATTGGCTGGGGTGATTTTGTGAAACCTGGAGTGTCTTTTACTTAAACGGTCCAACTTTTTCACCTCCAGCTGACATAACCGTCGACAGCATGGCTGATGACTCAGAGGAAATTATTTGAAAAGGTTCCATGTGATATTTCAGAAGCTTTCCTGTCCAGGCGGCACATCGGTGTGCTAATGATGGAAACTTCAGCAGATTGACACCCAGGTCAGGCAGGATGGCACCGAACACACGCTATTTTGCTTGGATAATGCTGGCATTTTCGAAACCGCTTGCATAAATGTGGCGTCAATTGATAACATTTATCTTCTTGTTTGTGCTTTGACTGGACTCCAAAAATAGACATGACTGCATCACCCTGTACATGACATACACAAATCAAACTTAAACAGTATTCACCGCTCAAGTCAGAGTCCGATTATAACTGAGGCCTTACCACTGCAGTGACTCTAATGAAGTCCGTCTGCGCCTCCTTAACCTGAGTTAAAGGAGGAGTAGCGAACTGGTTTCAATTTAGACTTGTAAGGGACAGAAGCTTTCCAAAATCCCAGGCCTCATGACTTCCTTCCGTGGATGTAGAGGAATGCTGTCTGGCTTTATGCACTGCTGTAGGACTACAATAAAGCTAGAGGAGAGGCAAGTCAAGGGCATGTTTTTTTACGCTTTCTACGCAACTCTTTACCTTCATATATGAGAACTACATTTACTCTAAAAATGCTGGGTTGTTTTAACCCAATTTTGGGTAAAATGTGGAAAACCCAGCCATTAGGTTACATTTTTAACCCAATGGCTGGGTTTGTCCATATTTTACCCAAAATTGGGTTACAACAAGTCAGTATTTTTTTAGAGTGTAAGACTGGGCCAAATCGAACCAGAGAGTTAAACCAAAAAAATTAAAGAATCTAACTTTTTTTGAATTCCCCCCAATAATAAGCGGTTAATTATGGTAATATGTCAACAATTTTTCAGTTTTAAAGTTCAATCCACCTACATTCCACCAAAATTACACTAAATAATAATACAAAATAATTAAAAGCAAAACAAGTTGCATGCTTTAGTAAAATTAACAAACCTAGAAGAGACCTTCCAATAAAAAAAAGGAAAAAAGCAAAATGTAAAAACCTTGCTCAAAGCAAGCTTGCCGTAGCCTATATCAAACACACAGTGGTTAAAGCAGTCGAACAAGAAGTCCCTTTTCTGACCACGGCTGTATCCTGTATTTTCCAATTATCACCTTTTAAAGGCCAGCTGGGTGCATTCCAAACCATCAGGGGGCAATTCCATTTGCATTGCTCTGAGACAAAGTCATGCTCAAGTACGCTCATAGTAAAGTTCATTACGAGTGGAGAGACACCATCATTGCTTTCATTATTTTGGGAACAGGTTTCCTCATTTTCTGATCCTGGACCCACTTTATTGATCCAATCTTTCGCGCTCTCTCAGCTATGACACCAATCAGAATCTGCACAAAATCAGAGTGCTCAACGTGAGCCACAGGGAAATACACTTCATTACAGAGAAAAAAATGTCTGTGAGGATAAACTAGGCAGTTTGTTATCTCTATATTAGTTTTCCTCTGCCCTTTACTCTTTATCATCTTCATAAAAGCTTGTCTGGTCTATATCTAACTAACTGTGAAAGTTTCCTTCGTCTGGGTCATTGGTGCACATCATTCTTTCTCCTTAATACAGCATATATCATATATATATATATATATATATATATATATATATATCAAGTTTAGATGGACCCCAGTTCATTTGGCATTCAATTGTGATACATTTGACCTTACTGCCATTGTGGGTATTTTTACAGCATAATGCTGTGTCTGTGCATTTGGCACCAAAAGCAGTGGGACGGGAGCATAGCAAGGAAAGGAAAGTCAACAGGAACACAAAAACAGCATTATGACAACTCTCGGTTAACATAATGTCAGATCAAACAGCGTAGCAAGAAAAAGAAGCGGACAATGGGCACCCGTTCTCACTGGTGGAGATATATCTAAATCAGGAAGCTACTGTGTGAATGGAGGTGGGAGAATGGGGGGGACAAAGTACAAAGGCCTGCTTAGAGCTTTCGCAGTGTCATGGCCCCTGATCTGTCCAGACAGAGCAAAGGGGGTGAGGTGTGAAGGAGGAGAGAGACGAGGGCCTCTGGGACACGCACCCACCTCCACACCAGCAGCCCCTTAATGTGCTGTGTCTAATTCGTCCATTTAGGTTTTGGGGTGCAACAGTGCACAGACTCAGGTTTTTGGGCGGCCTCGGGGTGAGGAGCACGGCTATCACCTATCCAAACAGCTGGGGCCCAAGAGGGTAAACAAAGGCCTGTAGGAAGTAGCGCATGGCTGCGGCCGGGCCTGAAAGGCATGGCGATGTGTCTGAGAGACGGTTACTGTGGTCTGACTACAAGGTAGAGGTTTGCACGGGATGGATTATTCCGCTTCCGCACCAAAAAAAATCCGATTTTATCCCGCTCGTGCCATAAACATATACGTTTTGTCCCGTTCCCACCCGCAAAAGTGGTCTACGCTGATTTTTTTCAGTTAGATTCTGTCTCGGTTTCACACACGCACAATGCTTCAGATGTCCAGAACAGCCTTTGCGTGCTGTTATTATTAGATAATTATATTTTGCGGAAGCCCATGGGTCATTTAATTCTCCCGCTTCCCACATACATTTCAATATCTTCCTTCCCTCATATGCACTCAGCAATTTAAAACTTGTCCCGCGCCGCACTCTGTTGCGTCGGGTCCTGCGGATATCGAGGCCGCAAACCTCTACTACCAGCAGTGAGAGATATCCTGTTCCCTGGAAAACGGTTACAAAAAAACCCAAAAGGATGACCAGAAATTCGACAATCAAAAAGTGAGCCCACAACAGGTTTTTCCAGTAATTGTGAACACAAACAGTCCGTTCCAAACACAAGAAAGACCCCCAAATGTTATTTTGTTCCATTTCATATTTAGCGTCCAGTTGCCTTAATTTGCAATTTTGTGATGGGCTCATTGTCAAACGGACAGATCAAAGCTGTGCCAACTGGACTAAGGGGGGGTTGTGGGGACTATAGCCAGCAACGGCATTAAAGGGAAAAGGCCTCAAAAGGCTGTTCCTCTAAAGGCTTTGGTGCCATTCCCAGGTCGTCACTTTCAAATGACCTGGTCTGTAATTCACACGTCTTCATAATCATGGCCCTCCGTGTCGACTGAATACAAATCCATGCGGATCAGACAAATAAAAGGGCTTTGCTTTTTTTAAAAGGCCGGCCATGCCACCACCAATTTCAGCCTATCTGTTTGTTGGGCCGCTCGGGAAGGTTAAACCGTTTAGAGGACCTTTTCAGCTAAACAAACCATTCCCCCTCAACCCTTTCAGACATGAGCACAGAAAAAAAAAAAATGCCGTGGGCAAACTCACGAGGCTGCTTTTCTTTGTTCGGAAGTAACCACAAACAAAGAGCGTCATATGTTCTTAGGTACGGATAAACCAAACAATGCCAATCACAAACGTTTTCTTTTCTTCCTCTGGTAAAACAAGTAGGCCTATTTCAGTCGCAGCAAAAAAGCCAAAAAATGAGCCGAGACACTCTCACCTGTTACTGTTAGATCATTTTGCAGCTGGGGCAGATTCTGATGAAGAACGCTCTTCTGGGGACATTTACAAAGGTGTTAAAATAATTCACTTTGTGCTCTCACGGAAGCAGAATCAGAGAATAATTAGCCTAGTTGTTTGTTGGCACATCAGCTATTAAGTGATAATTAGCCTAGTTCAGAAGCGAAGCGTTTGAAAATGACTGCTTTATCTACGTACTCGTTCCCAAATGAACCTCTATGTTTTGTGTAACAATTAAACCTTCACTTAGACACATCTCTCAAGTCACCAAAAGAGTTAAATATTTCTGACCTAAAGCCCATCAGTTCAAGAGGTGAAAAAATTGAGGGATTTTAAACATATGTATGTACTACAAAAAGCATTTCATATTGGATTTTTTTAGATCCTGTGTAGACTCCTCTCCCAACGACAAAGTGAAACATTGGAGTATGAAACATATGGATCACACAAGGGTTGTCACCAATCACAAACTGGTGTTGATTGATGGGTATATTATGTGGCATCCACAATCACCCCCTACAGGTATATGACAGATATCTTTGTCTCCACAATACGCAGCACACACAAAAAAACACTTTCTATTAGATTTTTTTTCAGAAAACCTACATAAATTCCTTTCTCAACTGTGGATGTTATGTGATTGCAGAGTGCAAAAACAGTAGAACAATATTTTGGTAAAGAGTTTGCAAAATTTAGCCTTGCACTACCCTTAAAAAACATGTTGTTTGGCCCTAGTGTGACGTAACCACTCATATTTAGTGCTCAACCACTGCAAAATTGAAAAAAGGCCAGTCGTCAAGGACTTCCTGTATCACACCCTGAAGTGCCAGAAATAGGTTAGTGTAATGAACAGCATTTAATCAAAAACAATCTAATCAAAGACTTAACATGCATTAACCACAGTGTACTGTGAGTACTACTTAAAAAAACTATTAGAGCACAACACTATTACATTATTGTCCTTTGGCGTCCCTTCTTAATCACCTTAAATGCATGAGGCTTCCCTGCTATTTAAAGAAAAGTATGACATGATAACTCAGTTCAGAAAAAGTGCAGCCAAGAGTTGTTGTGCTCCTCCCAACCCAAGCTGCCGAGCGGTCAGGGAAAAGATTAAACAGACAACAAGGTCCGGAGAAAAAAATAAAGCTTATACGTCACGGTCACACTCATCCCAGGGGTCAGCCTCAGGCCAGACCGTGTTGCAGAGCAACACACGATACAGTATCACAGCTTTCTCAGCACCTTAACATGATGATCCCGTGATTAAGAATGACATGAGCTAAGCCCTGTCTGACACAGTCATCACACCGTTACCATGACGCCTCGGTGCTGACACAAGCTGCGTGCAAAGGGAAACGGGTCTCCAGTCGTTTTAGCAACGCAAACATACAGTCGCGACAAAAGAGACTGTAGTCATTGGAGACTGTGGTTAAACCAGAATGGCATTCAGAGTAATCAAGAATCCTCTGGATTAAGCTAAATCAACAGTATTTGTGGCCTAATGTTTGTTACCACAAACATGTATTTTCACTTGTCCCTTGTATATTATTTTATTTTATTTATTTATTTTTAAAAAAGCTCAAATTTGGGCTTCAGTGAGGCATTTACAATTGATATGAATGGTGTTTAACATTTGTTTTAGAGCCAGACCGATTTATCGGCCGATATTAGGCATTTTACAAACTATCGGTATCACCAGTTATAATGGCCGATAAACGAATATTTCAAAAATAAAATAAAAACGGACGAAACACACTTGAACGGGCAGAGAGAACCAGTTATCCACAAGTGAGATCATCGGTGAGGTGTGTTCATGGTGAGTTTGTCACAATACATACATTGCTTGAATAAGAATTAAAAGAACATCCCCACCAGTTATCTTAACTCAAATAAGCATGACAAAATTTGTGACCACCATGTCCAGTTTTGCTGCTGTTAAAGAAGCCGAGAGTGAAGCGGAATTAGCTAGTAATAATTACGTTATTTGTTACAATGTGACTAAAGTATTTCTTTAATAGCGCGTGACAGTTATAGCAATGAGACCTTGGCCTTGGCCAATCATCTCTCCTTGGCCTGTTATATTGAAAGTATGTTTTACAATTTGCAGTATGACGTTATCCATTGCTAAATTATGGCTCATCATAGACTAACCACAAAGCTAGCTAATGCCACTATCATCAGTCTGTTCTCTTGTGACAATAAAAGAAACAAGTTTCAAGTGTCTACTTTTTAAAATGCATTATCATATTATTTTAGTTAAAACTCATAAATAACTACAAATAACTAATGTTAGGGAAATCTGTCAATGTTTTGTTGTGCGTTTCTGAAATTAAAAAAATATCAGCCGATATATATCGAAATTTTTAAACCGGATTTTTAAACCAACAAATATTTATATCGGTATCGGGCTTCAAAATCCTTTATCGGTTGTGCTCTAAGTTAAAACCACTATTACAATACTATGGCCACTATACATACATATATATATATATATATATATATATATATATATAATTGTTTTCTACAACTTTGTCACTATGACAGTACAGTTGCCATTAACACAAACAGCTTAACATTTATGCCTTTAAATTCCCCCAATCTCTTCCATTTGCAAGTGCTGTAAAGTTGCAACTAGTTTTTCATGTTAATCAACATTATGCTACACAATTATGTTGAATGAGGCATTTAAATAGTGCTTTACGTACTACTGTACACCCAAGGCACTTTACAATCATATTGTATCAATCATATTGATTGAGCTCAACTTGTATTGAACCCTGAGTTTGAGCTGCCCCCTGCATTTAACCGCATCCGAAGAGCAAGTCATCTACCCCCAGTTTACAGCCGAGACTGACCTCCTGTATTCCTGTAAATAAGTGACGTGGCTTTAACGGTGCCCAGATCCAGCCATGGGAAAAGGTTTCCAGCCTCATCAGTCCTTCCCATAACAAAAGGACCACATTTCACTGCACCTCCACGAACAAAGGAATTTGGCCGGTTCCCAATAAGGAACTAAATTACGGAGAATGGCACACTACCTTCACAACTGACCCTTAAACTTAGGGTAAACCTTGTGGCGTCAGAACCAAGCTACACTGCACCATTTCACGGTAGAAAAATACAGACAGCTTTTGACAGTTGTTACCAGTTTCGAGGTAGGAAAAAAAAAGTGCCATCATAAAGCAGGGTCTAGGAAACAGGATAAGCACTCCAGCCAAGACTATAAAACGCTCGCTGGGAACTTGAAAGCCACGCAGGCAAAGTTGAGGTCTGCCATCTGGAAACAATAAACAAACAAAAACTAACCAAACAAATATTGCATGTACTCAGGAGGCACTAACTGTAACTGAACAAAAGGCAGCTGAGCCTGGAAACTAGCATCTTAAGGGGGTCAGTGATGCGTACAGACGCGTCCTACGAGGACAGATTTTTCTCTTGAGTGTGATGAGGGGAGGCGTTGAAGAGGGTAGTCTTTGGCTCGGTCGAGTTCCTGTTTGTGGCAGGATCTTGGCCTTGTTCTAATGAGCTGCAGCACTAGCAGGGCAGTGTTGGCCCAGCGATGTGAACAGGCTCCCATCACGCTCCCCATTAAGGGGCGCAAGTAAACGGTCTCGCTTGCCTGCGTGCTCCCACCTCCAAAGGCCGTACCAGTTCACCCCCCTGGGAAAAGGACAGGATACATGGAACAAGAATTTCAGGAGCAGGCGTTCTGCCTAGAGAGCTTTCGGAAGGGCAGAAGGGGACACAGTGGAGTAAGCAGTAGTTATGATATCTATTCAAAAAAGCTAAAAGTTTTCAGAGTACAAGAATCCTTTGGGGCCCTAGGGATGGGTTATTATGCTTGGCTTGTCGTCCAACATTCTACTAGCCAATTAGTTACTATAAGGCAACGTTCACACAGCAATATGGATGTCAGTCCTGTATCTGAGTCCTTAATACGTTCACACACAGTTTAGTTACGGGAGTGACAACCGCATTCTAGAACCACTCATTTACAAAAAACCCATACATTTTCAGGACTCAATACCAAATTCTTGAAAAACTCGCACTGTACGTTTGGAACCGGACTGGACAACTAGTTGTGTCACATCATTCAGTGCGAGAGAGCTGCTTCTGTGCTGCACAAACCCATGTCTACCGTCATTATTCTTGTTCTAAGTGCAACTCAAATGCCCCGCTTTCCACCTAGATATAAAAGCTGCTGTCGTTTAATAAAGATTTGAAAAATTAACTCGAGGCTTGATTTGACTAGAGTGATTTTTAAGTTTTATGGATGTCGCCGTCTTTGATATTGCTTTGGTCACTGTCACTATAGTTGCTGGTAAGAGTATAAGGGCATGACTTCCATTGCATATTCATACAGACATTATTCAAGACGTTAGTGACGTGTAAGTTGCTGTGCGAATGGAACATTTCGAGACTCACTCCTATATGTGGTTGCCAATCCCAAAATCTGAAAATATGAATAAGTCATGTTTAAATTGTATTAATATATTACACTGGCGAACCCAACTTATTTTGCTAGGTCTGTTGTTAAAAGTACTGATACTTCGGTCGATACTAAAATAAAATAAAAACAATGATATCCGGCTTTCTGCAGTACTAGCCTACAGTTTCTCTACTGAGTACCGCGTCCTACGGTACCTGCTGAAAGCCGGCAGTTTTCAAATCTCTGTCTGTATTTGTGTGAGCGTGCTGTTAAGAGTCACAATTTTCTATTTACAATACGCTTTTGCAGCCTTGAGCACTGTAGCCAATCACAGCCATTTCTGTTGAGTGTGTAAATGCAATAGCCAATCAGAGGCATTTGGTATTCAGAATCTGCTCAATTCAGCACAGTTTGTACCTGCAGTGTGTATTGTTCGATTTAGTTAAAGTCGGCACGCTCGTAAATCATTTAGTTATAACCAAAAAAGTATAAAGTGTATAAAAGAGGCTGTGGCTGAACTGAAGTGACATCAGCTTCATTGATTATAAAGGGAGTAACCTTTCATTAGTATTAACCAAGTCTTACCTTATACCAATAGAGCTGTATTTCTTTGTTTTTCATTTTATTTCTAACTTTTTCTTTGATCTTTTTAATGCAATGCTACTTGTTACTTAAAGTAACACTATTTGAAGGATACATCCTAATGTTGTGATGTGTTATTTACTCATTATTATTAATAGCATTAATAATCATCTGATTTCATTTATTTAATAGTATTCAAATAGTCAAAAAAACTATTAAAATAAAACGGTAACAATAGCTTTATTGTACTGAAATTGGAAGAACCATGAAATGTTACTGGTATTTACAGACTACTTAAATTGTGACAACCCTAATTGTTACATGAGTGGTTGATTGTATTATATCCCCAGTGTGTGTGTGTGTGTGCATATAACATGAAACATCCCAACCAACCTGAATTGATTTCCCCGCTATATCTTGTACTTTTTTTTTAAAGATGCGGTTTCAATTTGAAAAACAGTCCAACTTTTTAAAACAAGACACTTTCTGTTCCATGTCTTGCATATAAAAACTGCATTCGATTAACATAAGGTGAAACTGGCCGGCCTAATTATACAGGGCTTCTGTCTAATGATAACCTAGTGGTTTAAACATTTTTAAAAATACATAATTTTGTACTTCTAGCTGGTACAAATTCACTGTGCTGAATATAAGCATCTAAAGTACATAGCTTCTGACATTGGGACAAACTACTTTCTAGCCAGAAGGTGAAGCTAAATGACACACAAGTAGCAATAGGGAAGAGGAAGTAAGGTGTAATAATTGCGGGAGTGATATTCATAATTAGTAGGTTTTTTTCAGGTTTGTCATTTTCCTAACACATATCTGCTGAAAGCAGAGAAAACTGATTAACTCTCTCCAAATCCTACAGACGTGTGAATACCTGGAAAAAAAAAAAAAATCAGTTTCAGCCAAACCTTGAAAATCAAATTGGAGTGATGGTAATGCATTTATTGCATTCATAGAAAATACTAACCTGCTAATTTAAACAGGCATGGATACTTTAATAAAAGTGCTTGAATTTGCTTTTAGGGTTAGCATATTAAGCATATTGGATTAGAAAAATAATGTCTTTTTTTTTACCTACAAACACGTTTGGCAAAAAATTCAGAATATTTTTTTTTTTTTCCGTTTAAGGAACATTATGCATGTTTATATTAACATTTTGGCAGACCAGTATTTCTGTGAGAACAGCTGTCTTACTTTCTTATGATAAAAAACTGTGTAAAACAGACATGAATCCCTGAGAGAGAAAAAAAAAGAAAGAAAAAAAAAATCAGGACTCGGGAGCTTTGTTCTCCACAAAACACAAATCCCGAGCATTAAAAGCCTGTTATGAAAAAACAAGTCCAATAACCTAATTTTGACATTTAATAGTTACTATAAAATTAACATTTAATCACTCATTCAAAGCCATAAACAAACTTCCTAGCAACATAAGCCAAACGTTCATTTTGGGATTACAATAATTCATCCAACACAGTGGGAAAAGAGCCTTAAACCAACATGAAAATTACAAAAACATTTATAGAAACTACAACTGGCGTTTTAAAAGTCCAAAGCACTTTGAAACGCAGTGAGAGTATACAGCTTGCCCGGGTTGTAAATAAGCTACAAACACTATTCTAATATCGAAGCTATAAGACCGGTCAAGCAAGGTGATATATTTAGGATCGCCAGCGCCACCTATCCTCCAAACACTGTCGAATGCAGGGCTCGAACCTCCTGCTGCGCAGCCTGAACCACGACGTGCACATTTCCAAAGCTAATGAGAAACGGTAGAACGTTGGCTGGCTTGGTGGGGCCTCGCAGACACAGAGAGAAGGAGCCCGGCCCAACCTCAGGGCTCCTATCTCCCCATTTCCATGTGCTGCACCATGGGAAATCTGCTCCTATTATTATTTCTCCTCTTATTGCTTATGTTCTTTTAATATTTAATTCAGTCATTAAAAAAAGGGATGGATATGATTTCATTGCACGCTTCATCGCCGGAGACTAATTTTACTGTAAGTGCTGTTTGCTCTGGCCTTTAAATTAGAACTTAAGATCCGTGTTTCTACATAAAATAAACTGCCTCTGGTGATTTAGGT
The DNA here is from genome assembly GCF_988280905.1 of Pimephales promelas. Lineage (NCBI taxonomy): Eukaryota > Metazoa > Chordata > Actinopteri > Cypriniformes > Leuciscidae > Pimephales > Pimephales promelas. The sequence continues at coordinate 20,076,987 of NC_142775.1, forward strand.
GGAGAGATAGTAGATTTAGGTTTGGCATATGTCAGCCATACACTTATTCAAATATATGATGTTTAGTAGTTGTATGGTTGTACTTTAGACTAGAACAATATATTTATAGGACAAGACTATACAGCTTATTACCCTTAAAATGATAAATCAACAATATTAAATAAATCACTGATATCATGCAGGATATATCATGTAGGGTATTTTTCTTGATAAGTATTACTATTATTACTTAGACATTTTATAATCGTGGATTTCGTGGAGAATCGTGGAGTCGTTTTCTGGATAGTATATATTGTAGCATTTTAATGTAATGCATTGTTTAAATGAATATTACTATTATAAATAAATTGTATATTTTTTTTTTATTAATCATGAGGTTAATGCTATTTCCAAATATTAACCTAATATGTTTTTATTATTCGGCTATTGCTATAAATGGGTATTTTATTGCTATATAATTTCTAATAATAAATGATATAACAACAATTTATTTTTAAATAAACAAAAAAAATACACATATACTGAAAAAACAAATACAAGTAAAGAATATAAGTGTATTTGTGTCAATAAAATAGGAACCTGAAACTTTTCATTGACTTTCAGGCCCTGCACTGCCTAACTGGTGCGTGACCAAAGGGCAATAATCAAACGTTGCAAACACTGACACCATGGGGACTTGGAGAGAACTGCTTCCACAAACCTGAGCATCTAAACCACTACAAAAATTCCTTCAGCTGCCATCCAAAAACTGATGTATAAGACAGAAAATGCATGTTGATTACGGTTGATCTTGGCACAGCTTGGCTCTCCCAGTCCAGGTGTCTCTCCAGACCTCTGCCTGGAGTATGATGAACTAAGCGTGGCAGACGCTGTGGCAGGAGATCATGCAAGCCAACGCACACACCTCACACTGCAGTCAGTTCACCTGATGCAAGCAGTGACTCAGTGGTCTCTACGTAAACGTTTGCAAATAATTGTTCTGTTCGGTTTAGTCACGCACACAACAAAGTTGTGGAACACCAAATTTTAAGAGCTGTTTTTTTTTTTTTTTTTTTTTGTGAAAAAATGCTGCATTTTTTTCTATTTTTTGGGAGAAAACACGTTAATTATGCATCTAAGTCAAACGAATTTCAATTTTAGCAAACTGGCTCTATGGTTCTCATCATTTTCGTGTCACTCACACGTTTAAACTCGTGTGAATCAAAGGCAAAGTTTCAACATCCCATCGCTGTTATGTCTGAAAACAGTGAATATTCCCAAAACTGTTAATTCAATCCGAGCACAAGCTCGATCGGTGAACCGCACGAGTCCAGGGGTCTGGCTCAAGAACAAGATTCTATTGTTGCATTGTTCACACATTCCTGAAAGGCCATGTTTATACAGATGCGAGTCCACGGCCTATCTGAGGAGCCGCTCTCTGGCCGAGACCCTCCGTTGATCAAAGCATTTAATGCAAGAGCAGAGGCACTTGTTTGGGTCGGTGGGGACTCAGAGCACAAATCTCCATCTGTTGGCCGTATGGACCTTCTCAGTTACCTCCGGGACAAGAACGCTGCTCCGAACTGCCATCCCTCTAACATTCAGTTTACTCAGCTGGCTCCCAATCCTGTTACCTCCCCTTTGTTTTCCCCCAGAACATGTGTTAAGTTAATGCTCTGTAACAAATTTCAAAGGCCCAATTTAGGGGGGTCAACAACAGGTAATAGACCGATATATTGACGCACTGATCTGAAATGCGAGAGCAAGACGGACGCAAAACCGATATCTGTTTTTTTCTTTTTTTTCTGGTTATACGTGAAGTGCAGAGACAAATAAACACGTCTCCCAACCTCACACACTTTATGAGGGAGCGGCATAAATAAATACAGCTTATACTTATTCCACAGTAAAACAACCTCAGGCTTGCTTTGATCACACTGGGTCAGCCGGTTAACCCACATTTCGGTTACTCGGTTCTCTGTATAGTCCGAATTTCGTTACAGTGTGGCTCTGGTTTTCCTTCGTAATTGGATTAAGGCCACACACCTCTGCTCCTGTTACCGGCACCAATCAATGTGGAAATGAGTTGTCAACACATCACTATTTACTCAGCACTCATTTATTTTTCTATGGGATGCCAAAGGCTGCACCTACACTAAAAGGCACCAGATGAGGGGGGACCGACGTCTTTGAACATTTAAAATGATCTGTCCTGTCCTGTTGACTTTGTTCGGAAATGTCACAGTCCTTCCACACACACACACACACACACACACACACAAGGAATATTAGAACAGGAAACAACAACCTAATTTATCCCTTTCATGCGCTGCCAACGCAGTTGATATAAAATTCTAACTCGGGACAAAGACGTATATTTGATCCAGTAGTTTAAAAGCAAATAATATGAACAATTAACTTGATGGCGATGGGCACAGTGGGATATTTTAAGGAATGGCATTTAGCGTTTAATAATAGTGAAAATCTTATTATATAAGCAAAAACCCATCAAGCTTGGATTCCCGAAGAGAAGTTCATTAAAAATGTTTCCTAAATGAAGGCATCTAGAACGGCACCTTTGATTTATGCTAACAAAACCCTCTAAAATCACTTTCCAGCGCTTCCAGGTATCCGAGGGCATTTGCACAGTTGCTCCTAATTGAAAAAGTTATAGTAGCACATTACACTTCATGGTTTTATAACCAGTACTATAAAGCCTTGGCAGGCCTCAAAAGGGGAAGCTGCCCATTAACTTATAGGGTCCAGGCTAGGGAAGTGTAATTGACAAGCTCTAGGCTACTTTCATCACTTGTCGAGTTCATAGCGTCAATCCATGTTTCCACTGGGATGCTGTTGCATCTTTGACATGAGGGTGTTTGTGACATATACCAGTCTGCTTCCAAGCCAGTGGCTCTCGGCTCTCCATAAAACACACACACACACGCTCACGGCCCTTGGAATTGGGTCCAGCCTGTGCAGTTAGCCATGTGTTCAAATTTCCTTCCAAGCCAACTCAGTTTGCTTTGTGGCTTTTGTGGAAGGAGAAAAAAAAAAAAAAAAAAAACACACTCACATCAACTCCCACAGTTATTAAACAAATGGGAAGTTGATGATAATCCAGATCCTATATATGTGTGCTCAGGCAAATTAATTTAACAGCGAACGTGTGAGAAATGCATTCCTTTAGAGAAGCTGAACAAATGGATTTGTCTTCAAGGGATAACAAACATGAACTGCTGGTTTAATTAACAGAGTTAAACACATCCTCCTGGATGACCTCAGGCACCGAAACTATCATTGGACGCACCACATATTCACATAATAACTGCAAATATGACAAACCCTGGCGTGACAGTCACAGTTCACACTGTACATTAGCTGGCCCATCAGTGGAGCGCCTCTGGAAATTCATCTGCTATGAATTACAGCCACCTGGCACCATGTCCTGATGACCAATGCCCAATATGGACAGATTACTGGGACCTTAAAACCATGCCTTCTTTGTAATTGACATTTAAACTGTTTGAAGTCCCTCATTAAAGTCTCTCAAGAGGAATTAGACACAGATGTACCATGTAGAAATACAGTACTAATTTGCTTTAGTGATTTTGACTGGTTGTTTAAAATACCAAAGACAAGCTTGTCGTACCTTTTATTTTTATTCTTAAGCATAGAAAATGTAATGTAATTTAACTCATCGCGTCTGAAGAATGGCGAACACACTCTATCAAAATAACATTTAAGCATGTTTTTTTTTTTTTTTTTTTCGTTTTCAGAGATTTTAGACTGTATTTACATGTTGAAAAGTGTCTTACAACCAAATAAATAAATGCATTCAATGAGAATGCTGCACATTCTATTGAATTAACCACAGGTAACTCCGATAAAGATATATAAATGGTTAAAAAAAGTTCTAGAATAATTCATTATTTTAAGTACAGTATATTAAAGAGAGAGCTGTGTAATATTACATTTTTATTTTTTTATGCAAATAGCTTATTGTTCAAAGGTTTGGGGTCTGTCTGTAAGATTTTTTTTTAATGTGCATGAAAGAAGTCTCATATGCTTACCAATGCTACATTTATTTGATCAGCAATACAGTAAAAACAGTGATGAACAATAATGTTGTAATATATTTTTGTAATTTATTCCTGTAATTTATTATTTATGTAATTTACTATTGTGATGCAAAGCTTCAGCAGCCACTGGTCAGTGTCAAATGATCCTTCAGAAATTATTCTAATATGCTGATTTGCTGCTCAAGAAAAATGTCTCATTATTATCGTTGAAAACAAGTGTGCTGCTTAATATTTTTGTGGAAACCATGATACATTTTTTTTTTAATTCTACTTTGATGAATAGAAATTTCAAAAGAACAGCATTTTCAAATAGAAAACTTTTGTAACACTATCTTAATCAATTTCATGCATTCTCATTTTCTTATAATTGCTTTTTTATTACAGTGATTTGAGAGACTTAAAACAGTTTGAATGTAAATTGCAATAAAGGCATAGTCAGGTAATCTAGAATCAGTATGGCATGCCCATGTATTTATCTATTATTTTAAATAGTTGTGTATTAAACAGGATAAGTTACAGGCAGATCATGAACAGATGACAGGTGTATTAGCAAACTAAGCGCTACTCGACACCTTACTGTCTATTTCTTCTTACATAGCTATAGAATAATTTCAACTCAAAACAATATTTGCTTTGGATTTTGCAAAGTAAGACATGGTCCTGGATCAACATATTTTGTTGATCCTGGATTCCTGTCCCAAAATGTAGTCCTTACCCAATCCCTCATAACTTTTCCCTAAAATCAGAGGGTAATGAAAGGTGAATAGCAGCACTGATGCTAACATTACTTCACCCTTCTAAGCCTAAACTTGACATAAACTGTAAAATTATCCCTTAAATCTGATTGGTTGATTGGAAAGATGTTGATCAAGGAACATATGGTACTTGGTGAAATCACGTTTACCTTTTGATAACGCACTATTCGAAATAGGGATAGAGTTTCCATTCTGCATGTCTGATTAGGAAACAGTCCGTCAAATTGACCAATAGTTTTGAACAATAATAAACCTCTGCTTTCACCAACCAATTCACATTATCTGGTAAGACATGAGCAAACGAGACACATGGAGGATTAACTTAGACGTTAGGCGTTTAATGGCAGAAACAATTCATCAGAAAGAAACAGACAAACTGTTATTCTTGTAAAGGAAAGCATCCAAAAAGGTGTCAATGTCATACTCATAAAATAGCAGTTTTGTCATGTTCTCATTTAATTTTCTCCGCTTGTTATGAATTATTAATGCAAAACCGAACAGTGTCATTAACACACAACGTATAATGTAAAGAGGGGAGAAATCTCCAGCAAGTTCAAACTTACAGCACAGATGCTCTTCTGTGAGCAGCACGTCCTAAGCGCAGCGCCATGTCTTCGGCTTCCTCACATGAGCTACTCTTATTGGCTGCCTGCGTCGTCATGTGTAAAAGTAATGATTTTGATTGGCCAGAGAAAAATGGGTGCCTACATAAGAACCGCCCTTTTCTGATTTAAAGTGGCAGGCAAACGCATTCATAAATATCCCTATAATGTTCCTTTTTTTCTTTTTCTTGTTGAATATTTACTCAGCCTTTTATATACATTTTTTTCCACCTTTTAATGTGATCTATATTATCATGTCTAGACTAGAAGTTAATGTATGTTTGGAGACAATGTTCAGGAAATACTGCTGATATTATTGCTGCAATCTACAGTATACACTGTGCACATTATGGTAAATAAAATATATACATGACTTACTACATTATGCAACTAATGCACAGGATTAATCCAGAACACAATGTGTGGGATTATACCACAATGCAATGCATTAAACTGAGCTTCCATATACAATGTGGTGCATAAAGTAAAATCAAACTTGAATTTTAACAAAACTTGACTCATTACCTAAACTCACTGAGTTGCATTTTTTTTTAACCCAGAACTGGATTTCAATTCAAAATATTTTTGTTTTATTTAAATTTTTATAGTAGAATGTCACTCACTAAATGTAATACATATTACATGACAACAATTTAGGCACACTACTGTTAAAACTTTTTTTTAGCATGTCGTGTATACCGAGTTAAGCTGTTATTCCGTCCAAGCATAGTCTCAGTTTGGTGATGATCCTGGTTGTCATGTCTATGCGCTGACGTGCACGACACCATGACTGTAGAGCACTCCAGGAACCAGCGCACAGCGGTGGTGAATTACTACTACTACCATCAGCCAGGTCCATGCGTGGCAAACAAATGACACGCAATATTTGCCATGATTAAGTCAGCAGGGGACTCTGAGGAAATGTCAGGTTTCAAAAAACCTTTCTCTGACGATATACAGTACAGTATATGTGATGGTTGTGAACAGCATTGCTTGCAGGAGAGGAACGCTGTAAGTGCCAAAAAAATACCAAAAGAAAACAACAACAACTGTGGCACAGTCCTTCATAAGAATCTAAAATAAGTGAGCAAACCATGTCAGGATTTTCAAATATTAAACTATTTGGACAACTTAAAATTGTCTATTTTTAATGAAGATAGGCCTATACCTCACATATAGAATCTATACTACTACACTTATTAATTCATTTGATGCTAACACAATGAAATAAATTGCATAGAAGGACAGAACAGTAATGTAACGATCATACCAACTAAATAGTCTACAATATCACATCATAACAGGTGTAGAATGGGAAATCATAATCAACATATTGCATATAGGTTGAAATTCCATTGATGGGTTCCTTGGAAACTCCCTTTTTCTTGCCCAGTGCCTTTCATCAAACTCAATTGTCGTCTGTTAATCCAGTTTTGATAGCATTTGGCACACTTTCTTTGGATCACAGCAAGATCCACGACTTCTATTCTGGTCTCCCCTAGGAACCATAGAGCCCCCGAAAGAAGCCAGAGTTCGGTTGTCCCAAAAAGGGGGTCTGTGCCGTCTGATGAAAGTCGCTCAGATATGCACACGGCAAAATCATAATCAGACCATTTATTTCACTTTCTATTCCAAATCTGATACAGCAGCACCGGCATTATTTGATGCCACTGTAAATCATGAAAAGTGGATAATGGCTCAATGTTATGATTTGATGTAAGAATATATCGAATGCATATTAACTCTTGTCCGGCTTTGTTCTTTTTGGTCTACACTGGTACAAAATGGACAATGAATCAGCAGGGTTTGGTGTATTGGATGTCTGGTTGATTGGAAATCTTGAAATAGTGCCAAGTCTCAAGCTGGAGATTATGGATGGATGGAAAATCACAATCTAACTCTGCCATTTCATACTTTGAATTCTAGTATATCGGTTTTGATTTATTTATTGTCCTTGCAATTCTGTTTAGTTCATAAAAGTTACTTGGCTATTCGTCTTTGATGTTATTAAAGAAACAAGAATGAGTAAGTGATACAACAGACATCAAAAATTAATTTAATACATGATAAAAATGAATTTAAGTATGTATTTTATGGAGCCTAACAAATGCAAATCACAAAGCTTCAGTGCCATCAATGCTCTGCCAGAGTTGGCGATGTTCACCCAGGGGTACATCCCATCACAGAAATGTCACTGGATTTGGTATGAAACCATGACATTTAGATCTAAGATATCCATTGTGATTTCCAGGAACATTTATTTTAATTATAACTTTTTCAGACACACACATGCAAGTTAATGTTAAAATAATACCTGTATGCGAATATGTATATTCTATATATATGTGTGTGTGTGTGTGTGTGTGTGTGTGTGTGTGTGTGTGTGTGTGTGTGTGTGTGTGTGTGTGTGTGTGCGTGTGTGTGTGTGTGTGTGTGATTTATTTTATGATTAATAATGATATCAAAACAAAATTCAGTAAATTAAAATATATACAATGGTTTTAACACAACAATGATTTGTCAGAAGCACAACATAAACAAAAGAAAGGTATTTTCTTGATATAACTTAACAGATAAACATAAAATTGAATATTTTACAAATTTGAGGAAAGGAAAAAAAATGATTTTTTTTTTTTTTTTTTTTTTTTAACTGGCAAGCAACAGCAAATGAGACTTTCAAAGTTATGTTTCTGGGGTTTGTAGGGTAAGGAGGTTCTGAAACCTGCCAAAACAGTGCTGTGCTATGCAGCGGTAAAGACCTAACTCAAGACAGCAGCAATTTGTGACATTATCACTGTTCATTTATAATGAAGAGCCCAACCCAAATTTAAACCAGGGCAACATGTCACAAACAACCCATGTCACGGTCATAACACCTACAACCTGTAAAATCACGATGCCGAGACTATTTGTGCGTTGCCTTCTCGCATTAGGAATAATCTCAATTTTGGATGAGGTAGAGAGTCCCTTCGAACTGTACCGCCTTCTTCCGCAATTCACATTAAGTATTACAAATGATATCATGGCAATTTGTCACGCTCCTCAGTTCAGTGATGTTTTACCGACTCATTTACTATGATACCTTGTTACGGATCCAGCTGCGAATCAGAGGCTTGTCATGGGGCTTGGGGCAGACCCCCCTCTGCGGCTACCCAATGACCTGGAAGGCAATAGGGGATGCCAGTGCCTAGAGCATGTGCTGCACTGACAGAGCAGCAGGGCTCTGTCAAAAGGCCTCCCATACAAACTTTCCAGATCACTCTGTTTTTAACAGATGAGTAAGCAGCCACGGAGCGAGCCTTCGGATTTGTGAATCACTGGTTTCTTGTTTGGTTCTGGTGGCCCTTTTTGACACACCCTGTATCGCCTGCCTCCGAGGGGGATCGTGCACTGGTGAATCTGGGCAGAGGGGGGTGGGATTGCAAGTGGCAGGGTCACTGGTTGGGTTAAGCAACAATTCAGATATGTGCTTTTAACAGACAACTGCCTGTGAAGGTATCTTGCGAGATTTTCTAGCACAAAGATGGCGATATTGATATGTGCTGGTCTGGAGATGCTGGTCCCATCTGCTCTTTTATTGCATAATGGGCAGCTTAAAATCAGGCAATTCTTCATTTTAGGTTTATGCATAACAAAATATCAGCTTTAACACTAAATCTATCCAGGCATACAGTTCGAACTTCAGTGATTTGAGCATAACTGGCAATGTCACTAAACATTAGCCCCTTGAGGCCCAAAGTAAATGGAGTACAGGAAAGACTCTGAGTGGGATTGTGGTCATTGACCCAGTAGCTGCTTGCAGTCAGGGTTGGTGGACCTGATCTGCACATCAACAAAATCACAGGAAATGCTTTCATGATCGCCCAACCCCCCCACCCATCTCGAAAACAACTTTCTCACCTCATTTAACTAAATTAATGAACAGGTTCAGGCCCATTTCAAACAGAAAGAAAATAAAAGAGCCAATGAGAAAAACGGACAGTTCTGCACCTGCCGCGTTTGAAGTGAATGAGCATGTGTCGCATTTTAAATGCTCATGCATTTGATGGCATCATTTATTGTTTTGCATATGCTTAGATAGCATTGATTGTTGTGCTACTATTTAGTTCTCATGACCTCCTCTTTAGATAAACTCACTTTTCTCATGTGCCGTCTCTCTTTTCTGCTTTTTTTTCCCTTTCCCCCTCCTCTGGTGACCTTCCACTCTCCTCAAACAGACAAGGACAATATGTTTGCTTATGCCATGGTCATGTGATCTGTGAATTGATATGAGTTCATCCATTATTCATACGCAGTTTTGCATAAGCATTTCCCTATCATGCCTGTCACTTAGCCTACATAGTCAAGATTATGAAAGCGGCTCGTCACCGACACGGCCTCACAGTGGTCACAACTAGCTAGTTAGTACAGACATGACTTGCACAGGGGACATGCACCAAATGCCACTCCACTGACCCGTGAACTATAAAAACAAGCAAACAGCGACAGCAAGACATGCGGTGGCAGTATCTGATTATTAATATATTATTGGGGCGAGGAAACATGCACCACTGCCAAGCCCATGGGTAACATGAATTCATTGGCCCTCAAGTGCACGCCGGTGATGAGGGGAAAGGTGAAAACAGGTTATATTCCACTCACTGGACACATAAAAGCAGGTCATGTGACAAATTAGGTCTAATTATTGTAGCCGCCAATGAGGGCTTATTCTGCTCCATATGTATTCTTTGAATTGACACAATATATCTTCAGCTCAAGAATGCCGATAATTGTTTAGCTGAAACTGTCTAATGTAGAAAACTGCATGTAGTGTCAAACAGTGGCGAAAAAATTAAGATACAATTTATATTATAAATACATTTAATGCATTGTTGGAGTTTTAAAATGAGTTTTTAAAACTTTTTTAACCTTTTTATCAATAATGACAATAAAGATCAGGTCATCAAAGGAAACATTTTGGTAATACCTCTATAAGATGCATATATTTTTTAATAAAAAGTAGGCTACATAGAGATTAACATCACAGTAAGCTAACTGCTGCCCCAGTACTGAGGATGACTGGACTACCACCAAAAAAGTTATCATTAAAAAGTGTTTCTCTTGCAATCTACCATGAGTTTAATCTGTCAACTGTGTGAAAATATACATATAGACACCACCCATAGTGATTTCAATCGTTCAATCCTAAATCTGTTGCTTGTTGGCCTGTTAATGTTACATTAACCTTCAAATGGTCTTCGTTTCCTGTTTACACTTCTGGGCTTTGGGGTCTATTCGACCCCAACAATTGATTTATACCAAAAATATACATTTTTAATCATACAAATAATATATCATTTTTTTTTATTACTTCTCATCTATTCAGTAATGCTGTGTTTTTGGAGATATAAAGTACTTATATATACCACAAAATTCCTCAATTCCTGCACCAGTTTGAATATGAAATATTATTTTTTTATGATACATTGCATTTATGCTCTAGTACTAGGCCTTCATTTCTGTGTAAAAATTTTCAGATTTATGCCGTTTATTTTTTTTTGACACATGAAGAAAATATATTTAGTTTGTTTCACATTTCCCATTCATTTCAATGTGAGTTCATATTGACCCCGAAGACCAGAAGTGTGAACATTTTTTTTTTACATACCTTCAGAACAACCGAATCAAGCCCAGTTTTAGTGTGTATAGATAGATAATGTATGAAAAGTCATAAATTCCACTGAGATGAAGGGAACCTTTTTTTTATGAAGTAAAAGTCAATTGGGGTCGTATAGACCCCATGACCCGATTGAGGACTACCATGGCAGTTCTGTTCTGTACGAAAGAAAAGTTGGAAAGCACAGGCATGTATTCCCACATATCAAGGGAAGAAAGGTTGTGTCCAGATGTGCAGTTTATTTCATGAATAAAGGTATTCATAACAGTTTTAGTGCTTCACAAAAGTAAACATAATGCTATAATACGATTTAAATAAAAGTAGTGTTAAATAAATGAGGGACATTTTGTTATTGCCCCATCTAGAGGAAAAAACATTCAGCGGTTTTATGTTACTATAGCTTTTCCTTTTCCTCAAGCCAAACAATGACCAATTCACACTATCCTGACGCGTTTTCATTGTGTCCATCCTTCGGCGAATAAAATAACATAATTAACACTTTAAAGTGCTTAAGGTACCAAATTTGCACGAGTCCCTCTACACACCCTTAGCACTGACTAGCAGGACTGTAAAACTCTTTATGTTCGCACCTTTTTGATATAAATATATCCTCCCACCCTGGGCATAGGAAAGCTGTCAGTAGAACATTTGTTTTCCATTTTTCACCACTGAGGGCTGTTCAGAAGGCAGAAGTTTGACAAGGCGTTAAAAATGTACACCAACACTTACTATATGCCCTTCAGAAAATGTTAGCAGCTTAGCAGATGGGGTTTAATCTGGCACCATTTATTCTCTTCCCATTTTCTCTCATTCTAATCAATGCACTGAGTGTCCACACATTGCATGAAGGTGAGCACTTGAGTGCACTGACAAAGAGAGGTTCAAGATGGAACAGTAGCATCCTGCTAACTTCACTAAATACTTGTAACAGTTTTAAGATGCAGAAGTCAAGAGTATATTTTGGATTGTATTATATTTGAAGTTCATTTGTCACAGTGAAATTGTAAGGTCAAGTTGTGCACTGCATTGTGGGATACAGCATTTCTGTGTATTGCACATTTTGGCGAATGTATAGATTTCTCCTGCATACACAAAATTTGCATTCTGCACACCACACAGTATACAAACAGCATACTGCAGAGACTAATTTGGGGAGTATTTACACTACTCCACACAACCAAAAACAGGAATGGGAACTAACAATAAAAATCCACTTATAATAGATTGCACAATTTTACGAAAAAAAAAAAATTGCTATGTTTATTTTAAAATAAGGTACTGGTTTAGTCTCATTCCAATGTCAGCATATAAAAAGTGGTCTGTTTATATAACCCAAAACCATGTGGTTAAACCTCAGAAGATGTTACATGAAAGAGCTTTAGTCAAGAGGAAAGACAGTGAAGTTGTTGCTATTTTTCTTAAGAAAATGTTATAGCTTTTTTGCTTTATCACCAACCTTAGCATGTCCAAACCAATGCAATATGTTTTCAGTGACTATCAGTCTATCAAGAAATCTATCAGTCAGTACTGAAAGCAAAAAATTGTGTGCTCTAATGTGTTCTACATTTTATTGGTGTAGGGTTGGTTATGTGTATTTTGTAAAACATTTGATTAGACGCATCAGTTAATAAATTGTGTCATCTGTTAAACAGGGTCTTCAAAACTTTAAAAGTGCGAAGTAGCCTACTGAGAATCAAACTATATACATAAAGCTCTGTAAAAAACCTTTACTTAAGTACATACTTGCAGTCTTCAAAAATACAGGAAATATGTCATAGAGATAAGTATTCAAGTTAGCCTGACTTCGTCATACACATATTCTTGTCGGAATATGAGTCTGAAACTTCTTCATTGGGCTTTGATTATGAGGCGTGTCTTAATCGAACCAGGGGAAAAAAAAAACTCTGCACTCAATTGGATAGTCGGTAGACCTACAACTAATCAGAGCAACGCAGTAAGTCAAATACTTTGCATAGCGCAGTTTTCAACTATAAAACTTATTTTAGAAGTTAAATAACGAGTGTTGCTTCTTTTACTTACTCCTCCATGAGTGCGACCAAAAGAGAAACCACAACGACCACAGGCTTTTCATTACGTCCCATCTTCTTAGCGACCGTCAGAGCCAGCTGATAAGTTACGCTTTTGCCGAATCATGTAGAAAAGACGGCAAGAATATCTTTCCGAAAGACAAATGCCTTGATTGCAGTTTTCTGTTTGTCTATTAAAATTAATGCGCTGTCGATTTATTTCACAACAGACGCGACAGCGGAATCTATACATATAAATTCTCCAGCTGCAGTCATCTTAGAGGGAAACCAGTTAAGCGCTCTTTGATAACGTGATGATTACATCCTTGCAGATCATCTGTCCATCATCGTATAAAGCCCGCCATGGCAATTTGATTGGCCCAAACGTTTCTTGTCTGATCATAATTACTCCTCAATGGATCGAGTCCAGACCGAACTTCCCGACCAAAAAATGTTGTGGGGGCGGAGTTCAAGTGCAAATACGACCACAAAATGGCATTGGGACAACCTATAAAGGTCTGTGTCTGTGGAGAGAATTTTGGACAAATTGAGATTTCAGGAACATTTTCACTGGGCTTAAGAAAAAACTAGCACATTTTTGCGTTTAATGCCCACTTTAATGAAGCTATATCAGTTCTGTGCTCGTAAAATAGAGCAAATATGTCATGGAAACACATTTACATTTATTTATTTAGCTGACGCTATATATGTCAGAGGTCGCAAGTACGCGTTTGGAGCAACTAGGGATTAAGTGTCTTGCTCAGGGACACATTAGTGTCTCGCAGTGGATTTGAACCCGGATCTCTCACACCAAAGGCATGTGTCTTCACCTTATGAATTCACTTATATGTTAAATAAAAGTTCAATCTTACTCCGTGTGATATGACGACACACCGTAAACACAAGTCCTACACAGACAAAATGATATAGCACCCTATGAATAGATGGACACACATCTGTTACTTCAGTGTCTGAACCTTCAGAAATGAGACTCGCTATGGCTCAGAGCGAGCCCGTCGGAAGCTAAGCGATCTAGACGCGGGAGATGCCGCAACACAACCGTGTTGAAAGCACCCTGGAACACGTGGAATTCCGCGTGTCATGTGGTAAAGCGGACTGAAATAGATATCACCAGCACAGCCCGGAGAGTATAACCTATGCCCGCTGTTGACCTGATACCAGCAAGGAGAGCACAAAGAGTGGCCGAGTGACCGGGCAAGGCTCGAGTCGTCCAGTTGTCACCCCCTGATGCTGATGTGGTTTAATGAGCGGCGTGCTGTCACCACATATCTCTCCACTGCGTACGCTTGTACAATCTGGCAGCTGCAAAACCTGCTGGAGTTCGTGAAACTCCTCTCTTCATTATTAGATAACCTCCAAGTACATTACGTTCGTTTCACAGAAAATAAACACACTAACAAAACGGATGAGCATTTGCACGCAAGCCTTAAGAGGCCAGTCACTTCTCTACAATCGAATGTTGCCTCAACCTGCCCTGTAACAAGGTCCGTGGATGATGATGTCATTACAGTGTGTATATTACTCTGCTCTTCCGATAGTGTGTATGTATATTACTCTGCCCCCTATTAAAATATTCAATGGCCTCTTATTTATTTAGCCTATTTTAAGAATTTAGCCCCACATGAGCTTATGAAAAATCAACCTGTATTCAATTTAGTGTGGATGGTATTCTCTTTTACCATAATTGTGTAGTTTGTTCACAGAAAATGAGTCCTTGTCACAGAACCTGTCAATTTAGACATGAAAAAGTGTTGTCTCATCCATTTTTAAAAGTTGATAAGCATATTTATTTTGCTAACTATGCACAGCCATATGGTTGCATTTTATAATTAGCATTTAGCATTGTTGACTGTGACTGTCAGAATAGACCCGAGCCCACCAGATGAGTAGGTAAATCCAGGATTATAAAATTAAATACCTCTTTTTGCAGGAAAAGAAAATCAAAAATGGCTGTTGTGATTAAAAATAGACAGGTCACAGATATAAAATAAACAATCCACCTTTAGATTAGTGTTTGTTTGTGACCAACCTTTAGGACAGAGGACAAGTGTGAGCAGACGAGCACAGAACAGAAGACTACATTCATAGAGGTTCAGGGGGAAAAAAGTGCATTTCTGTAGATTTGAAGACGTCTTTACGGACCAGCCTCCACCCTGCATTCCTCATGGGCATCCTCCTGGAAAATGGCATAAGGTTTACAAAACATCATTGTGGCGGTGGCACCAATTACTGTTAATATATGTCAAATGGCTAAAGCAGAGGCTTAGAAGCAGACTGATCACTCCGATAACGCCAACTGTCACTCTGTTAGCCGAAGTGCAGCCCCACTGGAATAATTAGTCCACTCTCTGTGAATAAAACAATATGAAAACAGCCAAAATGACATCCAAAATATGGGCTTTGCCTCAGATGACCTGAAAACAGGCTATCCCATATAGACCGAGTACAATGACAACATCTTCAAACACAGAATTATATCAATATTGATTCCCCATATTTTTATTTTTATATTAATTTCATGGAAATCGAATTGGATCCTATCCTATAGTGAGGATAGTATCACAGTGCTTTGCTTTTAAATAGGAAGAAGTTGTTGGTATTATAACTTAAAAATGAACATAGATTTGATATTTCTTGAACAAATGCAAAGGAAATGAAAAAAGAATGAGAAATTAGTAATCCACTGACATAAAACAGTATAAAAACAATGTCCTATGCCTAAAAGGCTAAGATAAATATTTACAACAATATTGAAAGTACGTGTGAATGTAAAGGTGAATATTAATTGATTAAAATGAAAGCTCTAGCACCAAATATTGTACATACATGCATACAAATTATAGCCGTTTTTCATTAGTAGATTTTTCTAC
This sequence comes from Pimephales promelas, assembly GCF_988280905.1. Classification (NCBI taxonomy): domain Eukaryota; kingdom Metazoa; phylum Chordata; class Actinopteri; order Cypriniformes; family Leuciscidae; genus Pimephales; species Pimephales promelas. The sequence goes on from NC_142775.1 coordinate 20,092,976, forward strand.
CTTTACAATTTAGGATGCCAAACACAAGGCAGTTTTTCAAATTAAATCATACCTCATATACAGCAAGTTCAAGGATTAAATTAAATGAGAGTGACCTGACCTCACTGCTAAATTCAACATTAATCAGTTTGCAGTTTGAACAATCAATAGAATGCAGATGTTTGAATCTGCAACCTGTTCAAAGGGTTTTGACCAAACAAACCAACACAAATATTTTGACAAAAATAATAAAAAATATAGCTGCAAGCAGCCATTACCGGGGCCAAGCGCAAGAAGCGGCAACATATGCCAAAATGGCAAGGAGTGGCAGACCAACTGCAGCAAGGAGCAATTAAGGGCATTTTGAGAGAACTTTGGGCAAATGGCTAAGAAAATCACATAAACATTAACTTATAAGATGATTTAATGGGTTAAAACTTTCGAACAATAGGTGGCGCAGTTACGAAATAGATGTGATGTGGTCAGAGTGAGGTGACAATGACACATGCAAAGTTTGGTGTCAAAGTGTGAAGGCATTGCAGAGATAAAGCCTAAATAGTAATTTTGGCAGCATGCCTAAACTTTGATGCTGTGGTATACGAAAACGGTTTTGTCTATCATCGTGCAATTCATAACTTTTAGTCGGCACGGTCTGGAGATGATACGATTCAATTTTCGTGAAAATCGGACAAACGGTCTAGGAGGAGTTCGAAAAAGAAGGTTTTTCAAAGAAATAAAGATGGCGAACAGGAAGTTTGTCTGATTATGGAAAACCTGATATCTATGTTTTCAGGATAACCCAACGAATCTATTAAGATCAGTTTCATTGCAATAGGAAAATGTATTCAAAAGTTATTAGCGTTCTCAGAAATTAATTATAACTTTTGACCAACAGGTGGCGCTGTCTCAAAATCTTTTGAGTACCTTCAGGGCATGCTGCTTATGGCACACACTGAGTTTTGTAATATTACACCAATGCATTTGTTTAGTATAGCATTGTATTTCACAAAACTATTGAAGTCAATGGGAATTTCACGTTTTGTTCTATTATAGCGCCACCAAGAGGCTCAGTCCCACAATTTTTTTTATGTGTCCTCAGAGTGACCCCATACATATGTGTGTCAATTTTGGTGAAAATATCTCAATTTGCTTCCGAGTTATAAACATTTATATGAAAAAACACGTAAAAAATGACTGACACATGACTTTGTTTGAATTTTACTACCCCTTACTATCAATATTTTCGCATTTGGGCATTAGCGTATAGTTAACAAGCTATGATTCCGTGTTTCTGGCGGTGGTTTCGTCTCAATCGGAACAGCGGTTTTGAAGATATCGCCAAGTGTTTTTTTCGCGCTAAATCGCTACGCTACGCCATCCGTGAGACGAAACCGGACATATTTGGTATCGTTGGACTCGGCAACGATTCAGGACCTCAAAAATATGACTCCCGTGAAAATAAGTGTACCACACCCAAAGTTATAAGCGTTTGAATAAAACAATTCACCACTAGGTGGCGCTGTTTCGAAACTTCTCAGGCTCCTTCAGGGCATCGTACTGATGACCCATACCGAGTTTCGTAACAATTCGTTCATGCGTTCAAAAAATACAGCATTTTAGCACATAATTCAAAATGGCCGACAGCCAAAATGGCCGATCTGGGAAAATTGGATATCGGTCGACTCGGCATGATGCCCTGAATCTAACGAGACCAAGTTTTTGATTTTTGGACAAACCGTTCAGAAGTTACGAGCAAAAATAGCCATTTTTCATATCTCCGGACCACTAGGTGGCGCTGCGCCGAAACGCTGCATGTAGCCTCAGGTCATGCTTGTGATAACATGTACCAAGTTTGGTCTGAATAGGATTAAGCGTTGCGGAGATACAGCCTCACGTCTGTTTTTGCAAGCGCTACGTAAAATTAGTTTGCGCGTTTATCGACAACGGTTCTTCGAATCATCTTGAATTCCATAACTTTTTGTCAGCACTGCCTGGAGATGATCCGGTGCGATTTTGGTGAAAATCGGACAAACCGTCTAGGACGAGTTCGCAAAAGTAGGTTTTTTGGAAAATTCAAAATGGCGGCCATTTTTTTATGACGGAAAATGACGTCATAGGGTGCGATCGAATCGGCATGAGCTCAGGAACAAGAAGAAAAAAGAATTTTGTTGATAGGCCTTACGGTTCAAAAGTTATTAGCATAATAAAAGTGCAACTTTGGACAGTTGGTGGCGCTAGAGGGAATGAGTTAGAGACACCAAAATTGGTGTATTTAAAGTTGGGACTGTCCTCTATCAGAATGTCAAACCAAAACAACTTTCCCGCAAACCGGTCTATGGGCTGCCATAGACGCCCAGTCGGAAGAAGAATAATAATAATAATAATAATAATAAATATAGCTGCAAGCAGCCATTACCGGGGCCAAGCGCAAGAAGCGGCAACATATGCCAAAATGGCAAGGAGTGGCAGACCAACTGCAACAAGGAGCAATTAAGGGCATTTTGAGAGAACTTTGGGCAAATGGCTGATAAAATCACATAAACATTAACTTATAAGATGATTTAATGGGTTATAACTTTCGAACAATAGGTGGCGCAGTTACGAAATAGATGTGATGTGGTCAGAGTGAGGTGACAATGACACATGCAAAGTTTGGTGTCAAAATGTGAAGGCATTGCAGAGATAAAGCCTAAATAGTAATTTTGGCAGCATGCCTAAACTTTGATGCTGTGGTATACGAAAACAGTTTTGTCTATCATCGTGCAATTCATAACTTTTAGTTGGCACGGTCTGGCGATGATACGATTCAATTTTCGTGAAAATTGGACAAACGATCTAGGAGAAGTTAGAAAAAGAAGGTTTTTCAAAGAAATAAAGATGGCGGACAGGAAGTTTTGCTGATTATGCAAAACCTGATATCTATGTTTTCAGCATAACCCAAGGAATCTATTAAGATCAGTTTCATTGCAATAGGCAAATTTATTCAAAAGTTATTAGCGTTTTCAGAAATTAATTATAACTTTTGACCAACAGGTGGCGCTGTCTCAAAATCTTTTGAGTACCTTCAGGGCATGCTGCTTATGGCACACACTGAGTTTTGTAATATTACACCAATGCATTTGTTTAGTATAGCATTGTATTTCACAAAACTCTATTGAAGTCAATGGGAATTTCACGTTTTGTTCTATTATAGCCCCACCAAGAGGCTCAGTCCCACAATTTTTTTTATGTGTCCTCAGAGTGACCCCATACATATGTGTGTCAATTTTGGTACAAATATCTCAATTAGCTTCCGAGTTATAAACATTTATATGAAAAAACACGTAAAAAATGACTGACACATGACTTTGTTTGAATTTTACTACCCCTTACTATCAATATTTTCGCATTTGGGCATTAGCTTGTAGTTAACAAGCTATGATTCCGTGTTTCTGGCGGTGGTTTCGTCTCGATCGGAACAGCGGTTTTGAAGATATCGCCAAGTGTTTTTTTCGCGCTAAATCGCTACACTACACCAACCGTAACACGAAACCCAGCATGTTTAGTATCGTTGGACTCGGCAACGATTCAGGAACTCAAAAAGATGACTCCCGTGAAAATAAGTGTACCACACCCAAAGTTATAAGCGCTTGAAAAAAACAATTCACCACTAGGTGGCGCTGTTTCGAAACTTCTCAGGCTTCTTCAGGGCATCGTACTGATGACCCATACCGAGTTTCTTAACAATTCGTTCATGCGTTCAAAAAATACAGCATTTTAGCACATAATTCAAAATGGCCGACAGCCAAAATGGCCGATCTGGGAAAATTGGATATCAGTCGACTCGGCATGATGCCCTGAATCTAACGAGATGAAGTTTATGATTTTTGGACAAACCGTTCAGAAGTTACGAGCAAAAATAGCCATTTTTCATATCTCCGGACCACTAGGTGGCGCTGCGCCGAAACGCAGCACGTAGCCTCAGGTCATGCTTGTGATGACACGTACAAAGTTTGGTCTAAAAACGAGTAAGTGTTGCGGAGATACAGCCTCACGTCTGTTTTCGCAAGCGCTACGTAAAATTAGTTTGCGCGTTTATCAAAAACGGTTATTCGAATCATCTTGAATTCCATAACTTTTTGTCAGCACTGCCTGGAGAAGATCCGGTGCGATTTTGGTGAAAATCGGACAAACCGTCTAGGACGAGTTCGCAAAAGTAGGTTTTTTGGAAAATTCAAAATGGCGGCCGTTTTTTTATGACGGAAAATGACGTCATAGGATGCGATCGAATCGGCATGAGCTCAGGAACAAGAGGAAAAAAGAATTTTGTTGATAGGCCTTACGGTTCAAAAGTTATTAGCATAATAAAAGTGAAACTTTGGACAGTTGGTGGCGCTAGAGGGAATGCGTTAGAGACACCAAAATTGGTGTATTTAAAGTTGGAACTGTCCTCTATCAGAATGTCAAACCAAAACAACTTTCCCGCAAACCGGTCTATGGGCTGTCATAGACGCCCAGTCGGAAGAAGAATAATAATAAATATAGCTGCAAGCAGCCATTACCGGGGCCAAGCGCAAGAAGCGGCAACATATGCCAAAATGGCAAGGAGTGGCAGACCAACTGCAGCAAGGAGCAATTAAGGGCATTTTGAGAGAACTTTGGGCAAATGGCTAAGAAAATCACATAAACATTAACTTATAAGATGATTTAATGGGTTATCACTTTCGAACAATAGGTGGCGCAGTTACGAAATAGATGTGATGTGGTCAGAGTGAGGTGACAATGACACATGCAAAGTTTGGTGTCAAAATGTGAAGGCATTGCAGAGATAAAGCCTAAATAGTAATTTTGGCAGCATGCCTAAAATTTGATGCTGTGGTATACGAAAACGGTTTTGTCTATCATCGTGCAATTCATAACTTTTAGTCGGCACGGTCTGGAGATGATACGATTCAATTTTCGTGAAAATCGGACAAACGGTCTAGGAGGAGTTCGAAAAAGAAGGTTTTTCAAAGAAATAAAGATGGCGAACAGGAAGTTTGTCTGATTATGGAAAACCTGATATCTATGTTTTCAGCATAACCCAACGAATCTATTAAGATCAGTTTCATTGCAATAAGCAAATTTATTCAAAAGTAATTAGCGTTCTCAGAAATTAATTATAACTTTTGACCAACAGGTGGCGCTGTCTCAAAATCTTTTGAGTACCTTCAGGGCATGCTGCTTATGGCACACACTGAGTTTCGTAATGTTAGACCAAAGCATTTGTTTAGTATAGCATTTTATTTCACAAAACTCTATTGAAGTCAATGGGAATTTCACGTTTTGTTCTATTATAGCGCCACCAAGAGGCTCAGTCCCACAATTTTTTTTATGTGTCCTCAGAGTGACCCCATACATATGTGTGTCAATTTTGGTGCAAATATCTCAATTCACTTCTGAGTTATAAACATTTATATGAAAAAACACGTAAAAAATGACTGACACATGACTTTGTTTGAATTTTACTACCCCTTACTATCAATATTTTCGCATTTGGGCATTTGCATATAGTTAACAAGCTATGATTCCGTGTTTCTGGCGGTGGTTTCGTCTCGATCGGAACAGCGGTTTTGAAGATATCGCCAAGTGTTTTTTTCGCGCTAAATCGCTACGCTACACCAACCGTAACACGAAACCCAGCATGTTTAGTATCGTTGGACTCGGCAACGATTCAGGAACTCAAAAAATGACTCCCGTGAAAATAAGTGTACCACACCCAAAGTTATAAGCGTTTGAAAAAAAAAATTCACCACTAGGTGGCGCTGTTTCGAAACTTCTCAGGCTTCTTCAGGGCATCGTACTGATGACCCATACCGAGTTTCGTAACAATTCGTTCATGCGTTCAAAAAATACAGCATTTTAGCACATAATTCAAAATGGCCGACAGCCAAAATGGCCGATCTGGGAAAATTGGATATCAGTCGACTCGGCATGATGCCCTGAATCTAACGAGATGAAGTTTATGATTTTTGGACAAACCGTTCAGAAGTTACGAGCAAAAATAGCCATTTTTCATATCTCCGGACCACTAGGTGGCGCTGCGCCGAAACGCTGCATGTAGCCTCAGGTCATGCTTGTGATGACATGTACCAAGTTTGGTCTGAATAGGATGAAGCGTTGCGGAGATACAGCCTCACGTCTGTTTTTGCAAGCGCTACGTAAAATTAGTTTGCGCGTTTATCGAAAACGGTTCTTCGAATCATCTTGAATTCCATAACTTTTTGTCAGCACTGCCTGGAGATGATCTGGTGCGATTTTGGTGAAAATCGGACAAACCGTCTAGGACGAGTTCGCAAAAGTAGGTTTTTTGGAAAATTCAAAATGGCGGCCATTTTTTTATGACGGAAAATGACGTCATAGGGTGCGATCGAATCGGCATGAGCTCAAGAACAAGAAGAAAAAAGAATTTTGTTGATAGGCCTTACGGTTCAAAAGTTATTAGCATAATAAAAGTGCAACTTTGGACAGTTGGTGGCGCTAGAGGGAATGAGTTAGAGACACCAAAATTGGTGTATTTAAAGTTGGGACTGTCCTCTATCAGAATGTCAAACCAAAACAACTTTCCCGCAAACCGGTCTATGGGCTGTCATAGACGCCCAGTCGGAAGAAGAATAATAATAATAATAATAATAATAAGAACCGGCACAGATACAATAGGTGCCTCCGCACCTTCGGTGCTTGGCCCCTAAATATAGCTGCAAGCAGCCATTACCGGGGCCAAGCGCAAGAAGCGGCAACATATGCCAAAATGGCAAGGAGTGGCAGACCAACTGCAGCAAGGAGCAATTAAGGGCATTTTGAGAGAACTTTGGGCAAATGGCTAAAAAAATCACATAAACATTAACTTATAAGATGATTTAATGGGTTATCACTTTCGAACAATAGGTGGCGCAGTTACGAAATAGATGTGATGTGGTCAGAGGGAGGTGACAATGACACATGCAAAGTTTGGTGTCAAAATGTGAAGGCATTGCAGAGATAAAGCCTAAATAGTAATTTTGGCAGCATGCCTAAATTTCGATGCTGTGGTATACGAAAACGGTTTTGTCTATCATCGTGCAATTCATAACTTTTAGTCGGCACGGTCTGGAGATGATGCGATTAAATTTTCGTGAAAATCGGACAAACGGTCTAGGAGGAGTTCGAAAAAGAAGGCTTTTCAAAGAAATAAAGATGGCGGACAGGAAGTTTGTCTGATTATGCAAAACCTGATATCTATGTTTTCGGCATAACCCAACGAATCTATTAAGATCAGTTTCATTGCAATAGGCAAATTTATTCAAAAGTTATTAGCGTTCTCAGAAATTAATTATAACTTTTGACCAACAGGTGGCGCTGTCTCAAAATCTTTTGAGTACCTTCAGGGCATGCTGCTTATGGCACACACTGAGTTTCGTAATGTTAGACCAAAGCATTTGTTTAGTATAGCATTGTATTTCACAAAACTGTATTGAAGTCAATCGGAATTTCACGTTTTGTTCTATTATAGCGCCACCAAGAGGCTCAGTCCCACAATTTTTTTTATGTGTCCTCAGAGTGACCCCATACATATGTGTGTCAATTTTGGTGCAAATATCTCAATTTACTTCCGAGTTATAAACATTTATATGAAAAAACACGTAAAAAATGACTGACACATGACTTTGTTTGAATTTTACTACCCCTTACTATCAATATTTACGCATTTGGGCATTAGCGTATAGTTAACAAGCTATGATTCCGTGTTTCTGGCGGTGGTTTCGTCTCGATCGGAACAGCGGTTTTGAAGATATCGCCAAGTGTTTTTTTCGCGCTAAATCGCTACGCTACGCCATCCGTGAGACGAAACCCGACATATTTGGTATCGTTGGACTCGGCAACGATTCAGGACCTCAAAAATTTGACTCCCGTGAAAATAAGTGTACCACACCCAAAGTTATAAGCGTTTGAATAAAACAATTCACCACTAGGTGGCGCTGTTTCGAAACTTCTCAGGCTCCTTCAGGGCATCGTACTGATGACCCATACCGAGTTTCGTAACAATTCGTTCATGCGTTCAAAAAATACAGCATTTTAGCACATAATTCAAAATGGCCGACAGCCAAAATGGCCGATCTGGGAAAATTGGATATCGGTCGACTCGGCATGACGCCCTGAATCTAACGAGACCAAGTTTTTGATTTTTGGAGATACCGTTCAGAAGTTACGACCAAAAATAGCCATTTTTCATATCTCCGGACCACTAGGTGGCGCTGCGCCGAAACGCTGCATGTAGACTCAGATCATGCTTGTGATGACATGTACCAAGTTTGGTCTGAAAACGAGTAAGCGTTGCGGAGATACAGCCTCACGTCTGTTTTTGCAAGCGCTACGTAAAATTAGTTTGCGCGCTTATCGAAAACGGTTATTCGAATCATCATGAATTCCATAACTTTTTGTCAGCACTGCCTGGAGATGATCCGGTGCGATTTTGGTGAAAATCGGACAAAGCGTCTAGGACGAGTTCGCAAAAGTAGGTTTTTTGGAAAATTCAAAATGGCGGCCAATTTTTTATGACGGAAAATGACGTCATTGGGTGCGATCGAATCGGCATGAGCTCAGGAACAAGAGGAAAAAAGAATTTTGTTGATAGGCCTTACGGTTCAAAAGTTATTAGCATAATAAAAGTGAAACTTTGGACAGTTGGTGGCGCTAGAGGGAATGCATTAGAGACACCAAAATTGGTGTATTTAAAGTTGGGACTGTCCTCTATCAGAATGTCAAACCAAAACAACTTTCCCGCAAACCGGTCTATGGGCTGCCATAGACGCCAAGTCAGAAACGGAAGAAGAATAATAATAATAATAGGAAACGGAACAGATACAATAGGTGCCTCCGCACCTTCGGTGCTTGGCCCCTAATAATAAGAACCGGCACAGATACAATAGGTGCCTCCGCACCTTCGGTGCTTGGCCCCTAAATATTGTCTGTTGTACAAATATAGTTTGATCTTTATATATATATATATATATATATATATACATATATATATATATATATATATATATATATATATATATATATATATATATATATATATATATATTAAACAGCTGCAAATGCAAATGCAAATGCAAAAAAATAAAAAATAATAATATGATGGTTATTAAAAGGTTAAATGCATGCAAAGGAATCAAAGGGACCCGTCTTCATCTCCCAGAGGAGCATACACATTTTCTTAAATAAATTATGTCACTATATGACAAGTAAATTAAGATGCTGTATGATCTTAATTTAACTTTATATTAGGTAAACCATAATTGTACAAGGTAGAAAAAATAATCATAATTTTAACTGTAAAAATGCTACAGCGCAAAACTGTTAATTGGTTAACAAAAAGTTTCCATACTATATACGGTAAATAACTGTGATAGATCGCATGGTACTGTAAAATTATACAAACTCATTGTATAATTTACAGTGAAAACACTTAAATTGACATTCCGACAATTCCCTGAGTGACGCTTCACATTTTATGACTTTTTGTTGAAATAACTATAGTTCCTCATAATTTTCTTGTTTTGTTTTTGTATAGGGTTTTATGTTGAATTTAATGTTAATGTTTATTGCATTTTATTAATTTCATTTGTGTTATCACAATGGTGTTTACTCTCACTGTGCAGCTTTTATATCTAAGTATTAACCTTCTTATAATAGATCTGCTTGTGATGAGCTTTGTTTGACATGTGACTCATCTCTGCTGTGTTGATCCTTGATTGTCAGTCTATTACATAGATACAAAACAGATATCAATACTCCAATGGGTTGGTAAATTAATATTATATCAGATAATGAAATACGGTTTATTACTGTAAATTTTAACTTAAGTCTGTAACATATTGTCTGTAACATTTTTAACAGTGGGCTACTCTCTCTCTCTCTCTCTCTCTCTCTCTCTCTCTCTCTCTCTCTCTCTCTCTCTCTCTCTATCTCTCTCTCTCAAAAAAAAAAAATCCTCTTGATAGATTTGTAGTTCCTATAAAAAAATGTAGGAAACTCCTTTATATACGACACACACAGTGGAAGAATCAAACACATTTTCACATAAATAGGGAAAATTTCTCTGTCTCCCTCTCAAGTGTTTCTCTCTCTCTCTAACTCACACACACACACACTGCAGGGCAGACAGTCGGGGCACGGCTCATCTATGTGAAGCCAGCTGGCTGTGGCGTCCCTGAGAGCCGAGCACTTGTCCCCTGCTGAGTGCAATTGAGAAGCGCAGACCTGCCTTTACTCTGCACACAGCCCAGAGCCAGGCCTGACAGACACTGTCAGTCTGAAACACAGCGACGCAGGGCCCGCAGCCTTATCCCCACTCAAACAAGCAAACATCAGGCCTTCGCAGGGCACTTTTACCTTTGTGTGCTTGCGTGTCCCACACTCCCTACACATTTTTGTTTTCTTTTCTGAAATGAACTCTGAGTGTCGGTTCCCATAAGAGGGAGGCAGCAAAACGGGAGTGCCAAATTTGACAAGCGGCTAAAGGTACGCAGGGCGTCTTCACACGAGTGTAAATAAGTGACACCACCAGAGATGTGCGTCCGAGAAAGCCACGTGTAATTGGTGATGATGGGAATGGACACAAGCCACATGAGACCGCTGACAAAGAACCAGCATCGCCACCAACAAAGGGCTGGCGGGAGAGATGACGGCTCTGAAAGGGGCAGGGCAGCTTCAAAGCCCGCCAGAGTCGTTCTTTTCTTCTTCACACACACCCAGAGAGCCTCTAAAAAGTGATATTTCAGCATATCATTATCATTCAGCCTGGATGAATTCACAGTCGAAGATCAAAAGAACAGTTGCATTAGAGAGAGATAGCGATATATCATAATTACCCCGGGTGGGCCGAGACTCGAATCTAAATGGGTCACATCAGACTATAGGTGGACAACATTACGTTAGAAGTTAAGGTACATTAGAACTGCACTGGGGAAATGTCCAATAACAGAGGGTTTACCAAGGTAAAGCGAGTTGTATTCGGCTGGTCATGTGATCTCCAACCCGGTATCACGACAAGACGTGAAATAATCACGTTGGTCCACTTTGGAAAACGTGTACGGTGTAGATGTCACGGTTTAACAACCTCAAACGTGAAACTTACACGTTTGCATTAACACGTTCCAGTGGAGAGATAGGATGTTGACCTACACGCAATGTAATATGTTGTTTTAGCGTACCTTTTGCTTAAACGAGGAGCTGGGGACGCCGGAAAAATAGACGTTTTACTCATTAGGCTACTTCGTTAAAAACCTGACATTTAGACGTTTTTTTTTTTTTTTTTTCGGCGTGGGTCAAGGCAAATGAATCCTTTTCACCTTGAAAATAATAAATGTTTTTTTGCATTAATAGAACATTTCTCAGTGATCGTCAATAAAACAAAATTCAATTTTCCTCGGTTTAATGAAAACCAATAGGTCGTTATGGCAGAGGCGATTGCCTGTAAAATAGGTCAACATCCGAATATCTCTCCACTGGAGCGTGTTAACGCAAACAAAGACGCAAACGTGTAAGTTTCACGTTTGAGGGGGTTAACCCGTGACATCTACACGTTTTCCAAAGTGGACCAACGTGATTATTTCACGTCTTGTCGTGATACTCAAGACTGAGACAACCTGCTCTAAGCAGAATAAAAATGAGATGTGTGAATGTAAAAAGTTCTATTCATTTCTTTGTGTAAAATTTTTTAATGTCCACATTGAACCTAAACCGACAATTTGGACTTTCACCATGCAGCTCATAAAGCCTGTAAACCATCAGAATTATGCCATCTCCTAAAATGTTATTGGTAAATCAATTTAACTGATAATAATCTCCACTGTTTAAATAATCGAATTAACTATTCAAATAAGTAAATGCTGAGTAAAAGCAATATTTATTTATTTCAATTTAATTTTTTTAATTTATTTTTTTATAAAACATCCATATAAAGACTAATAAAAATTGAGATGCACTTTTTATTCATGCATATGTCACTTGCACATTTTATATATAGCTATATTTTTCCGTATGCAACTTTTTGTGCATTTCTGAATTTATCAGGCAGGAACTCCTTTAAGTGATTTGATGGTACTTGGTTCCCTCTAGTGATCAGAGAAGGGATTATCAAGTTTTATTTCAGTTAAAATGAAAGAACTGATTTATCTTTTTAAGCAGTATGAACCTGCATGTCTTAACCTTCATTTTAGCGTGTCTTGTCTGGCTAAACAAACTACTGTCAATAACATGCACAAAGGCTGCACCTGGTATAGCCATGGCATTTGGCTTGGCATTTTCACATCCATTAATAATTACTGTCATCTGTGTCTTAGGTACTGGACCCCTGTGTAGATGATTGAGACCATTTCACTGAAATAACTGCATCGAATTTGAAATAATACTCAAATACAAATCTGGAAGATTACAGGTCACATTTTATGTAGTAGCCTAAAGTCAAAATTTGTCATGAATGATTAATAAAGTGAAATAATTCACTTTCTTAATTGCTTACAGCATTTTCTTTAAAATACACATAACATCCTGTTTAAGTGAAAATAAAATTAATATAGTAAAGCCTTTTTAATATCAAATCAATTCCAAACTCAAAAGTGATTTGAAATTTGCAGAAAATCCAGTGACTGCCTATATTCAGTTTTACCTGTTTTTCTTAAACTGACTTTAGCTCAAAATCTCAAAATGCGTAATTCCCTCCAAAACGATTTAATCTGTTTCCCCTTCTAAACCAAATAGAAAAAGGTCAGACTCCTAAGAACTGACTTTCATGTTGAGTCTCACGCTGGTTCATCACTTTTAGTGTTTTTAAAAACACTTAGGCTACTGTCACTTGCCAATGCTCGCAAAGACAACTGTCTTTTGTGAGCTTTTCCCATTCAGTCTACAGTATCCATCTATCCATCTCTGTCTGTCTGTCTGTCTGTCTGTCTGTCTGCTTAATCAGATATTTCTAGTGTACTTATTTCTGGTCCAGCATAGATATAATTGGACAATTGTCCTCAGCGTTGTAAACATGCTTCGAAAGGCCGAGGTGATGAGCAACGTGAAATTGAAATGTTTGAGTCAAGTACACTTTACAAAATCGTGCAGCATGGAGTAGAGGGGACAGGAAGAGTTCTTTAACTTTGTGTCTGATTATAATGAAGCATGCAATGCTGACCTACATCTGACACCGTCCACACGAGGCACTGGTGTTGTGAACTGTCTAAACTATATCATAACTGTAAGTGACTGATGATTATGACCTTTTGCTGCTACTAGCAACTAGTGTCGAAACCAGCTGGTTTTCATGCCTTTTATTTGGAATTTTTTTCACTGGCACGTTCCTGGTTGTTATGTGATTCCCTTCCTGCTCATGTGAAAAAAAAAAAAAATGGGGTTGTGGGCTACTATTATGTTTTACCTAATATAACATTTAAGATCCTTAAGATCCAGACATGAACATCTTAACTTACTTGTCATATAAGGACATAATTTATTTAAGAAAGTGTGTATATTCCCCTGGTAGATGAACATGGCCCTGTCCCAAATGTGCCTAAAACACTCGCGGTCTTCCTCTGAGTTTGCACTTTCGCAGGGCAGACAGCAAAAGTGCGTATTGAGGGTGCACATCGTCCGTAAAGGGGGCACCAAAGACCGAAAGTGCATAATAAGTGTGCCATTTGGGACAGGGGCATCATGTTGTGTGCTATACTTTTACTCAATGAGTGTGTTTGAAATCGCCCCTTTACTTTCATTCACTATTCCCTATCCACTAATACAGTCAACTTGAAGGAGTGAATGAAAACGAGTGAGCGAACTCGAACAACGAGTGCACAGGAAGGGCTGCAGCTTTTGTAGTTTGTGGTTGCTGTTTAATAAAAATGTGAAACTTGTCAAACTGGCTCCAGTAGTAATGAAAAGATTTATCTTGAATTCTATCATGGAAGCATGTAAGCTTTTTAAACTATTCAATTATCAATCAAAATGGAATTTATACCTGATATTACGCTGTACCACGTTGGACCAGCGGTTTGAAAATGGATAGATGAATGCCATCTGGTGAAACAAGGGAATTCATTCAGTATAACCCTCACAGTGCATTATGGGTATTCTCTTGCCATTGAGCGTACATCAGTTGTACACTCGTTACTGCACTGCATTGCTGGATTGAATGAGTTGGATGACATACACTATGGTTTCGGACACCAAATGGCTGGCTGCCTCAAATAGTGCAGTATTTAAAATAGAACTCTGGCGCAAAATGAACCTTTGGTCTAATAAAACATCATTACCTAGTCAACCGTTCTCTTAGATTTGTTTTCATGATAATCGAATGTAAAGAGTTTTATCTCTAAAAAAATGTTTAGTGTACAATGCTTGTAATGGGGGCATTTACTAAGTAAAAAGAAATCGCTAGTTAATACCACTAACAAGACTCAAAATAGCCCCACACTAACACAGTAACATAATGAGGGTCCGTACATGCAAAACGAAGCATTGAGAACTTTGTAAGTGTACAGACCGTTTAATAAGACAGTTCACTTTGTGTAATCCACGAACGTCGTTCATACAGTTCAGAAGTTTACTGAACTTCATACAGTTCAGCTCACTAAGCACGACGTTTGTGGTTTAACTTCTTGTGACTGTTTTCCAAAGATGGCTCCTGCCTGTATACACGAAGTGAACTGTCTTTATGAAGTATCTTCTTATTAAACGGTCTGTACACTTACAAAGTTTTCAATGCTTCGTTTTGCATGTAGGGACCCACATTATTTTACTGTGTTAGCGTGGGGCTATTTTGAGCCTTGTTAGTGGTATAAACTAGCGATTTATTTTTACTTAGTAAATGCCCCCAGTACTAGCATTATACACTAAACAGTTTTTAGAGATAAAACTCTTTACATTCGATTATCATGAAAACAAATCTCAGAGAACAGTCGGCTAGTACCAATGTTTTATTAGACCAAAGGTTCATTTTGCGCCGGAGTTCTCCTTTAAGGGTATAGGGTGTGCGATTTTGACCACAGCTTTTATATAGTCCGAGTTTCCATTGTGCCTCGTCTAGCTTTGTGTCGATATATAACCTGTTGTTTGTCAAGTCATGTTTTAAGTTAAGTTTTCCAAGTCTACAGTTTGTATTTTGTTATCACACCGATAAACTTCACCTGGGTTCTCGCTTTCAACTTGCCTTCAAGGGACATATTACAACTTTTGTGTTTTAAAATTATTTGTGTACATTTTTTTTTCAGAGAACAATGCTTTCTATCTCATTTTAATATGAATATGCAGAGGCTCATAGTTGTCTCTGCATATTGAAGCCATTCGTAGGTAGATCTTCTTTCGAAAAAGTGTGAACACTGTGGCTTTGTGGCACATTGTTTATGTCAGAGGTTTGACATGTCTTTTTGCTGAACCAATGATTTACTCAAGATATCTTCAAAGAAGCAAGCAAATATGAAAAATAATGGCTAGATTTGCTGATTACCTTAAATGTCAATAAATATCACTGTCAGTTCGTATTGCCATTAACACTTTCTTGAACGTGCGGATGCAATTGGCCTTTTTTGTTTCTTCAAGTGACCTTCGAAAAGCCTATAAATCAGGTCTGATTAAGGTCATTATAAGTGAATTAACACATTTTGACAAATCTTATAGTAAATTATTACTACAGTCTGATGAACGAATTAGTTCTGGTATGAAACTCTAGATGGCACAGACTGACATGTCCTTAATTTACATAGTGCAGCTTGGTTGCTGTTGCTTCAAATACTGGTAGCAGTGCAAAACAGTTCCACCTCCCCAGCTCCACCTGTAGAGATCTGCAATGGGGATCTGCTATAATCCATGCTATTTTGCAGCAGCAGGAGCATGTGTTAAAGGCTCAAAGTAATGTCTGTGAATGTATTGGCAGCAGCACAGCAGATCTATTCTGCCAAGACCAAATACATTAACAATGCCATATCCATTACCATGCCAATCTCTCTGAGAGTTATCATGACAGAATTATAACGATACAAATGTGTTTAGTAGGCCTATAACTTGTAGTGCATTCCACAACAGTTGCTGTTATGTTCAAAGATTATGTAAAAGCATGTATGGTGCCAGGCTGCCAGCCTATGCTAGATCAAGACCACATGGATATCTTTAAGCAAAATCTCTAGCACGGTTTTTCACCTTTTTTTTGTGTTGTGAAATGGATTGCATTTTTATTTTGTTGTTGTTTTTTACTACTTTCATTGGGAAACTGCTGCCATGTCGAACATGAGGATGAGGTATAGTGCGGTAATAAACCACAGATGTTATCAGCAGCTTGACTTGCTTGCTGGGGACTGCAGAGCTGTGTTTTCATCCTAAATCAAAGTTGCACAAACTCTGCATACTTTGTTTCCGTTTAAAATCGACACCTTGAGCGACTTCTGTTGGTTTCAGAACCGTAGCCTAGCCTACTCTTATCAGTTCAACTGCTGAAAACCTGAATTTTGTAATGTTATGTTGAAGGACGTTATGGAATTCAGATAATGTCTGTAGGCTACTATGTAATGATTGTACAGTACAATTAAAATACAAGCGTTGCTAAGTCTGCAGTCTTAACGCTTTACATCAGAGCGTCCGTTAACCGAATTGATGTCACCTGAAAATCTGATAACATCAGCAATTTTCATTTAACCAGCTGATTTCTGTAAATGACTGTAAAAAACTAAATTTATATTGCAGCACAGGGTGAAGTCAGTAGCCTATACATTAACGACAATTAAATGTATATTAAATTAGACAAATAAATGTAAATTTAATATGAAAGTAACGTTATGTAAATCGCGATCTGTGGCACGGCAGGATTTTGAGCCGTTGCTGGGCGCCGCAAATAGACGCCAAAGGGCGTCGCCGATGTGTGTGTACACTCATAGAGAATAATGTGTTCGGAATTTAAAGACATGGCGCTGCACTTCTTGTGCGATGTGCGACCCCTTTTAGGAAATCGACAACCCGGTCTCATCCCAAATCGTCATATAACTGACGTTTTGGGACGTCTTTTGACCATACGTCAATATTCGCCTTTTTAGGGCCCCCTTAAACGTCGGTAGATGAGGTTATGGGATCCTAACTCTACCCCATACCTAAACTTAACCCTAAACCTAACCCGTCACCTAACTGACGTTAAAGGTAAAGCGTCAGTTGTATGACGGCCCGGGATCGCCATCTACCGACGTTTAAGGGGGCCCTAAAAAGGCGGATATTGACGTATGGTCAAAAGACGTCCCAAAACGTCAGTTATATGACTTTTTGGGATGAGACTGTGTTAAAATCGACAGCGGCCGACACGAACACACACACCTATTTATTTGATAATAAAACCGTAAAGTACGCTAACACTATCGTTCAGGACAGCGCCACTTCTCACAAATACACCAACATGATTGGAGATCAAAGGTTTAAAGCATTAGTTCACTTAAAAAAAAAAAAAAAAAAAAAAAACTTTTGCTGTTAATTTACTCACCCCCTTGTCATCCAAGATGTCCATGTCTTTCTTTATTCAGTCGAAAAGAAATGAAGGTTGTAGATGAAAATATTACAGGATTTTTCTACATATAATGGACTTCCATGGACTCCACCAGTTTCAAGGTCCAAATGACAGTTTCAGTGCAGCTTCAAAGGGCTTTAAACGACACCAGACGATGAATAAGGGTCTTATGTAGTGAAACGATCAGTCATTTCAAAAATAAATAAAACATTTTAAGTTTTATAAGCACAAATGCTTGCCTTGCTCTGTTCTGTGATGCGCGTTCGTGACTCTCCTGTTCGAACTCATTCATCAAAATGAACAAATCTTTTTAGAGTCATTTCATGCATTTTGTTTGTTGAATGCATACATACACTAGATGTTGCCTTGGCTATGGCAGTTCATTAGAACGAATACGTTAGAGCCGCCATCTTGGAACAGGGGAGCCCCTCCACTTTAATGCATCAGCGTCAATGGAGACAAAGTTCTAACGGAAATAAAATCACCATAAATCATCATGAATTCGATTTTTTTGTTTTTTTTTGGTTCGTTCCATGTATTTATCATTGATTCAAGAAAAAAATTAAAACATTTTTTTTTTAAACATTCTTCCTATTTCAGATTTCATTCGTGTGAACATCATACACAGCACAAAAGTACGCCACCATACATTAATTCTAAGTAAAGGCAGAGAAAGCAACGTTACCTTGCTACTTCCTATGTGACCCTGTTCCAAGATGGCGGCGGTGACGTCTTGTGTATATGTATGCGTTGAATGAACGAAATGACTCGAAATGAAATGAATGAACGAAATGAAAAAGATTTGTCCATTGAAGTCCATTTATATGGAGAAAAATCCTGTAATGTTTTCATTAAAAACCTTAATTACTTTTCGACTGACATGGACATCTTGGATGATATTGGGGTGAGTAAATTATCAGTTTTTTTTTTAAAGTGAACTAAATAATTCTTTACTTGGCATGAAAAGTACATGTAAAGAAGTTTTTATCTGATAAACGCTGGGATTGGTGGATATGGAGCAGGCAACTGACCCAGACATAACCAATCACAGTGTGACAGACGCTTAACATAGCACCAACTGCAATGTTTATTTTTTTTTGAACGTAGCCTTCTGGCAGTCTAGCTCGGTATTTTCCATGGTTGATCGAGCCCCGGAGCACCCACGGTCTCGGCGCCTATGGGCAGCAGTGTGTGTGCTCCCTGTGCATGTATTTATCCTCTTATTTTTGAAAAGGGATGTTGTGAGACCCTGCAAAAGTACCTCAACACACTTGTTGGCATGTTAACTGGGTCAGTGCTGCAGAAACAGGAGCTTGTGGTTGTACCGATAGTACCTGAGAAAAAAAAAAAAAAACTATTACTGCTGATGTTCCTTATGACTGTTAATACTGAAAAAAAAGAGTAAGCATTGACATTTAAGAGAACAGCTAAAATAACCACTCTAACATTTAGTATATTTTAGTTGGAATTTCTCTGATCATTTGATAATGGCAAACACTATTTTTATTATTATTAAATTTCAGTTTTATTAAAAAAATATAACTGAATAATATTAAATTGAAAAAAAAAAGAGACATTACACAGATAAAAAATGTTTTCATTACTCCGAGTCACATCTACCTTACCTAATCTCATCTGAGCAAAACCAATCAGGTTAAAGGGGTGGGTTTCTATTGAAGGAAAACCACTTACTAACTTAGTCACATCACTTTCCAATTCAAAGAGAGAGAGAGAATCAAACGTGCTGTGAGTATCAAACATTTAATATTACTTTTTGATCTGCAATCTTTTGGATCACACAAACACACATACTGTACATATGTGAATATTTAATTTTATAGATCATTTTTAAAGATGAAGCATATGCTAATATTTTGATATTGATTTCCTCCTAAAAAAAGTTCTATTTCCCCAAAACGGTCTCAGGAAAATGACAGATCAAACTCGACTGGAATCTCAGACGATGCCAATGAATGACAGCGACACAAACCAGACTTGCGATGTTTTTGTCTACAAGGAGTCTGC
Source organism: Pimephales promelas (assembly GCF_988280905.1). Taxonomy (NCBI): domain Eukaryota; kingdom Metazoa; phylum Chordata; class Actinopteri; order Cypriniformes; family Leuciscidae; genus Pimephales; species Pimephales promelas. The sequence goes on from NC_142775.1 coordinate 20,112,510, forward strand.
TAGGATCCTCTTTCCCATTTTCTACTGCCTGATTTTTGTCATCAGTGTGGCAGGTAACAGCCTGGTCCTCTGGATCACCTGTCAGAAAAAGCAGAAGATGAACTCCACCACGATGTATCTGATCAACCTGGCCATCTCCGACACCCTCTTCACCTTGGCTCTGCCCAGCAGGATCACATACTACATCAGAGGCTTCGACTGGCCATTTGGAGATTTCTTGTGCCGGCTGACTGCCATGATTTTCTACAGCAATACCTATGCGAGCATCGCCTTCATGACCTGCATCAGTGTGGATCGCTACTTGGCCATGCTGCACCGTCAGCGCTGTCAAAGACTGAGGAAAACCAAGGTTGTGCGAGGGATCTGCACTCTGGTGTGGGTTGTGGTTCTCCTTGAGACGTCCCCGCTGCTCTTCAAGAGCACCATGGAAGACAGACCCGGTCATCGAACATGCATGGAGTTCTCCAATTTCGATGGCCACAAGATGGCATACGGTCTTCTGTTTGCTTGCGTCATTGGGTTTTGCGTGCCATTGGGACTCATCCTGTGCAGTTACAGCAGAGTCAGCTGCAAGCTCTACAAGACGGCCAAGGAAAACCCGGTGACCAACAAGTCTGGAAGCAACAGCAGGGCCAAAAATATGATTCTGCTCATTCTGCTGAGCTTCATGGTGTGTTTCAGCCCCTACCACATTAACATCATGCAGTTTGCAGTGAGAAGGCTATACAATGAGCCGTCTTGTGAGGAGTTAAAGACTTTGAAGATGTCCTTGCAGGTAACCGTTGCCATGATGAACTTTAACAGCTGCCTTGACCCTCTTATTTACTTTTTTGCCATCAAAACATACAAGCAGAGAGTGATGAGTCTTTTTAAGAGCTACATTTCCATTTCGGTATCTTCCAAGAGCATGCAGGAGAACAGCAGCAGTAACACATGAGGACCAATATTACACAAAGTAAAATCTGATTGTGTAAACTGCAGAGGAAATGGCTGCACACGTGTGGAAATGTGGTTGGATTGACTGCAGAGACTTATCTTTTTTGGAGCAATTTTCTTTTTTCTTATTACTAAATGGGCTTGAATCCAAGGTATTTGATTTATTTGGGGATTTTTGACCACATTATGATTTTTCTAAGATCACTGACATACTCTTGTCTTTTAACACATTTTGTGAGGTAATACATATTTGTTAATGATTAAAGTGCTGTTGGATTCTCTTTTTGTAACTTGACTTTTTTAAAACAAAGATTAATGCTTATTGTTAGTTTATGTTAGTTATTGCATTAAGTAATTTTAACTAATCAGATCTTACTGTAAAGTGTTACCAGAATAAATAATTACGTGGAAAAGTCCCACATAAAGGTCAAGGAGGCTAGAAACCAATAGATGATTCTGAGTAAGAATGAGTGATGTAGGTGTATGTTAATAAGTACTGATGTTTCTTCAAGCTGCTGTTGAATTCTGCGTTTTGCTTTAAAGATGCTCACGATGTGTGTGTAACACATTGACCAACCCCAATAATTTTCCATTTGGGAATGTAATGCTTATGTAGCTGCTAATTGCTCTAAACAACTTTCTTTTGACCACTTTTTGAATACAAAAAAATTATAATAAAAAAAAATCATTATCAAGTTTTGTGTTTTGTATCATTATCATCTCAAAAAAAACGAATTTGCCCTTTAGTTATCAACCACTGGGAAAGCACAACGAGACTCAGAACACCACAACAAGAAGACACTTATCTAAAGTCAGAATCACATCTTCTTAGAATATCATGGCACTTGAGTCACTCTTTGCAGTTATATATGAAACAAATCAACTGAAACAGCGTTACTACGAAACAGCGATGACTTCACCATCAGACATTTCTGCGGGCAGCAGGGACAAAAAAGCGCACGGCAACACATGTTTGATGGGTGCATGTGGGTGTTAAACATACACATGGCAATGAGGTTCTTTTTCCTGCTTAATTTCAACTGAGCATCAGAACAGGATATCAACATAACCACAAGCACAAAAAGCGTCTTTTTAGCTGCTACAGGTGGTCTGATAGACTTTGTTGTGTATTCCATGAAGCTACGTGTCTATAAAAAAATGCGGAGAATGTGGCAAGCATGTAGCAGCCTACACAACACAAGGATGTAGGTGGCATGTAATGTGGGTGGCAAATTGTCTTTGTAGAGAATATATACTCAGAGTATAATATGAATTTATCAATGATCAAAAATAGGCACAACATATGCTAAAACATGAAATGAGGCAATACCGCAATAATTCCTCAAATTCACACACCATAACCATCTATTTTTCCAAAATGCATGGTACAAGACACTCCTGGCAACAAAGTCAAAAGAACCGTACTAAATTAACCCCTAGGTGGATTTTTGGGTCAATCTGACCCCGTTTTTCATTTTCTTTCATTATCAAAAAAAAAAAAAAAAAACATGGTTCCCTTCATCCCTTCATGGCATGAGGTTTTGTAACTTGTAACTAGCGACAGTATCCATATACACAAACAAATAAAATCTGGGTTTGATTTGATTGTTCTGAAGGTATGAAAAAAAACCCAGCTAACAGGGAACGTTCCCAGAACATTCACTAACGTTCTTTAAAAGTTGTGTAAATGTTAGGACAAAACGTTATTAAAATAATGTTTTCGGAACGTTCATATAACATTATTAACGTTCTTGTAACGTTGAGAGAAAACGTTCTTAGAACAACGTTCTTGGAATGTCTTTATCACGTTATTTGTATTTGATGAACGTTCTCATTACGTTGATAAAAAACGTTCTTAGAACAACGTTATCGGAACGTCTTTATCAGGTTATTTGTGTTTGATAAACGTTCTCATAACGTTCCAGCAACATTATGCTAACCTTAGGATAACGTTCTAACAACATTATGCTACCGTTCCAGCAACATTCTGCAAACATTAAGACACCGTTCCAGCAACGTTAAGCAAACTGGACATTTCCACGTTTTTAGAACATTTTAAATTAACGTTCCCACAACCAAAATGGAACGTTAGAAAAACGTTCTCAGAACCTAACTTTGTTAGCTGGGAAGTCATAAAAACAACATACACATGGTCTTAAACATACACATGCAATGAGTTCTTTATCCTGCTTAATTTCAACTGAGCTTCAGAACAGGATATCAACATAACCACAAGAACAAGAAGTGTCTTTTTTTAGCTGCTACAGGTGGTCTGATAGACTTTGTTGTCTATTCCATGGTATAGACAACAATAAATTCCAATCAAAATGATCCCACAATGAAAATGAATGGGAAAGGTAAAGAAAAAAAAAAATTCTTTTAAATAAAACCATCATGAATATGACCATCTCCACACATAAATAAAGGCCTGGTACTAAAGCATAAATGCAATGTGGAAATAACATTTTCACTTAAAGACACACGCGCACACACAAATACAACCCAACACACTGGTGTGACTGCAACACAACACAAACCAACAGCGATCTTTTTTTTAATAATAATAAAAAAACAACAACAATAAAATCAGTAAAATACAGTATCCAAAAATGTCCACACATAATTAAAGATTGATGCTGATTGTAGAGCAAAAGCAATGTGGAACGAAAATGTTCACTCACAAAAGATGACATGTTTATAGAAATAGGAAAATAAAGTCAATAAATCCAGCATAAATCCAAACATTTGGTACTAGAGCACAAATGCAATGTTTAACGAACATGCTTATGCACATGTACACACACACACACACACACACACACACACCCACGCGCGCACACACACACACACACACACACACAAACTCACGTGTGTTCACTCTTCACTCCTGTTAATATATCTTTATTGCTGGTTTTTATTGTTTTATTATTAGTTTTATTTACTTTTTATTATTAATATCTTATCCTGAAGTTAATGTTTTTAAATATTGAAATGAATAAAATGTAATTACAATCAAGTGTTTTAGTGGCAACTAATCTCGGCAAATGTGTGTGCCAATATTGCAAAAACAAACATTTCAAAAGACCTCAGACAACAACACCAAAAACAACAAATTCTAACCTTTGAAAAATACTTATTTTAATATATTTTATTATGTTTAAATATATATTCACAAAATATATAACAGAAGTTGTGAGAGGAGCAGTTGGCCACATCCAGAAAAATGAATGGATCTCTATGGGCCTCTGTTATAGTATGGTCATAACACACCTAATACACACCTAACCCTAACCAGCAGATGGCAGAATTCTGCCACCTAGAGCAATATCCAGAAATAACTCATATTTAATTTTGATTAACATTAAAGTGTTTTTTTTTTTTTCATAAAAAATACCATTTCATAAGCAAACTAATTTTGTGGTAAATAGGTATGCCCTGAGGATGGTTGTATTACCGAAAGCTTGGCATTAAATTTTGCTTGAAGGACGCAAGTGTGCAGACAATTTATTCTTTGAGTTGTCAAGTGTTATCTGTCTGGCACCTTGTTTGCCGTGAGTGGGGTGAAACTCTTTCATATTGTTAAATAGGTTAAAAAGAGAAGTAATTAACATTTACTCTACAATAATCATTCTATAAAAATAACCCCATAGATAGAAGAGTTAACTGTATGAGAACCAATAAAGGGTTAACCTGAAACTCATGAATATTGATGTTAAAGTGAATATAATTAAAAAATAATTATTGATATAATTGACATTATATTCAAATTCACATCTCAACCATAACGCTCCAGTCCTCAGTCTGAGCAAAGTGGTCTGATATTTTTTTTTTCCAATTGTGGTCTAATCTGTTTCAGATCAATCCATCTATAATTAGTAGATCTACATAAAAACAAAGCAAAGTTTATCATTCTCTTCCGGCCCAAGTGGCCTGTTTTTCACAGAATATGTTAATTAAAGAGACCACTTTTTCCTGTGCTCAGACAGACAATAGGAGCATTATGGTGGAGGCGTGATTGCAGCAAAGAACAGATGAAGAGGGTGTTTACATAGAAAAAGTGCAAAAAACTTTCAGTTCAATTAGTGGTCAGAGAAGGGTGGAAAATATGAATGTAAAACTAAATTATGTGACTTTATTACGTGGAATTTTTTTTTTTAAGATTTAATGGATAGATTCGCTGAGGTTCAGAAGACGTCACAGGCTATGAAGCACTTCTTACCAAAGCGCTCTAGCTTTGCAGCAGATCGCCCAAAACAGCCGTCTGCTTGAAGCTCCCAGCCACAGCCACAGCCTCCATCCTCCGCCGCTTCACAGCGCCATCAAGCCTGGGACCAGATACCATGCTCTTGCTCTCCCCTTCGTGTGGGCCCGGCAAAAGATTGAGATAAACCCCAAAGCCTTAAAGTCTTGCTAGTCCTCCTAGGGAAACAACAGTGTTTAAGTCTCACCACGGCCAGACTTCCACCGAAACTTTTCGCTCCTTCAGTTCCAGAAAATGTGACTGTTCCAGTGCCGGTAGCATGGCCCACTTTCCTGAACACAAATGCCGTTTCCATGGTGATCCAGATATCACATAAACAGTGTAATTTCTGGTATTCCGGCCACAGCCGATGGTGTTATGAGTGTAATAAAAATGTCCACTGCCCAGTGTTCATATGAAGAGTTCAGATGCAAAAGCCTCTAAATGCCATTTGAAATTTTCTTCTTTAATGATAATTTTTATCAAACTTGTATTTTTAAGTTCAGTAATTTCACTTAAATGGCAATGATAATTACCTATTAATTGTTATTTAAGTGAAATTACTGAACTTAAATTTACAAGTTTGATAAAAATCATCATTAAAGAAGAAAATTTCAAATGGCATTTAGAGGCTTTTGCATCTGAACTCTTCATATGAACACTGGGCAGTTCAGGGTTCAGGGTACAGTTCAGGGCTCGCTCAAATAAAATCAACTCATGTCAATTGTCCATTAAATGAGGTGAATGTGCCCACAACCCACAACAGCAGTGCTCACAAACACGCCTCTCTCGCTCTCTCTCTCAGCAAACTGCTATAAGGGAATCGAGCACGGTCAGGCTGCCCGCCACACGGTCGAAACTAAGTTAAAAACCGAAGTAGCCCATCTACTTCGAGCTGAAATGATGAAACTGCTGAGCAAAGGTATATACAGCAGATATTTTCTGGTACAGAAAAAAAATGGGGGTTTCAGACTCATTCTAGATCTAAGACAGGTGAACAAAGTGCTTGTGAAACGCCAGTTCAGAATGCTCACAACCAGGAAAATCCTCACGCAGATTTGTCAAGGAGTCTGGTTTAATGTGAATAGATCTGAAGGACCCCCAAATACAAATAGCATCACGTCACAGGCGATTCTTGAGATTGGCCTTCGAGGGCCAGGCATATCAATACAGTCCTACCGTTCGGCCTGTCTCCAGCACCCCGTACATTTAGATTGTGCATGGATGCAGCTCTTGCATCCGTGAAACTTCGGGGCATGCGTGTTTTGAACTACTTGGACGATTGGCTGATTCTAGCTCGATCACACTCAGAGCTCATAGAACACAGGACCATATTACTCAAACATCTCAAATGGGTGAAAAGTTTGCTGTCTCCCAGTCAGAAAATATCTTTCCTGGGCCTAGAACTGAACTCGAACTGTCTGACACCGCGACTGTTGCCAGAGTGCAGACTGAACATTCATCATGAAAATCCTTGCGAATCATGATTTCATGCGTATCATGAAATCCTTCCACTGTCACACTATAGTCCTGCTCAAAAGGTTTCAGAAAATGCAGTCTCATGACCTCAGCATCATCAGTACTCCAGTTGGGTCTGCTTCACATGCTCCTGCTGCAGTTATGGCTAAAAGTGTGAGTACCACCTCGGACATTGGGCCTCCGGCCTGTTTCGCCTCAAAGCGAAATGCGTCACAGCTCTGAAACCTTGGAGAACAATCGAACAATACCAGTCAGGAGTAAACCTGGGGACTACCTCGAGTGTGCAGGTGGTGTCCATGGACGCCTCCACCTCGGGATGGAGAGTGCTGCACGAGGGCAGACTGTTCTTTGGCCAGTGGTCAGAACGGGAGAAGCTCCTACACATAAACTGTCTTGAAATGATGGCAATCGACAACGCGTTGAGGTGCTTTTGTCCCCAAATAAAAAGTCACCATGTCTTGGTCTGGCTCGGACAGAATGTCAGTGGTGGCCTACATAAATCGCCAGGGTGGCGTCGGAACGCCTCCTGGTCTGGGCTCAGCACAAGCTGCTCTCATTGAGTGCAGCACACGTGCCTGGTCAACTGAATTTGGGACCAGACAGACTGTTCAGAAACAATGTTCCAGCTGGAGAATGGTCTCTGCACCCGCAGATGGCCCTACTGCTGTGGGAGACATTCGGCAGAACGCAGGTAGACCTGCATGCAAAATGCTCTCTGTCCGAAGTTTTTCTCCAAGAGCAGGGATGTGCTGGCCACGTCTGGCCCCGCATGCTTTCCCGCCGTATTGCTCCTGCCTCAGGTATAGAAACGAATCAGGGAAAACGGATGCTCGGTGTTACTTGTGGCTCCGCTCTGGAAAAAAAATAGGCTTGGTTGCCAGTTCTGATGCAGCGGAGAAGCACTGCCCCATGGCCAATACTGACGAGGAAAGACCTCCTCTCTCAGGCCAAGGGCTCAATTTGGCATCCTCACCCGGAGCTGTGGTCCCTGCACGCATGGGCCATCAACGGGTACCCGCGAACCTCCCAGAGGGAGTGTTAAACACGATCACGCAGGCTAGAGAGCCATCTACAAGACGGCTCTATTCCTCAAAATGGTCTGTGTTTTCTGGCTGGTGCAAAGCCCGAGGATTTTCACCCCAAGACTGCCGGGTTACGGAAGTTCTCTCCTTCCTTCAAGAGCTGCTGGATAAGGGCAGAACCCCATTCACATTCAAAGTTTATGTGGTTGCCATAGCAGCATTTATGAAACCTGTGACTGGCCAGTCACTGGGTAAGAACGATCCGGTCATCCGCTTCCTTAAGGGAGCTAAAGGGAGATGAATCCTCCGAGATGCCCCTCAGTCCCCATGTGGGACTACGGTTTTGGAAGCCATGAAAGGTGACCCGTTCGAGCCAATCCACTTGTTGGACATGAAACATCTGTCACTCAAAACAGTGTTTTTCTTATGTCTCTTGCTTCAGTGAAGCACATAGGGGATTTACAAGCGCTGTCAGTAAGCTTGTACGTGTATGGAATTTGGGCCAAATGACTCGAAAGTCATACTCAAACCAAGACAAGGATATGTGCCTAAATCCCTCAACAAACCTTTCAGGGCTCAGGTTATTTGATCTGTCTTCCCTGCTGGTTTACAACAAGGAAAAGGACACAAGCTTCCTTTGCCCAGTCAGGGCATTGAGAGCTTTTGTGTCTCGCTCGTCTGTTTTCAGACAGACTGAGCAGCTCTTTGTTTCATTCAGCGGACGTGCTAAGGGACTAGCCGCATTGAAACAGAGCCTATCCAGATGGATAGTTGATGCTATAGCGCTGGCATACACGTCTAAATACTTGAAGTGTCCTTTAGGTGTTAGAGCACCCTCCACAAGAGGCAAGGCTTTACCTTACAGGATATTTGTATGGCTGCAGGTCAGGCCTCCCAGTACATTTATAAGGTTTTATAACCTATAGGTTCCAGCCTTACAGGCTAAACTACCTTCAGTCTAAAATCAGTATTGTCTGCCACGTTGCTTTGGCTCAGAATACTACAACCGCTTGAGCACCGCTCGCTGATTGATATAATTACTCCATGGGCAAATGTAAGACCCATACTCTTACACAGTCCAGGCCAAACATTTTCATCCTGACTGTGTGGAACACCGTTAATGTGATTAGCTCCCTTAGGAGCTAACTTATTGGGAATGACGCTTCTAGGCTCTCTTCTCAGACTCTTTGTGAGTCCCTGGTAATTATGCACTATAATATGAGCCCTGGGCACCTGCCCTTGGGACTTTGGTGTTGAATTCATGCACACACTGCGTTTTACACTGTGTTCCCCTAGCATGAGATATTACGCAGTACTAGAGAACGTCTCGTAAGAGAACTTACTCGGTTACTAACGTAACATCGGTTCTTTCTAGAAGAGGGAACGATTACTGCGTATCTTTGTGACGTAGTGGGGGCGAAGTGCCCCCCTTGGATCTGACGTCACCAAGGGCCTCCCTCGATAGTCTGCTGCAGTTGCCGCAGGACAGACACCCAATAGGCACGCAAGCTGTCTTGCCTATGTCTGCATGCTGCCACAACGCGTTTTACATGAATTCAAAATTAAAGCTACACTGTGTGATTTTTTTGCCCCCATCTAGCGGTGAAAAGGTATATGACCATGAATATTAGTTTATGTTCCTCTCAATTCCGATTTCGTTTTAACTCATATGGTGGCCAATGTAGTCCAAGATTAACATGGCTTCCAGTTCGACCTCGTCCACGAGTTTTAACTCAAATGTAAACACCAAAGGCGAAGCTTGAATTAACGGGTATGTCCCTCTTTGGTTAATGTACTTTCAAGATGGAGGGGCAACATGGCGACCGACATTAAAACCCCTTACCCATATGTATTTTCAATAGCATATTATACACTCACGAGAATACTTTATTACTTGATTGAAGTAAATATACATTAATGAGCACATATGTTTTTGAAAAAACTAAGTGTTTTTAGCTAAGAATAAGAGAGTTACACAGTGTAGCGTTAAGGATCATTTTTGGCTTCAATATCTTGCGGAAAAGAGGTTTTCTCCTACTCATTCCCTCTTCTAAAGAGAACTGAGATTACATTAGTAACCGAGTACTTTTTACTTTGACACGGCACAGTGCGGATGAATCCAATGTTTGAGGAGAATTTGCAGCTGTCAGTCACCATGCCGGTGTGGATAATAGTCTTTTGCATTTTACAGCGGGTGAATCTCTAGCTAGTTGTCACTGGTGATTGTCGTTTGAACCTTTCTGGATCCGCCATCAAATTGATAAGTTTAATTATATCAAGTGCTGTGAGAAAAGGCTAAATCTCCACCTCCAACATCCTCACACGCAATACAGCCTACTAGCTGAGACTCCTTCTTTATATGGACAGATGTGACGTAATGATGTAAAGACCTGCTTGAATCTCCCACGGAAATCCGCCAGTACCACTGGAATTAAAACCATTATTACAAGCTCACCGCTTTAAATTGATTTTCTCTTTGTTTTTTGTTGTTTTATTAACATTAAAAGGATAGTTCCCCCAAAAATTAAAATTGTCATCATTTACTCTCTCAAGTTGTTTTAAACCAAAATCAGTTTCTTTCTTCTGTTGAAAATGAGTTATTTTGAAGAACATGACCGGCACGGACACACCAGCACGGACATGGACACCAGCACGGAGACCAGAACGGACACACTGGCATGGACACAGACACGGAAACCTGGCACGCCAACCCCAAATTTTTTATTATTAAGTGGAATTTTGGAAATCTTTACTCTACTTTGTCTTCGTAGAGAAGTGTCAGCACTTCTGTTCATATTTTTTTATTCTGTTCATGTTTGTGTTAAAGGATTTTGAAGAAAAAAAAATAATATTAAAAAAGGGAACTGCTTCTGCAGCTATATTGTGGCAACAAAATAAATTAGGTCATGTCATAAATGACACTGTAATGTAAGCAGTAAACTTCTGTACTGTATGAGCGGGCTTGTAGAAGTGATTATACAATCTTTAACTTGCACATGAAATGAAAACACCTCTGCATAAAATAAATACTCAGTATATAAGTCATTTATTATTTAATTTTCAAATTTAATGGCCATAAACTAGCATGTTGTACTTTTATACAAGTAAAATTGTATTTATTGGAGCACTATTACAACTGCTCATCCTTTTGAGTAGGAGATTTGTACTACAAAACCACAACCTGTAGGGGGCTCTGTGTCTACATACCAAAAGATCACAGCCCTCAACCTATTTTCAAACGCTTTTAGTTCAGTAAGTCACACAGACAGTCTGGATAACTTTATAGTATACTTTATGCACACAAAGTACATACAAATATATATATATATTTTTTTATTATTTATTATATTCAATTTTGAAATAATGTTAAGACTTTCATGCAATGAACTGATTATCTACACAGAGCTGTGAGGGGTAAATGGCACACCTCAAGAGAGAGATTATAGTGTGTATACATGGCCCTCTGCAACTGCATGCATGTAGCTGTCTAAATTAATACACACTAAATATAGAGTCAGTGCATCATCTCTGATCATCACACTAAGCAACACTGGAGCGTTACTGCCATCTTGCGACTAAACACAGCAACAGCTAACTTTACAAATTACTTTGGTTACATCATATAAACTCCAAAGAAATGTCCCCTATTCATGATTAACATTGCAAAATCCAAATAAGCTTTACAGATCAGAAAGACACTAAAACACTGTTTACAAGTGGTAGACAATTAGGTCCCTATGTTTATTTCTACTGATTCAGGTGTGTTCACACTTGTAGTTCGCTTCGCTTTGTTTGTTTGGTCTGGACAGGTCTGCTCAGTGTTCACATTGGCATTTTTCCCTGAAAGCAAAGAGCATAGGGATGTATGGGATATGTTCACAACCTGTTTGTTTGGCTTTGATGATGAATATTTCGAAACAGAACTTTCAAAAGCATGTTTTGTGATAAATGTGCTTGTTGTATCTGCGTAGCCTACATACCGGTATGATGATGGTATTTTTGTTTTACCAGCGAATAACTTGTGAAGAACTTATAAAATGTGTGATATAAAATGTGTGATGAAATCAAAACAGTGGCATGGATCCCTCCATCACAAGTCACACACGCACGCACACACACACACACACACACACACACACACACAAATAAAGATCTGCTGCTAGGAGACATGGTTCGGATGCCTGTACCAAACTGTGATGGGCAACATTGTGACTCTGATGAGAAAAAAAAACAAGTAGGCCTATGCTTTAGAACTCTCTCCGTTTTAGGACTGCATCTTGAGACATCATGTCCTGTTTTTGGTTCCTATGTCTTTGGTCCAAGTTGGTCATCATATTGCATTCGAACCGCACCAGAGCTCATTTGGAAGCGAACCACAGACCCAACTTTTTAGCGGTCTTGTTTCACTTGTTTGATGCGCACCGGGGTTTAGATGGTAGCTTTCACATTTAAATGAACCGCAATACCGGTGCAATCGAACCAAACAATGTCAAGTGTGAACACAGAACACACCCAGAAAGACACCAGGAGAAAGATACCCAGGGTCTTTATTTTCTGGTTAGAAATTGGGGGCTGTTCAAGTAAAATAAACTAAATAAATATAAATATAATAAACTTAAATGATGTTGTTATTATAATTATTATATTCAAAATAAATTTAAAATACTGGTTTTGTATGTTTTTATGTTCTTTAAAGAAAGTAAAAATCCTTATTAACAGTTAATTTAAATGCAATATCTTATAATTTTAAAACTACATAATAGTTGCATCTGATTTCTCTTGAATGGCTCATCATGAAGGGAAAAAGGTTGCATGTTGCTTCTCAAATTAACCCTCTATTGCATGAAATATTAATTAGGCATGGTAAAAAATGTTTTGCATGTTTTTATTACTTAAAATGAGCTAAATAACAGAAATAAAATAAAATAAAATAAAAAAAAAGTTTAAAGGAGGTCGTTGGTAAATTGTTGCCGTATGGCAACAATATGCATTCGTGGAAAGTAGCATAAAATCCACTTTTCTTTTCCAAAAAAAATCATTTTTGTTGAACAATGCTGATAACAACGGAACTTGCGACCATAGTTGGCTTATTGCTTTCGGGAAACGCACCCCTGGTCTGTTGAGGTTCCAAGCGAACCGTACCAGTACTGAAATGTGACGCTGAAACACTGAAATGTGACGCTGAAATGTAACGCTGTGACGCTGAAACAGTAGGTCACTGACTGGTCAGACAGAATCGTCACTACCAGCGTCATTGTATTTGCGACCAATAGACATCGACACGGGAAACCAAACCCGCTAGATTTAAATAGCGAGTAACAGCCACCGCTGTTATCGATCAGTCTATAATCCCACCCATTTTAAATTGGTACTAACTGCAGTGGAAAAGAAACCGAGCTAAAGCGAACCGAGCTGTGGTGAGCTGAGTCGTACCACGCAGTGGAAACACGAAGCTAGCCGAACCGTGCCGCGCCGAACCGTATTGAGCCGTACCGAACCGTGCCAGCAGTGGAAAAGTGCCATTATTCTCCATGCAAAAGCATGAGGCCACTTGGATTTTGAAGTCCAACAGTGGGAGATGAGCATTCTCTGGCATCTGGGACTGGTAGTCTCTTCTGTAAAGCTGCTATGCATTTACCATGTCAAGCATTGTGGAATACAATGCGGTGGTACCATTTAATTTCATAATAATGTTTTTATCTCTAAAACATAAGCAAAATTTGTAAACATAGTCTCAGAGTAGATTCATGCTATAAGTCAATGGACTCCATTAGGTTGAATGCACCAGGACGTTTCCATATTTGCATGTAGTTGCCATATGGCAACACATGTATTTTAGCATACTTCAAAAAAATTATAAAATCAAGACTGAATTTAATGTTAAAAAATTAAAGTTTACTTACCCCAGATAGTGATTTAATTTTTTTATTTGATGAAAACTTTCCACAATTCAGAATAAAAGGCTATTTTGGGGAGCCCCAGACAGTGATGTTTCCATGTAAATGTCCATGAGCAAAAAGGACTGGCAAACAGGATATCCTGGTCATAGGACCTCCTAAATTGTATTTTCTTCAAGGTAACCCGCCCTTTTCACAACTAACTGTAGAAACATAGATTTTATATCACAGCTTTTTAGAAAATTAAGCTAAAGTAATCGTTGCCATATGGCAACATTATGCAATAAAGGGATAACAAAGTCATCAGTTTTTCATGTTCATTTGATTAATCGTTATATGTTCAGGGAAAGGGCAAAGCAAAATCATTTTAAATTTATTTTTTATTCAAATATATTTGTGAATTGCTATTCACAATACATTTAGTTCCATCTTTACAAACCCCCAGTGAGCAAGCCAAAACAAAACGTACAGATATTAGATATTAAGATCCTCCTCTAAGAAGAAACCAATGTGCTAGAGTATGCTTTTCTGAATTTAGCTCAAGACTGAGCAGGGCAATCCCTCCTCATGAAAGGAGAAAGATGATAGCACCTACTACCTGACAGGAAGCAACCAAAACAAAATCAGCAACACAAATTTCCTGAATGTATCTGCTAATGAATACACAACCCACTGCAAGGGCGTGACTTTACAACTCAAAGCATATTTATTGAATCATTTCTTGTGTAAAAGGTAACATGCTAATTTGCTGTTCCTGTATTAGAAATACATTGTGAAACTTTTACTGATTTAGGGTTAGCTAAAATTAATTGGTTAATTAATTGCAAGCTTAATTGATTTTTTTGTGTGTTCAATATCTTGTGAAAAAAAAAAACGTTATGTTAATAAACTAGGCTTTAAGTTGAACTATTAAAATGTATTTTATTAACATTACATTAAAAAAAACTTAAGATCAAATAGCATCATTAAAAAACTTTCAAATATCACTTTGCATTAAATAAGACTCAAAAGTTGATAAAAAATGTATTTGCATTTAGCATCTGATAACATCAAATTAAGAAACTGAGAAAATAGCCTACAAGTGTTTGTGAAATTCTGAATTGAAAAGTAAATAAAAGCAGATCTTCAGTCATTCAGCATATACATAGTTCCCACAGGCGAGAGACGCCCGGAGACGCCATCTTTGAGGGCAAAACCGCTGTATTTACCATAGGCGTTTACAAAGTTTTATCAGAGAATGTCGTTTTACAAACAAATATTTATTTCTGTTTATATTGTTATGCAAATCATGAAAAGACAAAGTGAAATAGATCATAAAGAGACTATTAAAACAAGACAGAGAGAGGTACAATGCGAACATTTCATTCATAAATGGTGTGGATCCGTATGCAGTAACGAAGGAAGCACTGAGCACTGATTATGCAACTTTGCCTCAGATACAGTATATTCATGTGTACCACTATCTGGTATTGGTGAGGAGTTTTTACACATGTGAGCAATTCCGAGGCTGGAAATCACTGGAGGCGTACGATCAGATTGACGTGGGGTTGGTTTGTTGACGTTTGCTTAAGTGCAATCAATGGAAAAGTAACTTAGTCATCATAGCGAAGTAGCATGATGCTAATCTGTCTATTAAAAATTAAGCCATAGCCTGCACAACTTAATTCCTATGTTCCCCTTAAAACAGTCACCGGTGCTTTCTGTAATATGCATGTACTTGTGGGCGTCATAGTTCGGTGCATGGATATAAAAATAAATAACTCGTGTGCAATTTAATTAATGTAATGCGGAACTACATTATGCGGGATTTTAGGGACATAATCTGAGATTGCAACGCTGGAATGTGAGATCAAAATGTTGTTTTGTATGTTTTTAATACCTCGTCATTTTCAGGACATTATACAAACTGCAATGTGTTAACTTATATTTGTTTACACTCCCAATAAAACACAACATTGTGCTTTTGTCAAACAAATTCTTGCGTGTTTTGAGTGAGTTTCTTTCCTGTTTATGCTCGCCAGCCATAATCTCCGTCGTTGTTCTGACAAAATCTTAGTCTTCTCACATCCATACGGAGTCTAATGACGGGTATAGTGTAAAATCCCGATTTAACTGAACATCCAGCATGATTTTATCATCCATTGACCCAGCAGGAGATGACCATTTTCACTTTATAGCACGAAACTCATTTCACTTCGTTCAACTCGTATTGCTTCTTCTAATGTTTTGCCCTCAGCAATTGCGCCGGGTCGGCAAACGCCCCGTATGTTGTGACGTCATGAGGGAACTATGTATTGAGAATGAGGAGTTGACGTCATTGTAGAGAGCCCCTCCCCTCTCCGCCATGTTGGTAGGATTCCCACGGCAAAACAGTATTGTTTACGTGTGTTTTTAGCTCAGTAGTAGAGGAGTTTCTCGCAATTCCGCACTGTTTTACCATGCCTGGAAGTCACTGCTGCGTTAAAAACTCCTCCAGTAACTCACACGAGACATATGGAAAACATAGGAACAATGGAATACAGTTTTTTTAGGTTATCGAAATGGACACAGCATCAGGGAGAGTATCTGACGTGGAGACACTGGATTGCATGGTTGGCTGATGCCGTATACAATTTTCACTGTTTGCTGTGAAACTTGCTGTGAAACTAACTTACGTAAAAGTGTTGTTTGAGTGCCTTGTTCATTACTTTTTTATTTATTTGAAATACATGTTAGAAACAACTTGATATGGCTTAACAATATTTATTGAGAACTGAAATATATGTATCCCTCAGGTGCTCTTCGGTCATTTCTGACCGAAAAAAAATATGTTTTGAAATGTTAAAAATCACAGCTTCATCGGAATGTTACGAAACTTGGTGACTTTTATTCCATTGAGTATGTGAACACACAAAAAAAAATAAAAGAGGTCATGATCCGAGCATGCTAAGTGGTCGTAAAAAAAATAGTCACACTTGTGCTCTTCGGTCAAAAATGACCGACCATAGGAAATGAATGGGAAATTGACAAAAACACAGAAACTTTGAGAATTTTTGTGTGTACAATCTACAAATCGGCCACGATGCAGAAAAAAAGTGCTTAGCATTAAAGGGGTGACACTCTAAAACATCAAGAGTGCAAAACAGACATACCCACCCACACACAAACACACACACACACACACACTTTTATACACAAAAACACCAATAAATTGTGATTAAAAAATCTGTTTTTAATTTGTAAAAAATCACTGCTTCATCAGAAAATTACGAAACTTCGTGACTTTTATGGCAACATGTATGTGAACACACAAAAAAATTGAGGTCATGATTCGAGCACTTTAAGTGGTCGTAAAAAAATTAGATACACTTCTGCTCTTCTGTCAAACATGATTTTGACAAAAAAATTGTCAAAATTTTTGAAATTGACAAAAACAACAATCTACAACTTCAAACTACAATTTGCAATCTACAAATTGGCCATGATGCAGAAAAAAGTGCTCAACAATGAAGGGGTGACACTCTAAAACATCAAGTTTGTGATATTGCCACTCACCCATACTCACAAACAGACGCACACACGCACAAATAAACACACACCTATATTGTGTGAGTTTGTTCCTGTAAGGTCCCTTTTCTTTCACCTTATCTTTTTGCATTGCTTTACTTTCTTCCTTTTTTTCTCGTGTTCTGCACGAAAAAATGCGCGAAAATAATAAATGTGCGAAAATTAAAGAGCTTTGGAATGTTAAGTCGCGTCTCTGTGGGGTTCTAACATAGGGTTCTAAAGGCGTTGCCGCTGGTAACCGATAGCGTTAAATGTTTTTTTTTTTTTGTTTTAAGGCTTACATTTTAAATGTTTCTTTGTTTTGGGTGTGGTCAATAAATAAAGGAATTAAAAATATGGGCACAAAACCTGTTTGTCGCGCCCCACTTCCCCACCAGTGGGCTGCGCCCGCGCCCAGCACAGGAACGCAGAGTTAACTTAGCAATGGGGTACCTCCATTTGGTCAGGATTTTTCCTCTTTTTGGCTGGTTTTGACCAACAATGATAAATCGTTGTCTGGCTGCCTTTCAATGTCCTTCTCATCTTTCCATCCGTTACCATGCACTGTCAGCTTTCTCCAACCATTCATACTGCGCAACATCGTAAACAATCTTGAGAAAGCAGGTTATAGGCTACCCTAACAGTCTATGGTTAGGCTATACCAAGTAGCTAGTCGGTGCGGTGGGCGGGGGCTACATACAGATTATTTCAAAAATGATACTATCTTTCTTACTGGCAAATGCATTTAATAAAGAAAACGAACAAAGTTATTCATTCAGGAATATTTCATATTTATTTTAATCTGTTATGATTTTGAGGAAATCCGTAATCCCCGTGCAAATTACGCACATGACCCACTGCCATGACACCCACAACAAAATAAAAAACAATGGAAGCGGTGCATCTAAAGAAAAATACTCCAGCACCTGATACCTTGGCCAAACATTCATGTAACCGTTTCCCATATATGGAATGCAAAACTAAGTAAAATTGCATTTTTTTTTTAAATAAATAAATGGGTGTGTTTTTTTTTTAATAGATTTCCAAAAACACTGGCATAAACCAACTTTATCTAGCTGGATATCCATGAATGACACCAGAAATGACTGTTTTCTGTCCCAACAAAAAATGGCACTGGATACCATGGTAAACATGTTTTTCATAGCTAAACCAACACCCAGTTCTGTGAACTCAGCAAGAACTCCTAACCACAAGCTCTAGCTTCCTGCTGATGTGTTGCAATCTTTTCTTTGCCACCATTATAATGCATGGCATTTTATGCAACTTACATTTTGTCAGAATCTTAAAGTTTAATGCAATGTAGAAAAAAAAAGAATTACTAAAGAAAAACCATATAGTCAAGCTTTGTTTGTTCTGAGTCAGACCATTTAGTAAAAGCAACACAAATGTCAAACTTAAAAAGTTGAACATATTCAGTTTGATCACTGATGTGCAGGCCTGAGAAAGCAAATATTGGCAGTGATTATAATGCTTATTAGTACGTATTACTAAAGTATTAAATGTAAATGTTAAATGTACTACCCCTAGCGGCAATATAACTAGCCCAACATGACAAGTTAGTTAAAGGAGAACTCCGGCGCAAAATTAACCTTTGGTCCAAAAACACATTGGTACCTTGTCGACCGTTCTCTGAGATTTGTTTTCATGATAATCAAATGTAAAGAATTTTATCTCTAAAACCTGTTTAGCGTATACTCTAGTATATGGGCGCATTTAATACCACTAACACGGCTCAAAATAGCCCCACACTAACACAGTAACATAATGAGGGTCCCTACAAACGGACAACATTGGGAACCTTGTAAGTGTACAGACCGTTTATTAAATTGCAGTTTGTTCGTCACATAAAGCTATCATATTAATAAATAACGATATTAATATAACACACGAGTCGTATTAGATCACTTTTATGATACTTTTGTGATGTTTTTTTTGTCTTTTACTATTATTATGTTTTGCGTGACAGCCCCCAGTAGGCTAACGTTACTCATTCACTTTCATTACATCGACAAGAAGAGTCTCCATTCAAAAATGTCCCTTTGTTTTCCATGGGAAGGAAACTTAAAGATTTGCACATGAAGGTGAGTAGTTACTATGTGGGAAGGTGAGTAGTAATGACGGCAGAATTATCATTTTTGGAAGATCTAGTCCTTTAATATGCATTTCAAGGCTGAGATTATGCATCGTCCGCAGAGCTAACATTAGGCTACTTACACAAAATAACATCTAAAGCGCATGTGACGAAGACAATATCTTGATGAACTTAAATATTAAAATAAATATTAAATATTATGAACTTAAAGGGTTAGTTCACCCAAAAATGAAAATTAAGTCATTAATTACTCACCCACATGCTGTACCAACCCCGTAAGACCTTCGTTCATCTTCGGAACACAAATGAAGATATTTTTGATTAAATTTGAGAGCTGGATCAGTCCTACATAGACTGCCTAAGGGACTAGCACTTGACGGCCCATAAAGTCATTCAAGAAAATGTTTAAATATCCCATGTGCCTACAGCGGCTCAATTATAAGTTTATCAAGCGACGAGAATACTTTTTATGCGAAAAAAAACAACAACTAATTAACGACTTTATTTGACTATTCCATTACTTCCTTATGGGCCTTGAGACGAGAATTGAAGAGATTTCCAGAACGCATGCGCGAGAACTGAGATGAGGACGTTCTTCTTCGACTACTTCTTGTTACCGGCTGCTCACCGCTAGTATTACCGCCCCCTACCGTATAAGATGACGTGCTGATATAGCTGGAAGCGCAAAACTTTCTGTTTACAAGCAGAGGAAGACGCGCGCTGTACATACGCGTTTCAATTACCGTATTTTCCGCACTATAAGGCGCATTTCAAAGCCTTTAATCTTCTCAAATATGACAGTGCTGTGCGCCTTACAATCCGGAGCACCTTATATATGGATCATCATCTTATACGGTAGGTGGCGGTAATACTCCTAAGCGGTGAGCAGCCGGTAACAAGAAGTAGTCGAAGAAGAACGTCCTCAGCTCAGTTCTCGCGCATGCGTTCTGGAAATCTCTTCAACTCTCGTCTCAAGGCCCATAAGGAAGTAATGGAATAGTCGAATAAAGTCGTTATTTATGTTTTTTTTCGCACAAAAAGTTTTCTCGTCGCTTGATAAACTTATAATTGAGCCGCTGTAGGCACATGGAATATTGAAACATTTTCTTTAATGACTTTATGGGCCGTCAAGTGCTAGTCCCTTACGAAGTCTATGGAGGACTGATCCAGCTCTCAGATTCAATCAAAAATATCTTCATTTGTGTTCCGAAGATGAACGAAGGTCTTACGGGGTTGGAACAGCATGGGGGTGAGTAATTAATGACTTAATTTTCATGTTTGGGTGAACTAACCCTTTAAATGAAAAATATTTATTAGATTACAGACAGACAGTTATGTTTAAAATAACCCCAAATCTAATAACTTGATAAAGTGCATTTAAACAGATCCAACAAATAAAATGAAGAAAAAACATTATCTGTTGATATCTGTTTGTATAATGTTGGCCACTGAGAGTAGGCTATAATAGAAATATAATTAACCACAAACCAGCAACATGAGACTTCAAGTAATTTGAAAAAAATATATATATATATATTTTCTCTTCTCTCTTCTTTTGGTATAGAATAAAATACCAGTTCAGGGTTCCTCTTTTGGCTGTTGTTGCAGCTAACTGCAGCACAACATATTGCAGGAATTATTGAGACTGTCGGTCGCAAAGATGGGGGCGCAAAGCTACAGTGATGTCACGCGAACCGAATGAATACCTTTGTTTGTTTTGTTTTTTGTTTTTGTTTTTTTTTTATGAACAATCGTTTCGCTTGATAAGACCCTTATTCATCGTCTGGAATCATTTAAAGCCCTTTGAACAATTTGCAGTTTGTACTGAAACTGTCTTTTGGACCTTGAACCGTTTGGTTACCAGTAAAGTGCATTATATGGAGAAAAATGCTGGAATGTTTTTATCAAAAACCTTAATTTATTTTCGACTGAAGAAAAATATCTCAGGGATATCTTCGATGACATGGGGGTGAGTAAATTATCAGCAAGTATTTTTTAAAAAAAAGTGAACTACTCCTTTAAGCTGTTTGACCAGCTGGGTTTGAAATGAATTTCCTCTTACTCACTAACAAGTCCTTGACACTATCGCATGCATTCACTGACCAGCAAGATAAAGTCAACATCATAATGCCAAACGGTTAACCTTTGTCCCAGATAACTTAAAAGCAGAGAATTTGCATCACATTTCAATACAACCTGCATTGAATTTCAAGAAAAGAATCATCATCGTCTGTATTGTCTTTTAGAAGAATCTCACTATAAGGTGACTGTCTTTTAAACTTAAACTGATTCTGTGTCAATAAGTCAGGGCAAAACAAAAAGTGCTTTGCTGACACTCAAAATACGGAGCTCTCTTTTGCTATGAGTTGAAACTGAAACTTTTTAAGTCTGCTTATGATATCAAACAAATTCAACTGTCATTTTGCCAGTCTCTGTGGTGTTTGTGGCCTAAATGATATTGTCATGACAAAAATGCAGCAAGGCATTTATTATAAAATATTTATATTGGCATTTTGTTTTTTTCCACGACTCTAACAGGAACAAATATGTCTACATGATTTTAAAAGCATCGGCTTTGAGTTAAATAGTTAAGCAGACACACTCTGTCTGGTTTTTCATGTGTGTTTGACTCATCAAGTCACACACTGTCCTGTTCTTCTTTTCAGACACAGACTCAGACGCTGGCTCATGAAACACTAAGAGATGTACAGATTAGTACATAGAGTGTTTTATCCAAAGTAACTTACAGCACACTTTTGATATATTCAATCTTTAAACAGTAATATAAAGTGAAGAGTCATGTCATGCTCAAGGGGTTTATGGACCAACCCATGATGGGTTCAAAATTACAACCTTCCCAACTAAAGAAAGCTAAAATAATTAAATATGCCAATGAAACAATATGACTAAGTCACAGCGTAAGTTCAAGAGTTACAGTTCTGGAGCCCTCGGTGGGTGTGAAAAACACCCTGAGACGTACAAAAAAAACATCATCGGGAAATAGTTAACAGCTTTATATGCAGTTCCCTTGAGGTGAGGGGTGATTGCTAACACTTTTGAAAAATTCGTTTTTGAGTTGTCACCTCGGGTGTGCAGAAGCGGCAGGTGCCACAGTGCTTTCGGGACAGGGGTCAACCCATAGACATCAGAATCTGAAGCGGCCTATTTAATCTTTACTGTTTATCACCTGTTTATCTCACATTTAAGAGCTGAATTTGGACATTAAATAGTTAGAACCCAAACTTTAAATTTAGAGTGCAGTGATATTTTAAATACACACATATTTTAGAGACTTTTTTTGTGCAAATATATAAAATGGTCTGTCTAACCAACCACAAATCTATGCAAGTAAAAGGTAAACTCACAGGAATAAATTAGTCATTGCTTTACTTTAGCTGTACCATCCATGAGCATAAGGAGTGAAGATTTAGCAGAAATAAGAAAGATTTCTCAAAAGCCACATCCTCTGAAAAGCCATGGTGACAGCAGCAACCAGTGGTCGGAAATAACCTTTTCAATTTCTATTTCATAAAAGTAAGCTCTGAAAGTATTTTAAACACCGTTAATTTAAAAATAATTATTTTATTCTTTTGTGGCTGTCTTGTCCTTTATCATTGATCTCATGTGTATTACTGAGATTATACATCCTCGTTATTAAGGAATATACAAGACATTTAGAAAAATCCAGTCATATACACTGTTTCATTTGATATTAGAAATTGTGAAGAACAAAATCATGGAATGCAACTTGTATTCTCAACCTTTACGCCACACATTACTACTCGTCTGAACAGCTACTGTAGGTAAGTACAACCACAAAGCAGGCATTAGTGTTCTTTGATTCATCGAAATGTAGTTTTAAGTGGTTGTAGTAAATGCCCACAGGTGCATACTAGGATGATTCGAACTGAACAGGGAAGTCTTTCAAAAGCTTCTAACAATAGAACGAAGAACTGTGCACTTTCACAACTGCTGTCACACTCATTAATGTTGCAAAACACATCATAAAGAATCAAAATCACACATTTTATTTAAACAGATGAAACATGTAACATCCCATTTCACATATAAAAATACAAAGCCAGATTCTTTCCTGCTCATAAATACATGTATATAAATATGTTTTAAAAATAACAATAATAAATATATTTATATATACCAAATGAGTAACCAATAATAAGGGTTATTAAGTCCTGAAGAGTTTCACTTTTTCTGAAACCACAGTGGAACACGTGTAGGATGGCAATTAGCACGTGGCAGTGAGAGGTCCTCGCTCAAATGAAAAATACTGAGAAAAAGAGAAATGGGCAGATCTTCATCAGCAATACAGGAAATTGTCCGTCGTCATGGTTACAAAAGCAGGCTGGATATAGTATTTCATCACTCAGTTGGGGTGTGCTTGAAAACGTGGTTAATGCCGGACCAGGAGGTGCCACTTTTGACACTGCCATGATCAGACCGCTTGACAAAACAGAAGCACAAAAACTGGAACAAAAAAAAGTGTTGGTAAGTACATATGCTTTTCTAATAATCTTTTTTGAAGTATTCAGACTTTGTATATATATATATATATATATATATATATATATATATATATATACATATACATATACATATACATATATATATATATATATATACATATGTGTGTGTGTGTGTGTGTGTGTGTGTGTACATATATATTCAGCTTCCATAGTATAGTATAAGTAAAAATATGAATGCGAATACAATGGAAATATCCATTCTAGTTTGCTGTGTTGCTTCAGAGCATGTGAGTACTGAGTGTACTGGAACATGGATGAAAAGATCCTACTTCTGACTCATTAACATACTCGTGATTAAATCTATGAATAGCAAAGTTACAACTAAAGAGTGGAAAAAAATATTAATTATTTCAGCACACTAAAGCAGTATATTCTTTTTTTTAATGCAAAACTTGGATTTACAATTGAAATAAAATTAAAATATACTCCATAAACACAGTTATTGGCTTTGCAGAAGTACACTAGCCATTACACAATCACCATTACCCTATCACAGAGAATTGTTTTCTACCCAGACATGTTTTTCTTGCAGTCAAGGTCTTTGTGAGGGTAATTCGGGCAGTTGTAGGACTGACAGGAAACACCTTTTGCTGCTCCAATGGAGCACAGTGCTCGTCAGGACGTTTTCGCTGATGATTGACATAAAACTTCAAACTTCCGCACAAACGCGTTAAAATAATTTGAGTCAATCATAAAAACATCATCGTATTGAGTTTGGGGGTGAGCAAGTGCTTTGAAACTGCAGGTGGCTTGAGAAGTTTCCTTTGCAATTTCTGCCCGTGTAAAAAAACGGACACAAAAGGGTTACACTTCCCTTTTGAAACAACACCATGAAACCTGATAGAAGCATTGATTGTGATGTCTCAGTTCTGTAGTAATGTATCTGTTTTCCTTCTTCAGATCTCATAACTGACCCCATGAAGATGGTAGCAGCTACAAACTCAACTGGCAATGACTCTGACATCTGTCCCAACCTGTACGACCATCGTGGTTGGGCACAGTATTTCCTGCCTGCAATGTATTCCCTGATTTGCATTTTGGGACTGCTGGGCAATGTGTTGGCTCTGCATGTCATTTGGCCTAATTTTAAAAAAATCAACTCCACAACTTTGTATTCAGCCAACCTGGTGGTGTCAGACATCTTGTTTTCATTAGCTCTGCCCTTGCGTGTGGTTTACTACGCTATGGGATTTCACTGGCCAATGGGGGAGGGTTTATGCAAAGCCGTGGCTCTGCTGTTCTACATCAACATGTACGCTGGCGTCAACTTCATGACTTGTTTAAGCGTGGACCGTTTCATTGCAGTGGTGCTGCCGCTGCGCTTCTCACGCTTCCGGAAGGTTCAGAAGGTGCGGTACATTTGTGTGGCCGTGTGGGTCATGGTGTTGATGCAGACACTGCCTTTGCTGTCAATGCCCATGACGAACAACGAGCAAAGTGGTCACATAACATGTATGGAGTATCCCAACTTTGAGAAAATCGACAACCTGCCCGTAATGCTCATCGGTGCCGTGTTGCTCGGCTTCGGCATTCCTGTCGTAATCATCCTGGTGTGCTATTCGGCACTGTGCTCCAAGCTCCGCATCCTGGCCAAATCCAATAAACTGACAGAGAGGTCGGGTCGCAGTCGTAAAGCAATCGGCGTGATTTGCACCGTCATTCTGGTGTTCGTGGTGTGCTACAGTCCATACCACATCGACCTCCTGCAGTACATGATCAGAAAGCTGCGGTACGAGCCAGACTGCTCAGAACTGCACGACTTTCAGATCTCGCTTCACATCACCGTCTGTCTGATGAATCTCAATTCATGCCTCGACCCCTTCATCTACTTCTTTGCCTGCAAAGGATACAAGAAGAAGGTACTCAGACTGCTCAGAAAGCAAGTCAGCATGTCCTTCTCGAGCGTGGTCAGGACCTCTCCCGAAGGCTCCTCCAAAGACGTGTTTGGGAATGACAAAATCCACATGAGCTTAAGAAGCAGTCAGAAAGAGAGGAGCAGTGTGCTATTGAGTGACTAATGGCAGCAATGCTTTTGAACTATAAATAACAAGAAGAAATGCAGTTGAGTGACTGTGAGACTTAAAACAACACATTTCTTATACCTCTCTGGATTATTATTTTTATGTTTCAAGTTATCGATTCTCAGATACTATTTTGTGATGCTGTTTAAATATTATTGCACATTTGTCTTAGATCGTGATAGAATTTGTTCTGGAGTTTTTCATTAGATCATTTCAGTATGAAGAAAATAGTTCAAATAACAAAAACACCTACAGTGAAATGATGAGCAACAGCACTCGGTAAGATACCAAGAAACAGTAAACCAGGTGATTCTAATCTGTGATTCCACAGAATGAGATTCCTGTCAGAAATAAACTCAAAATCAATCACTGATTCATTCAGTGATATCCCATCAGTCACTGTTTTTCACAGAAATCTCATCATTTAAAGGTGCTTTTGTGATTTTACCCGAGTTTAAAGAGAATAACACATTCAAGATTAGGATAGCAGAGTAGACAGTACATAGAAGTGAACAATCATAACAACCCCCCTAAAAAAACAATCGTGTACCTTGGTTCTTCCTAGCATAGGTGCCTCCGTTCCATAAACTTGACAATCACACTGACAATCAAGTGTGACATTATCCATTTAAATAGTAGGTGAACCTCTACCAACTAAACACATGAACTTGACTATACTGATTTAGGGGTGAGCGATATACCGGTATACACGATTAACCGGTAAAAATTTGTCAACCGGTATATTTTAAACTATTGTATTGCATGGTCAAGAACGTATATCGTTTACATGAATTTTTAAGTATTGCAGTTTAAAAACAAGTGATTTTAAACCATTGAAGCGCAATTAGCAGCGAAAGAGAACTGAACTGATGAAGCCGCTGCGTAAAAAACATTTTGATGAACTTTTTGATGCCAAGTGCTTTTTGATGCCTAAATGGGTTTGAACGGTTAAATACACACGGTGTGTCAAAGTGACCATGTATTTGTAGGTATAATTTATTGATAATGTATTAAGTGAAGAAAAAGCACAATCCGTGCAGTTGGTCTTGAAGTGACGGTATCCAAATTTACCTGCTGTCATTATTAATATACTCAAACAACAAAAATGACACAATCTCTCACTGCTCTTGATTGAATCATTTTTGTACCTGTAATAAGAATGAATGTATATTCAATGTACATAGCAAAAACTATGCATTGTTTTTTGTTTTTGTTTTTTATACACATGTAGTTTTCCTTTTAATGTTTTTTTCATGTAGGTCTATTTCATTTATCAATGTTTACTTGTCTTCAGTAAGCTTGAGAGTTTTTTAGGCTAGTACTGATTTTTTTTTTTTAATGATATTGAAAATGGCGATATGAATTATGAGATTTCAATATTTTTGATATCATAACCTTATTTAAAGCAAAAATAACTATATTGTGATATATATCGTTATTGTGAAATAAAATTACTCATATTGTGTGATATAAGATTTTTTATTATTTTTTTTTTTATATTTTATTTTGACCAAATCTGTAATTATTTGCAGACCATGCAGTATCTCTGTGGTCCAAAAGGGGGTGCACAAGGGAAAAACCACTATCCTAGTTCTAGTAACTTGTTATAAAGTCTTGTTATAAAGTGCTTTTGTTAGTTTTAGATGGGCTTTAGGCAGCTGGGAAACCAGACGGTTCTCAGCTAAACTATCTTTAACCACAAAGGACCAGCAAACCAGCCTTTTAAGCAGGACTCGTGTAGCCAACAGCTAAAAAAACAAAAACAAATACAATAATAATAATAATAAAGAAAAAGAGCACAAAACAAATCTTGACATGCACTATATCAAATAATAATCCTGGAGATAAAGAGAACATAAGATTCACACAGACACAGGTTCACACAGGTTCGATATTTTCTTGACCATGATCTTACAGCCATGTCAAATTCAGTGCATTTACAACAAAGAGCCATAAGAGGGAGACATAAAGCAAAAAGTCAAGTTCATGAATAGAAAAACATGTCACTTCTTCCTCTTTACACAGGGAACTAAATTGACATTTCAGTGTTCAGTTAGTTTATAATGAAAAACAAATGGTAATATTGCTTAGAGACACGGTGAGAATAATTTGCTTGCTGTACTAAACTGAATAAAAATAATTTTTTCATACAATTGCAGTAAATGTTTAATGCACTTATTGTGATTGGTAGGGTGATGGAAAGTGGTTAGATTCTGGATTGCATCAAAATGCTTGGTATGAAAACTAGCCAAATAGTCTTCAGAAGGGATGTGAAAGACTAGTGACACGAGTGATTTGTGAAATTAGTGACACCACAGACAAAAACAGGAAAAGTTTGAATACCAATGTTATGTGTCTTGACAAAGACCCCAGAGAAGAATTGTGGTTAGCTAAACTTTGCAAAAATGGACGGAAACTGCTGTGTTGCTTCAACCCTCTTTGAACTGATTCTTTTTACAGGAAAGGGGAAACAGTTTGTCAGCTTTTGCATGAAGGCCTAGAGATCCACTGTCAGGAACAGTTAAAAGTTTGTAAATAATTGCATCTCAGCAACTGTAGAAATTGAGTCTCAAATAACAATTGGCTGATCAAAGTACTTGTGAGGGGTATTATTTGGTGCATGATTAGAAACGTATTGTTAGCTAAGATAAGTTAATCCACAATTCCACATCGTATTAAACCTTCATAGAATGCTATCACAAAATACACAATGCATTCAAAGGAGTAACTGTTAGTTCCTTTAAAAAAAAAATTTTTGCTGATAATTTACTCACCCTATGTCATCCAAGATGTCCATGTCTTTTTTTCTTCAGTCAAAAAGAAATTAAGGTTTTTGATGAAAACATTCCAGGATTTTTCTCCATAATGCACTTTACTGGTAACCAAACGGTTCAAGGTCTAAAAGACAGTTTCAATGCAAACTGCAAACTGTTCAAAACGATTCCAGACGATAAATAAGGGTCTTTTCAAGCGAAACGATCGCTCATTTAAAAAAATAAATAACAAAGTTTAAGTTTTATAAGCTCAAATGCTCGTCTTGCTCTGTTCTGTGATGTGCGTTCGTGACTCTCCTGTTCGAACTCGTTCATCAAAATGAACAAATCTTTTTCCAAGTCAATTTGTTCATTTCGCTCGTTGAATGAACCAAATGACTCAATTCGTTCATTTTGATGTGGAACAACAACAATCACCAGACCTTTGTCACCCTCTGCAGGCATTTGTTATAATACATAGCCTAATGTGTATAAGTTGATAATGTTTCTTTTACAGTACATTATGTATTTTAACAGTGTTATTTAATAAAACCATGATTATTTGCTTTTGAACCAATTATTGTCTCATTGTTATTATATAGCTATGTATTTTAAAGGCTATTGTTCACTCTATTTTAGTGATTAATCGTCAAAATAATCAACCAATTACTCGACAGTGTAAGTGAGATAAAACATTTCAAAATCCATTGTTTTGCATTTTGTGACTTTCATGCGAATAAAAACTGTCCAGCCCCACTCATATATTTCATCATTAAAGGGTTCTTAAAAACGTTTTTGCTTCGTTCTCCTGAACTCAGTATCGTATCATCTCGACTAGTAAGCAAAATGTATCGCCACACCCCCACTGTTTACCCATTTAGCCTACCTCTCTTAATTAGGTACTTATCAACTTATTAAAAAAGAAATGGCCATACTATGTATCACATATACATATGACAGCTCCGATCACAGTGTTTCAGTCTAGGACCATATTTGGACAAGCATCTTGACTCAGACTCAATCTGACTTCTCATGGGTAAGGCCTTGACAAGTTTCTATCTCAAATGTCCATGCAAGTCTACAAAATGAGATTAAGTCATTACAGGCATCACTTCTCTAGAGCTATAATATTCACTTCTCTAGAATCTAGAGTATAATACCCTTTATGACAATGGCATATGAAATCATTAAGACTAAATATAAAACCGTTGTCACTCATATCTTCTGGAGAAAACGTTTTTAGCTTATAAGGCCTGTTCTTGCTTATATTGTACTCATATCCAATACATTCCTTTATGGTGCTTATAATCATACAGATCTGAGCACAGGATATAACTGTCAAAAAAGTATTATTGCTATAATACTTCATAGTACTTTTGGTCACCCTTCCCTTTTTTTGTAATATGGAGGAACCGAAAAAAATAAATTATGTGAACTCAGACATTCCTCATTGCACAGGCCTAAAGTTCATTTCTCTAATCTTTCACAACAATCTTTACAAAAAATCCCAAGGTTTCTACTGTAGACATGTGAACACAGACTGTTTGTGTTTGTCCCCATATGGGTAAGTTAAAACTAGTAACTTCCTGATGTGGGCGATTGTCGAACAGAGGAAATGTCAGACAGCGTTATAAAGGGTGAATGAATCAACCAATGTACAGCGTAGGTGTCACATTGGTACGAATATTAGAGGTAACAGTTCACAATTGAGATCATGGCCCCACCATAATGATGGAAAATATGAATGTTCCACACAGATTACAGTGTTGATGTTTTTAAAGTAACTTCTTTAACATTTGGTATATAACTTCCGGCTGAATGTCACAGCTGGAACATATCATTTTTTGGGTTTTGTGTGTGTGTGTGTGTGTGTGTGTGTGTGTGTGTGTGTGTGTCAGTACAACAACAGCAGTTATTAAAGGAATAGTTCACCAACATAAAAAAAGTTGACATGAAGTTTGACACGTTCCTTAAAATAAATTTTCAAAATGCAGACCAAAAATGGCAGCCATAATAAAACATTTTTTCTTTATGAAAAACTCTTCACACAAAGCTGTTTCTTTTCATAATTATGCCTGAAAAATGTATCAGACAACAATCATATTAAAGTAACCTCTTTAGTTACTCTATTTGTTCCGTGATTTTTAAGATGAGCTGCCATTTCAAGCCTACATAAAGATCTCATTTCCTGTTTATACACCAACAACCTCAGCATCCTGTGTTTAATTAAAACTCCTCAACACCAGATGCCTTCTGTTGCCACCTGCTGTGTGCTGCTCCCAAGAGAGCTAATGCTGTGTGACAAACCCTATTTTCCCAATCAATAACCAGCACCCAAACCTGTCACATCTTTACACAGCTCCACCGCTCTCAAACGGCATATGACATACAGTTTGCTTTTGAGATGTATTCTGCACCAGTACATGCATTACAGGAAGTGAAGGGGCTTCACAGAAACCAAAAGAAAAATTCTAATCTAAATAAAGACACTGGCTTCATTACTTCCTCTATCTTAGATCGAAGCTCCGCAGAGATAGTACATTATTACAGTCATCACCCGTACAGCCCTCAGAGCAGTTACGATGCCAACAACATGGATCTCTGAGGTAGGTACCTTTAAATGTTTTACTTTGTCATCTTGTAGAACAAAAAATAATAATAAAAAAACACGATAGGTTTTAAAAACAGCCAATCAGATCTGAAGACAATGCTGTAAGTCAATTGTGTTTTTATACAAAGTTAATCTAATAACAAGGAGGCTGTTTATCAGCAGTATGTACATTGACACTGCACAGATGTTTGAGAATTGTAAAAGTAGCATTCCTCCTATTTCCTTCAAGTGGTGCACTATATTGATTAACAGTCAACATTTTGTTATTACTTTTTTGTATCTTAAAACTCATATTTCAGAAGCCTTCAGAATTTTATTTCAAAATTTCCTTTCTCTTTTTAAGACTTTTTGATGACTTTTTGATAATTTTTTTTACAAACCCTCAAATTCAAATGAAGAAAAAGTGATTAAATGGAGTAAATAGAAAAAAAGATGTACAGAGTAACTTTCTGTAATTATAGTGCACCTATAAAGTACTTACATTTAAGTACATGTACAGTATAAGAGAACAATATGTAAAGTTTGAGGAAAAAAGAGGTAACAACCAGGAGAATTAAATATGTATAATAGAACTAAGGGGTACTTATTCTATTATTATGAGAACAATCTTACATCTGGGAGCAATTTAGCGAGAACATACACTGCGCACCTTTTTGTAATAATTGTGTACCAATACATACATTATCTGCTTTTTTTTTTTTTAAATCACAGGGTACATATCTAAGCATTACACTTTTTTTATTGCAAAGGTGCAGATGTTTAAGTTTGGGCTTACATGTTTCAAGGCAAGAAAAGCTAAGACTATTGTAATTGTTTTTAAATACTGGGAAATATTTCTTATTTCATGTGGTTACAGGGTGAGTGGTGCTTGTATAAGAAATAAAGGTTTCCGAGACAGTGATATAATAACTACATGGAACTACATGGAACAAGAGGGTAACAAGCACCACTTTAATTTACAGCCTGCAATGCCACAATACCCAGTAACTACATGGAACAAGAGGGTTACAAACACCACTTTAATTTACAGACCGCAATGTCACACTTACCCTGTAACTACATGGAACAAGAGGGTAACAAACACCACTTTAATTTACAGACTGCAATGTCACACTTATTATTGGACACCACCATGCTAACCCATTTACAGATCTCAGCAATTTAGAGCAAAATTGTTGCCAGATTTTAATTATCAAAAGTGATTGCCTATTTAGTGACATTATGAAATAGCCTAGTCTATTTACCACCATATTAGTTCTGATACCAAATAAAGTCAACTTCATAAATAGGCATTCAACTTCATAAATCCATTGTGAACATATTTTACTATTAAAGAGAAGTAAATGTATAATTAAAATGTCCATAACACAAAATCATTGTCGAGCCACAACATTTTCAACATAACATAGTTTGACTTACTGCGAAGACTGCTGCATAGTGGCAGCGACTAGCGTCTTTACCTCTAACAACACTAAGAGAGAGCTTACGAATGGTTAAGACCAACCTTACGAAAGTGTGACTTACAGAAGATATACTTAGCGTACGAACGTGTCGGGAATCGTGCCATGAGGTTAAGAGAGAGGTTAAGGAATAGGTTAAGAACTACTTAGAGATAAGAACGTTTTGGGGAACCGGGCCCTGGTTGTTATCCCTTTGTTACCCAAACTTAAAATATTGTTCCCTTAAACTTATATTGTAAGAACTTTATACACTATAATTACAGAAGGTTACACTGTAAAATTGATTTAATTACGCAGTACTTTCCGGGCTGTAATCTAAAGCGTTACCAAATAAAATGTAAAGACACATTGTAAGAAATAAAGTCGCAACTGCAAGATATTTGGTCACAAGTATTATAAACAGAACACGACTACTAGATATAAAGCTTAAATTGTGAGATGTCAACGCATTCTCATCCTTTAACGTCTGTAAAGTCGCAATAGAAAACATACTCGGTTACTTGGTTCTCTGTAGAAGAGGGAACAAGTACAGCGTACTATCTAACACCAGGGGAAAACCTCTTTTGCGTGTTGCCATAATAGGGGCACTTTAAACATCACTGCAATCCATTGAACCCACTGTACGTCTATTTTTGCCAAAAATAAAATATTGGCACTATAGTAAGGTAAGGTCTAAGGTATATTATTTTGTTTTTAAAAATTGTAAGGCTTCTATTGTTAAAAACATGGAAAACCCCTGTTTTTTATTGTTTTTTTTTTTGTTTTTTTTTATGGTCAAATCAGGTAAACCATCATGGATCATAACACATCTTTGACCGCCAATATGGAGGGCCACGTCCCAAAAGTGTACCGGACTGTTAGCCAAGTGTTTTATGGCATTATCTTCACCATAGGCATAGTGGTCAACCTGACCGCTCTCTGGGTCTTTGCCTTGACCACTAAAAGACGGAACTCCATCACCGTATACATGATCAATGTTGCTTTAGTGGACCTGGTATTTATCTTACTGCTGCCCTTTCGAATTGTCTACTACAGTCAAGACTACTGGCCCTTCGGGGACGTGTTCTGCAGGATTAACGCAGCACTAACAGTGCTCTATCCCTGCCTAGCCTTGTGGCTCTTCGCTCTCATTAGCACAGATCGCTATGTGGCCATAGTGCAGCCGCGGCACACCAGAGAACTAAAAAGTGTTCGCAAAGCCTTGCTGTCCTGTGCAGGAGTCTGGATCATGACCCTAGGCAGCACGGCTCCGCTCATCTTCTTGGAAGAGGACCCAGACCGTATCCATAACTATACCACTTGCATCAAGATGCACGACATCATCTACTTGCGCCGTGACAATCCCGTCCACTTCGCACGTATCATCTTCTTCTTCCTGGTGCCGGTGAGCATCATGGTGGGCTGTTACATGATCATCGTAGAAAACCTTATCCACGGCCGCACGTCCAAACTGAAGCCCAAAATCAAGCAGAAGTCCATCAGGATCATTATCACACTGATTATTCAAGTGCTTGTGTGCTTTGTGCCTTTCCACATCTGCTTTGTTTCCATGCTGCTGGCCAGTGGTGGGCAGGGTTACAACACCTGGGGGGCCTTCACCACCTTCCTGATGAATGCGAGTACAGTGCTGGACATCATACTCTTCTACATTGTGTCCAAGCAGTTTCAGGACCGTGTGATCAGCGTGATCTTGTACAGGAACTACCTGAGGAGCGTTCGCAGGAAGAGCCGTCACACCAACAGCATTCGCTCAATCAGCAACCTGACCAGTGCCATGATCTGAACAATAATACCACAGCTGACAAAAACAATGTACACGATGTTTGTAACTAAATTACAGAACAAGATTCCAATTGCAGAACAAGATGAACGATTATCAATGCATGAGTCAAACTAAATTATGTTTTCCAAGCAGAAACAAATCATTCTAAATAGTGATATTGCTCACAGTAACAGTAACTTCTTGTCTGCAGTTAACTCACATGAGATGAACCACATAAGTAACTTCATTGGTAGTGGCTGCAATGAATCATTGCTCATTTGCATGAAGTTAAACTTTTTTTTAGATTTGCTGCCGTATATGCATCACCACCCATCACTAATTCACTTGTGCATGTGTGAACAAGGGGACAAACTGATCTGAGCTGCTGTGTTTCATGCTGCAAGCTGTGTCTGTTATTTTTAAAACGATATATATATATAAATTGGGAATGTTGTTGCATAATCACAGCAAGGTGTTTGAAATAGTTCCCTTTGTAAAACTTTCTTTGCAGTCTCAGCACAATCTGTGCAAAACATGTAACTCTCTTGCAAGCATGCTTTCATATCATACCTAGTAGTATGATCTTCAGAAACAGCGTATGTCTTTGATGAGGTTAGTTCAAAAGGAGTGCATACTAGGATATTTGGTCCTTTCAGAAGTGTAAAACGAGATACTACCTTTCAGTGTGGAATGTAATGCGCATAAAATTTCCCAAAAAGGGAAAAGGTTATTAAATTACATAGCAGCACTTTATTTTTAAGAATGTAGTTATCAAATATATGTGATTAGAATACTAATTTAAAACATTCTGCACCATTTTTCTTTTAACAAAAGTTGATCATAATGAAACCAAACCGGCCTTCGGTAGAGCGCAACATTAAACTTGAACTGTTGGTTCCCAACCATGTTTAATACTACACATTTTGCATGTCTCCTTATATTAATCAAACACACTGTATTCAACTCATCAGCTCATTGGAAGAGATTTTAAGGCCTGAAATGTGAGTCATACAAAGGAGACATGTAAAATGTCCTGTGTTGGGTATTCCCCTTATTAAACGTGGTTGACCGCTGCTGTGTAAGGCACCAGCAGGTGGCACTACTGACCAGGGCACATTTAGCTATATCATCACAATGCTTTGTCTCAATATCACCATTAGGTGGTATCATGTAATGTAAACAAATTACTTGAAAGTGGCATTATATCTGCTGATAGTTTTAGATTGTGATGTTTTCAAATAAGATTTTCTCTTTGTGTTCTTTAATCTTCCTTTTATTGTGACTGGTGGACTGATTTATTCTTTGAGAAGCTGATAAATCATGCGGTGACATGCTATATTCCTTCTAAAATTGTTTATTTTCTCATTCTGTTGTAATTATTATTAATGTTTGAAGCTTTTGTGGCGTATTAATTGAGAGACTGTATTGAATATTTGCAATTTTAAAGTGCATGTCTCACTGCAGGACCATTTATTATAAAAAAGTGAAGCCCACCCCCACCCATAGTGACCACTTGTGACTAATCATGGAGCTTATACGTTCATATCAATTTTAAAGTCAACTCTGGACCTGTTATGCATCAAATACCAATATACCTAATGGATACCCTGCACTTCACTTGATTAAGCATAATTATTCAATTTCATACATGTATATTTTTTGTACTGTAACTGTTAAAGGGTTAGTTCACCCAAAAATGAAATTTCTAATCACATGAACAGCGTCAGCCAATAATGGGCTGTCATTCTGACATATAACCCAGAAGCACTGAACTTCTGGTGAACAAAATAAAAGACGGACACAGAAGAGAAGACATTTTTAAATAAAGTCTTCTTAACATTAAGGTTGAACCACTGTAGTTACATGGACTATTTTAACAATGTCTTTACTACCTTTCTGGGCCTTGAAAGATGCAATGATGTTGTTGCCCATTTGGGGCACAATGTAACCTCTCAGATTGCATCAAAAATATCTACATGATATATCATATGAGGGTGAGTAATTGATGACAGAAATGAAATTTTTAGGTAAGCTAACCCTTTAAATCACCCTTTTTAATAACCCTTTAATTTACCCACTCTTAAAACTGCTGTCTTAAGTAGTCTGGCATGACAACTTCTGGGTGGGACCTGTTTGGATGAACAATGAAGCTGTTTGCAATGGAGCAGCAGTAGACATGTTTCTGAAACTAGTTTATAAAGCTCTTAAATGTATATAAATTTCTTACATCCAAATGTATAGTAGCCTGAAAAATTTACTAGCACAACTTCCATCTCAAATAGACTTTGATATGATGAAGTTCGTGCTTATTCTGCTATCTAGGGGACACCTGTGTTAACTTGAGGGGAACTAACTTCATACATAGGCTACATCCACTAAAAAAAAAAAAAATGCCTTTGTGACTAGTTTGTTAAAAACAACTGAAAAAGTGAAGTTTATTCTGAGGACAACCCTAGCATTATTTGTTTGCAGATGCCAGCTGAATTGATATTTTTAATGTGGCTTATATGTCCAAATACTTTTTGGGGAAACTTTATACAATCAGCAAAATGATTGTTTCAGTTCCTGTCATGGACAGACTGATTTGCCTAAAATAACAATATCACACTACTGTAAGATGTGCACTGCAAACATTAACACACACACACACACACGCATCAAGTTAGAGACAGACACTCTCTGAGCAACTGCAGTCTTCTGTCTGGCCCATGTGATGAATTATCTGGAAGCTTTCTCAGTAATTTAGAATCTTCATAACAAGTGCTTTTTCCATAGGAAAAATTAATGGAAACAAGATTGTCTTTCATTTGAGTTGATTTAGCCGCCTCGGCAGCCAGATGTCTCTCTCTGGGAATAAAACAGTCGGTGCTTAAACAAAGCCCAGCAAAAAACTACCTTTTTTCTGCCGCTCGTGTTACAAACAAATCAGCCAGCGCACAATGGCCATCTGTTTGTTATTTGATATGTGTGAATACATGTTGTAATGACTTTGTTTGTGAATCAGTCAGTGCACTGGAACACACGAGAGCTCTCCAAGTGGCGGAGTGTTTGGAGCTAATCATATAATTGGACACAATAGTCAATGACAAATGGAGTTGCATAGAGCCAGCCAGCTGGGAAGTGAATATATAATCATTGTAAAATCATATCATTTTGCATATTTGAAGACAGCTTAATAGAGTTTGCTTGTCAGCACACTATCAAGTGATCATCAGAGTGGGCCCGCAGTATGTGTTTGGTGGGATATTGCTCTGCAGCGTCTCCGGTGACTTCAATGGAATTGGTAGGGTGTTGTTTTATGCCTCAGCTGTTGCAGTTTTATATTGTGATATGGGAATTATAATGGCATTCTACTGTTCGTGACCACTTATACCAGAGCCAAATTCACAAATCATATAAAAAACATGACTAGAACTGGTAGTGTCTGACTGGCTTCCTCAGACCACTCAAGGGGAATGGGATTCATGTGTATGGCTGTACAGTGAACATGTCTTAGGACATGTCGTGTTTGAACTCTAGATGTGTACTAAAGAACTTCACATTAAAAACTATCATCACAGTGCTCTTAAAGAATGAAAAAAAAAAAATAGACACCATTTTTCGTCAGACATATTGGATTTGTTTGCCCATCCATCAGCTCATAATGATGGAAGTACTACTGTGCGACACAATTGAAGGCAGATCTGAATTATGGATGGGTAAATTTGTCAGTTCTTAATTTTGAGTACTGGAAGGTCTCAAAAACAAGTACTTAATAATTTGGGAGTTTGCAGTCTCTGTCATGGAGATAACGAAAATATTCTAATTTAAAACACTGTAAAGAAAATGTTGTGTTTTGTTTAATGTAGACAAAAAATATGACATGAAAATATGTCTATCAAAATATGACAAATAACAGATAATCAATAATGTATCAATGTTTTCGAAAAAAGAAACATCTAAAAAGGAATAACTGCATGAGGTTAAGCTGAAGAGTAAGCACCAATAAACTGAACCCCATTGACCAATCTTAAATAATATTAATCATACACCCTTTATACACAATATAAACATATCATTGCAACTTGTACTGTTACTGCTAGCCAGAAAGTGTTGATCTCGTTGTGGAAGGACTCTTCCCGTAAAAATGGGCAGAATCTAAGCAACTAAGGCACAAAAAAATTCACAACATGTTATACTCTTGTCGTTATAATA
Source organism: Pimephales promelas (assembly GCF_988280905.1). NCBI lineage: Eukaryota > Metazoa > Chordata > Actinopteri > Cypriniformes > Leuciscidae > Pimephales > Pimephales promelas. The sequence goes on from NC_142775.1 coordinate 20,151,067, forward strand.
CACATCTTGTGCTTCACTGTATTATTATCTACTTTTATAAGGTGATTGCAGAGATCCTTGTGCATTGACAAGGACCGATTTTAAATTAAACATAGGGCTAGTGGCCTACTGGTGGAAAAAAAAAAAAAAGATGATGATTAAAATAACACTGCTGGATTATTCTGAATGCCTAGACCTTGCAGTTGATTGTAATGATTGGAGAAGACAAGCATAAGTCACCAGAGAAATCATTTCAGCAGAAGATCCAGTTATGACATTTTGAAATGTCGTTAAAAAAAAGAAACATATGCATGTATGACTCATGCTCGCACTCACACTCATAGAAGACTGTGTTGGGTTAAAGACATGTAATGGAAAGGCACTTCTCTCAGTGTGTGACCCTCTTCATGCTTTGCTTCGCTAATGTTGGAGGCTTCTCCCCTAAGCAACATGCAAAGTGATAGGAATTTAGTCATAACCCGCTAACTGGCTAGTGATTATGCATTACCCATGGTTCATTCTCACCTGCATTCAAACCCTGAATATACATCTGTATAAAGGCCAACACCAAGCACGATAACTATAGATAACGATGAAGGTAACTATATATGCGTCCACACCAACCGATAACAGTCTTTTTATTCTAAGCATGCGCGTGCCGACGCTGCGGTTTCAAAGTAGCGAAAATGGATGACCTGCTGCTGCTGCTTTGCGAAAAAGAAAAACAGGCGCTTTACACGATATCCTTAAAAGACGATATCCTAAAAAGAGTTCGGAGCGCATCTAAACAGTGAATCTAGCAAGTCTAGCGTAATATCTAACAGTGGATTTAGTCAATGATGGGATAAAACCATCGCCCAACACCTTTATGTATACAATGCCTTTTTCAATGCAACTTCAGCAATTGTTAACTATAGCGCTGGATAGCCTAACCTGAGGTAATGTGTTACACTATGCTAAACTGCTTAATATCTCATTGTGAATACTTCTCACCGTTTATTCCCAGGATACGACCGATTGCTTTTCATGTATCCATCTTTTTTAACGTATCCTTGAAAGAAGATTTGACTGTCAAACAGTGGAGGATTTTTTTGTACCTCGACGATTAACTTCTTATTATTATTACTTAATGGCGGACTGCAAACAACTTTTAGGTGCATACTACCACCTACTGTACTGGAGTATGTATCATCATGTCATTTAATAATTAGTTAAATTCTATTCCACAACCTTCCCAGACAGCAAACTGACATTGAATCAACGTGGAAACGACGTCTCTCATGACATTGAAACAACGTTGATTTGCTCATCGAATTAACGTTGAACCAACGTCAGACGCGGCATTCTTCAAAGCTAAATTAAATCGAAAATTGGTTTGCATTTATAACGTTGAAACAACGCGTTGATTTCAAGTTGATTTTCCGTTAGTTTTGAAAGAATGACGCATCTGACGTTGGTTCAACGTTAATTCGATGAGCAAAACAATGTCAGATCAACGTTGTTTCGATGTCATATTTCCACGTTGATTCAATGTCAGTTTGCTATCTGGGTTGTGTCTTTTAAAAATTTAAAAAGTGTCTTCCTGGTAATTCTTATATCCTCTCCCTCTCCTTCCGATCCCAGTATCCCTAACAGATTCCACTCCCGCCCTGTCTGCTGAACATTATCTTTAAACACCCGTCTTTCCACCTCATTCAATCTACTGTACAATATTATGTGTTCAGCATCTTCTTTAACACCACAGTTCTCACATTTCTCACTATTCCTTTTGCCCATTAAAAATAATGTGCCATTTAGTCCTGTGTGAGCCTTGTCATTATAATTTTCTTCTCTCCTGTTTTTTTTTCCATGTAATTTTTAATACTGACAGATTTTTGTATTTTATTATATTTCCTTCCTTTCCTATCTTCTTCCCACCATTTCTGCCATATTTCAAGCCCTTTCCTCTTAACCACCGCTTTTCCTTCACCTTTTCCTAGTGGAATTGTAACTGTTATTACCTTTAGCAATGCCTCTTTTGCCAGTTTATCTGCAATCTCGTTCCCTTTTATCCCCTCATGTGCTGGTACCCAACAAAACTGAACATCTATGCCACCCCGATGCAATCTTAACAAACGATAAAGTTCTATTAGTAGATCTTCTCTGACTGATATCATTGACTGGATGCTTTTTTATGATAGCTAAAGAGTCTGTGCATATTACCACCCTATCTGGTCGCCTCTTCAACCCACTGCAATGCAATAATGACTACTACTACACTGTAAAAAATTTGGAGTAGGATTTACTTGAAAAAACCTTGCTAAACGATCTCACTCAGAAAATGCTAGTACATTTACAAAGATTTGCCAAATAAAAACCTAAACATATTTATCAGTAGCTTTAATTAGAAATCTTTAAGTTAAATTTACTTGGAATGTGGAATTAAGTAAACTTTACAAAAAATAAGTAATTTTAACTCGGCTTGTAAAAGGTTGATTAATACCGATTTCCTTTGCCTTTGTATTACATTTCACTAAAACAATTATCTTGAATTTTATTAGTCATTTATAGTATGTTCTTTACTTAGATCATCTAAGTAATTTATATATACATCATGTCAGACTTTAAGCCTTATGTGAATGCAAACACCTCAATACTTGGTAGACAATACACAATGGTGGTAACATTTGATGGATCGTTTTTGTGTTTGAATGTGTCGTTTTAAGCAAAAAATTTACTCGAAATGTCACAAAATGGCAATTTACTAATACTGAAAACAAAAATCAATGATAAAACAGTGTAAATACAGCTGGAAACCAGTGAAAAATGAACCTCATTAATTATTCAAGGTCCAGTGCATGATGGAAACCCCAGTATCAGAAAAGTTGAGTAATTTTTACTTAATTTTATTGAGTTGATATTACACTTTCATTTATACTCGCTTGAAATAAGTACTGATATGGAATTTACTTAGTTTTTTTTTTTTTAAATTCTTGCCTGAACTAACTTTTTCAAGTAAATTACATTGGGTTTTTTCACTAGTATTTACTTCACCAAAAAATCATTTTTACAGTGTATTTCTGCTGCATATACAGATAATCGGGCAGTTAGTCTTTTGGAGAAATTTATTTTAAAATCTGGAATATGAATACCAACTCCCACACATTCCTGTTTATTCTTGGCTCCATCTGTATAAATCTTTAAATAATCAAAATAACTGTTTCTCATGTAATTGCTTGTTTTAATTCACTTCCTCCATTCTCCATTCTCTTTTCTTTTCCACGATATTAATATCTCGACGATTAACTTCTCATCTGCCATTTTAAATGCGCAAGACCTTTAAATCAGAATGGATTCTGATTGGTTGTCAGTGTTTTAACGTTGGACATCTGGAAAAAAATAGTTCTGAAAGTGATCCCAACGATATCGTTCCTCATATCTTTATCATTATAGTTGTGGTGTGAACTCTGTTATTCTTTAATATGGAGAACGATTTTTAGAATTATATCTTTATCATTATCTTTATAGTTATCGTGCTTGGTGTGAACGGGCCTTCACAGGTTTCCATTATTAATTTATTAATACCATTATTCAACTAAATGTACCAACATGACATCATGACGTTTGCATAAACATACACGCCACTTTCGAGTCAAGTGGCGTGTTATCTCTACGCATTTTGAGCTATCCGCTTGTATGCGCGCTAAGCCATTAACGGCCGAGTGATTCCGCGTGTCTGTACACACCGTCAAATGTCTGTGCGAAACGAAGCAAAATGTAGCTCTACTGTACATCTGGGGAGCGATCTTTTTTTTTTCCTAGGATGGTAAGGGAACATTCATAAATGCCATTGAGGTAAGTCCTTTATATATACAGTAATAACGTTATAACGTTATAACACGCTGAAAAGTGATTATGCGTCTTGATAGCACGGCAAAAATGGAAATACGAATTGGCGTGTCATACACACGCTACTTCATGAGATCAGTCTGAAATGTACAGTAAAGTCTTTTTTTTTTTTTTTAAAGTGTATCTTCGTATTTATGCACTTAAATGTTACTCAAAAGTGCCTTGCTATATCATTGGGGGTGGGGTGGGGGGGGTCGTCTGGGGAGACTTTAGCCCCATTGTCTTCCTAATATTCGAAACAATCATACCTTTAGGTACAACATCGACAAATAAAGATTTGACAATGCAGATTACTCTCATAAGAACTCATAAGTCATCTAATTTCCATTTTTCACTATGTGGTCGAGCTTTTGAAAATCTGGTTTGAAAATTCCAGGCATCCCCAAACAGAATCCCCCCCCCCCCACGTCTTATCCGAAACCATGACAAAAGTGGCATGTTGGCCTAATGAATTGAGGTGGATAATGGTGTTTGAAAACGATTGGATGGTGCCCTTCATTATCTCTACAGCCAGAAATCTCAGAAAACGCCTCATGCGGTTCCCAGCGGTGCCTGTGGGCTATTTACCCTCACTGGCTTATGCATTAAGATCTTGTCTGGTCAGAAGTGGGGAGAAAGACCTTGCGCTCTTTAATCTATATAATAAGGCGTAGTATCCCTGAAAGAGTGCGCTCAATGCAAAGAAAAGTCTCATTGACCCGTCAGTTAGTGGAGGAGAGGTGAGGAAAACACATGGCTTTGATTACAGCGTCGGCTATTTTATCGGACAAGTCTGTTGCTGATTCACACAGAGAGAATAGCAGCACCATTAGAGGGCATAAATAATGTACAGTCCTTTTTCTACACTACTCAGCTAAGTGCCTTGAAACCTTGGTCTCCACTTGTCAGGTTTTTCAATAGATTAGGACAAGATTTATTTTAAGTCCGTAAAGTAGCATGTTCCTGACAGCGTTCAACGGGGATCGAGTGTTACACGCAAAAGCACAGCGGCCTGGTTTAATTGTAGCACTGTGGAGCAGACAGGTCTCATGTCGGATTGGTTAAATATTTAATTCGGTCTCACTTAAACTTCCCCATGATCCATCGTATCACACTAGCGGAACTCACAAGGCGGAATTACAACAGGGATAAGAGACATGAAAGTTGTAATTCCAAACATAGCCCTTGCTAGAGCTTACAAAGAGAGATTTGTGTTAAGAAACAGATCAGAGACTTCACCCTGACTTTTTCTGTCCGTCTCTCTTACTCGCTGAATTAGTCTTTTTCCCACCCACTTCTCGCTATCCGTTCCATTCTTTCTCCCTCTCTCGATCCACCCCCCTCTGTCTTTGTTACCCGACTAAAGTTACAACTGAGAAAACAATTAAATCCAATTTAAAATTCAACTACATGTCTGTGTCATGCCTCATTATGGGAAGGTTTTTGGTATTCAAAATAATTGAAACCTGACGCGTTAAGTGCGCGGGCTGACTCCCACTGCAGGGCCTAGGGAGCCTCAGACAGAAGAATGATTGTGAGGGAGAGAGAGGAGAGAAAAGGAGACCACTTCAGTGTGACAGCGCAGGGCAGCCTCGTGTAGGGATCTGACAGCGGGGAGGGTTCTTGTGTGTGCGTGTCACGTAGCGGCCTCCGAGAGCTCAATTACAAGATTGATACTCAGAGAGGAAACTTCATTTTGCTTTACAGATGTCGACACCGCCAGAGAAAAGCGAGGTTGTTGTTTAACATAAGACGGGTTTGTGCAATGAGAATAAGCCCATGTGAAACTAAGGGACCTTTTATTTCTCCATCATATCAGATTTCATTTTTTTTTAGGATTTAGTCTCACAAAGCCAGACTTTCGACTAATAGTATAAAGTCTAGACTTCATTGCAGCTTATTCGGGCCAGACTGTCTAACTCACATTTAAAGGTGAAGTATGTTTTTTTTTTTTTTTTTATGTTAAAACAACACATTCTCTAAACCAGATCACTGACTATTATTAGTATTCCCCCAAAATTGTAAAGATTGAGCCCTCCAGACACCATCAAAACATTGCCATTCAGCTCTACTTATAGCAAGAGTTTGGCATTCAGCTTTGGTTACAGAAACGCAAGCCATAATTCGCTTCATTTAGACTTGCATTTAGTCCTTTAGATTAAACAGGCCATGAACACGTCAAAGCGAGTTGTGATGCTACACCTTACAATGGCCGCTTTAATAAAATGATCAGCATGCACCCATTCAGAAAGACAAATGTACCAGTTTATATTGTTTACTTTGATGAGTCCAGTGAAGAGAGTCACAAAAGTGTTAGCTAACACAATTGTTTACTCATGAAACGCAGCAAACAGCTAAAAATATTCCTAATATGTTGGACCCTTTATTGGAAGTAATCAACTTTTACCTTTTGGACAAAGAGCAAAAGAGGTGTTTGCAACATTCTTTGAGTATATGCTTTATATTTGTAATTGCGCCAAGTGGCACTAATTTGGCATATTTCACCTTTAAAGTGACCAGCCACAGCTCGTTTTATTTTAGGTGGCGACCAGGGGCACCATTATTTGTATTAGATTATACAACAATAGACTGAAATGTAACACATTAATTAAAATAGTGGCCTCTGGGAATGTACAGAAAATTGTGTAAAATGAAGCAAAATATGTACAGACTTTTAAGTATTTTGATAAAAAAAAAAAAAAAAAAAAAACATTAATATGATCATGTCACATATTATTAAGTTTTGACTATTAGGCCTAAGTCACAAGAAATAAAACTCACAAGTAGCCAATAAATAAATAAATAAATAAATAAATACAAGATATTAAAAAAAAAAAAATAGCAAAACTCGGTTACACTTTAGAATCCTGTTTCTTACTGCATAACTAATAAGGAAGTACTGAAGAACTTATAAGTAATTCTTTATTAACACTACTGTTAAAGGGATACTTCACCTCTGGAATCCTCCTTATGTGGATTAAAGAGAATAACTCCCAGAATGCACTTGCTTCGCTGCCCTAGGAGGCCACGACTACTAAAAGACAGTAGTTAAACAAAAATGTTTTCAGTTAAACTGAAAATGTTTTTCGAGAACACCCCAAATGTCCAGGATTCGGCTATTGCATTGTACAGTCGCCATTCATTATGTTTACTGTGGCGAGCAGGACGAGACTGAGGGCCAACGGGAGAATGGCGCGAGACCGGTGGTGTGATTACCGATGAGCGACACCTGTGAGACGAACCAGCCTTGTATCTTTCGCGGAGGTGTGGGAATTTTCTTAATAGTGTTAAAACACACACCAACCCTTAATTAGTATATAATTAATAGTAGATCTTCAGGAGGTATGACAGAATTCGTTAGTTATTGATTTAATAACTGTTACTTAACACAATCAAAACATTGTATTAGTTAACACATCTTCATTAGTAGTTATGAAGAAGTAGTTAATGAAGAATTCCCTAGTTATGCAGTAAGTAAGAAACAGTTTTCTAAAGTGTAACATCGGCAAAAAAGCAAATCTGAAAAAATCTTATGCATGGCATCTAACAAATAATACCTTATATTTACATTAACCATAAGCTGTCATATGCAACTGTAATATTATTGAATACAGCACTGAAAATAACAACAAAATTGTAGCCATTTACTTCAGAGCTGAGCTCACAGCTCGGGTATCACATACAATTATGAGTTTGCCACTAGTAACGACATCACTCATTCATTTAATGTGCACGTAGCGCCTAATTACGATATTTCCAACTCTACTTGAAGGCCACATAAGGTTTACTGAAGTCTCGTTCTGATTGTGATGTTCAAAAGAAAGCAGTGCCAGACTGCATTTGCATTTGAGCATCAGCCAACACTTGATGAAGTTCTGAAAACATCTCTGTTTCGTTTCAAAAGACCAAAGGGCCATCTCTATATTTTCATCTTAATTTGATTACACGCCATCCTGTCTCTGTGAATGATCTGTTTTGCCTCAAGAGGATCTTTTAATCACTTTTCTCCCGTAGTGTTGTTCCTCTAAACATGCCGCAACTGTCTTGGACCATTCCCAACCACACTTGATTGAGTGGTAAAAAGACATTTGGGAGAAACTCTGTGCGTGCACGTGTACGTGTCTGCGGCTGGCTTGTACGTCGTCAAAAGAACCGACAATAGTTTACAGTGTCTCTACAGAAATGCTCACCGCCTGCCTGGTGGCGGAGATGCTTTTGTCTCCTGTCCTCCATTAAGAGAGCCATAAAGGTAGTGAGAACAGATGGCGGCTGGCCTGCTCTGTCCTGCATCTCCCCGCAACTGCCACCGATCCTTTGCGTCCATTAATCTTCTAGTCCGTATTCCTGCGACACAACTATATTAAACAACTCAAGAGAGAGAAAAAGAAAAAGAAATGGGGGAGTGAGCCAAACAAGCCAACGCAGCTGTCAGGAAGCCTAGAGTGAACCATCAGTCCACAAAAACCTCTCTAAACGCTTCTGTAAAACAGTGCGAAGAAAATCATTCCGCCTTGAACCTGACCCTATAAAAGTGGTATCCATGGCCAGCGAAACAATAAATGCTCATTAAAAGGCAGCTGCCAGTGCTGTTGAAGACTTCACAGGCCTGGCTGGAAAACACAAGCACATCTGATTCCAATTGTAATTGAAGAAGACAACTGTTTCCGCCCAGGCTGAAGCTGGGGAAATTTACAGTACTGATGGCAGGGCTTGTTAGAGGCCCGACTACACAGTAGCTGAGGCCTGTTAAACACACAAGTTTGGCCAATGTGGTTTAGGCTTTTTTTTTTTTTTTTTTTTTTTTTACTGCACCGTTAAGTTCAGATTGATTCATTATTACAGACAGCAGGTTTTAAATTTCAAATCCAAGTACAAATAATCCAATGCAACATATTCTCTATCATATTTTACATTTGTGCATTTGGCAAATGCTCTTATCTAAAAGGACACGTGCCAGAAACAAACTCTACACAAGCAAATGAAATGAAAATTGGTAATGAATGCAAGCCAACAGTAACTCCATCATATAGACAAAGGGTATGTGCACAACACCCCTAATCTCTGTTACATTTCTGCTCAGAGCATCACTTCTGATCAAATGAGTTAGAGTTAGACTATTTAAATGTCCACAACGTTACAGCTACCTAACAAGAAAAATAAACCCAATCATATTCGGCCAGAAAAAAAAAAAAAAAAGAAACCACAGGCACCAGTCCAGTGCTTTGCAGTGTGAGGGAGGTGGCCACTCTTGATGAGCTTTCTCTCCATCAGCATGCTGAGCTAAAAATCTGTTGTCTGCGGCAGTGGCGTGCAAAACACATTAATGCGTTCTAGGCCACCGTGATTTTATGAGAGACAAATATTTCAGAACGCAGCTCTATTTGGTCCCCTCTGCTGCATGTCCAGAGCAGTCAGTGGCTAAATTGAAAAATCAATTCCAATTTAAATGATTGGAATAAAGAACTCCTGGAGTCAGAGATAAAAAGGCTGTCTTTTCCTAGATCCCCTTTAATTGGAAAGTCATTTCTTCAGGGTATTCTAATGGTTCTCAGAGAAGATTGCAAAGCAAAGTTGATGAGCTGGAGGAGGGTTAATAGCTTCTGTATGTTTTCCTGTGTGTCTGAATGCCTGGATGTTCAGAGGGTTTACATGTTGTCCTCACTCACCCAAGGCTTCCTTTTGACAAGTGGACAAAATGAAGAAAAATCCCTGGATCTAGACGGATCCAGATTTGCTCTCGTCACACACGTGCTATTCACTATGTGTGTTCAACTCCTACATTTTGAATAAGGAATTACTTCACGACCGCTTAAAAAAAAGTTTAATCCGGTCCATGTTGTCATTATCACGTGACCTACCAGTAACTTGTGTTGCTTCACTGCCATTCACAAATCCTTGACCGTGGCCTCGTCGGTTAGTTAAGTGTCCAGCGTTTGCACACATCAGAATCTAGCTGGAAGAAGTAGCCTATATGATAATTCACATACATTTACTGTGAATTCGGAAATACTTTGTCACATACTGTTCTTCAAGTAGGCATATAAGTGCAGTAGACTGTGAAACGGTTTAGAAAAGGGCCAAATGGAAGTTGCATGTGCATATTCATAAATAAACAAAATGAAACACCCAGTTTATTATCTATATCTGACATCGCCTAACTGTTCATTGGTTGTATCATTGTGCAATCTGTTACAGGTTGCGTTCAGTATCAGTTGGCAGAGCACAAAGTGCTAACATGAGCAGTTGTTATTGAAGAAGAAATAATGGTCATTGAAGCAGGGCTCTATAAAGTAGATTACAGAGGTAGACAGGATATTTACAGAGGTCAAGAGATTGTCTATGTCTGCGCTGGAGAGGTGTGTTGGTTGGTTGTGTCGGGGGAGGGGGGTTCACAGAGGAAAAACACACAAGAACTCTGGTTGGTTTCATTTCCTGGGAAGAAAGGAAAAGTTAAAAGGTGGCCCCCGAACAAATGAAACTCAATTTCACGGCACATTATCCTTCCCTGTTCTCTTCTCCTGGCTTTCATTTTCATTAAGACCACAGACAAGCATAAATTAATAATTACTGCCCGAATGTCTAAATGCAGGCCGCTCTCCTGTAGCCTTTCATTTTCCACTGTGGCCTTGCATGTTCATGCTTGCAAAATGTTAATTTAGATAATGTGGCCTGCCCCTTGTCAGATAATTCTGTTTGGTGGTTCCACTAATACATAATGGTCTTTCTGATTAGATGACATTAAGTCTATCTTGTGTTCAATCAAGCCTGTACGATTTCCTTCCTCGCCGACTCAAAGATGAGCAGATGAAGAACAGTCACATGGCTGGTGAGTCTTTGATACGTTTTTACGTTATGAACTGTGCTGAATGTCAAATGAGGATGAGTAATTATGTCTGACCACTAAAATCTGAAATAGGCATTATGCTGCATCCCAGACTTGCGAGGGAAATTATTGTCTAAAATAAAATAAAAGCATCAACAAACCCAAAACTTAGAACTGGTTTAGATAAAAGTGGGCAGCTTGTTCAAATGCTATTAGCACTATCTTTTTTATGACCTGAATGAAAAAAGCATTATTCATATAGTTAGTGTTTTAATTTGTTCATTAATGCAACTTGCACATCAGGCGTCCATTGTGTTTGAAGACTCAAGGACCTGGAGGTCATTAATATTATAGTTCTGCTTCTCGAATTTGATTAGCAAAGTGGCGTTCCAAGAGCACTGAAAACCTTTGACTTTTTAATATTTGTTTAAAGGCCATTGCACACGGAGTATGAAATTTTCGTATGCGTTTTTTCGTGTTCGTCAGCCTACAAATTCGTCACACACAGAAACCTTGCACACGGAGTCCGATGCATATTTATTAAACCTTTGCGGGAAACCCCCCCCCCGCAAAAATACAAAAATGAATTCGTTAAGCAGATAGTACAGCTTGTTGCCCTCTCTCTTATTGAAAAGAGAATAAAAATAATTGCGTTTGCGTCAGCCAATCCTGAAATTGCGCCGAGAGGAAGCACCTCCTACATTAGTTATCAAATTGGCTGCTCAATCACACCTTTTAATCGATCCGAAATTTCAATCTGATTGAAAGCGGAGGATTATTCCTTTCATAATCCAATCGAGAGAAGAGAACACTTGATCGAATTGAAAACCGAAACTGAAAGCACTATTCATATGTGCAATGATGAGCTCCAGCTGGCCCTGAATTGTCAAAAAAACTCTCAAAATGCTGGCTGTGGATGCGAAAAACGCAGAAAATCGAACCCGATCCGAATTTTTTTATGACGGACGAAAGTTTCGGAGGCGTTGTTCAAGCATGATTGACATAACGTGAGGTCGATTTTTTTTTTAACGTGCGAAAATTTCGGATGCGAATTTCGGACTCAGTGTGCAATGGCCTTTACTCTTGTCTATTTGCGCATCGTTTTTCAGTGACTCGTTATATTAATACACCAGTAGGTGGCAATAAGTGACTGACAACAAGTCAGAATTTCTCCGAAGCATTGGCTGCGTCCGAAATCGCATATTCATTTGAGTAGGTACTTATTTTGAATACGTAGTATTTACTTTGCGAGCACTTAAAAACATGTTTTATATAGTATGAATATGTGTAGTTTGAATGTAATGCAGATGTACTAGATTTCCCATGATGTCATAGTGGTTCACTGCCATTCACAAATCCTTTCCCAAGTGTCCATCGTATGCACACTTCAGGGTTCCTCTTGTCTACTCTTTTATGAGTACTGTGAATACGAACATACTTCTTTTCTCACATAGGCTTACTCTTTTTCACCCACTATATAGCACCCAGTGGTGCTCATAGAGTGCCGAAGTTACTACGTCACTCTGTAGGCCAAAACGCGGAAGTGAGTTAGCATTTAGCACTCCCGGTTCCCTCGCTCTAAAGCCTATGGGATTTTTGAATGATTTTTTTGCTAAATCGCCTGAAATAAGGTCTGTGGTGAACAAAGGCTCTAAATGTTTTCACGTTTTGATCTATGACATAAAACACACGGTTATAATCTGCTTGTGGTTTTTTAAACTCTGTGTGTTTTTTAAAATCTTTATATAGGCTTCAAAATGTATAAATTTTGGATTAACTTGCAAGGGTCACAACTCTTTTTTAAACACAGATCTTATTTTTTACGATTTTCCAAAAGTCTATGGGGAAAATGCATAGCTTTTCGACCGAGGGAACCCATGCGCCGCTATAGCTTCTGAGTTGTCCTACAAAGTGACGTCATCATTTCGGCACTCTATTGCTGAGCCAAATTACGCCCAGCTCCCCCTCTCTCGAAGTAATGGGTGGAGCTTAATCTAGACCAGCTCCACCTGTGTGCACCTAATGGGTTTTTTAATCAGTTTTATTTTGATAAACATGACACAATATAACATAGCGACAACATGAAAAGACTACTGTTATAAAACTGATTTACTGTTATAGAATGATTTACTGATATATAAAAAAAAAAACGATTTCTGAGTTTTAGTGGAACTAAAGGTGTGATAATAAATGTGAAACGCACGTGATCGTTGTTATGCGGTGAATCCGGCGAATTGTGGAACAGCTGTGTTGTCATCAGAGTCCTCCGGCTACTCTCGAATCGCTCTCGCGGTATACGTCACAGATGTGGAGTCAGCGCTGCATCGAGTCGGACAAAATTTCTAACCGCCATGCACCGACCGATCTGCGCAGAGCTGCATGAAGTCGAACAAGCCTTTTGTTGAACCATTTATAGCTCCACTGATTACGTAAAGCTCCACCCATTCTCTGCATGGGGAAGCCTCTTGATTCATTTAAGAATGAAACAATATGAAAAAGTTATTTAATCATTCTCAAAAAATGATTCTTTCAGAAACATTGATTTAGTCAGGAATGCCATTACTGTGTTTGTTTTGCATCTAAAAAACAGGTGAAAGGTCATGGTACCAGTCTTTGAAAAGTAAATAGCACTGAACATGTGGATTCATTGCAGTTACTGTATCTGCACAAAACAAATCGACCGATATTATTATCTTGGGTATGGTGGTATTAGCAATGAAAAGACTGGGAAATAATCACCTGGAGGATGTCTTTGCACACTTGACATTAGAAAAGCACACACACACACACCAAAATGATGACACTGACACGGTCCATGTTTGGAATGAGCAACGCTTGTTATAAATGTGCTCGACACGGGACGCGATTACAGCACCCTGGATATTTTGGTCTTTGTGCCTCAAAGTCATGTTCTAACTGAAATGAATTTATTACAATATGTGCAGTGATATGAAACATCTAGCTGGAGGGGTGAATCTCGCTTAAATAGCTGGGGCAGAACAAGACATCAAACAGCTCATAACTACTGTATATTTCTGTCTGAGAGAGAGGAGAAACAGCATATATATGAAACTCAGAGAGCCAATGCTGGAGCTACAATGCTGATCTCTGTCTACTAAAATACAAAGCAGGAAGACAAAAAAAAAAAAAAAAACACACACAATTTGATAGACAGCACATTTGTGGCTTCTTACTGCATCAAACCCTAACAGTTCAAATTTCACCGGTGAGCGACAGAAACCTTTTATGCTCGTGAAAGGGCCAAACTAGAATTACAGTCACCATTGATTGCCACTTTATATGTAGTTTTTCCAAGGTTGATAGAAACTTTAACCTCATTTTCAATAAAGAAGAAAAACATGAAACGTTCCAGACCTTGAATTTTTACAATGCTGTGTTGAATTATGCAGTGACCAGTCAATTATTCATCTCGAAGCCTCTCTGTTACAGCCACGCTTTCAAAAGCATGCAAAATGGACCTGTGCACGGCCGTGCTGTGTCAACACATTTCCATCAGAATTGCTTACGACAGGAAATTGTCATTCAGTGTCAATTCTGCCTAAGCTTTTATAAATTTGAAACAACACTAATATCAATTAGCTGCATTGCATCGGAAAACAGTTTCCTGAGCCAAACAGTTCTCATGGGTCATTTCAGTTGTGCACTTCTGAGCTCTGCAACTTGAAGACGCAGGCTAATGTTGTGCTGCAGTATTTAAGATGTATGAAACTTTTAGAAATATGTTCTGGTCAAGCTCAGGCGTTGTATTAGTCTAATTGTACAGTAACTTGATCATTATGGCAAAACAATGCAGGGACGTGCACAGGAATTTTGAGGGGCAGTTGCTCTGACCTGAAAAAAGGGCACCCCCCCCCCCCCCCCTCCTCCTCACGGGCTATATGAAGGAATATATTCAGTTGAATTTGTCACCTTCCAAATTGCCTTATCTGGCCGTGTTTATGTCCAAACGCAATGCCTCATCTTATGGTCTTATTATTATTTATAAAGATTGCAAAATGTCAGAGATGAGACAAATGAGCAAAAGAGTTCCTCATATTGTTGTTTATTGTTTTTTTTTAATTATTATTATTTATTTATTTATTTGAAAAGAAATAATCTGGATTGAATGGAAAAACTCGAAAAAATAAAAAACGCTTAGATTTCGGGAAAAAATACAATCCTTTTTTGGCAATCCTGAACTCCCCCTGGGGCCCTAAGCAAAATTCTGCTATGGGGCCCTACCTGATCTGTGATGCCGTGAGCCATGTAAACCATTTGCCATTGCCACTCAATACCGCCCAATACAATCCTCCCTCCTTTAAACAAAACAGTCAAAGAACAAGTACAACAATATAGAACAGAATGAGGTTCAAACAAACAATATTTACTGAATAAAGCATTTTTATAGAATGTTAAGATAACAAGTGAATATTAACGTAAACATAAATAAGAAGAAAATAATAAAGTACAACCCTGAACTTTGGCTTTTGGGATTAATTTTGATTCACTCTACAGCCTGGGTATTTTTCGGAATCATAGCCTATGATTTTTTTTTTTTTTTTTTTTATGCATGTTGAAGCAAATCTTGATTTATTGTTATTTACTGAGGGATTTGCATTCATATTGACCAGAATGTCCAGCTAATCATCATTTTAAATTCAATATAGCCTATAAATCAATACTCAATCAATGTCAATTGCCAATACATTGGTTTCTATCTTGCATAATTAGTGCAGTTGTTTAGAGTTTTTAACTACACTGAGACTAGATAATCAGTGTCTTTATAATGTGTACTTTGATTGGGAGTGCCATCATTCACGTATTATACAGTATTTCTGGTCTCCACATTTCTGCTTGAAAAATGCGAGTTTAATTTCGTGCATGCGCATATGAACGCAACACACGCGACGCGGTTATGTTTTCCGAGCTGTAGTAAACAAACACTGTTGTTGCACTTTGTCGTTTATAAAAAACAAATATAAATAAAAACAATAATAAATAATGGTATTTTACTCTCACTTTTGTCAGGCAAAAAGTGATGCAAGAGATGCACTGCCTGCCCAGATCAAGACAAAACCATCAAACTTTGCTGACATCAAACTAGAGAGGAGAGAACACACGTTTACCTGACTGCTGTTCCCGCAATTCACTCTCATGTTTTTCTTCTTCCTCTTTTCGTGACGAGAAGGATAGTTTCGCTTCATTTTGTCATGGACTTCGTACACATTTAGCGCGCGACACGAGGCGCGGCCTGAGTAATTTGCGGTGCCTTGCCATACACACCGGTCGCATGCAGTCTATGGTCGCGTGCGGCACTGCAGCCACGTAAACAGTTTGACTTTCCCTTTCAGTGCCCGAATGGAAGTGAATGAGGCTTTGCGATTTTTATATTATTTTTTTGTCTAGGCCTACGTGAAATTCTACATCCATTGTACGATTTTTTTTCCTCGGAAGGGCAACCTGAGTCGAGAAAAGCATATGGGCAGTTGGCCGGGCAACCTGAGCAACCCCCTGTGCTGCACGTCCCTGAAACAATGAAATAAAACAGAATTATTAAAATGAAATTTGGCAAAAATCACTAACAAATTGCTCAGCATGACCTTAATAAAGGGTGTCAACTTGAAGGTAATCTTGATTTTGGTACTTCTATGATTTGATTTGATGTTTTAAAATGAGACAAACCAGCTAATGCAACAGAAAAACATGATTCATCAAATCCATTGCTAATAGTTAAAGAAAGATGTTAAGATGTCAAGGAATTGCCTTTTTTTCTTTGATCTAGATCTAGAAAGTGGAAAGGGGCAAATTTATGAAATGCTTACCGATTAAAATGATACCAAGAAGACATGTTTGGTTTGAACATTTTGATTAGATTAAGTAAAAATGAATAGGTTCATCTTAGAAAGAGCCACGGACATTTAAAATTATTGTGATATTAAAAGAAAACTCATATGATTTCCATCTTTACAAATTGTGATTTAATTTATTCACAACTGTATATGATGGAAGCATGAAAATGCACTGCATGACACGAGTGACCCTGGTTGGCTCAATCCTAACAGTTTATCAATAAGTAATTAAATTATACAAAGAGATGTAAGTTTCTTCTTGTTTCCTTCTCTCTCCATTCACATTTTGAATATGTGGCGTTTCCCAGGAATATTGTGCCCATTCAGCTGGAATGAATGAAAGATATTATTCCTCAGTCGTGTGTTGTGTAGAGCAGTGTGTTCACTGTACTAAGCATGAGTGATTTTATACTGCTAGATATTGTCATTGCTCAGTAACACATGTTTTACAACTCAACCATGAACAATTTTGATTGCCCTTCAGATTAAAATATAAGCACACAGCTATACATAATATCATACGTGACGTTCTGCAGCTGAAAATTTACAATCTCTTTATTAGGATACAATTGGAAATGCTTTTTGGACTGAACCAGAGTAAAATCTGCATTAAACACATTGATGGTAAAGTCACACCACAAACAGTGTGTATTTCTCTCTGAAGTTGTTTACAATGACAAAGTGATTCATTCGCAAAAGAGCTTAGTCTAATAATCATTGACTCACAAATATTTTATTACCATATATAACACCATAGAATAGAAAACAGACACACACTCATGCAACTTTGCACAGATACACTTCAGTGCATGTGTGCAGAAACGCACTCGGACATACACGCGCACTCTCGCGTGCACACACAAACACACACACACGCACACACTCTTACATACCATTACAGGAGACAAGATCAGAAAAGAGGGAAAATCACTTTAAAACATGACATCCTTTCAATATTTGTTTCCTTTACTGCCATAGAAAGAAATAAGGAACAATATGTCCATAAATCTTGCTACAGTGTTCACATCACATAAAAAGAAACTAAAAGGCAAGTCCTCATTGATGAGGTAAAAGATACGTTAACATGTAGTTTAACACAATAAACATTGGAATTGTTACAGACTGAGGACAAATGTGTGACAAAATAATGTCTATGATTATAGTATTAAATAGCTGCCCCATAACATTAGATACGTCCATCTGATAGAGGATCCTTTCAATGCATATATTCATTCTTGATTATCCAATAAGTGCCTCATCACCATCATCATCATCATCATCATTATCTACTTGGTACAATAAACGCCTGAAATATATAATTTAATATATTCAACGTTATCATTAATTAGCACAGTGTAATTTTAAAGTCATCTGGCTGAATTGTTTCATTCTTTATTCAAATGTGATAGTTTGGGATTGCTATGATAACTTGATTTTTGTTTTCTGTTAAATGTGTGAAGGACTCATGTGGATGTTTGCAATCTTTGCTGGCAATTGTTAAACAAATCTGTCAAATGATTTGAGAATCTTCTCAAACATCTTTAAAAATAAGCAATAAAAAAATTAAGTCTATAATCGTTTAAAAAATTACTAGAATTCTGCAATTTGCACACACAAAAAATTATTCACATGAGGCAATTATGAATAATTATCTTCCAGTTACCGTCCGCTTTTATCTAGATTAAAAAAAGGGATAAAATTATTATTTTTATTAAAATTCTGTATTTTTTTTTTCGATGGGAACCTGTTGCCTGTTATTGATATTGACAAGCTTTTGAAAAGAATAATAATTTTTTTTTTGTTTAGTATGACGCATTAAATACTATTTAAAGGGGGTAATCACTGAAAATAATACACCAAATTGAGTGTAATAATGATGGGTAATATTTGGCTATGCAACTTTTCCATAAACTGAAGTTGAAATCAATCCATACACGCTTCAGATTCAAAATTTAGCAGTGAATAAGACAGTAGCATTTATCAACTTTAACTGGATGTGAGTGAAGAAACCCTAAGTACAGTACATTTGTTCAGCACAGTTAAGTATTTATTGAATAACATGAATTCAGGACAACACATTTACATGCCTGCATGCTTCCTCACCATAGTGGCAGCGAATTGAAAGAATGATGGCTCAGAAACAAAACAAATCTATAAATTCAATATAAACGTTGGCATTGTTCTTCTAATAGATCTACTGCATACACAATACCAACTTTTAACATTATATACAAATACCAAAGTGAGTGAGTTAACCTATCTTCTGTATATACAATAATGATAGAAATGAAACTTGATTGTTTTTTTCTTCTAGTTTAGAAAACATTAAAAGCAAATATTAGTCGTTTCTGTTGATCAACATATATTCAAATTCACATTTTCAGAGGTTCTTCTCCAAGTTTGGATCCTTAACATCTTGGCAAATAGTTATGACATTGATTTATGTTCTTTTTTTTTCTTCCTTTTTTTAATACAAAACAAAACCTCTGAATCAGATTTAATTTTTCGAAGCTTTTTCGCTGGTTTAAATACAGTATAAAAAATCTTCAGTGCTGTGAATTTGTTGTAAATATTATCATCGAGTGTACCAAATGGTACATTTTACTGTGCTCAAATTGTCACCTTCGCCAACTCATCATATCCATTCCCACATCTGGCATTATATAACGTTTATATCATTGAGAATAAGAGTCGTAATACTACATTCGAACACAATTCGTCTTCCACATCGGGCCAAGCATAAACCCTTGATGCACCTCTACGAGCGATTGACCTGTTTCTGTAACTAAATTACCCTGCGAAGGGACTCTGGAGAATCTTCATACGATACACGCTGCCAGTCTTCAACACCATGCTGTTAGTACATCACTGTGGTTTTCAGAAAGAGTCTTCCATCTGCTATTGATAGAGGGAGAGACACAGTAAGTATACAGAACAGAACAGAGACGAAAAGCAATGATAAGTAACAGTGATGCAATGCAATTGCACAAATTACACCTTGTGAACCCTGGATCAATGTATGTCACATTTAAAGAACATGATATTGCCCTCATGATGTAAGGCACTTCACAATTGACACTTTATATGCATAATTGGAATATTACAAAAATAGCAGCCTTTATTTTGTAATTAATTTTTTGACATGTATGAGCTTTGTCCATTTCCAGCGAACCTTCATTGGCAAGTGCATGCCTGAATAGGTGGCAGGTCTCTTTGCCTCTTCCGGTAAAATCATCTGTTAAGCATGCATGGCTCAGAAGCTTGTTTGACATTCATTACCAGAACATTTCCTCTGTCCGGGAATGCTGCATCACTGCATTTAAGGAGTGTTTTCTCTCTTAGTCGGTGCAAATAAAATGATATTCCGATAAGCAAAAGTTCGGACTAATCGAGGTTGCTCCGTGTTGGAATTGGTTGAAACGAGATTTGATGTGACAGATACTGTATCCACTGTACACACACTAAAAAAAATGAGGACCTAGGAAGGTTGTGCACTTTACATAATAAAGTTTACTTATAATAATTGTGTTTTTTGACTTGAAATGTTTCTTTTCTATTAAGGTCTGAGTAATTGTGTCTCAACTTAACAGTACAAAATCCTAACGCATTGTCTAAAAGTAAAGTAAAAAAAAAATTGTACATCCAGAGGGTGGCAGTATAGTGCGAGACAACTGCCATTTTGCCCGAACTTAATTTTATTGTGTTCAATCTGCTTAAATATATGTACAACTTAAGTTTACTTAATCCATTTGTGTTGGATTACATGATTGATTTGTGTTGCATTAACTGAAACTGGGCAGTTCTTTTAGTTCCCAGCATGCTTTGCATATGGTTAAATTAAGAGAGAATAAATGGTAAAATTAAGTGTTATGTTTTTTTTTTGTTTGTTTTTTTCGAGAAATTTAGAAAAGGAGAAGACTTGATAGTGTAATAGTGTTTAATGTTAATGTCATTGGAATTATTAAACCATTTAAATTACAGTGGGTTACCATTGTGGAGAAGAGTGGAGCATTTTGTTTGGCTGTCGACTGATTTCAATATTTTCTATTGATTTGGAGGAAGAAGCGTAAATCTTAGCATTCAAGATGCTATGTGCTACTGCTAGCAAATAGCTAGCTATAGTCTATCAATTTAATTAAATGAAATATAAATGGATGAATTAATATAATAAAATGCCTCAATCATGCCAGGAAGCCTTTAAAAATTCAGGTTGAGACTACTTAAATTGGGTAATTTAAAATTACTTAATTCCATGATGTTGAAGTTACATGAACAAATTATGTTTGTTTAACGTAATTCAGTTATGTGGAAACTATTGACAAAAAAAAATAATAATAATAATAAAAAAAAAATAAAGCCAACATATAACTTTTTTAAGTGTATTTGTGTTGCCATACTATTTATATCATGCCTTTTTGGGGGATTGCACAGAGATAACACAGATATAAAATCATTTTGATTTTATGTAAAAAAAAAAAAAAAAAAGAATAAGTATTTTTTTTCTTCTACTATTAGACATACATTCCTAAATCTATGCTTTGTGATTTAATTTAACTTTGAAATTTATACATATTGATTCATGTGAATCCAGTAATCTGATGAACATTGATTAATTGCAGCTTGCGCATGGAGCTGGAAACATGCCTTATTTTGTATGCGTTTTGCCATTGACCCGGCTCAGGTTTAAAAGGGCTAATATTGTGATCTTGATAAATATTGAACATAATCATTTCTATCGCTCTAAGCTCACAGGGCATTTTAAGAGCTTCATCCACATTATCTACCTCATTATATAAATGCTATATACATATTTATTCAAATCGTGATAAATGCATGTGATTTTGATTGCCTTCATTTATCAGATTGCACCATATTTGGTGCTGGAGACAGTATTTTGAAATCAGACAATAACAGCAAACCCTAACCCTAACCCTAAAAAACCCAAAACTATTATCCTAAATTATTTAGAAAATATACAATAAAAATATTAAAATACCAGTCAAATTTAAACAACATGCAAAAAACGACAACAAAAACAAGCAGAAAGCTAATCTTAAATGTACAAATTAGCATATTAATTCTGGGTCAAATGGAGTGTAGCTAAACTAGCGTGTGCAGACAGTGACAGGAATGTTTCTTGAGTGGAAAAAATCGAATGACTGCCATGTTGTTTTATGAAAGAACCCCTCATTAAAATATGTTAAAACTTTGGCATTTTTATATTCAAATCAAGATGAAAAGTTCATTAAAGAGGATAAATATTTCATTAGATACTAAATAAAACAAAGGAATTTTTGGCTTCTCTCAGCATAAAATTCCTTTGAAAGATTAATTAATACATGTAAATTATGCAAATTATGCCCATGCAAATATTTTATGAAGACAATTAAGGGAACCATTAATTACTGCCTTTTTTGCTTCAGTGACATTCATTCATTTAATTTTAATTTCACTTTAACTGTTTTGATGTTTAATCTTGCAACAAAAAAAAAAAAAACCAAAAAAAACTTTATCTCCCCTCACAGGGTCGTGTAAACTTGCAGAAAACATCGAGAGGCGCGTGCTGAGCATCGGGAAGAGATACCGGGGAGATATTATGTTCGGTATCAGAAGGAATTAGTGGCGAGATGTGCTCCCAGAAGCAAGGAGCCAGGAAAAACAGTCAAGCTTATTCTTGGAATGGATTCAAAACACTGGAAAAGCAATTAATAAACACAGACAGTGTTAATATAGCAGAATTACAGAGTGTGACAAAAGACAAATAGAAATAATTAGTTCTCTGAAATTATGCTCTCATTATTATTATTTTTTTTTCCCAACAGCCAAGTGCTGAAATTATAACACGTCTCGGTTTTCTTTTTGTATACAGATTGGAATAGAATTTTTCCCTCATATGCAAGTGTAATTTATCAGCACCCTTTTTTTATGTTTTTGCCATTTAAGAGTAATTATGCCACACTGGTTGTAGTCCACAGTAACCATGACATGAACACAGAAATAATTGAACAGACACGCTATTTTAATACATACACAATTCCCGTGGCCAGTTTTTTAAGTCAATTCTTCAAGGGCACTGACCATAAAACCTATGAAATGATTGCATCTTGAGGAGCAATAACTACAGTCTTGTCAGTAAAAACTGTTTTTCTCCAGATCATATGACCTAAATATCTTAAATTTCCCAATATGTCTGCTCAAAGGAACTACTGACTAAATCAAGTAGTGATGAACACGTTTCTCTCCCCTCCATGCTTATTCCAACTTTAGCAATTAATGCTGGAAAATTATTAATCTTTAGACATGAGAACCATCATAATGCTAATGACATTATACGCTGTGAAAAAAAAGAATAATTTCCTGTTCATCAAGTCAATGTCACTCGATTTAGTTGGGCAAAATCATACTCCTTGCACTGGATCTCCATTTATTTTTACTAAAAACTTCCTTCACACACACACACAAAAAATTAACTAGGCTAATCAAACTGGGTTACGGGGCTTTTACTTGCGACGGGGTATTAAAATGCCATTTCCCACATTTCATAGCAATTTCCACACACTATTTTCAAAGGGAAATTGAGACCACTCAAGACGACGTTTTTTTTTTTTTTTTTGTATCACATGTGCTGCTGGGTACAATTAAAATAGACATCAGAGCGATGAGCGACTTAACACTTAAGGTGTAGTTAAAAGAGTGTGACTGAAACGTTCGCAAATGGACACGTGGTTTTCTGTGAAACGATACCAGACTAGACCGGGTCCATAAATACCCATAAACCAATAAAGTGCGTGTGTATTTATTTGAGTGGGTGTGTTGTGCTCCACTGTGGGTCATCTTCAGATAATGAAACTTCTTATTATGCTCATTAAATTGGATTGGCCTCTGAGGTACACAACAGAAAAGGTCTTACTGTCAAGGGGGTCTATCTTCTATTCAAAGATTCTATCCATATAAAATTAACCTTTACCTCCATATATATAATCTGTCTATTATAGAGTAGGTACATTTATAAAGAAAGTCAAACATGTACAAAACAAAATTGGACCCCATTGACTTTCATTGCATGAGAAGAAAAAATACATTTTGTGCTCTACAGAAGAAAGAAATTCATACAGGTTTAGAAGTAAATGATGAAATAATATAACATTTTTTTTTTGGTTGAACTATCTCTTTAATAATATTTTAATACATCCCTGCTGGTAAAAACTTCAAAACAAAAGTACAATTTTAATTGACTCAGTGGGCTTGTTTAATGTTTAATCTTCTCCTCGTTCCTAGTTTAATATCTCATCAAACTCCTTCAAATCTCCAACTCAGCAAACCATGCCACTGTCATAATTTCAAATATTTTCTCTGTCTAGAAATGTTTTCTTCACAGATCTTGACCTTTGTCTTGAACTGTAGGATCTGCGGCCCAGATGGCAGGCTGCATGCATGAACAGCAGGCCGAGTTAAAGCGAGGCTCATATACCGGAGCTGAGCCCAGATTTATAGTCTCTTGAAAAACACGTACCTTGTATTGTCCTCTCAGCATCTGTTCTGCCACTGCTGCGGTCAGTCTCTATCTCCTGGGTCAACGAGTCTGGCAAAATGAAAAGATAATGACGATTAAACATCCATGACATCTGTGCTTAATTAGGAAAGTTTTCTAGCCTCGTTTTTCGTGACGGGTGAATGTGCTCAGCCAGATAGCTCGGGTCAGGGCAACGTTTTGACCAATGGATGAGCAGTGTTATGAATACTGAACAGGGAATTTCGCCACATGTTACCCTGATCTTATAAATCTTGCTTGGTACAGATGTAGACTATACTTGTTTCATTCAACATTTGAAACCTTTTAGGATGTAATAAAAATGCAGTGTTATTTCAATATTATTTATATGCTTTTCTAGAATTTAAAAATATCTTGAATCAGCTTTTTATGTTTAATTTTAATGTTTGTTATGTGCTTTTATAATTTAATGCTATTTTCACATCTCTATTCCGTTTTAATTATTTTGATATTAGTTTTAGTCATTTTAGCACTTTTTATTTCAGTTATATGACAAAGCAGCATTTTAATTTTTTTTTATGTTCATACTATATTTATATTTTATTTTATCGAAGCATTGTTTAATTTAACAAAAAAGATAAAACATTTAGTGGTTTTGATTTAATTTTAGAAAATTTAACAACACTTTGCTCAAAATACTTTGACAGCAAACACTCAGAATGAACCAGATTTGGAAAAGAAAATGCTTGTTTTTATGTTTTTTTTTTTTTTTTTATCGCACACTTCATCATATTGCAAAGCTCTCACATTTTAAATCAGCTTATTATACAGATTTTTTTTTTTTTTTTTTTTTTGCAGTTAAAAATGTTATCATGACCACTGTTTACAGTACAATTTATCCCAAACACACTTTCTGGATAAATGTGCAAGCTTCAAATCTCTTTTATGATTGCATTTTTTCTGCTTCTTCATAATATTATTTTACTTAATATTTGATGGCCATATATGTTTCTTTTCTTTTCCTTTTTTTTTTTTTTTTGGTCAGTAGGTGTGTATTAATTTGGATCATGTAGTCTACCGGGTCACTATCCCGAAATAAACCCTTGCAATGAACAACCCGATGTAAAGGTTTCGTTTTGTAGTAATCTGAAGCATATGATTATTCTCAGCAAATGAATCAAATATATTTGACATGAAGTGACCTTTATCAACATTGCAAATTCCATATCTAGGAATCCACATGAAATGGCAAAAATACACCCTTTAACAAACTGAAGTATGTCAGCGTTAGACAGGTAAGTTGTCTCACCATTGAGTGATCTGAGACTTTCTGTGGGTGATGTCTGTTTCAGGGTCTGCTCCACCTGCTCTCGTCGTTTAGACTCATACTCCAGTGCCTCCTGCAATTTCCTCTTCGCTTTCTTCTCCTTCTTCAATCGCTTCTGAATGATCGCTGTGTGCAAAGAACGCAGAAAAGCAGCAGTCAAGGACCCCAGTCATTTGCAGAGCTGGATTAAAGGATGGAGGGCTGGTTTTTCAAACTCGGTCAGTGAGGAAATATTCATAGAAAAGTTGCAGCTGAAAAAATGTTCAATGAGAAATTGACTGTGTCGTTAGCGAAATAATTGAGCCAGCGATAACCTGGATTAACCTAGGTTAAAATGCCAATGAGACGAGGTTAAGGGAAACTTTCTGTAAAGAAGGAGAGGAGAGAGGCACGCTGAATATTAAACAGAAGAAAGCTGGAGGGTTGTAGGCACATTTATAAGGAAACTGGCTTAATAAGCTCAATTTGATTCATTATGTAGGATAAATACATAGAATATGAGACTATTAAATCACACTTAACAATACTTTTGTGCAAAAACACTTTTTTTAATCATTTATTGATGCCAAAATTGTAGATTCGTAATTATATGTTCATGCAATAATAAAGTAAAATAGAGTATGTAACTAGAGGCCATCTGTAATACACATATCACTTTTAATCTCAAAGAGAGTTGAAAATTATTAGCTAAACTATTATCAATCTGTAGTCCAATCATGGCCTTCCCTCGAGAAATATTGTGGCTCATTTAGAAACATATACATTACTTATTCATATTTCCATGAGTTCAACCACATTCACTCGATTGAAAGCTTTGTGCAGTATATCTTTCATTTTCATTGTCTATGTATGTAGTTACTGTAATGTACTGTATTCCCAAAAGCATGTCTGCACACATAATCAATATGTGCTTTGTATTGATCGTAATGTGAATATGCCTTATTCTGCTCGATTTATGACCTTGTCTCTATTACTTTGTTTTGTGTGCTTGTAATTAACAACTGTGTTTGTAACATGGATGTTCAGGTTAATTTAATGCCCTTTTGCACAAATTGTTCTTTTGGGTTTTGGAAAGATGTACTTTTTTTGTGGGTGGTTGGTTTATGGCTTATAAGCCCAAGACAAAAAAAGGCCACCAAAAGTCTCTGATGAAAAACTGATGGCTAAAATTATTTCAGTCACATGATCCTTCAGAAAACATTCTAATATGCAGACTTGAATGCGGGAAGGAAAAAAAGTAAAATTTTGAGCAAAAAGCTGAGAAAAACAAGTTTTTTCAAAGACGACATCCAGGGGTGCGTTTCCCGTACAATGACGTAGTTCACTGTTTCACTACCATAGTACCATGCATCGTTGGAAAAATCAACTAGCTAGTTACGACTGTTTCCCGAAACCCACTGTCGCAAAATATCGTTCAACCCCATTGGTTTGGCACGTGGTGGAGTAATAACTACTCTTAATGAAACTGTTTGAGATCCAATTAACGCTAGATTTGTTAATATAAATTACAGACATGTCATCTGAGGACTATGTCTAATTGTTCTCAGTTATCAGACTCAATATTTGGCTCGTTCTTACATAGTAGAGCACGTTCGCACATCCGCACTCTTCAAACACGTTACGTCAAAACGTCAAATTACGTTTGTATGTATTCTAAATAAAAGGCACGGTTGTACTGAATGTCAGCTTGCTTACTTTGCTCAAGATAATGATTTATTACCTCCAAATGTCATGCAATATAGAAACGATGCCTCTAACTACAGGTTGAGAGCTGTCGTTCAAACCATATAACTTTGCGATGCTGTTTGCGAATGTCAGTTGGAACGATGGTTTCGGGAAACACCGAATCGTTAAACTATGCAGATAACGACGGAACTTGCGACCATAGTTGGCTAACGATGCTTTCGGGAAATGCACCCAAGATTGGATTCCGAACGATGTTCAAAATATAGATGAAGTAGATCGAGTCTATAAACACCCCCAAAGCTTCCACAGTCCTATGCCTTCTTGGGTTGACATATCACTCAGTAGGCTAACATTAGACAGTTTAGTGCTGTTTAATGTTGATGGTCGCATTACTTTAACACTAGAACGGCCACAACGGTCATTTTGACCGTTTTGAATTTTATATCTACAATAACTTTGTTGAAAAAAATAATAGAATCCTGCTGGTACCTGACTTTTCCTAAAATTGCCTGTATTTTCATTTAAAATGATTTTCATATAAATTAAGTTACGTAAACGTAAGGCAAAACAAAACAAATGAACATATTTACCTATTTCGGCCATAGACGGTCATATTGACCGCACTGAATTTCGCGATATTTTTTTTGTTAAATATCCCGCGGTTGATCGTGGTCTCTCTCTCAACTGTCAACAGAAAGGTCCGTCCGGTCACCTCTGTAGTGGTGTTTGCTTTATAATAATTTCTACATTAGTTGTTGATCAGAAATATGCAAACAAAACCAGACTAAAGTTATCAATACTTGCGTTATAGGCTATATATCATCAGAGAGTGATTCAGAGTCAGAGTTCACATCAAGGAAAAAGAGACGGCTGCTATCATCAGACACGGTGGATCCAGATGTTCAATTCATATCGGATGATCTTGGTGAGCTCTGCTGCCCTGTCCTGCGCTGTTTGTTTTGCTGCATGGGCTGTTCACTAGTTCTGCTAGTCCTATTATTATTATTAGCCTATTGACCGCTTCGCATATCGTCACATTTTCGTCATAGTTTTTGTCATTCAAACCTAGTTTTTATTTAGTTATCGTCTCGTTTCCGTCTTTGAAAAAATGTGGTTGACGAAAATAATTACGAAAATTATTCGTCAAAGAAATAAACACTGTTTTGAATCTAACGGTCAAAATGACCGTTTGTGGCCGTTCTAGTAGTTTTGGAATTCTGGCACTTCTAGTGTTAAATATGCATCTGCTTACATATGTATCGCTTGTTTCGGCTTCTTCCTTACCTGTGTTTTGATCAGGAGATTTTGTTATCTTTCATAAGATGTCTAATACCATATAACAGTGAAAATGGATGCCAGCCGAACTTAGCCCGCCCACAACATTTGAGGTCGGGAAGTTTGGTCTGAACTTGAACTTTATTATTATTATATTTCATTAATATAGAGAATTCAAGTTCAATCGATAAATGCATAAATCAACGAGCATGCAGTTGTATTTGTCTTGATAGACCAGTAGAACATAGAAGAAGAAAAGTAAAAAAAGACATAGGGTGAGGATCTTAGTACAATAACATAAAAAATTCCAAACGGAAAAAAGTTTCATGGCATTTCTGTCCGTCAGTTCGGTGGAGCAACTATGCTTGAACCAGAGCTGTTCGGCCAAATCAAACTGTTCGGGCGGGCTTTATACGATCATCAACAGTAACGTAATAATCCACGTCACCAAAGAGGGCTCGGGTTGAATTCCTTTACAAGAAAGAATGGCTGCCGCTGAAGAATTGAGATGTGTAGATTCTGCCATTGCGTCTGTTATATTGACAGTGCATTCATTTTAAAAGAGGAGCAGAAAACCGCAATCAAGAGAAGTCGCTCTGGTTGTAGGTCTATCCAATCTAGTGCAGAGGCATTTCCTTTCCTGGCTGAAACGCTTCATAATCAGAGCCTAATGGAGCAGTATCAGACTCATATTCTGACTATAATCTGAGCATGACGACGTCAGGCTAGGAAATTTCCGTCAATGGCGGAGAAAGAGTTTAGAATTTGTTCCTATGACTTAATTAATTCAATTGTTGTAGTAAATCGTGGTCAAATTGAACTAATATGTTTGATTTAATTAAAACAAGGGAACAAATTATTCCAATGTGGCCACAATTTAGTAAAATGGGACAAATTATTATAACATGCACAGGGCACTGGATTTACTTAAAATAAGGGAACAAACATTTGGGACATACAGTCTTATTTGTGGGAACAAATTGATAATTTGTGGCCACGATATACATACTGTTTTTGGTCCCGCATGTCAAACCTGGGGGTCGGTATTATGGTGGTTGCTTTTGCATTATTGCAAAACTTACCCAGAGTACCTTTAGTAACTGCCTAGCAATCTTGTAATCACCTATATTAGCATTTGACTAGCAATACCATGAAACGAGCCACAACGACAGCAACACACATTTTACTCAGAAATGTATCTAGTTATACATTTTATCACATAAAATTCTGTTGGTTTAATTTTATAGATAAGTCCTCAATGTAATTAGTCCAACTGAGAATACTTTATTAAGCTGATTAAAATAAAGCAGTTGACATTAAAAGATGGGACCTGTTATATTTTTGTAGTGAGACAAAAATTCCAATTATAAATATAACTGATGGGGCAAAATATAATTTCTAAAATAGTACCGTAAAAGGTTTTGCCTTTTTTCATTAAATTGCTCGGTAACGCTTCCTTTTACATTCCAGTTACCCATGTAAATCCTATGTACTTATTTTAGTAACTACAATTATGGGTAATAACTAGTACTAACCCTGAACCTACCCCTAAACCTACCCCTGTTCCATGTACTTATCTTATATTATCCAGTACTTTCTAGGTAAGTACACTGCAAGTACTGTACTGTAAAAGGAAGCGGTACCAATTTCTCTATAACCAAGAATCAAACTACAGGTGATATACAAATTGTGTGTACTCTTTGTTAGGTTTGTGTGTGTGTAATACACACCTCTGTTCTTCTGCTCGACAGCCAGTTGTTTCTCCAGGGTTTCTCTGAGCTCTCGCTCTCTAAACAGCTCCATCTTTAGCTCTGTTTTCTCCAGCTGCACTTGTTTCTCCTGAGCGCGGGCGTTATCAATTGCCACCTTCAGCAAACCCTTCAGCAGCAGCAGGAGACAAACTCACGTTATACAAAGTCCACACACACCTATTCAGGAGTCAATCAGCTATATGAATGCTTTATTTTTCATACAGCAACATGTCATGGACACAATATAAGCTTTAATTAAACTATAATTTCTGTTTGTCAGTTTGTGAAGCAGAAGATCGTATAAGAGCGATCAAATCTTGAACTTAACACCAGCTTTGTCTCAAAACAACACTTAAAAAGGTATTTGTCGTGCAAATAGCTCGGTGACCATTTCAAAACAATTATTCCCTGTACACATGCAATTAAGCCAAATGCAATGGGCTATATCATACTAATTGTTCCTTCGTATGACCCCAATTTAGACTAAGTTGCTTTATCTCAATTTTCTGCTTGGGTTCGTTTTGTTGATTTGTGTGTGAATGTTCAATCAAAACATTACCCTGAAATCATGATTAAAGATGACTGACTGAACTGAGTCCTGCTAATTAACAATGGGGCCGAAAGCAACGCGATAGATCTGATGGCCATATCACAAGAGCAATGAGCAAACCTCTCACTCCCCTTACTGTACCCACATCATTAGTCTCAGAGGTGGTGTTAATCAACTACATTCATCTTTCTGACTGGGTCTCACTTGCATGCCAACCACAGTGGTGATCAAGGGAGTCGCGGTGAATATATGCGGCTGTGCATTTGTTTTGATGGGGAAAAACATCAGCTGGAGGAGCACCCAGAAAACTAGTATATTAACTTTTTTACACACCTCCCACAGGCAAAAAAGGCACATCTTATTAAAAGTAATTGTTTTTTGATGCATATTATTCTAACATGCTGATTTGGTGCTCGAGAAAACAAAAAACTTCTTATTATCAATATTGGAAATTGTTTGTTTTCCTCTTTTGAAAGTTGCTTTGAATAAAAGTATCTTCTAAATAATTAAAGGTAAACAGCATGAATATTTCTTACAGTATGAATGTTTGACTTAACCTCAAGCATGATGCTAATATCGCTGCACATCAGCCTCCATTCACAATATTTTCCAGTGGCTTTAGACTGCCATAAATTGTGATAAACGACTTGATGTGTCATCTCCTCCCATTATGTGTAATCTTCAGAATCACTGGTGTTCACTGTGTTATGACACATGACGTGATAAGATCGTGACATGTGTCAGCTGGCCCGTCCACAGTGGGCTAAAATAGATCGTTACTATAGCAAATAGCAGATAGCCTGCTAAAATTCAAGGGAAACATTTTATTGGAATCATATTACTCAATTATGACCTCTTTTTTTTACTTTTATAACTAAATACTGAGAAGTCCAATTCAACAATGTGGTTATTGAACATTTATTTCAGATAAAGTTTCTTTGAATGTCTTATACTTAAAACTCAACACTCGATACCATTTTCAAATGTCCATTTGAGGGAAATTGAGTCTTACCCTGCCTGAACCAGCCTGAAAGCCTTTGTTGGTCCCAACATAACACATTTTTTTGTCGTCAATCATTTTATTAATGCTTTGTGAATAGTCTGACCAATTTGACCAATTCACTAATTAGTAGTTAAAAGACCATCTGAATCAACCAGTGAGAACTGGATCAAGTAAGTACTTATTTCACCTTCTGTTAAATATCTTCTGACAGAGAGGTCTCTCACCTGGATGTTAGTCAGAAGGGTCTCTATAGACGACAGCCCATCAGGGAAGAGGAAGGGTGAGGGGAATCCTGGAGGTAAAGTCTGACCTGCAAACGACAGCCTCTCATAGCCGTCTCTCGCAGTCGGCGTGCACATGGGGGTTTCTTCTGGTGGCAAGCAGAGCAACATACGCATTCAGCACAACAGAAGACACAATTCATGTAGTACTGTGCTGTAAAATAAATCATTATTTTCTTGAATTGGTGTTTATACACCCAGATTGTTTGTGAGATGTAAAATTAACATCTATACAAGCATGCCCAATCAAGCACATATGATTGATAGCCCATTCTGTCAGTGTCACGCGGCACTCTATTATTGATGCTTCTGTATTTATAGCCGCTATAAATGCTTGAGAGATTTTACATACAGAATAAAATGAGAGGCCCTTCTAAGAAATAGTCATTTGCATTTTTGGAAATTATGTTTTTCTCGGTAGCATCGAGGGCATGGATATGTTGGGAGACAAAGCCCACCCGTTCCATATGGCACGAAAACTCTCTGATAGGAAAAAAAAAAAAAAAAAAATTGCACTCAAGCAGATGCATATGGCTAGCTGAGATTATCAAGGGCCCTGGCTTCTCAACAAAGGCCATATGGCACAAGGTGGTGAACCCTCATTGACCATGTTTCAACACTACTGCCGCCCCCTGAGCAGACTGGCAATGCCATTCTGGGCAAATGAATTAACTCCCTCAAAGGAATCGGTGCATAAAAAATCAATATGATTGGAAGAGATTCAAGAGGAACCTGGTAGAGCAAAACAGAGGAGGAAAATAAATATCATTTATTTTCTTTCAGTCGATGGTTGACACTTAAATGTGCAGGTGTAAAATGTCACAGGTGGGGCTGCCGTTAAAGCCCTCTGGAAATAAAAGAAAAAAGGATTTTATGTCTACCAGACAAATAAAAACAGGGGCTGGCACATTAAAGAGTATATATTTTATCACCTAGTCCACTGGGACTTCCAGCTGAATGTCATAAGGAGAGAAAACGCTGGGATGAGCACTGTAAAGCATGTCTTTACAAACAGCTTTCCAAGATTAATCACCATGTCAACTTATTAAACATTATGCTGGTAAATGAAAGGAATCTGAAGTACCTTGTGTTAGAAAAAAAAAAAATGTAATCCCCTTTATAGTGTAGTAAACAGTTACATTTACATTTATGCATTTGGCAGACACTTCAATCCAAATCCATTTACAAAACATGCAACACACTTTAATAGCATGTGTTTCTTGGAATTAAAACCCATGACCTTGGCGTTCCTATTGCCTATTAACACATGCACTGCAATAATAATAAAATATGTATCTAGAGTTATTTATTTATTTTGTTAGTTGTTAGTATTGGGGGGGGGGGGATTTTTCAGTAAAAATGATTTTAATTCATTATTTAATAATTCCATGAATTAAAGTTGCATTAGTAATCTACAGTCTAATGACAATGTTTCAAACACACACACACACACAATGATAAGCTGCAGTCTACTTTTCTGATTATTTTTTTCATTATTACATATTATTTTCTATATTATTTGTATATTTGTATATTACTTTTTTCATTATTAAATAAAACATATACATTTTTTTTTCAAATCTGCCATCACTCAATTTGAGTGAACTATAGTACATATGAAGAGTTCAGATGCAAAAGCCTCTAAATGCCATTTGAAATTTTCTTCTTTAATGATGATTTTTATCAAACTTGTATATTTAAGTTCAGTAATTTAACTTAAATAACAATTAATAGGTAATTATCATTGCCATTTAAGTGAAATTACTGAACTTAAATATACAAGTTAGATAAAAATCATCATTAAAGAAGAAAATTTCAAATGGCATTTAGATGCTTTTGCATCTGAACTCTTCATATATTTTATCTTAAAATTAATTATATACATGTTAAGATTTTGTAAAATTCAGATGACACCAGGGAGGCTTTAAAACTAAATGAACAAATGCTTCAATTAATTTGCTGTAATAATATATTGGATGATGCATCATTCAAAATTCATATTTAAATATGTTTTGTTGTATATTATTGATATAGTTCCCGATCTTAAACCACTGGGCTACAGTTCTACTGTACCTACCTAAATTAAAAAAAAAAAAAAAAAAAGTTTTCTAGTTTAAGTATTAAAAGTATATTAGTTGCATCTGAAAGAGAATAGAATGAGTGTGGACACTGAGCAGATGTCCAGAGGGTCTGAAATGTAAAGCAGATTCCTGCTCACTTCCTGAGAGCAGCCACCAGTGCCCGTCAGTGCCCTGATGACATCATCTGTCATTCATCAGTTCCGTTAGGGCAGACCTCTGCCATCTGCTGCACGGCCAATCATAACTCTACATCTCTCTCCACACACACACATGCACGCACAGGCCATCAAAACTCCACATTCATCTTAACAGCCACAGCCTTATACAGGCTATCATAGGCCTGCATCCATCACTACAAACACGTAAAGGCCTCATAACCTCCTGAATCCATCTCCACACACACATGGCCAAACATGCACACACAGACTATCATAACTCACTTTAAACCACACAGCCCTGCGCTGACACTATCTTCACGCTGTCATAGCGGGCTGCCAATCACAGCAGAAGTGTTCACAACATTCTGTCTGCTACAAAACGAGAAAACGCACAGGCCATGTCACCAACAGAACACAACACGATGATTCCGGCTGTCTAAATGGCAAGAACAAAGAACAATATC
This sequence comes from Pimephales promelas, assembly GCF_988280905.1. NCBI lineage: Eukaryota > Metazoa > Chordata > Actinopteri > Cypriniformes > Leuciscidae > Pimephales > Pimephales promelas. The sequence goes on from NC_142775.1 coordinate 20,185,653, forward strand.
TCAATAACACGTTCTATTGATGTAACGCATCATGAACGAATTGCTAATGCCTTTTGATATATAGTTTAGTTCAATTTATCAAGGGATGCACAAATATATGCGTGTACCATTTTGAGCATGCTAATTTCCCCCATTTTTACATTACATTTTTCCTGTCATCTAACACCCACTTAATGTGCAAAACACTAATAATTTAACTAAATTAATTTTTATACAGTATATTTCAATGCATAGATTCACTTCATGACTTTAGTAGATAAAATATTCTAAATGAGAAAATCTGTAAAAATAAAATAATATTTTTTTTTTATATTTAATTAAATACCTCAAAATTCTTGTTTATTCATTCAAAGCACAAAATGGTATGGGATAAGCTATACATCATGGTTTATACATTTATTTTAAGTGTTTAATTCAATTAATTATGGGCAATATTTTTATTATATTATATTATATTTTACAAGATACAACTAATTATAAGGTCATTACATCATTTGTTTTAAATCATTATATACTAGTTATTAAAAAGCCTAGAAATGTTATTTCTCATGCATTTTAGTTAAACCCCAGAATGAGGCCCTCATACAGAATTAATACGTGTTTATGTGACTCCCTAAATCAAGCACAAACACGGCACGACTTGAGGAGCCCCTCTTCTGCCATCAGCATTCACTAACGCCAGCCAAGGCTTGGTAACAGCTGGTCCTACATTAATTAGTTTAAAGTATTTATTTCAACCATCTCCGCAGCAGATTGCAGCAAAACATAAGAGATTATTCCGAGCATCTGCAAATGCCCTGGAAACATTCAGCCAACCAACAGTTGAATATCAGCCGCCACTATTAAGACTTTACGATCCGAAATTCTTGGACGGAGGAAAGGCCAAGAGGAGTGCTGTGAATCCATTGAGGGTCTCCACCAATCTCTCCCTGATTTAACAAGCATTTTACTCAAGATCATTACCGACAATGGGCGGCCGTGCATTTGCTCGTAATCAAATGTTAAAGAAAAACTTGTTTTAATGCTGTTCGATGGCATAGATTTGTGCAATCATTAACAGATCATGTAAACAGAGTGAATTTTATCAATTTGATGAAATTATTACATCACAGACTATGCTATTTATACACAGTATGTGTTTGTCTCTTTGTCTCATTTATGGCTCTGATTCTTTGAATGCCAAACATGTAGCGAAAAAGCAAACGAGAAACAATACAGGAGAATTGGATGTCAGAAGCCTGTATTTGGTTTGCAGCCACCATAGTCCTGGATTTGGTGTTGGCATTAATAATACATCATTGCTTAAACCAACTTCTGCTTTAGACTCAGCAGGACCTCGCCGCAAACACAATACTGGATCACAGGGTGGCTCATATTGCTTTGTTACTAGGAAACAATCTGTCATGCATTAGATAGCAAACAGCACATTTCATCTCAAATGACCAATTCAGCTCTCAAATAACTGAAATTTGCCGTTTTTTTTTTTTTGGTTTTTTTTTGGTCAGTCTCCATTTACATTTGCCACACTTGAGTGCAATTGTGTCTGTGAGCATTCTCTTGTTTCTAGCACTCCATTTTGCCCAGGCTTTAGTTGTTTATTTCCTGCCATTGGTCCAGAATCATTGACTTGGACTTAATTACAGTGCCAGACGCCAGCATGATGAAGAGAGCGAAGGAGAGAGCTGTGTTTTCCAGGTGATATTTCTCCACCGGGGCTGCCAGCAGCAGCTGTGACAGGTCCGTTTGCAGCTTTCTGCCTCAAAAATGAAATCCTTATGAAATCCTTTTAGGTCAGCCGTGTCACAAATAACATTTCATGTGCAACTGTTTCGCTGGATAATAGGAGCCGCAAATAAAAATGGGACGCTGTAAATACGACGCATTTGGAATGAAATGCCATAATTTAAAACAACGCACATACTCACAATGACATGTAAACATGTGTGCACGCACACACACACACAAACAGGCGCACGCTGTCCCTCCCTCTCGTGGCAGCAGTGGGAGTCATTGACAGTGTTGTAGCAATGATAAATCACCTTTCCTGTTAATTCTCTCAGTCCTCATGTGTTGTGCTGCTAAAAAAGGGGCTCAGAAATCAACTTGACAAAACTATAAATGTAAAAAAAAATATCACTTGGAGGGATCTGGGCTTATCTTCAATTTACATGTTATTAGATTTGTATTGTGAGCGGCTGCGTTGAGGAAAAGGGGAGAGCGAAAAGAGATGTTTCGCGATAAGAGAAGATAAAACGTCTCGAACCACTTTCAAAAGCTTTTGATATCTTTGACGGAAAGTCATGACAAGGAGAGTGTAAAGCACTCGACTGATTTTTAATATGATAGACAAGGCACTCTGCGATGAATTGAGTGGAAACCTTGGGAAATTTAGCAACATTCTCTCAATAAATAGCTTTAATTGACCTTGGGAGCTGAAAATGTGCCATATGTTGCAAGTTGCAGTGTTTGAATTGAGGTCCCAGTGGACCTTTCAGCTGATTTCTCCAATGAAGGCACTGAGCCGGAGGAGGGAGAGAGAGAGGGGGAAAAGCATTGCAGCATTTGGCTAGCCAGTCACTGTGATATATTGACAGGTGAAGCCTGTGTCCTTGCAAACCTGTGTTCCTCGCAGCAGGAGAATTGAATGTTTAAAATGTGGAGGATGTCAGTTCCCCTCTCCGCTACCTACAGCAGACAATTACATTTTATTTGACCTGCCAATGGGGCTGAAGAAGTTGCCTCCTTCCAGGGGAGTGGTTATGACCTTTCAGTCTCATAAATGGAGACAACAGTGCATTACACAGAGGTGAATCTTTAAAACTGCATTGTCTGCTCTCTCTTCTGCATTCCATTAAATATTTCAACAGCAAACTGTTTTTATTGACCTAACCGAAAGTGGCCAGTTTGAATAACCTCTTTGAAACTCGAAAAAAACTAACTCTAAAAAAAAAAAAAAACAGAATGATGATTAAATATAAGAGAAACAAGGATATTTTAGGTAAAAAGACAGTTAGGATGGAGTCTGTAGTTCCATCCGACCCTGTTTCCCTCTCTCCTCTACCACTGCTTCCCGTGCTATCTTGTCCTGTCCTAAAAAATAAAGGCAAGGATGCCAAAACAAAAAAACAAAAAACGAAACAAGATATTTTGAAATGTTAGAGAACGGCAGAGAGCGATTTATATGGATAAAAATAATGGATAAGAAAGAAGAAACTAATCACTGCTTAGTATACAAATATTATGATGAATTTCAATTGAGGTGTCAAATAGGATGCAATTTGAAATTGAAATTCAAGGAATTGGAAGGAAGTTATGTAACTGTAATTTTACCAAGGAATTCAGTTCATCAAAACAAACTCTAAATGTTTGATTTTTTTAAGCTTTAAAGGTGCAATGTGTAAAAAGTTGTAATATCTATTAACCAGAAATGCAATGACATCCATAACTATGTTTTCAGTGTAGTATAAAGAACTTACTTAATATAAACCGTAATGTTTTTATTACCTTAGAATGAGATATTTACATCTTCATAACCGCAGACACCCCCTTCTATGAAGGTCAACTTATTGTGACGTCATGTTTCTACCGTAGCCAAACGCGAACAAACTGCGCTACAGAGCATGTTTCGTCACTACCTTGAAAAAGAAGCAGCAGAAAGCTAGAAGCTATCCAGAAACACCGTGAATAGTGACTTTTCCCTCGTCAGTGGTGTAAAATATGTAGCTTGATTGTTTTATGTAACTTAGTTCTTCTTCCTCGCTGTGCTATGGCTTTGCTATGTGGGGATACATGTGCTGGTTACGGTCGTGAGACAGCTTATTAGTACTCCTGTCACTGACCATAAAACAGTGCGTTACAGGAGTCACCAACCCGTCGATCGCGGTCGACAAGTCAATCTTGGAAGCATTTTAAGTTTCAAAAACAGAGAAAAAAAAGCCTATTGTGTGTAGTAAATGGTGTCTATGAAATGCAGAGGCGCACAAAATTAAGTTTCCTGCCGCCAGCACGTATCTCTCCGACAGATTGCATTCGTTAGACAACATAGACGCGCGAACACACAGAAGTTGACGGAACATTCTCGCCCACCGTATGTTCGTTAGAAGGTAACCAACAACATTGTGCGAACACACATCGTGATGGAGAAGGGAAAAAAAACTTGTCTAACATTTTAAGCTAGAACATCTAATATATAGCCCATTGTATACATTATTATTGATGCAGTCAAAAACTCTACAACCACTTTGCAACAAGGCCAGATTGAAACTTTGGCTCAGTTTGGCTTGCTTACATTACCTGAAACTATAAAGGAAATGTTAGTAGGTATGGGAAGGAATGAAGATGTATTTCTTCATTTTATTTAAAATTATATATTATACTGTATTAATAGTCTTTCTAGTTACATTAAGGCTACATGTATTAAAGCAGAGTGCTCTGGGTAATATTTTATATCCTGTCAAAACATACATTAATCATTGCCATTGCATTTGTATTTTTCAAAGGTGTCAGGGAAAAAGCAAAAAGATATGTGTTCACACACACACACACACACACACACACACACACACACACACACACACACACACACACACACACACACACAAACACCTTAATATTCTAATATGTCCATTTGTTCACAATGTCCAACCACACAATAAATCATTATACCATTTCGACTAGACACATTCAAAATGCAAAAAGTTTTGCTTTTCCAAACTGTTTGGAGCAATTTGTTATATTTTTGTATATTTTTGAAATATAACATTAAATAGTAGGCTATATTTGATGTGATGAATTGCTCTGTTTATGAGATTTACCAATTGTTATAATTTCAATTTGTGCTGGTTATTATGAACAATGGGTCAAATCAGGGGGCGGGGCTCAATTGAGGCTCCTCCCCCAACCACATGTGATTTGACTCCAAGATCTCACTTGATAAAACTTGAGAACCCTGGCTTTACACGTTAACCAGCTCAGCCACTGTAAGAGCTCACATTAGCCAGCTAAACTTTTACTACCCTTGTTGGATAGTTTCATGTTTCTTCTGCCTCGTTTATCCCTCCCTATGTGGGGAGAAATGTGCTGGTTACATTCGTGAGACAATCAGCTGATATTATATTATAAGACCCTGTCTTAGACAACCATATGTTTGTCCCGTTTTAGCCACCGTAGCTTCTTTGAAAGGGAGGGGTGAGCAGTGGGCTGAGCCCTTAGTGCAACTCGCAACTGAACTGCTAGGTGCTGCTAAAATCTACACACTGCACCTTGAAAAGCCTTGCATATTTAGGTTATGTTTGTCTTATGATAGATGGATAGATATATAAAATCAGGAAATATCAGCGATTGCAGGACAGCACGTGAAAAATATCCCATTTGTAGCTAAGCTTTGATTTAAAGCTTTGGTTGGAACCTCTAAACCAGATGTTTGAGGGATATCAATACATCACTGCCTTCCAAGCAAACTGTAACTAGGGTACATAACAAAACATGAAAACAAGAAAAAGACAAAAGCAATGAAAGGGAAAGCAATTCTACCTTGACAGCATGTGTACAGATGTAGACCACAGTTCGAAATGTGTGCTGTGATCCGTAGTGGGCAAATTCCATTAGAATGACTTAAAGGTGCATATGTTGTGCATATGGGCACGGTGAATACACACGTGTTACAGGATTGTTACAGCTATATCTACCGCAGAACCGCTAAGCCCGCTCACACCCACTTGGCTTTGCTCTTTTCTGCTCTTTAATTCCGAGATGAAAATTAGCCATTACCAAATTCTTGCTGAGAGTCAAAGTCAAGTGCTGGTGTCGGCCGGCCCTGGATTAACAGGTAACATTTGACTTGGAAAGCCTTATCGCTGAGAAATGCACTGTGGTGTTTCTCTCTCCTCTCTCTCTCTCTCCACTAATGTTCCCTACACTTAGAGATTAAATCGCTTGCTGCACAAACCCATTTGAGAGCACAAGGAAGGTGAGGGGGATAATCAGCACAGGCACTGGGCCGTGTTTCCTAAACGCGCTCCCAAACATTACTGTGCACGGGCATAAAATTAGCGTCGGGACCTTAAAACGCTGACATTTCGCATGACTTTTGGGAAAGTGACACCATCATATTTTCTTGTAGGATATCATTAAATTTCAACTGCCCTGTGGCAGAGACTTTCCATTAATAACCAATTCTGTGTGTCACTCTGTGCCCCTCTTCTGAAATAATGAGTCCTTTGGTTTGGCTTAATAAATTGAAACATATTCTCAAGGCCACGCTGAAGACAGCCGCACAGATGGGCAGGCGAAGGGGAGGAAATCTTCATAAATCCTTAACTGTCGCACACGGTCAGGGATAAAACAAAAGCAGCCTTTATGGTGAGCAGTTCACCACCAGAGGAAAAAAAAAATAGAGGTCTTGTGTAGTTGCAATAAACTACAGCAAACTGATAAGATTATAAGACACATGCACAGAGCATAAAATGATTGTTAGATCAAATAAAACTTTCTATTTAATTTATTTATTTATTTATTTTTAACAGCAATAAAACTTTTGGTCATTTCCTACTTTAAAGTCCCCGTGAAATCAAAATTGAACCTATTTACTTTGTTAGCGCATATTACTAGTCTTGTGGTGAACAATTAATCCGTGCAAGTAAAAATATATTTAAAAAATGTTTTACCTTGGTAATCTTTAATCAAAATCTGAAAAGTTACTTCCGGTCTGGAACGGTTTCTTTTTCTGATGACATAGGTTTCACAGTTTGGGTGGGGAAACGCTTCCCCTCAAACCGTTAGTTTACTATGAGCGAGAGATGGAGAGGAGGAGCGCTAGAGTACAACCCTGCCCTCTGTTCAATATTCCGTTTCACTTGGAAATACGTCACAGCACTGGAGAAAAATCGTTTGCGACTTCCGGTTCACGGGGACTTTAAAGATCTGACAAAGATCTTTTAACAACATCAACAATCACTATATACTTTGAACCAACATACTGTAACAGGCGAGTCTGATAATGCATTAAAAAAACATTTTTTTTAAGAATTTTGTGGTTTTGTGGTTCACTTGCCCTCTTCACAGCATGCAATAGGGCATGAGCTGCATTGTTTGATTTTATTATTTTTCTATTCTTTATCATTTTGAAGTGTGCTTCATTTAAACAATTAATATCAACAAGGTCCAAAGCAACATTGAACCCCATTGACTTTCATTGTGAAACATTTTTTCAGAAAATTTCCTTTGTGTTCCACAGATTGATGCTTTGCAATTTCATGTGCAGTATTGTTGCAGACATCTTGTTTTCTGGTGATGGGCCATACAGCACTGGCAAGGCAAAGAGTCTCTGATGCAAACCCCAGCAGAAGAAGATATCTTGTCTTTTTATATGGCCTGTGTCATATTTATTGCATAAAGGTCAGAGTGTTCATTTGTTCAAAGTCAGCGCTTTTCCACGCTCCTCCATGTAATAAATGCAGAGGGGATGTCATTATCGGACCGCTGAGGATTAAAGGCTTGACTGCCTGTGATGACTGTATAAAAAAAAAAGACCCTCCACTACTTTTGTTTCTTCAAATGAGCGACCTACAGAAAGGCCGCACTCGGCATACAATGACAACCATCCTTGCCAAAAACAGACACTCCTCAAAGGTGGATGAAGCTTTGTTGCACGAGGATTGCATAATAACCCAATTAATAAAAGTAAAGAAAAATGAGTAAATAATGTTCTCAAAGGCCTTTGAATTAATTGGCTTTTGAGGAGCAAATCTATTCAGGACGACTCATATGTAGTGGAGGGTATTGTTTAGGGTCTATGTGGGGGGAGATGAGCACTAAGGTCTGGAAATTAAAGATGTCTCAGTTTAGGGGCTGTTTACACGACACCATATTCAACTAAAAATGTAAAACTTTGTTTTGGCCGTTCATTTACAATGCTGTTTTGGGTGCCTGAAAACGCAAAGTTTTAAAAAAGTTTTCAAAGTGCATGTCTCCGTGTGAACAACAAAAATGTGAATCTCTGAAGACGATGACGTCATGACGTCCATGTGTATATCGCCATCTAAAGGCTTGGAAGAAGAATACAGCATTTTTAATCGTTTTAACAGGTCCATGTGAATGGGGATCGTTTTGACAATGGTGTTCTGTACACGTAAAACTCAAAGGAAAAACATCACTATTCGTTGTGGGATACGTTGTTCATTGTCGTGTGAACATACCCTTAGAATGAGTCCATTATTGACCACCGAATGCTTACTAGTGCACACCCCGAAAGCTAGATTAGCCCACTACAATCACACAGTGGAAGCCTTCTGCGCAGTCTAGTGCTAATCATCTCTAGAGATAAGTCTGTCTGGACATCTTGATTTATTTTTGTTAACTGGAATTGTCCTCAGCTCACATCTGTTTGAATTTTCTCTTATTCTATCTTTTATAAATGTGCACATTGCTGTCCTGACAGAGAAACAAATGTGTTTCGGTGCCGATATGTAAATGCCTTCCACATTTTACACGCAATGATATTAGAAATTCAAACAAGGAGTAAAAAACCCGACATAATCAAAACACTTTGATAGAACAAGCACTCGAACACTAAGAAACAGAAGATAGTCTGTGGACTGATCACAGTGGAGTGCGTTCCGTCGAAGACAGGCGGACATATTAATGTGATTCGCAGCAATCCTACAGGGAATGAGGATGTTGGGGCGACAATCGACTCTGGCACTAATCCAGGCTCTATGTACTGAGCCGCTTTGGAGACAGAAGATGAAAGACAAAAAGAAATGTAAATGTAAACTTTTTAAAAAGCAGAGCTTAGGAGCCCCCCATCTGACGCCCTCTCTCCGTGTATCTCATGCCCTCGTGAGCAAAGGAAAATGGATGCAAATCCATTTGCGTCTGGTTCACAGCTATAAAAAAAATACTTAGGATTTTTAAAAGCGGGTGATGTGTTAAACGTGTGGAAATCTGTTTTGATAACATTATTCATAACACTGGCTTTGCGCAGCTTGAATTAATAACACTCCATTTACAGATGGAAGAAAGCTGGCATGGTATTTCCAGTTAAAGAGATTAATTTTTAAACACCTAATTGACAGGCTGGGGTTAGGCGGGATAAGCAACAGCATCTCCGGGCCTGTGGCTGCAAAGTCAAGGTGACTGGAACACTTAGGCGAGCTTTCAAATGCTGGAAGAGAATTAGTCTTCCCGCAGTTTTTCTCCACCCCCTATTCTCTTTTATTAGGAACGATTTTGTTCACAGTGAAAGGATATAACAGCCCTAAGTATCCGTTGATAATTATGGAACAGTGAAATTGTAAAATTTGACACACTTTGCCCTAAACTCAGCAGCTTAATAAGAGAGCTGCATTACGGTGTAAGTGCCCCAATATGACATTAAAGGGAAAGTTCAACCGAAATGATTTATAACACTTACTCTCGCTTGTCTCGTTCTAAACCAGTATGTTTTTTTGTTTTTTTTTGCAGAATACAAGAGAAGATATTTTGGAAGTCAATGAGGTCCAAACAACAAAACTGAATTTGAAGAGTTCAGATGCAAAAGCCTCTAAATGCCATTTGAAATTTTCTTCTTTAATGATGATTTTTATCAAGCTTGTATATTTAAGTTCAGTAATTTCACTTAAATAACAATTAATAGGTAATTATCATTGCCATTTAAGTGAAATCACTGAACTTAAATATACAAGCTTGATAAAAATCATAATTAAAGAAGACAATTTCAAATGGCATTTAGAGGCTTTTGCATCTGAACTCTTCATTTCCAGAATTTGGGGGTGAACTGCAGTCCCTACAAGTTATAATGGATGTACAAAGTGAAATCTGCGTTTTATGTCAGTAAAACATATTTTGTGTTACGTCTGGTAAATCTGCCTGTGAACATGATGTTTACAAAAACAAAAACGTGCACAGAAAACAATGATCTTTGAGGTATTTAATTGTTGTGTCTGAAACGTCTGGGTCGTAGAAAGTCAGGGTCAACCTTACCTTAACACAACAGTTGTTCTTAAGCTTTTTGCATCTTGAATTGCAAATTAGCATAAACGGCATTGCTAATCGTTACATTTCGTTTGTCCAAGGGCAAGCAAATGATAAATATGTTCACAGCAGTGGGCATACCGTTAAGGGCAGATGCTAAGTACAAGGGATATGTACTCAGAATTCACAAAGAGACTGTCCGTGCTGCACAATGAACCACGTTCATTCTAATTGCCCTTGTAGCGCGACACATCAAGAAGCTCACTTGCAAACTGAGCGAAAGGAGAACGGTGGAACTACCAGTGCAATCAAAAAGCGAAGCCCTAACCCTTTAGGCCAAGAGCTGCATCTTTCCCTTTTTATCCGAGCAGGTGTCTCTGCAGCACATTGCTCCCTTTGAAATGAAGGGTAACATAAAACGGCCCTGGCGTGTTGTGATGGACAAGGAGATTTCACCTTCTCTAGTGAATGATAATACATTATTAAATTTGCCTCTCTGCTCGTGAGATACTCTTAGCTGACCACAGCATATTTATCTCTCTATCTAAGCCTTACATCTTGGCAGGAGAAAGCATTCTGTCACTTTTAAGGCATTTCAAAGATTAGAAAGAACCACTCGCTTTTCAACATTCCTAAAAGCACTGTCTTTCTTGTGGAATGTGATTAGCAGTCCATGGTATCACGTAATGGAACATTCATGAGGGAGAACAAATATCCAAATGAAGCGCCATGTCCTGGAGGGACGGCCCACGTTTGCATCATCAGCACTATTTGTTTCGCTGCTCACAAACTTGATTGATCCTCTATTGAATGTTTTTTTCTTTCTTTTCGCACCCCTTCATTTCGACAGAACACACTGACAAGTTGTTTGATCATACACCGCGATTGTCTGCCAAGTCACATTTCAGATCCCCATGGCTAATGATCCAGCCTTTTGTCTTAGGAAAAGTCGGCCGAGTCAGCACAAGCCTCAGTCCGTTTCACTTTTGAAGCCAGAATCTCAAGGACACTTAAAAAGGCAATAGAAAACATGCTTGGAAAGCAAGTATGTCTGATGAAAGGAGAGTGCGCAAGTATACCATGATCAGACATGAAGTTAAAGAACCGGAGGTGTGTTGTAAGTAACATGTTTGCTAAGCAAAAACCAATGTCTCCATTCCATAACAACGCAATGATGGTGATCATAAAACTCCTGGACTGGACATTTTCTGAACTAACTACTGTATTCCTCGCTCAAAAGTTTTGGCTGTGTAACATTGTTAATCCGCATAACACATTACAAGAAATGCTTCATACACAATCAGATGGGTTTTTTTTTATGGAGTAACGATTTACAACGTTTTGTATTCCACCACAATAATTTACAGGATATTTAACAATAAAAATGTCATTTTAATTACATTTCTTCTAACCGTGAATTCTTTCAACTGTGACTTCATTTCTAACAATCTTAAAATATGTCACAATTACCAGTTTTATTTATTTTAGTTTATTTTTTACTCTGAGGCAGAAATAGTCTTCCATAGTTACAAGTAACTTCTTGTTCATTTTTTGTATTTACAGACTACTACAGTGGAAAACATCCCACTTTCCATCATGTTATATGATACCACATGAATCAAACAGCATAATGTTTACTTTGGTTAAAAGGTCCACCGAATTAGTACAATTTCCTACAGTACGCTAAGTGAAATTAGCCAGATTATTTCTCAAGCGTTACGCTCTAAATGAAATAAAGCCTCTGTCCTTAGGGTTTGAGAAGACAATTACATCAGCAAAGCAATATAATGAGTTTTCATTCTTGCACTGCAAGAACAATATCTAATTCTGCAAGATCCAAAAAAAAAATAATATATATATCACTGTAGATTTCCCCACTCCCTTCATGTCTATTAAATTTAATGTCATGAAACTTGAATATCCAACATCTTGCAATGTTAGCTCATCTGCAAGTAACAAAAATATACATGGAGTCAGACTAAACATAAAAGTATAAAAACATGGTTTTTGTACACCACTTTTTTAATGATTCATATTTTTTCTCTTTCATTTGAGTTTTTAAAAGCAAAAGACTTTTATTTTCGCATCTTTTGATGTTCTTAGGGATGAGGTATTTTATGATGAAATCATATAATGGCTAACACATGCTTTACCATTCACTGACCAGCTGGCAAATTATCGGAGTGATACTGCGGCTGCCATGCTCCATTATTCATATGACTGCATCTCTGAGCTTGTCTGTTTGGCCAAATCAGATCCGATTATTCCACACACATTTAATGCTGAATTCAGACGAGGGGGGTGTATGCATCAATCACTCGCATAACCAAAGTCATGATGTACTGTCAATAGAGAGACTCAGTGATGGTACAGTGTTTCTTCAAAGTCACACAATATGCTTGTGATGAGGATGTGGTCATTTACGTATTTGAATACTGTGGTAACTACGAAAGGGGGAAAGGGTAATAATCATATATATAGACTTGTAAAAGGAAGGCATCTGGATTATTTGAAGCAAGTGATGTTTTATGTAGACTTGGAAAGAAATTATTTTTATGATCAGGTGAGATAATTTTGACATTTTTTAGGACAACTTTAAGTATTATAAAATTTTGCCTTACTAAACATGCCATGCGACATCAATATTACATTGCCACCCATCAATGTCATCTTATATGACTCATATGTTGTGATCAATAATGCAGGAATAATTTATGTGAGAGCAGCTCTCATTTGGTAAAAATAAACATCTACCATTCCTTTGGGCAAGTGAAACTGTTTGCAGTTATTATCCTGTAAATTACTCTTCTAGTGTTGTTATTGTGCGGCGCTAAGCTACAGCTCCCGCCCATATGTAGATATATTCACGAGCGGCTCCCCCAAGGAGAGGAACCATGTTAAATGTTTGATGTCCAAAATGAGTTTACTGCCAAAGGCTTTAGAGCCTTTCAAATTTCCTTGTTTGTCAACTACCTGCTGTTTCACAAGAGCAAGGCTTGTCAAAAACAATTCTGACAGATTCCCTTTGTGAAGCAATTCAATTAGTCCAGACTTTATAATAAATGTGAGCAAACTGTTCGCTTTTTTGCTTCACTTCAAGGTAAAGCGCTACTTAAAGCACTCAAAAATTCTACTTGCACAGATATGCTGGCAAAACTTGACAGAGATGAAGGACACCAAAGAGGTGCTAACAATGTGTTATTTTATAGAACTTTTTAATTTATTAACTGAGAGTGATAGCATTGAGTTCTTAGATTGAGTTCCTTATGAGTGAATCATTACAATACAAAAGATATTAACAAAAGATATATTCATTAATGAAACAATTTAGTGTTTATATGAATGAATCATTGAATCATTCAGTCAATAGTTTTGTTCAGGTTACTGTCTGTGAGTCTATTACTGAATCATTGACTAAACTGATTTATTCAAAATGCATTGATTCATTAAGGAACAAAACAAGAGACTGCCTTTACGAGCGAGTCACTGAATAATTTATAGATAAATTCATTCCTAATTCATTTAGGAACAAAACACTGATACTGTGTGTTGGTCGGAAGCACAGAACGATAATGCTTTCACTTTTTGGGAACTAGTTTTGGAACAAAAATACACAACAAGTCTAAAATTTAAGCTACTTACAAATTAACCTCTTTTTTATTGAACTGTTCATTCGTTTACTCAAACAGATTCACTAGGTCCTGATTTATTCAGGAAGAGGAACACTCATTTAAACATTAACTTGAAGGAATATCACATACGTTTAATTATAACAACAGCACTCTTGCTTGTGTGACACTGCTTAACCAAAAGGGTTAACACGTGAAGTTATATTCTAACTGCACGAGACACACAAAAAAACGTCCCAAACCTGTATCCTGCTCGGATACAGGTGACGTAAAAACCTCAATCGTAATATTTAGCACTGAATCGAAAGTGCACGACGTAGCATTAATTTAATGCTCTGCCAGCACCATAAAGATCAAACAAGTGGAGAAATATCATTAAACCATTGGAATGTAATCTCATTTGTCTAAACAAACCGATCCAATGAACAACCCTAATTAAAAAGCCTGCCATAAACAAAAGCAGGCCAAGCCAGACCAGCCCCTCCTATTTAACAATGGGACACATTTATTTTATTAATCTAATGCATCATGTATCATATCATTACAGTTCAATATATCTATCATTAATTTTATTCCCTTCACTTAAGGCTTTTATTGGGATTACTTTGGTTATTAGTTGGTCTAATGTATTGGTTACCTCCAGATCCGACGCTACGATCTCGCTCATCTCGCGGCATAAACCTGTGCGTGTTATTCAAATTGCCTCATTTATTATGATAGCTTCCTCATGTAAATTGTGCTGACTGCTCGCCCTTGCACAGTCCTCATTAGACTAATGAAAACCTTCAAACGAAAAAACTAAACAACCTGCCAAATAAAGGTCTGAGGTTATTATGAAAATTACAACTCTGGGAGCCAGGAGAAGCTCTGTTCATTAATTCATGCTCAGCAAATTGGTAACTAATTTAGTTGCACTCCTCTGCATTAATGGATTATTTTATAAAAATGTTTTCCACAGCCCGAGACCTTTGCCGCACACGTTAGAGAGCTTTGGATTCTAATCAAGAGGAGTGACATATTAAGCATGCCAAGCGTCTGAATGATAATGCAGCAGCGATGCAAATAGACAATGTGGATTTTCACTCGGTCGGAGAGAATCAGGACCAATCTAACTCAATTGATATCTTAAGGGGCCTGTGGAACCATGGCGTGCCGGGGGATTAGACAGATCCATCTCCACATCTCTATTGGGGAACGACATAGGAAAAAATAAATCACGCGTACTGTGATAATGTTATCATAAACAGGCCGAGACGTCAGTGGCCACGCATAGTACACAATCAGTCACTAGAAACGTGAGATCGAGAATCAACAAAACACATCGACCGCACACACCAATCCCCCTAAGACCCACACAGAAATCTCATCTTCACCCCCCCCCCCCCCCATCACACCTAAGGTCTGACCTGTAAATTCATATAATCATGCTAATTACTTTGATTCACAGGCTTGGTCGGTCTATGGGAGAGAGCTACACAGCGCCTCCTCTCCGGGCAGATCCAGCAGGGGATGTGCAGCCCAGTGATTTCCACCGTGGTTTTAATGTCATTATCACCCTCTCCAACACTTCCCCAGCCCTTCATTCCGCCTGGAGACAATTCTCAAATCTATTATATGCATCATTTTGTGTTTATGCAAAGCATATGAGAGACCAAGACCAAAGTAAATAGTGAAAACTGAAAAGTACAGAAATTTGTCTAATTTTTAGCAGCCTCCAATTTTATACTTATGAGCTGGAATTTTGTTTGGATTTCATATAGTAAAATAGCATCTGGGAATCATAAGCAATGTCTAAATTTGTGTTCTTAAAGTGTTTAAATGGACACTCCCTCTGTGTTTATTGAATTATTTTTGTTCCGATTGTAAATTGATCAGGTTGGATGGATTTTCAAGTCTAAAATATAAAATCTGAAAGATTTGATTGAAGGATCATGAAAAAGTTATTGTACTCTTAGCAATAAAGTACTATGGCAGTACCATGGCACAGTGATATTCTCAATGGTAATGTTAAGGTACTAGACTACCTTTCAAAAGTTTGGGGATAGAAAGTTTATTGAAAGTGTATTGTGCTTACCGGGGGAGCATTTATTTGATCAAAAAATACAGTAAAATCATTAATATTATTACAATTTTAATATATTTTATGTTTTAATATATTAGAAAATTCAATTTATTCCTGTGATGGCTGGTTGAATAAAATTATTAATTTCTTAAAAAAAATAAATAAATAAATAAAAACAGTAGTAGAGTAGTATATATATACTGTATATATATCCGCTACTAGCTACATGCATGGCTAGAGTATAGTGATCACCATATTTCTTTACTAATCTATTTAATAGTTACTATTACACTTACTTAAAAAACCCATTAACATCCAAACAAACATTTTTGTACCAAGTTTTAAGTATAAAAGAGAGATTAAAGGATTAGTTCACTTCACAATTAAATATTTCTGATAATTTACTTATCCCAGTGTCATCCAAGATGTTCATGTCTTTCTTCAATCGAGAAAAAAAAAAAAAAGGTTTTTGTGGAAAACAAAAAGGATTTTTCTCAATATAGTGGACTTCAATAGGGTACAACCGTTTGAAGATTTACACAATCCCAGCCAAGGAATAAGGGTTTTATCTAGCGAAAAGATCAATCATACAAAAAAAAATAATAATAATAAAAAAACATTTATACTTTTTAACCACAAATGCTTGTTTTTCACTTGCTCTGCGATGCGCCATGCATTACGTAATCACATTGAAAGGTCATGTGTGACACACAGTAGGCAAAAGTACTAACCTACTGTTTACAAAGTGAACATGCAAAGACTAAGTCAAGCGGCATTTACAAAAAATAATAAAAAATAAAATAAAAGGTAAAACAACAATGTCGGAAGATTGGAGGAGAAAATGAGATGGGGGGTTTCACCCTACCTTACCTTTTTGAACCAGAACACATGTGACCTTTCAATGTTATTACATTATGTGCATCGCAGAGCTACTGCAAGATGAGCAATTGTGGTAAAAATAATTATATATATATATATATATATATATATATATAAGATAAAGAGTCCCTAGTCCTTGGCTGGGATCGTGTGTAGAGCCTTTTGAAGCTGCTCTGAAACTGCAGTTTGGACCTTCAAACCATTGTACCCCATTGGAGTCCACTATTTGGAGAAAAACACTGTAATATTTTCCTTAAAAACCTTAATTTCCTTAATTTCTTATCGACTGAAGAAAGAAAGACATGGATGGCCGTGGGGGTTAATAAATTATCAGGGAATTTTAATTCTGAAGTGAACTAATCCAGTGTAATATGAAAAAACAAAACAAAAACAATAACAAACAAATAACGTTTCACAGACCTTTCCATAAAATAAAACAATAAAGCTATTTCGTTTTGTTGATTTAAGTACTGAACTCTGACCTTTCTCGAGGTGCATTCTTTTGGCCTCATGGCAAATGTCGTGAGTTGCCAGGTCGCCCTCCTTAGGCCCGGGTAGGATGCTGGGAGACAGACCCAAAAACGCCTGGTTCATCGACAGTCCATTCTGATGCACAGCTTTGAGAGAACACAGAGACACATTATTCTCATCTCCACACACTCTCAAATGACAACGCAAAACACCTCGAGTGATAAATAATGATTCTAGCTGAAAAGAGCCCTCATCGTCCAGTGGCTAGAGAAGGTGAATGTGTCCTTGGCTTTCAACTGTTTGTGACTTGTGGTATACCTCATCTCCAAATCAATGCGCCAGTCAATCAAAATTGACACATTTGACACTCTGCCTGGCAATTTGTTTTTTTTTTTTTATGAATTAAGAAGCCTTTTACAAAACCTTGTGATTCACTTCACTGGTAGAAATACATAAAATAAAACAATCAACGGGTTCCTAAAAGTGAAAGTGATTTAGCATTTGTATAATTTAATAAAATGTTTCAACTACAAAAACTCATTGAAAAACATATTAATTAAATGAATTAAATAATGTGTTTTGTTTTGACAAAAAGAGAGCTGGAGCTGCATGAACTCCACGAGTTTGTGTAAAATCGGATTATGTTGATTTGAGTTCACATGATTTGTGACGATCCAACAAGCATCTTGAGCTTTAATGGAAGCAAGAACATCTGACCATCTGTACAGAGTTGTTCAAATGATTAAAGGTCACACACACATTTAATGATTTGATTTTGAAATGAGAAGCCTTATTTTATGACTAAATGCCTTATAAGTTCTCTGTTCATGAATTCTTTAAGCATTTTAACAACATATTTCCAGGTTCAAGCCCCAGCTTTTCAATGTAACTTTTGGAGCTCAAACACGTTTTTAATCAAAACAAACAGTTACTCGTTAAGACACCGTTTCCAGAATAACATCATAAAACATGGTAGCATTTTTCAGAGATGACAAGAAACATACATACAGGCTCTCTCAGTGATTAAGGATATTGTTTTTATTTTATGACACAGCTAATGATGAAAACATTTGAGGTCTGTCTTAGCACAACATGAGCCAGAACCAAACTTAGAGATAGTTAATATCTCTTTGCCATCTGTTGAAAACAACAGAAAGCGCGAAGGAGAGCGCACATGTGCTACGCTCTTTACAAGAGGCACATTCGGTGCGGTATTTAGCAGCTCTTGAATGTATGCGCACCAGTGTGCAGAGATCCCGGGAAAGACGAGGGAGAGAAATTGAGAGACAAAGAGAGTGGGAGAGAGATTTATGAGGTGAACATACGCATTCTGTCGGAGGAGCTCTCCGTGTGCGCGGGAGAGCTGGAGACGCTGCTGCTGCGCTGGGATGAGGGACGGCTCCCCGGCCTCCTGCCGTCTTCCAGAGAGGGGGCAGGGGAGGGACTGTCGGGGACCCGTTCCTGCACAGCCAACAGGAAAAACAAACACAGCCAGGGCGGCCATTACATGACACATTCCTTTCAGCAACACACCTCTATGGACACACAAGCGTCCATGCTTTTCTTTTTTTTTTTTTTGAGGCAACGCCCCCCCACCCCTTCTCTGCATCCTTTCCTTGCTTTCTTCCCAGGCTATTGTCTGACAGACTGTTCCCTGCAATGCCGTATGAAAGCACGGATCGCGCACCACCCAGCCCCCTCCACCTTCCCTCAATGGCTGATGAGAGATGTGCAAGACACAATGAGAGAACGGCGCTGTGGGTTACCTTAATCACTGATGTCACCATTCGAGATGGGGCACTCTGTCCCTGTGCTGCGGCGGCCATATTGGCGATGGTGCTGAGGTGGTTCATCTGACTCATCGCCATGGTGACGGATGCGGGAGGCAGGCTGACAGGGATCAGGGGGTGGGGCATCATCATAAACGGCAGTTCCAAGCCTAAAGATGAGAGGGGAAAGTAGCTGATTAATTAATCATTTCTGGCATTAAGTTGTGTGCAAATGGAAGACACGTGTGCGACAGAAAAGAAAGTGCACCGCTGAAGAAGAGAGGAAGATTTAAAGGAGAAACGCTATGAATTATTCACACGTGACCTATCGTGCGAGCGGCATGGCTTACAGAGTAAATATTCATTAAATAATAATCGCCACATTAGATAGTGTATTATATTAAAGCTATTGACGACGACGACGACAAAAAAATATAATTGCGGCATATTTTCAATCCATTATGGTCATTAGAAACATAAATATTCACTTTTGTTTTTAATAATACATATCGCTGTTAATAATAAATAGCGTTCTGGTGATTACAGTCATAATAATTGTGAGATTTAAACTAATCTTTATAATGTTGGGAAAGGGAAAATTATGGAAATATTTCACCATTAATAGTAAATGCATTCAAAATATCAGGCAAACATGAAAGGCATTAGTTAAAATGAGCAAAAATGAGTCAATTAAAACTAAGTGTGTATCATGAGATGCCTACAAGCTAATTACGAGTATTTGTGCCAGAAACTCCATTACTCGTATAACAGATTTTTCAAGTCCTTGATAGTTACACGCGATTGAAATAATTAAGACATTCAAAGTATTTTGATGAGGAAAACCAGGTCCTGCAGGAGGACATGTGATTGTACTGTTAAACTCATATATAAAACTAATGTGAACTGAGCTACATTCTTAGACAGTGATTAAATGGGTAGAAAGGAAGCTGTTCTGCTTTTTCAAAGGACATATGCACACAAATAAGGTCACAGCCTGGTGTGTGTCCCTGAACTAAAGACCCACTCACTCCCACTCCTGACTTTGAACTAAAGGATCAAAAGTAACTGAGAGAAATTTCAGTCTCGGGCGGTCAAAGGCACCACTCGAGCGCTTGAAAGAAAACTTGAGCGTTCGCAGTATATCGGATCGAGCGGGCTGCCCCGTGCTCCATCCCACACTTTCCCGATATCGCCTTCGCTCAAGGTAACGGGAGACACAGAGGGATAATCCAGTGAGTTTGTTTTTGTGTGAAATATCAGTGGCCAAGGGCTGTGAGACAGTCTACATCAGAAAAAAAAGAAGAAAAAAAAACGAAAAAAGAAAATGCAAAAAGGGGAGGATGGAGGGGGTCCCTTCAGTGTGAACGCTCTTCGGTGAAGCATTGTGCATTTCCATAAGAAAGATGACCAGCAGAAGCACAGGGAAAACACATTCCCTGACATTAAAAAGGAGGCTGAGATTAAAAGAACGAGAGGCCAAGCAGCACCTTGTAAAGGCGTCTCTCCTCGAGTGCCGAGTCTGAATCAATTACCACTCGCAGGACCGGACTCAATTAAAACCTGCCACGGCGCCAGCGTGTGATTGCAGGATACTTACAGCGCCATGCCGAAACAAATTGAGAGAGGCATTCATGCACGTATCTACCTTTCAAAGCTTTCGAGAGCCGGATTGAGTGCCAGCGCGCCTTTGTGATTTGCTCAAGAAGATCTGACTGGATTTCAGGAAATCAACATTTACAAGAGAGGGGAGAAACGTATTAAAGTCTGATATGACTTTGCTTTTGTCATTTAAATGGACGTCCTTTATCAGCCTGGCGGTGAATGATGTCTGTTGTGTTGACCGACTTCCACAAAGCAGAACTCTGCGTGTGAGAGCGACTACGGGCTTACAGTAGCAGACTGCTCTCGGGGGCCTAATCTCTCTCTCTCCCCCCATCCCACCTCCTTTCATGTTCCGCCATCCTTAAGTGATGTTTCAGTCATAATGGCCCTTTGAAAACCATAAGAAAACATGATACAAGCTAACCAAGGTCCACCAAGCCTTTTCAGACAGACTGAAAGGCAATGAACTGTGGATGGCTGATGAAGCAGACGCATTGTTCATCAACTGTTTTTTTTTTCCTTCTTTGTAGTTTTCAACAAATGTGTCTCAAAACAAACCTCTTTAGACACTATCAAGGCTTTTTTTATGATATTAATAAATTCACTTTGTCAATAAAGATTATATATATATATATATATATATATATATATATATATATATATATATATATATATATATATATATATATATAATGATTTGTGTTTCGTCAAGTCAAACTTTAGTCCTAAGGCTACATTTAGAAATTATATAAATAAAATGTATAAATGCCATAGTCTCTATGGCTGTATTCTACTTGTATGTGGGAAAATAATGAAAGCTTCTTCATAATACACAGACACACACACACACACACACACACACATACATGATCAGCACTCCTGAAAGGCCTCTTAGGCAATTACATTTGAGGACCAGAACTAACTGTTGTATAGACACACACATTGGTATTAATATCATTATGAGGATATTCAAGACATAATGATTTTTATACTGTATATCTCCAAACTCTAACCCTACAAAATATAGCCGTCACAAAAAAACGTATCGGACTTATCAAAAAATATCAACATTTTTATCAAAATATCTGAACTCTGCATGAATTAGGAACTGAGATATTATTGTCAAACAGATGAATTTTGATTCCAGTGGCCCTTAAAAAAAGAGACAGACTGAAGCAACTATTCTCTGGTAAAACCTGCATTATCCTGTGAGGGTGGAAGCTTTCCCTTGACAAAAATTAAACCAGCTCCTACTTGGCACTTTATTATCTCTTCAACTGAGTGATTTATTGTTTGTGGAATGAAAGCAAAAGAGGAGGAAAATTACATTTTCAGCAGAGCCAGGGCTTGTTCTGCCTCTACTCCTCTATCCTGGAAGAGCTCACGACAAACAATAATGTCAGCTGTAATTGATCTGAGGTCGCTGGTTAGCCCTCCAGTAAAAGCCCACTATTTAAGCGACAATCCGCCCTGCCTGCTCCTCAGATGCTGTCTAATGAAGCTGTCCATCTCTGCTATTTACCTTCTCTTAAATGGAAGAGAAAAGATGTACTGTAAGAAGCCCAGCCAGGGAAGATTTGCTTCCCTCCTGTGAAATAGGACCTGCAGATGCTGTTGGAATGTGTAATTGGCTGAAGAGTCGGAGACGGGGGTTCCAGCGCTAATTAAATGACTTGTTTCTGGCCTATCCATCTTTGTTTGTGAGCACAACGCGACGGAGCAGTGTGTTGTAAATGCTCTTATTTAAACAGACGTTATTTTGCTCGTCCCTTTGATTTGAGAGCCAAAATCTTACGCCTTTTGAAGTAGATGTTGAATCAGGATAACAATTTAAACTGTTGGCGTTTCAGAATGGCAGATTGTTATTTTTCGAAACATAGGAGAGAGGCCGCACTATGCATTTGTTCTTTTTCTTTGCACAGATGCGTTCCGGCACGTGCCTTCTTCACTGTGCAACAATGTAGCCAATCTTATATGCCCACACCCATTGATACACCTATATTAACACCAACCAATAATGTTAAAGTGATAATCACTCCAATAATGTCACTAATGTTTCTAAAAGTCCATTAATGAAAAACAATGACTGTTATACATGTACAAAAATGGACGTACAAAACACATATTAGTGTTCCATTTATAAGAAACAACTTAGTGAAAGATCTTCATTCATCCCATTCGGGATTCATGAGTTTAAGTTAAAAATATACCAAGCCTCTCATGAGTGAATCCTGCTCCTATCCTCACTAGATTTTGTTATTTTTGCAATACCCTAAAACTGTCAAGGCTTTTGTCACAGGTTTCTCATTCAAATAGCAAACCATTTTACATTTTAATTGTAAACATATAACTGGCTATTCATAAACTCATTCTGGCTATAACAAAGGGCCTTAAAGGAGTGGTTCACTTTAAAAAAAAAAAACCTTCATTTCTTTTCGACTGAATAAAGAAAGACATGGACATTTTGGATGACATGGGGTGAGTAAATTATCAGCAAAAGTTTTTTTTTTTTTTTTTTTAAGTGAACTACTCCTTTAAACCATAAAAAAAGTGTATATGTAGAGAATGTTACTGGAAATAAACGCATAGGTGCTTCTTAAACAGACACACTTCTATGGTAAGGGTATAGATTGTTTTCTTTTTCCCAGAAGGCATAGCTAGTCAAGGCTGTTAAACGCTGTAACTCATTAAGGCCCGTTAGAGGAAGGTATTTTACTTTGAAGTAGCCACCCACGGTCTTTCTGTGTCATTGAGAAAAACTTTAAAGTCTTTTCTTCCTGTTTATAATCTTAATGCTAATCATAAAAATAACATCTTGAATTTGTTAATATCACCCCCCACCCCACCCCACCCCCCAAAATGATAATAAAAAAGAAACAGACCTGTACACTATCAACAACAATGACGGAGCGCTAAAAACACCCCCAGATGCTTGAGAACGTGATGTGATCTTTAGCCACAAGAACAGAGAAACTGCATCCCGGCATGTGTAAAATAGGGATTTACTATACTCACTCTGAAGTGAGAATGCTTAATAAGAAACAGAGGGTAAAGAAAAACATCTATTACACATCTATTGTGAGTGTAAAAAATAATGGCAACAAAACATCTCTGGTTTGATGAGGTAGCATAATTACGTACACCCGCAACCCTCCACAACCATCAAAGCAAACATGTGGTAGGGATTACGGAGGAGACAGACAGTATTGTTTTTATTATTTATTTATTTATTCTTCCTTCAGGAGGATAAAGACCTGTTATGCAAGCTGGCTGCAAACAAACATGATTTTGATATAGAATAATATTATTGAAGTGTTTTTATATAAATCTAAATGGCTTAGAAATTAGCAATAAATAAAAACAAAATATTTATTCAACAAATTCATTAATTTTTTTACTTTCATTTTATGCATATTAAAGGAGCTATATATATATATATATATATATATATATATATATATTAAAGGATATATAAAATTAAAATTAAAGGATATATATATATATATATATATATATATATATATATATATATATATATATATATATATATCCTTTAAAGTATTTTCTTCCTGTTTATAATCTTAATGCTAATCATAAAAATAACACATTGAATTTGTTAATTTTGAATTTGAATTGATTTTTTTTTTTTTTTTTTTAATTGACCATTTTAAGATGTAGATTTAGATTTTATTCATGCTGGAATAAAATAAAATAAAAATAAAAATAAAATAAAATAAAATAAAATAAAATAAAATAAAATAAAATAAAATAAAATAAAATAAAATAAAATAAAATAAAATAAAATAAAATAAAATAAAATAAAATAAAATAAAATAAAATAAAAATAAATTAAAAAAATAATAAAAGATAAATAAAAAAATAAAAAATAACATAAAATAAAACAATAATGCAAATGACAAGGCTATGGGTTGGCTCTTTTGTTTTTTGGTGTACACCACAGTTGGCACCACATATTAACTGTGATCTTGTGGTCTGCTTAACACAATTACCAGTATGGTACGAGATGCCTATACACAGGCTTCAGGACACATCACTGAACAAACACCCAATTTCGATTTGAATAAGGTTCAGCTTAAATGCATCCCGGTATCACTCTCCATAAACTACTGCTGGTTTAGGGAAAGCATAAGGGAGCGAACATTACCAGCAGATGTTTCCACTGAGGGTACAATATATTCAAGTCCAATCAATAACACCCCTCCCTGAGGGACTGTGACACCCAGGGAGAGGAGGGGTGGGGGGAATCATTTTCATCAGATACTGAGCAAAGGGTCCCGTTTAAAAAAGATTGCTTTTGGTCAATGGCAAGCAGTTGTCATTTGACTTGGACTCTGAAATGAAATGTATCGAACGGTGTTATCAATCACGCGGTGCAGGAGTCCATGAGATGGCTTTCCAACGGATAAGACAGCCTCTTGCATCATCTGTTCTAATTACAAAATTAGCATCACGTTGCAAAGGCTGAATCTTTGCCTGATTCTGAAATTCATTGTGAAAGGAGATTTGTTATGTTTGTCATGGCGCTTTAGTCTTATGTGCTTAAAAGGACAGATCTCCCCAAATGGAAATAATGTCATTATTTACTCATTCTTATGCATTTCAAACCTGCATGACTTTTTTTTTCTTTTATGAAAAAAATATATTTATGTATACAACATAAATCAATGGGGTCCAGTGTTGTTTTGGAGCACATCAACCTCATTACAGTTGCAACATTGCTTTTCACAAGAGACAGAAAGTGTGTCCATTTGTCCAGCAAAGAAAGATTACATGGAGAGAAAGTAAAATAAAATAAATTAAAATAACATTATATAATTAATAAAAAAATATATATATATTTTTAATAATAATATAAAAATAAAACTGTTTTATTTTTTCAGTAAATAAAAACAGAGTGATATGAGAGAAATATCCATTTAAAAAGAAAAATGTTTCATGTCTTTAGTGTTTTACACTTTGTCCAGCAATTTGAGATAACATGGAGAGAAAGTACTTTATCTGCTTCAATTGTGTCTATATTTGCGACTATTTCCTTTTATACTAAAGACATTTAGTGGAAACATCTGACACAGACGCAACCTTTAAGTCTCCTGGTCTCCTGAGTTGCTAACTTTTCTACAAGGAAAGAAAAGTTTCTTACAGCGCATTCAGATTTCCTCTGGGTCACTAACAAACGTTCAATTGCACAGATCCTTGTATTTCATATGTACTACGTAGGCTAAACGCGAGCTACATTCTGTAACTTGAGGCAGTGGGATGATTTGTTCTGGCAAGAAGCCTGAACCAGAGTAGGATTGCTAGTCTGGTTGGGGTTAATGGGGCTCCAGGCATGATTGATACCTGTGAGTGATAATGGCCGCGCCTTCATTTCTCATGTTCTAATTGCTGCAATGTTATTATCACTGCAATAATCATGGCAATATTCCGATTGCAGCACATCCCCTCTGTCATCATAAGACACGGCGGTTACGCATCACACGCTGGTTTGTTTCTCCCTCGTAATTGAGTGCAGTGAGATGACCTATCGGAGGAATATTCTAAGCAGTCAAAGCGCACGCATCTTTCGCATTATGGTCCCCAGAAGCTTATCGTGTGTGAAAGGTTGAATGTCATTTATTACATGTATCACATTTACACCATGTGACATTGTCTTTTCAAATTGCGCAGATCTCTTCCTCCCTATATTTGCCTCCAAAGGTCACTCAATTCCACTTATAAATGCAACCTGACAGAGATTAGTAAAGAGGGACGGGCAATGCACCACGTCTCACAACTGAATCAAACGGCTCCAAATTAATTCATCCAATTAATGAAGAACGAGCTTTAACGTTGATGAGGCCCGACAAGTAAACCGGCTACTTATTTATTTCATTTACTCTGCAGACACAAATATCTGCATGAACATGTGCCACGCTTATGCCGGCTACGCTCACTGCAGTAATGTAGAGCTGTGCTGCTTTTCAGAGATGATAGAGCATGATACGGATCATTAGAGAAATAATGTTTAATCAATTCCCATTTTGTAATCTGTTTCTGCAGTTGTAGGCATTTGTGTACACCAGTGCTTTGCACATTTTTTTGCCCCCCCCACCCCCCGCTTCCCCCCTCCAAAATCATGCATATTCAATTTCATGCTGATGCTTAACTGTCGATGCAACCGGAATTAAAACAAGCAATTCGACTTCATTAAAAAAGTAAGTGATTATCGAGTTATCTTTTTGAAATTCTATTAAAATGTGTGACGCTCTCCACTTATCTGTCACCTGCTTCCCAGGAGCACAACACACTAATAGAGGCACTCAGAAACGAATGCCCAGGAGAGGCTGCGTGTCTCTGTAAACTCAGCCCTGGTTCTCATCCCGGTCTCAGAGCTATTACCAATGCTTCCTGCCTTCCCATGAAGAGCCCTGCTGATGTTTGAGGCTAGACAAAACAGCATTCAACAACGTAAACCGACACAGGTGAGGCGTTTTTGAAGAAACTTGCTATCTGTAATGCTAAATGCCTATGGTGGAACTCAGAGAGTAATAAGGAATGAATCATCGCCCTGAATTCTGTTGTTGCGACTGTTTAGTGAACATGTTTTCACAGTTTAGCTGCGGGCTGGTTTCAGCAGACTTCTAGGCAATATATCACATTTTCATACTATATTTGTGGTGATTTAATTTAAGCAACATCATGAATGTGATTATGATGATGATTTTATAGGAACTTTATTTGTCCAGTAAGTTTCTTGAAGAGAATGTCATTAAACTAGCTTCATGTGTCTCAAGAATTGCAAGAATGTTTCTGATTGAAACTTTAGCAAAAGCAAAAAAACGCAAAACACCATTAAAGGTTTAATGTGTAAAAAATGTGAGTATCTATTAACAGAAATGCAATACGACATCCATAACTGTTTTCAGTGGTGTATAAAGAACTTACTTAATAAAACGTAATGTTTTTATTACCTTAGAATGAGACATTTATATCTACATAAGCGCGGGCACCCCCTTCTATGAAGGTCGACATATTTTGTTGTCATGTTTCTACCGTAGCCGACAGCAAACAAACAGCGCTACAGAGCACGTCCCGTCAACCTTGAAAAATACCTGTATTTACTTCCTGTTTTCGGTCAAAGTCCACAGTAGTGGATTGTCGAGTTTGTAAACACGATCATTGGTATCTAAGCAATAACCCGCAAACTCGACAATCGACTACTGTGGACTTCGACTGAAAACAGGAATTAAATACAGGTATGTGCGCTGGCTGATTTAACATCATTTTTATTAATATCTTTCACATCTACTGCAGTCAGATTGACCGTGGTCACTCTTAATAACATTACTCACATGGCTGTGAACTTGTAATGACAAATCAAGGATGTCAAGAGCCTAAAAGCAGGTTTAGAGCTTGCCCCATTGAAGTCAATAGGGTGCGAATTTTAAAAAGAGGATAACACTGTGTAGGCAACACCAATTTTTTATCATTTTTGTCTGTACTGACAGCACTCCAAATGTACAAAAAAATTAGCTCAATGTTAAAATTGACCGGAGTTCTCCTTTAAGTTCATTTCTTTGAATCAATTCAATTAAATGATTCGGAACTCTGATAAAGTTTAAATGAATCATCATTCTTATTAGTCAAATACATAGAACATACTTTATTTACATTTCGTTTTAGTAAAGATTTTGAATATATGAAAAATACCATGTGGACATTTGAATGACGATTCAAATACAAATACAAATTCGAAAGAAATTGTTGAGTTTCAATTGCATAATCACTCAAATGAAGTCTTTTCCCTATCTTGTGTTCATTCAGTGAAACAGTGTCACTGTATTTTAGTTGTCGCATAAAACAATTTGAATCAACTCGGCAAGTAAAAAGACCCAGAAAACATTCAAAAAACCCCACTTTTTAATGTAAATATAGAGAAAAATAAAAGAAAATATAAAAAGAATATCATTTAATTTTTATCCGTAACATAATTTATAAAAAAAAAAAAAAAAAAAAAAAGATTATTTATAACTATTTCACCTGACTTAGAGGCATGGGAAAAGAGAGGAAGAAAAAGTGAAAGTCAAACAGACAAGACTCGATTTAACCAAAACTTTCTGCTGTTTGCCGTTTGTCACGTTTACCAGTGCGAGGCCGGCAGATTGAAAAACAAAGCGCAACCCTTGTTGGATTTGTCCTTCCACAGTGTGGGATTTATTATTAGAAAGGACATAAACAGACTAATTAAATCACAGCAGTCGAGGCTGAGATGACAGCTGGTGCTGTGTGTGACCAAACAGATCCCTATCAAAGAGCAGGAGGCATTGCTCACTCAATCCGTCCTCTATGGGGAGCTATTTTAAGAGGCCCGGCATTGAGCACGAACGCTTTATGCTAAATGAGGGCTCGATGTACAAGCTGGCTGATTATAAAGACGTGACACGCCCCGATGCATGATGGATGTGCGTGCTGTAAAGACAATGGGTTTAGGGTCTATGTTTTTTGATAGGTGTTGAGGAAATGTGACAGTGCTCATCAGAAAGATATCACACTGCCACCGACTTCCTCTGTGTCAGTTAAAAGCGCAGAGTGCTCGACGCAGTGATGCATTGAATTTATGACGAGATCGCTCTTGACAGTGTAACAAGTACAATAAGAGGCACGAGTCTCACAGTTATTAATGTGTTTGGAGGCTTATCCATATGGTTAAGTGCATAATAAGACTGCTTCAGAGACGGTTCGTTCCCCTTTGAAGTGATTCTTCACCGAAAAGGGTAATTCTGCGCTCAAATTTATGCATTTTGAGTAATTATTACAAGATTTAAAACACCACTGGTTGATTGGTTGCACATGTGAAACCACCGATGAGAAGAAAATATGGTTTTAACAAGTCAATAATGGCAAGTGCAATGAAAACAACTTAATCAATGGCACTGCAACGTTTGCAAACAAGAGCTTGAATTATAACACCAATAATTGATTCCCCTCCTCCCCACTGTTTTTTTTTCCCTTTCCCTCCCGTGATGTCATTTCCAATCGATTCCTTCCCGTGTACAATGATGAGAAGTTTCCCGAGTTTGTTTTTTTTCGCTCTGACTCTTTCACCCGCTCCACCAATGGAAATTTGCAAGCTGCACTAGCAGCTTAACCAAAAAGGATTAACTCCCATATCCAACCGAGAACACAGATAATGCTCGGTAATTGGTAAAAAATGAAGATGAATGGGACAGCAAGATAAGGACCAATTAGCTCCTCCACGCTTACAGCTGCGGTCTCTCTACAGATCCATCTCCTGAGTGCTGGCCTCCTGTGCCAGAAGAAGCCTGGCGGAATTAGCGGCCTGACCTCATCGATGGTGGGAAGCCCACCCATCATCTCCCCCCATCACTTTCAATTCTGTCCCAAACATAGACACCTGTCACCGGCCCTGACGTGACAGGTTTGCGCTCCCCCACGTCCCCCAAAATGCTAAACGCGAGGTCTGGGCCAGGTCTGAGCACGCTAACTTGCTAAATCAGAGAAACCCACACAAGCATGTGCGCACATACATGCCTGAAAGTTTGTCGCTTATTTCATTATGGCAGCATCATCTGGTTGGTGATACACACAATTCCCCCATCTAATTACGGAGAGGATTTAAGGTCCATTAACGTTGCCGTGGCAAGGAATCAGATGCAAAATGGCACCCAGTGGCCACCAAAAGAGGGATTCTTTTCACCTCCTTCCATTTCTTAACCTGAAGGCAGCAAATGAGTCACAAAACGGGAAAGAAAGATATAAAAAATGAATGAAAAAAAAAAGTCGAACAATTCATCATGCTGAAAAGGGCAGGTGTTGGTTTTGGTTCAGGTCTATTCAATGCCCTAGAATGGATCACAGTTTGCTTGTCTTCCAGGCACATGTTTTGCTTGGTTTGTGATCTTGAATTGTGCCGTTTCCTGTGCCGTGAGTCAATGGAACAATCCACATTGTAAGAGAAGGGAACCCCCCACCTCCTTGAAAAAATGCTGGGGAAGAATCAAAAGGGAAGCGAGCGCTAAGCTTAATCACGTTCACCACCTCTTCTCTCGCTTAGGCTGTTTGGCTATTTGGCTCCAATTTGAACTGGCTGACTGTTTTTCTCTCTGTTTTTGTAATTAATAATAGTGATGCAAGCCGGCGAGAGTGATTGAGCTGAATATTTAATGCAGAAGAAACATTAGCCCATCCAATTTGCATCAACATCAACAAGTCCGAAGAAGAGTACAATGTCCTTCACACACTTAATACCAGCCTGTCTCTACTTCAGACTAAATCTATTCTGCTCTAAACTGAGAATCTCAATTAGAATATATATCATTGGAGGAATAGAGTGTGTGTATATATTTAAAGTACCAAGCAACCATCAACAACACCATTGCAATGCTGGGAAACTTTCCCCCCTTACAAATATACTACAGCAAATAAACATGCACACACACGTTGGTATACCTATGATTGTTAGGAAATTCCATATGAGTTATGCTTTGGGGTTTTTTTTTATACTGTACAAACTGTATGTTATATTCCCTTTATATTACATCCATTACCCAAGAAAACTTTATGCATTTTTATATTTTTTTGTATGTTTTTTTTAAGCCATTTCAATTACAAGGATTCAGGAAATAAAGTAGGTTTATGTGATATACCAGTGAAATACCCATGTCCTTATTGAAATTGGTGTGCTCATAAATTCTATAAAAACACACACACATAAACACCCTTAATAATAATAATAGTTTGTATGATGATGATTATTGTTATTGGTGGTGTTGCCCCTAGTGACATTTAGAAAAATAATTACACTTTCATGTAAGTAAGTGTCTCTAAATAAAACATCATAGCAAGATGTTTTAATATAGTACTTCCTGCTCATGACATTGTTCACCCCAGTCTAGAGTGTTTAACTGAGTTCCTCTGCTCTGAAGTCATCCCTATATCTGTCAAATGATTTCAAACTCTGGACTCCAGCTGCAAAAAAAAAGCGCGCCTATAAGCAGGACATAATAGGCATTCACAGCCCAAAACCATTAGAGCCAATCACGAGGCTCAGAAAGGCAGAAGTCAGCAGAGCACCGCAGCTAAGAGTTTATTTTCACAGTTGTGTGTTTTCCCTGGCACTCTTTTAAAACACCCCGATGCGATATCAGTCTCTCGGTTCTCTGGCGAAATGACCTTTCCGTTTTAATGTAGTAATGATCCGGAGCAGTGAGGGAATTCGCTGGGAGACGGGAATGGAAAACACTGTCTATTTCACTTAAAAACCTAATTTATGTTGCAATTAAAGGCTGAAAGGAGCTTGTTTCTCCCCTCTGGCTGGCTGAATAGAAGAAGCTATATTTCGCCCTCTTATCATGCGGGTGACTCCTATTGGCCACCCCGTCACAGGAGAGTGCTCGATATAAACAAGAGATTGCACTGACATCCAGTAATCAATATTAGGATGGCTTCAGTACCAAACATCATTTGTCTCGGGCCTCCGTTCTTTTGACCAAACGAAGCATTAATTTAAATCATAAATCTGGGAGTGATTTAAATCCCGGAATGAGAGGCCCGCCTGCCTTTAATGATTTATTTTCTACATTTCTGCGAGCGAGAGATTTGTCCATACGCGGTGACAGGTCACCTTCAAACGCCAGAGGTAGACTGTTCATCACCATGCAGACTAGCATCTCATCGCTGCGAGTAAATATTAAAGTAAAAGAATCCAATTGATTGTGGATGGGCCGGAGAGGCGTCTCAGCCATATATTTCACTCAGGGCTTCTAATGCCTCTCTAGTTTGGCTCCTTCGCTCACCGCTGGGCCTGAAATTATTATTCTTCAGGGAGTCTGCATGCTCAAGGTTACAATTTAAATTGTAAAAAGATAAAAACAGTTTCTTATTAGCCCCATTGCCGCAGCCTCGCCTATTCCGATTCGCATTTATCTTTATTTCGGTGACCTCGCGGCCCCCCGCCGCCGTTCGCAGTTAGATGACCTCAGCTCCGCGCGGCTTCCTTTCGATAAATCTGCTTAGAGCGCACCGTGTTTTGCCAAAACTCCTCGTGTCAAATGCAGCTGGGAAATCCTCGACGCAGCATGGATATTCACAATGGAAATTACACACGCACAGTTCAGCTCTGGGATTATGGTAACTGAATCATTTGTAATGGATTTGTGGTTTAATATAACAGTGTAATTTCCACAAAAAATGGCTTTAAGTAATGTTGCAAAGAGAGAGAGAGAGAGAGAGAGAGAGAGAGAGGAAAAAATCTGAATGTATCTGAGAAACGATTAATTGGAGCGGGGGACATTCAAAACTAATTTTCTTCACCAAATTGAATTAGCAGCTCGCTTAATAGCTATTAGCTTTGGGATAAAGTGCTCATGGATGCATTTGATGTGTAGCTACTTTAAAAGTGCATTACCTGCTAATGATGAATTTGGAATCAACCAAACAAACTGACTGCTCAAAACAAGATTACACAAAGCTTTCTAGTTTTCTTACAGATTTGGTATGGTTTGCCGTTTGATCTGCATTTAAGTGAGCCTAAAAACCTATTTTAAGGATTTTGCATAGATAAATAGAATTAATAATGTTTACTTTGATAACAGCAGTTTGTTCTTAAAGGCATAGTTCACACAAAATTGTCATTCTAAAACTGTAAACCTGACTTTCTTTTAGGGAACAAAAAAAAAATATTTTTCATCTAAACATTTTCATTTATTTTTGAAAAATGTGGACCTTTGATCTACTGACTTTTATTGTGTGGATGTAAACAGTTTGTGTTTCAAAGAAGAAAGAAAGTCATTCAGGTTTGTAACAACATGAGTGTCAGTAAATAATGGCAGTATAACTATAACTGTCTATAATAATGTCTATAATAAAACTGTCTAAATAATGACTATAACTTTAAGGGATGAAAATTCAGTCATCATTTACTCACCCTAATTTATTTATTCTGCTGAACACAAAAGAAGAAATTTTGAAAAATATGGGTAACCAAACAGTTAATGGGCCCCAATGACTTCAATATTGGAACAATTCATTTTTGGATAAATGATCCCTTTAAGTTTACAACTCTGTTCAAACTGGCATTGAAAGCTTTGAGTGCTTCTGGTCAGTTTCTGGTCATCTGAGTGAACACTAAATAAAGGTGTAAATGGGGTCCAAAACATTTTGTGAATGCTCAGACTACGTATATGTGGAGGAAATGGAAAACACATCGCATTCTGCCCTGATGAGTCCCACCAACTCATGTGCCAATCAAAAACGTGCCAAAATGTGCCTCTAAAAAAAAAAAAGAAAACATTCTAGTTGAAAATCTGGAAAGCACATACATATGCATGCACAAGACTTTACAGAACAT
This sequence comes from Pimephales promelas, assembly GCF_988280905.1. Taxonomy (NCBI): domain Eukaryota; kingdom Metazoa; phylum Chordata; class Actinopteri; order Cypriniformes; family Leuciscidae; genus Pimephales; species Pimephales promelas. Next base: position 20,219,406 of record NC_142775.1, read on the forward strand.
CTACGACATGTCTGATCATTGGTTAAATCAAACAAAAATGTCTTATTTTTCTTCACTTTATTAATATTTAGTATTAAATAAGGCACCCTCCCCTCAAAATCTGATCACAAGCAGTCGCAGAAGACACATTTGAGAAGCATGTTACTCCCAAGTGTAAACAGCCATGTGTCTTGCCTGACCACTTGTGACGGGTTGCGAGACGGCTGTTAACAGGGCCAGCATTCAGTGCTGGTGGATGGTGACTCACCCACACTAGAGCTGAGGTCTCCGTTCTCTGAGTCGGCCACGTGCTGGGTGTTGCTACCATGGTAGCTGCTCATCACCTCCAGTTTGATCTTCTTCACCTTCATGGCCTCTGCAATAGCAGCGTTGGTGGCGGCCGCAGCGGCTGCAGCAGCGGCTGTGAGACCTGCAGGTGGAGGACAGAAAGATGGAGTCACTGCATCATAAGGATTCAGCTCAAATGGACCTAAAACAAAGGTATGATCAATAAATGCTTCAAGAAAAAAACATTGTGCAGGAATTTCAAGGAGAATAACATGAGAACAAGACGTTCCAAATTTTAAAGGTGAAAAAATCAATTTGAAATAGGATGCATTAAATTAGTAAAAAAGTGACAGTAAAGACATTTATAGTGCAGGAAAAGATTTCAAATGCTGTTCTTTTGAACTTTCTATATCAAAGAATCCTGAAAAAAATGTTTCCACAAAAAAAAAAAAAAAAAATCCCAACTGTTTTTTAACATGTTTATTGAGCACAAAATCAGCATATTAGAATGATTCCTGAAGGATCATGTGACACTAAAGACTGGAATAATGGCTGCTGAAAATATAAAATATAATTACATTTATATTTACATGTCTGAAAAGTTATTCCAAATTGTAACAATATTTCACAAAATCACTGTTTTCACTGTATTTTTCTGAATAAAAGTTGTGAAGAAAAATTATACTGACCCCAAATGTTTGGCTGTACTGTATTATAATATTGTGTCTAAAAAAATAAATATAAAAATAAAATAAAATAAAAATCGATATTCATTTCGAAATTTGCTAAATATAACATCATAAATGTATCCTATTGTGTTTAAATATTACCTTTAGTGAGCATCAAATGACCGCAAAGGTAATCTAAATGTAAAAATAGAGGAAATAAACATGCATAATTAAATATCCAATATCAATACATGTAATAAGGCAAAAGAACAATTTTACACTCATGTTATTAAAATCACACATTACTTTGAGTAGTGCTTTACCTCAGAAAGAAGAGGGAAAAACTGCTTTTTGCTCTATAACAGTTTGACGGTCTTTTCTCCCATCACTAGCCTAACTCAGTCTAGCACCGCATCTTAACTAGAGCAGATCATTTGCATCCCATCACCGACAGTAGCTTTGCTGTTTTTGATTACACAGCTGGCCCTATAGGACTGATGCAACATTTTCAGCTGGAAGCCTCACTGTCATGTACGTCTTCTCTTATTTCCATCTCTTTTTCTCTCTAAATGCAAAGATGACGCCGTTGAGCTTTGAGGGTGACAGATGGAGTCAGGAGAACATATCAGGACTGACATGTTGCCATGGTTTCTGTTTGTAAATAAACGGGTGGGGATGTACGACAAAGTGAAAACAAACACTCTGTAACAGTGGGAAACCGAAGAAGACGGGCTCAAATATGCACAAATACATAAATAAATGTCTGTAACATCTCAAACGGCAAATCCATTGTCATTCCCTCTGAATGAACAGGAACGCTGCAATTCAAAGTCTTTTGGCTCCACTGGCAGTATTACATTTTTTTTCCCCATTGTTTGATTTGTTTAAAAGGAGCACAGTGGAGATGGAGAGATTGGATAAAGAACTGACTCGCTGTCATTTACTCTTTTTCAATGACAAAACACCTGAAAGACTCGCAGAAAGTAAAAGGAGGATCCTTGAAAGAGACCTTGAATCCATGAATGAAGATTAATGAAACGATGTGAATGCTGGAAAAAAAGGCTCAGCTTTGATTCATCCAGTGTTCAGTGAATCCTGTGAACGCAGTCTCATTTTATACGTACATTGTATTGAAAATGGTTACAGTACAATAACCTCATTTATGAGGCAAAGTGGATTCTGGGATAGGGGCTGAGCAACGTCATGTCACTACCAAAAAATATTAAATATTGTGATTTTTTTTTTCCTGTTTTAATGCATCATTTAAACAGATCTGTATCCTGCATATTTAATGATTATTATCCACTTAATTCATTTAAAATGAGTACAATTAATTTCAAGATATGCCAATTAACTACTTGCATATTAATGTGGAAGAAAATAACCCCCAAAAAGTATCCTCAACATTATAGGTGGAAGATAAATAAAACACTGAATAGGCAATACCGAGTCAACTGTTGTATGTTTTCTTCCCATATCATTACACATAAGCCTGTCATTTGTCGCTAAATTGACAGATATAATATGTCGCTTTTTAGCAAACTTATTAAAAAGATGCAGTCAGTATTTAAAATTCTTCCAAGATAACAGCCCTTAAAATCTCCAAATCCTCTTATGTACCACTAAGTGATACGCTCATAGTTTGGCTTTTGTTTTTCCCCATGTGAGGGAAGCCAATTGGCAAATTCATCATCACTAAAGTGTCACTTTCACTGACATGACTCGACTGCGGCCATTTGGCCACTGTCTCTTTTCCTGAGCGCGAAGAGAACGGGAAAAAGAAAGATATCGAACATGTGGCTTTAATACGCCACCTTGCCTCCCCAGCAGCAGACAAGCAGATGGTGTGGACAACACTGCATGCCACCGGCTTTCTGGGCTTGTTTGCATTTTAAAGTACATCAGTACCATATTGATGTATCGTATACATTGTGTCGGAGTGGCCGCTCTCGTTTGCTGTTGTATATTCATGCCTTGCAGCAGCAGAGGGGATCTACTCCCCCCCTCCACTTATAATAAATATGGCCTCCAGTCGCACCGAAGGTCAATCTTCATTTGCGTCTAATGGGAGAGAGTCAACTGTTTTCTAAATGAGATGTATGCATAGAAGAGAAAAAGAAGAAAATCACCTTCCGGTTGCTTGTGTGAAAACTCGGGGACCAGAATTTTAACTTCCAACAATTAAGCAAGTGCTTCAATAATGCATTAAACATCCATCATATTCATTGATCAACTAAAATGGACATGGTGATGCGTAATGTCCTGCAGGTATGGATGTTATCAATAAACAGCTAAACACAGCGGCTCCCAGCTGGTGGATTGTGACCCAAAAATGGTAAAGTCAACGACTGCAAGGAAAATAAACATATGTTTCTACGAAACAGTAGTTATGATAGCAAAATAAATAGTTTTTTTCAAATTCTGTGGAAAGACCAATTAAACTTCAAAATTTAGGACAAATTGATTGTATCAGTCAAAAATGAATAAATGAATAATAATAGTAATAATAATAAAATGAATCAATCTTAAAAAAATAAAAAAAAAAATCAACAAAACCATACAAGCAGAAATTAGATGAAACACGGCCCACATTAACTATTGGTTTACTCGCAGCAAGGACAAACATGGTTTGAGCCAACCATGTTTTGGAGAAAATATATAATTAGATAACAACTGTGAAATACATTGATATGGAAATAAATAAATACAATTTAATTTGTAAACCATTCTGGTACTTCACTGAGCCACTACTTGACGTACAATGTAAAATCTGAAGCAGTCAAAAACCAGTTGAGAGCCACTGCTACACCTACAAGCTACGTGTATTGGTCCTCTTCTGCATTATCATTCACTATTGTTCCAGAGAGATAGTTTAGTTCATTAGATCGCAAGCAACATCCATCATAGGCTACAAGAGGGTTTGACTGACATCAACATCAGAGTACCCATCCACAAACTCTTCTTCACATCAGCAACAAGTCCACTCGTATAGGGCCCGTGTACGTCTGAGCATCACAACGAGCAACCCACTCCTTCTTCAATTAGCATTCATTAGTATGCCAAGCACCAAGAGCAGATCGCAATGTTTCGACTTTTGAAAGTCACCTTTAGATTCAGACCCACATGTCTGTTTTTTTTCACAGACACAAGGATCTCTTCAGCCACATATTAACAGCCGAGCATGAAAGAGAACGAGCGGGCAGACGGGCGCAAGACGGGGGCGTGGGGAGGAGACAAATAAAGAATCACTTGGTACTGTCATACTGCGCACAAAACAGCAAATAATAGAGATGGGGTCTGATCGTAGCCCTTGGAGCAGCTGTCATATTAAATAATAATGAAGGATCTATTAATATGCAAAGGAACCAGCAGCAGACTGGCTTAACGCTGTCATGCCTCTGAATATTGTCAGAATGTTCATTATTAATTAACATGCGGGCTGCCCCATACCTGCTCAATGTCAGAACATTCTTACAACAAATAAGAAATGTATGTGCCTCCTTCCACTAATAGTGTAATTAAATTAAGATCAGATTAACTTCACATCAGTACACAAAGAGTGACTTAGCCAGTCTTATGATAAGAAAGTGCTTATCTACTGACTCAATGTTGCGCGCTCCTAATAGAGATCAAGGCTAAATGTGACTCAGTATATTTGCAGAAACGAGCTCCGTTTCAGTGACTATTGAGGACCGATCGCGCACACACAAAGCGGAGGTTGTGCCAATGAGGACTGGGTGAATGAATGCATCTGAATTGTTCTGTCTGCATTAGAGCCAAATACAGCACATCAATTATAAACTGCCGACACTCGGTTGAGGAGAGTCACATTAGAGTTGACTGATCTGTTTATGACAGTGTAATCTTGCATCGGCGTGAAGGCCTCATGTTTCATTAACCTCTTTTTGTGTCTATTCTCCCATTTCTAGTTGATTGTGTCCATAATGACAGACTGATGGAACGATACTCTGACGCCATTACCTGAATAGCTGTAAAACACTGTTCACTGTACATTAGACAATGTGTTTTCAGTATATATAACGCTGTATACACAAATATGTATATGTTTTCTATTTGAATATATTTTAAAATGGATTTTACTGGCAAAGCTGAATTTTTAGCATAATATCTCCAGGTAGTGTCACATGATCTATCAGAAATCATTCTAATAATGACTTTCTTTTCAAGAACATTTCTGTGGTAAAAAATTCCAGGATGATAATAAATGTTAAAATAACAACATTTATTTGAAATAGAAACATTTTGGTGCATTATGAATGTTTTACTGTCACTTTCGATCAGTAGATTACAATCTTGCTGAATGTATTAAGATCTTTTTAAAACAGTCTTACTGACCACAGACTTTTGAATGGTATATGTAAATGATGTCATATTAGAACTCCATTTCATGGTTCTTATTTCTGTCAAATGACTTGTAAGATTTCATATTTCTGGTGAGTAATTTCTGGTCAATATAACTGTAATCTGAGACCAACAGTGAGATAAAAATGGCTCCATTCTCGCAGTGTAACTGTGGTGCTAAATGACATGCAACTGGAAGGAAAACATCTCAAGTGCTGCATTAAGAGCATTGTGCACAAAGGCCCTGAACATTTGCCAATATTAAAAATATACTCTTTTATGATGAAGTTACATCAACAACGATACAACCACCACTTCATGCTGTATTGAGTTGTTGTCTACATTTGCTCTCCCAATCCTGGTGCTGGTCAAGATATCTGGGATCCAAGAGCCGAACGGAAGCAACTCTCATTGGATCTACTCATTGTATGCCGCTTCATCAAACAACCGAAGAACCTTACAAACTTGATTGTATAAAATGTTACTTTCTTCAGATGTTTCAACCAAAATGTCAAGATCAGAGCCTCTCTCATGGTTTAAAGGCCTGGATATCAAAGGGTTTTTGTCATGGTTTCTCAGGACTAAATAAGAGAAGACTCTCATCCTGGGCTCTCCCACTGGCCTTTAAGTTCATGTTTCTAAACAAAACACTGATAGGCTGACCTCACTCAAACATAAAGGCAGGGTGTTCCTACACATTTTCCATTTCAAAATTCCACTTCAGACTCACACTTTCAAACTTATCTGTAGATGTTCAGGCCATATTTAACATAAATGGTTCATACAGCATTTTGTTCAGCTTTATCAGCTTAGGTTTATAGTAGTCAATTGTAAATATTTTTATTTTTCATTGATTTTTTCGAAGTGACAACATACAGAGCCACTAATATAAAAATATAAAAAATAATAAAATATACAGATTTTTACATGCACACGAGAAACTTGTTTTGTGCCCCTCGAGAAACGATTCATATGCATACGTGTTACTTTTTGCATGTTTACACATTTCAATTTTTGTTTTATATATACTATAACCATTTATTTTGTTCATCACAGCCATTTTTTACAGTCTATGGTCACTGCCATCTCAAGGCAATGTCCAATTTAACGCATCCTCTGTGGCGGTGGAGAGAAACCATGACGCAAAATGGGTTGATGGCATTTTCTAAGTTCAAGGGTCTATAAAAAAGACTGATATTGTTTTAAAAAAAAAAGTGTTCAAAATTTAGCTTTTCATATTTCAAGGCATTAGATCTACTTTAGGTCTATTCTTCAAATCAAATTCCATACTTTCAAAACTGCCTAGGGACACTGTAAAGGGACAGTTGGATGCAGTTTCCCAAGCAGAATGTTCTAATGCTACAGTGGCATTATTCAAGTTGACCAGTTCTTTTGCCAAGCTGAAATTTCAATAGTTCCCTCCTCAGAAATATCAGATTGCATATCAGATTGCAAATGAAATAAAATACAGGAAATAAATTAGGTTTGTGCATAAACTATTTTAGATTAGTGCCTCGTTCGATTCAAGTATTTACCTTTATATTTTAAGCATTTGACAGAAACTTTTATTCAAAGCAACACTCCATTCAAGTTACATGTTTAATGCATTCCCTGTAAACTAGACCCATGACATTGGTGATTATAGCGCTATTGCTCTATTATTTGAGCTGAAAGCTGAAATTTATAAATTAAAAAATAAATAAATGAAGAGTTCAGATGCAAAAGCCTCTAAATGCCATTTGAAATTTTCTTCTTTAATGATGATTTTTATCAAACTTGTATATTTAAGTTCAGTAATTTCACTTTAATAATAATTAATAGGTAATTATCATTGCCATTTAAGTGAAATCACTGAACTTAAATATACAAACTTGATAAAAATGATCATTCAAGAAGAAAATTTCAAATGGCACTTAGAGGCTTTTGCATCAACTCTTCAAATAATAAAATAAAAGTATTGTGTTTTTGAGATGTTTCAAAAGAGTGGCGGCCAAATTCACAAAATATATTGGTAAATTAAAATGAAAATACAGAATAAATATAATTTAAATGTATTTCTTAACAATTAATTAAAATATATATCACTTTAATATATGTGCCATCATGTAAAGTTGGATATTTCATAACTAAAAGCACATGAAAGTCATATTTACAAGTGGGAAACTGGGAATTCTTGAAAAATAGAAAAACAGATCTAACAAACAAGGTGCTGAAATAATATATATATATATATATATATATATATATATATATATATACTGTATTATGTGTGTGTGTGTGTATATATATATATATATATATATATATATATATACTTTATATATATTATAATATAATAAAATACACTCACCTAAAGGATTATTAGGAACACCATACTGATACTGTGTTTGACCGCCTTTCGCCTTTAGAACTGCCTTAGCAGAACTGCCTGCACAGTGGTAACAAGGCATGATGGATCCATGTTCTCATTCTGTTTACGCCAAATTCTGACTCTACCATCTGAATGTCTCAACAGAAATCGAGACTCATCAGTCCAGGCAACACATTTTCCAGTCTTCAACTGTCCAATTTTGGTGAGCTCTTGCAAATTGTAGCCTCTTTTTCCTATTTGTAGTGGAGATGAGTGGTACCCGGTGGGGTCTTCTGCTGTTGTAGCCCATCCGTCTCAAGGTTGTGCGTGTTGTGGCTTCAAAAATGCTTTGCTGAATACCTCGGTTGTAACGAGTGGTTATTTCAGTCAACGTTGCTCTTCTATCAGCTTGAATCAGTCGGCCCATTCTCCTCTGACCTCTAGCATCAACAAGGCAATTTTTCCCACAGGACTGCCGCATACTGGATGTTTTTCCCTTTTTCACTCCATTCTTTGTAAACCCTAGAAATGGTTGTGCGTGAAAATCCCAGTAACTGAGCAGATTGTGAAATACTCAGACCGGCCCGTCTGGCACCAAAATGGCTTAAATCACCTTTCTTACCCATTCTGACATTCATTTTGGAGTTCAGGAGATTGTCTTGACCAGGACTACACCCCCAAATGCATTGCAACTGCCATGTGATTGGTTGATGCTTTCAATTTCATTAATGGGAAATTGGTGTTCCTAATAATCCTTTCTGTGACTGTATATTATCCATAATCTAAATATAGATCAGTGAATGAAAGAAAGTCTGTAGTGAATTATAACGAATAATTTTGGATCAATGTACGAAACATTCACAATTCAAGGTTTGCATTATGTAACAAATATTTAATTTTGATATAATGTATAAATAAGAAATGTTTAGAAATGTATAATTTGCATAGTTTGAAATTCAGTGTAGTTTAAATGTATTTATTTGGGTTTATTGTTAACAATATAATTATTCTTTTTTTGTTTCCATGTTATGTTTCCGATTTGAATTCGTGACTGCAACAGTGGCTGAAACAGAGGTAGAGTTTCCCAGGTGCACTTAACTCTTTCCCCGCCAGCATTTTTGAAAAAAGTTGCCAGCCAGCACCAGCATTTTTTATCATTTTCACAAAAGTTGCATGGCCCCCCTTTGCAATGAAAAAATAAAAATAAAAACACAAACAAATGGTTTGGTTTAAAAATGATAACTATATGGCTGTGTGTTAAATAATCGCTCAAGAATCCACAAGAGAGATTTAAGTTAACTGTACATTAACAAGGAGTGAACCATAACCGAATGAGTGTGTGTTATTAAAAGATGGCAGGACAACCGAGAGCACGATATGTAAATCAGGGCCCTTTCTTGTGAGTGACTTCAAAGCAGCTACAATGAAAACCAGCCATAAATAGAACAAAAGCATAAGAGTTGCTCCAGGCCAACTGAAAGCACAAACGGTTGTTGTTGATTCTTGTGGCGATAAGCTTACTTTAACATCACGACGGCCTATATGTACATTTAGCAGTGAAGTGGATTTAATCGGGCTAATTAAAATCCACTCAAGGCAGAATGCAACATCTACTATAATAATCTGGAAGAGAACAACTCTCCACTCCAATTTATTCAGGAGCTCTGATTGCACAAAGGGGGTGGGGGGGTTCAGGGAGGACTTGCTGGGAAGGGAGAGGGGTCGGCAGGCACGGTCAATGGTTCTGGCTGGTAGTTTGGGTGAGGGCTGTCAGATTTTGCAGTGTGCCATTTAACGGATGTGCAGCGGGTCGCTACGAGAACGGGCCGGGGCGTGGGAGGAGGTCTGCGTGAGTTACCTGTGGGGGGAATGATTCCCGGCGACATGAGGCCTGGCACAGAGTGCGGCATGATGTGAGGGTTCTCCGGCGATGTCACACTCTGGGTCCGTTTCGGAGGCCTCCCGGGTCTTGAGCTAAAACAGAAGTGAAGTGGCGGAAAGGGGGAGGTAGAGGGAAGTGGAGAGAGAAGGGGAGGGGTGAGGGACAGAGGTTGCCGTTAACATTCGGACCAGAACGCAATTCCATCCCGAAGAGCTAACATGTACTGTAAATAAATTCCTTTTCAAGGACAGTTGCTTTTTGCTGCTCGACATAATAGACTTCCATAACTAATTAGATTACACAGTGAATTCATTTCCTTTATTGAAGATCAACCACTTTTTGATGCATAATTCATAACCCGCACCTCGTTACCTGCCCTTCTGTATTAATATCCCTACACTATTTGAATTACCTCGTTTGCATATGCTAAAATCTGGCCATGCGGCTTTCGGCCTGGAAATTACATGTTAACTTGTTATAATTATTGCAGTCAGGCCACTATTGATTTATGAGACTTTTAAAAACTAAATATGTGTAGTTCTAGTAATGAATGATATTCTACGGTTCTTTCGGAAATTAAAAAGAAAAAGGCTGCCTTAGGAAACGTTCTGCTTGCTTGATTTAATAGGAGTCGTAGCTGGAAGCTGGTGTGACTGAGTGATTCAGACCTGTTGTGCGTTTATGATTGAAACTTTTATTACTTGAAATGAGTGACCAAGATCACACAATGATTAATGACGAAACAATTGCCAAATCCGACGGAGGGAAAAAAAAGCGACCCTCCGTGCTGATTGTCAGATATTTTTCACACAACATTACAACGTTAATTTCAGCAACAACAAAAAAGTAGCTTGCTTAATCTCAAAGATATATTTCTTTACAGAGAGCATCCCTAATAAAATTGTGGTTGTTACCAAGGGCGCTTCAGCCAATGGGAATATTTCTCAAGACTTTACCTATACCAAACTACATACTACATACCAAAAGCATTAAAAATATGATGAGTTGGTCAACTGATATATGTAGCATTGTTTCAATGACAACTACACATCCTGATACACAAGACCCTCCATTCATGTTCATCATTAAACCAAAACACTGTAAGAAGCAAGCAACCAACCAACCAACCAACCTTTACGTGCCGCCATGTTAACAATTAAAATTGCTAATAAACAAACAAACAAACAAACAAATGCTCCTGCTTTTGGTTGTTACCAAAGAAAAAAGCTCATTTTCAGGACATTGCCTATATTTCACAGCACTTGCGTTACAATGGCATATCAGAACATGATTGAAAGAGACCTTCATTAACTCAAGGATTCGTTCTCTGCTTTTCCAGTGACTAAACAGGGCCTCATTTTCATGGCCAAAAAAAAAAAAAAAAAAAAGCAGAAGAGTTGACTACAACCCAAGGCCAAAAAACTCACTTATTCATGTACCACCAAATTCTGTCATGTGCATCAGTTTAGTCCATTTACAGACTGAGCAGATGAGCTGCATTTCATTGCGTTTTATCATGTTTTATTCCTGACAGGCATGAAATTGAAACGGAAATTCTTCACTTTGCACACTAAAAACAAAAGAGGCCATAAACTGCTCAGAGTTTTAGCCATGAGAAAGAGCATCACTGGATATAGTCAGGCCTGGGGCCATTCACACTGTAAGGAGTTTGAACCATATCAGCCTGTTCAGATGTGACAGAATCATTTCCACATCGCATCATGCAACGGAAATAGAGACATCATCTACTTCATACCTCATATAAATGTTCCAGTAGGGATTTCACACTTATCTTAGGTTCATCTTTAGGAATTTTTTCAATTCATCTTTGCATTGTCCCTTCAGTGTATCAAGACTATCACTTCAAATATACTGTATAGCACTTGTCACAAGAGAGCTAAAAAGACCGCGGCAACAAACAATCACATGGCCGACCCAGAGAATGCCCTAAAATGGAATTTCTTGTCCTATAGAAACACTTCTTTGATCTTATGTGGGAGATCGCATGACAGTTTTGCTGTCATCACTTTCAATGTACTGAGCTTAATTATTTATGAAAGACCTCAACAGACAGCATCTGATGGTAAAAGCCTTCTTCCCTCCACACTCAACAATGCCAAAAGCAGAAAAAACTTGGACAAAAAAATGGACAAAATGTCACATCAACTTTAGCTCCAGGAAGAGCAGGGGATTGTGAACAAAGCAGACGTTTAACCTGCGGGCTGTGGTGGGATCTGCTCACGGAGTGTTTACACCATATCTGAAAAAGGTAGTATAGAGTCGAAGAGGAGAACAGTGGCTTTTTTATAGGATGTAGCAGCAATATTTTAACTTAACAATAAATATTTAACAGGACAGTTCATGTCATTTCTTTCTTTTGCTGAACAAAAAGGTTTAATACATTGCAAAAAGCAGCATAAAAGTCGTAAAATTCACAGTACTCTATTTTTTTTTTTTTGAAGCCACACAATACCATTATGTGAGGAACAGACTGCAGCATCCAATTCATGAACAAATCATTTTCACTGAACTGATTCAACCAGTTGACAAAAGCGGTCTGAATGGTTCGTTCATGAATCAGACTGATCCAGTTCTTCAGGACATTGAATAATATTTTTTTTTTTCCGTTCACTTACAGAACTGTGAGCCGTATAGGATACTTTATATTCCTTTTATTGAGCCTTGTCTCATTTTGAAGCTCCTTTTGAGCTCCAGTCCCCATTCATTACAGTTGTATGGAAAAGTATATTCTTTAAAATTTTGTCAGGAGCTTGAGTAAATGATGACAGATTTTGGTTACACTTTGTTTGACATGATAATGACAATACAAAATGACAATACATTTACTTATAGTCAGTTGTGTCTGTTGGGGGACCATCAAAATAAATTGTTAGCAGATAAGAGCGTATAGAAAGTTGGTTGGCATGTAGTTGAAAAATTACTTATAGTAGTAGAATGCCTAAAGCCATTTTCATTTTTGGGTGAACTATAGCTTTAAGAGATACAGGCCATACAGCATTTTTGTTGTTGTTATTAACCATCGTTATTTTGTGCTGCTTTTTGATTCCTTATGTGTGTGTGTGTGTGTGTGTGTGTGTTTGGCCTGTAATAACCATTATGGGGAGAAAATACCCACACAAAGATGGCAATATCTGAAATCCTTATACTTGAGGGGAAATGTTTTGGTCCCCATGAAGAAAACGGTGTATAAATCATACTAAGTGATGTTTTTTGAAAACGTAAAAATCCAGAATGTTTTCTGTGATGGGAATGTTTAGGAGTAGGTTCAATGTTAGAGGGTAGAATATACTTTTTTCACAGTATAAAAATCATTGTGTCAATGGAAAGTCCCCATAAAACACAGAGTGTGTGTGTGGTTTGTGTTTGGTCAATTGCTTGTATTTAATTTATGACACCAGATAGCATTTTGAAAAACAAGTTGGAAACAAAACTGAATCACATCAAGTGTTTGAAACTGAAATCCCCATCATGCGACAGCGCGGAAGGTTTTCACTTAAAACAGCACGGCCTGTGCTCATATGTTCAAGAGGACACTGCAGTCATTTAGCTGAGATATGCATGAGCATTCTCTGCTGTTTGTCGCTTCTGTAAACAGTGATTATGGGGCCACTGAGGACGGAGGGAGAACAAGAGCTGGACCTTCATAAAAGAACAAGTACAATTTGTCATGTGCTGGATGTTGAGTCCTTAAATAGCCTAGCACAAAAAGTCCTCAAAAGTAGGCTATTAGAGCACAACAATGGTTCATGAGATCCACTTGTGTCTGAGATATGCCCTGTGCACTCCACTACTGGATGTCACCACTACCAAACTTAGTTACATCCTTTTTCCTTTTCATTTTTTGAGGACATTTTTCCACACAATGGTACAAGCAAGGCTATCCGTGACGTTTTGCTGAGCGCGACGCTGACAAATTCAAATAAACAAGATTTTCACCCCTAGAGGGAAAACGCAATGTTTGCTTGCATTCATTTATTAGATAAAGCTGAGTGGTTTGTATTACTCAGAAGGTAAACATTTGAAATTAGCTGCAAAATGCAATGCAGACACAGCCAACCAGTTATTAATGAAGGGGGTTACAACCAGGGTGCAAATTATGGGAGGTGGGGTATTTAGGATTTGACCATCTAGCCTCAAAGGATGTGGTAAAAAGAAGGTTTAAATGGTCTAATAAGCACTTCAACTAAACAGTTTTAGTTTTGAGAGCGTCCGAGTATTTTGTGGCACGGATAATGTGTATATACCTGTAGATGTATGCTGTATATGTGAGTGAGTTCTGCTATATTTCATTAACCTTTCAGCACAACAACCAAATAATCACCCAGCAATCTCTCTTTATTGCTCATATAGCCTATAGTTAATAACAGATTCTGAATCCAAACTTAGGATCTTTTATAGACTGCATTTGCCCGAGGCCAAAAAGTGGCAAATTTGTAACAAATGTTGGAATTCTCATTTTGTTTTGCATTCATGGCGAAAAGAAAATAAGAGTGAACTTTCACTGAACCATGCTTCCCTTTAATGGACTTGGTCCATGTTGACCCAGGAGTTCACATTGGAACATGATCTCCTCCGTCCCACCACACTGAGTAAGCAATCAGATTAAACCCATGAAACATATGGCCATCTCACTTCCAAAATACAAAGGAAGCAAATAACTGAATTCAACTTATCAATGTTGTTTCTTATTATTTGTTTATTATCTGTTTCATAAACAGTGGATCCAAAGATATTTCTTTCTTCCCAAGTCATTGGCTAAATCACTATATATATATATATATAGTCACACAAAGTGAACACTGGATTGAATGCAATTTTCTTGAATGCAACTTATATCCAAAGACTAGTGTAAATAATTTCCTCTCTGTATTAAAATAGAGTTTAGTGTATAACAGACATCATGAACGCCAGTTTAATTATAATTTATTCAAAAGAAAATCAAAGACCAATATACAGTAATTGTTCCATTACGTACAGAATAGCACACATAGTGTATAAATGTCTAGCTAATGATCTCTAATATCTAATGATCTAACTTGGAATCAGTCTAGAGTCAGTTTGAATATCTTAACAGCAAATTAATTTACCTAGTTAAGATTTAATAAAAGCAGTTTAACGCAAAAATTTGGTCATTTATGAGACAATGCCATTGACAGAATTTTTCAGTTTTTTTTTGTGTTTTAACACTTATATGGTTGGAGGCGCTATTATACATCTTCTAAAAGAGTACAAAACACAGGTGAAGAAGAAGCCGAAACAAGCGATAGCATATGTAAGATAATGCGACCATCAACATTAAAAATCATAAAAACTGCCTGATGTTAGCAAATGAAATGTCGAGCCATGTGGGGATGTGGGGGTGTTGATGGACTGATCAAGATGTAGTCTTTGACAAAAAAAAAAAAAATATATATATATATATATATATTTCTCAGCTTTTTGGTCAAAATTTAGCTTTTTTTAGCCTGGGAAAAGCCAGAAGTTAGTCTGGCAAAGAGGACATTCAAGTCCATTTCTAATCCATTGAAATGGCGGCACCAATCAGAAACGTTGGGACGGGCTTTACACGATGATGACAGCACAGCGACGGAACTAGGAGTGTGGCGGTTAAAGTTGAACACCGTCATTAGAACTCTATAACCGGCAAAACCATGTTATTAAAATATATTTTTTCACAAACATTTTTTATCATAGAGAATGTTTAAATCCTAATATCAGCTTACAAGGGAAACGGAGACGGAGTTAGGGGTGCTTCGGAGGCTGCTACTGCTGGAGATGATTCGGGAGAGGTCTGTGCATCCCCCCACAAGAAGAGAAATCTTGGAGATCTCTTTAATAAACGGAGGTCTGAAATTTCTGCCCCTTTACCGATCAGAGCACGTGCTGACATGGAATATAATCGATGCGTCCGCACGAGCGCGAAGGTGCATGCTGCAAAAATGACACGTTCAGTGTGCAAGATCCCATTTCGATTGGCTGTGTGCACGGCTTTTTTGGTAACAGCGCGTCCGAGGATGAGCGACTTCAAGTTTCACCACATTTTTATTTATTTATTTGCTTGTTTAAAACCAGAGGCTATGTTCTTTCTTTTGACATTTTATGTTCAGATATTCTCTGGGACATGAAAATTTTGTGTAAATGATAAAAATAAAAAAAAAAATGCTGGTGATGGCTGGCAACTTTTTCACACACATTTAAACACACATTTGAGAAGCACACGGAATATATTTGGTCAGTATTTTTCAGACAGGTTTGTGGACCTCTGGACCTAATGGAGACACATTTTGCTGCCAGCTGATGAAACGTTATCCAGGAGTCAATACATGTCTCGCTCAGGTTTACAGAAAGAACATTCCTTTTTGATTCGCCTCAAATGGAGCAATTAACCTTTCCCGTCTTCCTTTTGTTTGTCATTGGGAAAGGTAAAGATGAAGATATTTATTCCATTTACTTGCAGTCAACCAAAACAAGCGGACAAATCACGGCATCTCTGCTTCTGTAAATACAGACTCCTCCAGTAGCCCGCCAATCAGGCCTTATAAAATATTAACCCAATGTCATTGCCCTTTTCAAATCTCTCACCTAGAATTCCCTAATTGTTCCCTTTCTTTATCTCACCGAAGCAAAGTGTAAATAAATTAGCAAAATAGCTTTTATCAACCTGAATAACCTTTTAACTGAAGGATTATCAGCGGTTTATTTTTCATTTCTTTCTGTGCGATAGCAGCACATGCCTCATTGATTAGTTTGCTGAGGTGGTGGCCAGCAGAGAAAACAAGGGCCTGATAACAAACCGAGGTCTCCGCACTAACAATAACACACTACGCTCAGATTAGGCCCCCTGACTTTGCAGCTTTATTCGGCTTGATTAGATGGAATGCTGGCAGGTAAAGCTCTTCCATTTTACTATGCAATCTTTGTGCAGACTGACTAAAAGATCGAAGCATATAACTCTATCCAATTGATCATATTTAGAAAGATATTCAATTTAAACTACTGTACACTGAAAGGACAGACTTGAAACTGAAACATGAAACTAGGTCAATACATTAGACTGGATAATCAGAATTTATGGACTCTAAATGTAGTGGCAACAATTTAAAGGGAAACATCTCCTTTTCTGTTCCACAGAAGAAGAAAAAACAAAAAAACAACAACAGAATTGTACAGTTCGATCTCCTTTAAGAGTAGTTCTGAGATATTAAGCATCAAAGTTTTTACATTCCATCTGGCAAAACTGTTATGTAGTATACTATTATAGCCATCACCCTATAGGTACATTGAGGATAGAATAACAAAATCCTGGCACAATTGGAAACAAGTGCCTTTAGTATGGACGGATCACAGCCACTCTCATTTCATCGCTGGCTTCAAATGTCCAGCCTTTAGCTCTGTGTCCAGGCTACAGAGCTAAGGGCTGGGTTTTGATTGGTCTGTCCGTGTTCATTCAGGGTTTTGATTGGATATTGAAATAGAACCTTAAAATCATAATCATAATCATAAACTCGGATTATGTTTTGTGAGATGGAATCTTTTTATTTTATGAATAACTACAAACAAAATATGTTTTTTTTTACAAAAATAACACCACACAGGCATTAATAAACACCTAATGGATCAGATTATGTCATAAACTCAATTTCAATCAAAAGTGGACATAGAACCGTATAATTCTTAGCTCACAAATATTATGGGTATGAACAAACATGAGGGTGAGTAAATGATGACAGATTTTTTATTTTTTTTAACTATCCTTTCACTGCACATCAAACATGCTTTTTAAAAGCTCAAGACCCCCATTGAAATGCTATGGCCATCATTGCATTACTAACCCTAACACTAACATTCTTGACTTTGAAAACCACTAATCATCTCTTTTATTCCATACACAAACCGCCAGCATTAACTTCAACTTCCCTGGAAGTTTTCAACAAGGGTCGCAGGGAAGCAAAATAGTAGAATCTGCAGTGATATCTGATATATAGCAACACAAGTGGCTGTCTCAGTCACTTACACCTGCACACGAATGGAACGCTAACAGAAGAGGTCAGCCGTTCCACAGGCACTCCTGCATTAATCAGTGCTGCCTCAGATTTTATCACTCTCTTTATTTGCATCGAACTGTTTTTGCTTTATCGCCACCAGCTCTCTCTCTCTCCTTCTCACACCTGTCACCCTCAGCCAGGTAGACGCCTTATCAGATCAGCATAGATGGATTATGTGTAAGCACTTCATATACAGCAAAGCATTTTATAAGCAGGAACAGCTGCATCCGTTGGTAAACGGTGAACTTTACTGAGGAACAATATATTAGATCAAATGCAAACAATCAAAGGGAGCAGTTACCCACACTACAAACTACAAACAGCGGACCTCTCCTCCCCAGACGTGTTTTTCTGCCCGATCTTTCAACAGTACCGCGCCAGGCATAACATTTAGAGATACAGAGAGTGCTCAGGTTATAAAAGTGGCCTTCCTGCTGCTTTTGTGCGCTGCACAGTCTGATTAAAGAGCTTCTGGGCAGGGCAATCAGATTGCACCACTGCAAAGGAACTCGCAACCCACTTATGTTCTTTCCTTGAGTTTTATTTAGATGGCCGTGTCCTCATGTAAAAGTATGCAGAATATCTGGCCATAAAACTTTTTTATTTGTTTAAGTTTGTGAACTATCACAAATTTTTAACGTGCTATTCATAGGAAACTTTGCTTAATGTGAACCATGCCTCAAAAAAAAAAAAAAAAAAAAAGAAGATCTTAGAAAACCGAAGATCAAGAATTGTTGACTTGGTCAACACCTCCAGTCTTATTGACTGGACCGCAGGTTATCTGACTTAAGTTAGCTTTTGGAGAGCTCATTGGGACTTTTTCCTTACCACAAGTCTGTTGTTGAATTTGTCAAAACATAATGTGTTTGTCTATTTTTGACGGAATTGAAGTGTAGTTTGCAAAAACATCACAGGTCAATGTCATTTTAGAATAATAATTTTCAAAAGCCAGATACAAGGTTATTGACCAAAACATGGTTCATGCTTTTCCAGAGTGTGAACCATTTCTACAATTGTCTCATTACTGGCTGTACACTCTAAAAAAGGCTGGGTTGTTTCAACCCAATTTGGGTTCAAATATGGACAAACCCAAACTTTGGATTAAAAATGCAATTTAAAAAATTAACCCAATGGCTGGGTTCGTCCATATTTGACCCACAATTGGGTTGAAACAACCCAGCCTTTTTTTAGAGCGTAGTTTTTAGGTGTTTGAGGGTTTTTCTTTTTTATTGTTGTAACTTTTATGACCAGTTTATCCATAAATGCAAGCAAATCCACAGGGTTAACCCTGGACTGCAACTGCAAACATGACACTGTTTGAGATAACTTCATACTGGAGGGAGATTTCAGAGGGAAAAAAAAGATCTGAAAGCAAGATAAACTGCTGATTATTTTAATGCATCATTAATGACAAAAAGCCGATTTCTTAATTGCATACTATAATTGTGAAGCTTAAAATTGTTTTGTATCAGTACTATTAGCACTAATAAGGAGCAGCAGGCCTGTACATCCTGGGAACTGATGTAGAATGCCTAATTGGTTGACTTTTCCGTGCCTAATGGACGATTCTCTTAATTAAAAAGACACTGCAGAAAATGTTATAGATCAGATACGGCAGAGAGAGGGGGGGAAAGTAGATGCAGTTAATCAAATGTATTAAAATGAACAGTTCCAGGAAAGTTAAAATGAGATGGCTAGATATGATT
Organism: Pimephales promelas; assembly: GCF_988280905.1. Taxonomy (NCBI): domain Eukaryota; kingdom Metazoa; phylum Chordata; class Actinopteri; order Cypriniformes; family Leuciscidae; genus Pimephales; species Pimephales promelas. The sequence goes on from NC_142775.1 coordinate 20,238,707, forward strand.
TCCATCGCAGTATTTATTAATTTCAGTCCCTTTGGTTAACAAAACAGTGCTGCGCTTATCTTCGGAATGGTGAGGAAATGCTCTCCGTGATCTCCCTTTACCACGCAGAACTGCGACACATATGAAACAAGTCTTCAAAACAAGGCTTTAAAAACTTACTAGTCAGGGTGCCTTTGAGGATATTTAATTAAAATCTAATCCTGCATTCATTAAGGCTCACATAAATTAAGCTGTCATTCATAAGATTTATGGATTCTCATTTGCATATTGCATACAATTCATCAATTACTCAAGTATGAAAGGAGCACATTTCCCTTGGAGCTGCCTGCTGCCCTGCCAGCATTTGAAATGAGAGAAAGAGCGATACTGTCAGGCATTCGAAACAAACTTTCCCCACAATGTCTGCCTCTTGATTAATCTAATTTCCAAGGCATCCTTTTACAAGATTGTACACAGTCCAGCTGCAGTTTTCAATTATATGTCCTGTCCTCACCACTAACTTTGAATGGGAGATAGATGTAGCGTAGGGCAAGTATCCAACCCCGGTCTCCTCCGCATCACATGCCTGTTTACTCCGATCTTCGTAAATTAAAAAAAAAAGGGAGAGAGAGAGGTGTTTTTAGAGGCAGATGGAGTCTGCAGGGAGGGAGAAGGGGGAAATGCTGTAATTTTATTTAGTGGGATGTCAGACGAAAGACTCGGTTTGTAATAATAGCATATTTCCTGTCACATTTACATCCGCCGTGCTTTCTAACAGAGGGAGGCTTCTTCCAAACACATTAACCGACTCCCTCTTGGAAGAGGCGCTCGGCCACTGTGGGAGAACGCCGGCATGGAGGAAGTGCTTAAACCGAGTCGAGCGTGAATACTTCTAAGATAAAAGGTCAGGCGAAAACAAACAGATGACTTGCGAGGATGAATAGAATTAATTGAGTCATTAATATGCATGGCTAATAAAGCTCGAAAAAATTCTACGTGGAGAACGAAATCATTGTCGACTATTCTCTCTTAATGGCCCATATTTTCAGCTTGAAGGGATCTGGGACGTGTACATATCAATCTCGGAGAGGGGGAGGATGGGGGGGTGGGGGATTCGACAAACAGGTTGGGATCACCTCGGTGCCGATTGTTAAAGTCAGACAAAGCAAACAAAGCGAACTTGTTCTAGAGAGGATATTAATTCCCAATTAATCCCAAATTCTGGCAGAGGAACAGACCAGTGCAGCAAGTGAAAGTCATCTTGAAGGGTACTTAATTGGTTCCCCATAGTAAAAGAGCTTGATAACAGAGATCAAGCTGCAGTTTATTAATCCTTCCCATTGTCTTATGAAATTGTCGTCAAAAGTAACTTCAGATAGAGCCAATAGTTAAGACTTTAATGTGCTTTTAATATTAACAAGATGAAGCAATTAAGAGGCCACAAAACAATAGCACTCTCAGACTGATGCATATTAATTCGGCAAATATGATTTCAGAATCAATACGATTATGCCACACAAAAACGAGTGCCTGCCTCTACTGTCACAAACACACACACACACACAGAGAGAGATCTAGAGCCTTTTTTTCCCTTTAACTGAGAACAGTTGTCCCACATTACATGGAATTATGTTTCATAAACATCCATGTTTTGCATTACACGCATTTCAAATGGCATTTCCGGTTGTTCTTTGACATTTCAGTCACCTACTGACTTTCCAATGTCATTAATTCAGGCGGCCGCAACTAAAACGGGCAACTGACTAATTATAACCAGAGCAAATATCTGGTACTGTGCAAGACGTAGGATATGAGGTCTGTATCCTCCCAGGGACAAACAAACTAAACGCCAGGACTAAACAGGAAGTCCTTAATGATTAACATTAATTGGACTGTGGAATCGGAATCCTGTGTGAAACATTAAACAAAATTTATCCACTGTTTATACTCTTTCTGCTTTCTTAATAATTAATGAAATGTAAATATTCCAGGGAGTCCAGAAGTGATCTGTGGTGGGAGAGGAAGAGCGATGTTTACACAACGGCACGGCGAGTCTGCGTGGCAGAGACGATCCGCCCTGTCCTCCTCCTCCTCCTCCTCCTACACTTCTAAATACTGTTTATGCAGAACGAATCATCCTCTGTGACTCCCAGATCCTGATCAATTCCATTTGAACGCTGTTTACTGTGAAAACAAAACAATTGACCCCACAAAAACGGCTCCTGCTAACAGAATCCCTCGATTCGCCCCTGCTAAAACGAAATCAAGGCCCGGCTGCTAAACGCATGTCAGCCGCATCCGTCTGCGTCTCTTTGATCCTTCAGGACGAATCACCGGCTGCGTGCGGAGAGCAAACAACCAGAACCTTTTAAGACAGTTGGAGGGAAAAGCGCCCCACCCAGTCAGGAGACAAATCGAATGTGGCACGTACAAGTTTACTTTCATCCTCGCTGTCTGATTGCCATCAACTGCCAAATGTGCCGTAATGGCAGCAAGGCCCGTGTCGTTAAACCCACAGAATGACAATTATTTCAGACAAGCTTTATCAGGGCCCGTGACCCAGCCTCCACCGCGCTAACTAAATCACTCGTTTTATTCCTGGAAGCTCGCGATTCCATTAAAAAGCTTCATGAGGAGGTAAGAAAAGTCCATTTAGGCTCAGCGTGAGGGCAAATAGTCCGACTCAGCACATCGTGCGAAGTCTCCACACCACCTGATGATGTAATTCTTAATGCATGGCCCTGGTCCACATAAATCTTAAGCGAGACGTCACATGGGATTTTTTTCCGTCCCTCTTTGCTATCTCTCTCTCGGTTTTATGATGAATTGTTTGCAACATCTCTGCGACTAAAGCCTTCAACCTCTTCAAACCGCTGCCTCTAATAACTCGTCGCTATGGGGGTGTGGGGGGGGGATGCGCATGACAGAATGATGAATATCACAACAGACAGCTCCAATATGGTACAATTTTAGCAGATCAATATCGCACTGCAATATAAGAAAAAGCAGCAGATATTAGTCTACACAGTGTATTACAGATGAGGAACATCTATGCTCTTTACTCTCGTGCCAGACCCTCGCAGATATTTCGAGCACGTCTCGTACTCTGCGCCACGCATATCGAAACTAATCACTCTGTGGGTCGAATGGGCATCTGCTTAAAATTAGTGTGACGTGCCAACGTTTGAGTGACTTCCGTGGACAAGGTTGCTTAAACAGACATAAACTATGGCGAGGTGCTAGGGTCCAATTATTTATGAGAGAGAGCAGAAATATTTTTCACAAGCTGATAATGGGTTTAAGGAATAATGTTGCATGGATCTTCTGCACTATTAGCTAATACAGAGTAGACTATGGAGGACAATATGGTTTTCAAGGATGAAGGTATGTCCCTCTGGGGTTGACAAATGCGCCGGAGTCATGAACTGCATAGTTTTTTATAATGTTTTCTTAGGTCCACCTATTGTTATCAAGATTTTTACATTAAAAAAAACAAACATTTAATTTAGAATTAAAAAGCTAAATTCTATATCATTTTCTTTCGAACAATCTGTTTTGATGGGCGTGCCACATTCAAGACTTGAAAGTAAGAGCCCTCTGCTATGATTAGGTAAAATTTTTACAAATTAAAATAAGTTTGTGGAATTGTTTTGAAAACTTCTGATGTTCAAAAATATCTTGTTACATAGTTGAAACATTTGCCAACAATGTGAAACATTTATGTATATTACATGCTTTATAAGTCTTGGTTGTGGCAATAAAGTTTAAGTACTTAGAGTTACTCAACCACAGTTACTGTAAAATCGACAAAGGCTGACTTACGGTGTTTTGTGTAAATGGGATTCTGAATGAACGTACATAGTTCATCCTTTTCAAAAGAGTGAAAAACGTATACATTGTCATTTTCAGAGTCATGTTTTAAATAAAAATGTAAGACAAATTGAATAATTTACAGATGAAAATACAGAGGATGTCACTCACTGAAGCTTTTATTCAGGATTTCAGTGAATGGCTTAGATCCAAACAATAACAAAAGCAGTGTTCTCTACGTGTTTTCTTCCATATACGATAATCCAGTGCATAAATGGGGAAGCAAATGAAAGAACAGAAAACCACAACTATTCAGTTTGACTGTTGCGCTACAGTATAAATACTCAGTACATCAAATGATCTATATCAGACAAAGCAATAGTGACACATGATAGAAACAGTTACTCACAATTGTGTGTTGTGGCATTGCTGTCGGATCCAATGTAAATGGTACTGCATCATCTTTTATTTTTAGTCTGTTTGAAAAAGCCTGTGTCGAAGTATGTCTTGTTTAAAAATGAAATTACAGTAAAATGAAGTAAACAAATGAACAGTGTCTTACTGATAAGATCTGACTGGAACTTTATTAAAAATAAAAGTTTATCTGTGTTTTCTTAATGTTAGGATCACAATGACAATGAAAATAATGTGATTTTCCACAACTTGGCACTGCAAAATGTCTTGTAATCCTCAGAAGTTTGAATCTGTCTTTTATTTATTTTTTTATTTATCTTTTTTTTTATATGACATGCTAGGTGGGATAGGACAGCAGATAGATAAATAGAATGATAGGACAATAGAACAATATAGATAGACGGACAGATAGATAGACGGACAGACAGATATAGATAGATAGATAGATAGATAGATAGATAGATAGATAGATAGATAGATAGATAGATAGATAGATAGATAGATAGATAGATAGATAGATAGATAGATAGATAGATAGATAGATAGATAGATAGATAGATAGATAGATAGATAGATAGATAGATAGATAGATAGATAGATAGATAGATAGATAGATAGATAGATAGATAGATAGATAGATAGATAGATAGATAAAACCAAATCCCATACAAATAAAACAAATAATAAAAAATAATATGACAAATGTTTTCCTCCCTTATTATTTATCATGTATGTGAATTCATAAAATTCACAACAGCATGGTTTCCATTCTAACGAGACACCACTGACCATATTGCAACAGACTGTCTCACTCTCACTCCTATCAGCAAGACAAGTAAGATGGTCTGGGGGCAAGAGGGGGATTGCAAATGTTCATAATGCATAATATCTTCTCTCACCGGGGAGCAGCAGTGGGGCCCCTGAGCTGTCACCGGCAATAGGGCCCAGCCATTGTGAGAGCTCAAGGTTCGTTAAATACTATTAATGGAACACAGTATCCGTTGTGCGGCGAAACTTGTCAGCATTTCATTAGAGACTGATAAACATATAATAGAGAAGTGTCAGGCCCAGAGTGGAGTGTGTGACAGGCCGGCGGGGGAAGGATTTGGAGGATTTCGCCGCTGCGATCATTCATTCCCATGATCCACTGCTGACAAACAGAATGATCTCGACCAGCGCGGGACATTACAGGGAGGAATGAGACCCAGACTGTCTGAAGTGGGGCTCGACCCACACATAAAACTACTACATCAGACAATATGTCATGTTCCTTTTGTTTAAGCATCAGAGCTTAATCAGTAGGAATATTGAACTTTTTCATTTTGGTCCAGCTGGATTAAAGAAAAACAGCGGCTTTGGGATAATCATTCTTAAGTAATGTATTTCAATTAAAAAAATCAACTATCAACTTTCCTGCAGAGAATAGCTTTTTTTTTTTTTTAAATATGTTGATTTAATATATATATATATATATATATATATATATATATATATATATATATAGTATTATTTTTATATTATAAAAAAGTAAATCGTACTTATACAAGCTCATCTAATTGCTTGAAGATTGCTGTTTTACCACAAAATGAATTGTAAAACATGGGACTTTTATACCTTGTGCTGATGTATAATACAGAACAAGACACTTGAGCCTTTTACACCATCAACAATCGGTCACTAGAGCTGTTAATCAGTTAATCTATTCTTTTTCCCATCTTACGAGAAATATGTAAAGAAAGATAATTAAAAACGTGTTAGGTGAAAGTCCAGCAGCCTTGCTCCGAGTGTATGTTCTCACAATGCACGCTTTGTTCGTCTTATTAACCTTCTCGCTACTCAGCGTGCCTATAAATGAAATCTTTAGCCCTTTACATGTGAAATTAAAACTGCAGTCCCCTGAGCACTTTTAATTATTCCTCTTCTGAAAAACTTCCACTTTTGTCAGCCCGCTTTATTAGCAAGGCAGCCGACTCCCTCTCTCTCTCTCTCTCTCTCTCTCTCTCTCTCTCTCTCTCTCTCTCTCTCTCTCTCTCTCTCTCAAGTCTGTCATGGTTCACTCCTTTGAATCTCTCTCCTTTTCCCTCTATTCTTCCAGCAGGCCTGTTAAATTCTCACCTTGCACTGCCCTTGTCATCAACCCGATGAAGCACAAAGCTAGGCAGCGAGGGAGTGTTTACTCATTTCCCCAGCACATTATCTATCACATTAATCACAGGCCCGGACCTTCTGGACACAGCGGTCTCCTGCTCTGCCCTGGACTCTCATCAAGCCTGACCATCCCTCTCAGTGCAATACACACACTGAACAGCAGCACTGCATGCCAGTAAGAGCGCCTGTCTCTTTATACAGCAGATAATGTTAAGAAGATAGATAAGAGTCAAATGCCCATGTTTCTCTTTATCGGTTAATAATCAGTGAAAAACACAAGCTGCTTGACATAAATATGCATGATAAATGAAGTCAGTGTATCCAATTAACTAAAATTAATTGCATGTAAATTGCATCTGTAAAGTTTTCCCTCTTTTTTTCCCCCCGAAAACAACACTCTTCGCATATGCCTAATGCCTCAGCGTTTCTGCGTATGGTTGAACATTTTTTTAAAAGATACAGTACAGTTCACCCAAAAATGTGAACTTTGTCATCATTTACTCACCCTCATGTGGAACACAAAAGAATATCTTTTTATTTTAGTTTATTTTGTTGTTCGTACAAATAAAGTCAATGGTGTCCAGTCATTGAATGAATTACCACTTTGGTTACACTTTATTTCGATAGTCACTTTAGATTTTCTACTAATTATAAGTAACTTTTCAACTACATGTCAAGTAACTCTCAAGAGACTATTAGTATATTATAGTAGACTGTCAGTAGACTGTTAGGTTATGGTTTAGGTGTTAGGCTTTGGGTTAGGAGAATAAGTTGACTTGTAGTTGCCAAGTTACTTATAGTCAGTTGAATGTCTGTTGGGGGACCAAGAAAATAAAGTGTTAGCAGATATTAAGCTGACAGTCTACATGTAGTTGAAAAGTTACTTATAGTTAGTAGAATGTCTAAAGTGGACTATCAAAATAAAGTATTACCCACACAGTCATTCTAGACAAACAAGTTCTTCAAAATATCATCTTTTGTGCTCCACAGAGCAAAGAAAGTCATACAGGTTTGTAAATGATGAGAGAATTTTCATTCCTGTGTGAACTTTTCCTTTAAAGAATTAAACTTCTAATCTGCATCTGCGTCCAAAGGTACAATATCCTGTTCTTTTGGACGTGTCTGGCAGCAGCACTGTCCAAACAGATAAACAAATGTGCCCTCGTATTGAACCGCTCCGATTTGAACATTTCCTTTGAAACTGATGTGTTCCAGGCTCTTCTAATAATGGCTGCGGACACAGAGTGTGAGGCCCTGAAACAAGAGCTCTTTAAAGCTAGGAAGAGGATGTTTTAAGAGATGGTTAGCCACAGGCAAGAAGTCGGCCAGGAACTTGTTTGTGAAATACATGCCGTCACAAGTTCTAATGAGGTTATGGTCAACATTGTTTTAAACGATCTGGCTCTTTCTCTCTAGTTGCGCAATTAACGTTTCCGACCGGCTCGAAGCCAAAGACCCAGCTACATTTGAAATTCAAATAACGAGCAATGTAAATAGTTTAGAGAGCGAGTTTACCAACTGAACAATGGTCTGTTATGAGACTCAAACGAAGAGAGAGAAAAAAAAAAGGGACACACTGGTGTGGGGATGGAAACAGTAGGGGGTGAGATGAGCCAACACAATGTGGCCCTTCTCCTAAAGCAACTTGTTATCAGGCAGAACGCAGAGGCTCTTTCAATCTGCATTTAAATACATTTCATTCCAGCCGCTCATTTGCATTAATTTCTCCCATTATATTTGGAAATGGCCAAATGTCTAGCTGACACAATGTGGGAGCCCATCACCACAGAGAGAAGCCCCACACCTGATGCCAATTTAGGACTCCTGGATCTTTTCAGTGCGCTGGCCCGATCTGACAACTCCGGTTCTTTGCAGTCCAGAGGACTTTTCAATTGGATTTGCTTGCGGTGACAAAACTGTTTCGCGCTCATCTGAGAGGTTTTCCCCCCTTTCTCTCCCCCTCGCGCTCCTTCTCTCCCCGGCCGTATATTTGGGTGCCATGGGAAAACCGGTGCCGAATGATTCTCAGTGGCTTCTGATTTCCACTATTTGTTCAGCATTAGAGCCACTTATCTCTCAAAGAAAAAGCAACATGTGGAGAGAGAGAGTGACAGAGCGAAATACAGCCTCGCTAACAGGACCATTGTGAGCTAAGGATCTGCATTCAAACACGAGGGGCCCTTGCTCTCGCTCGCGCTCTCTCGGCCGCTTTCACACAGACTCGGTTTTTGCTGCAGTCAATTACCAGTGCTAATCCTACCCGCAATAGGGAGTAAATATTTCATTACTTTTTTCAAATAAACACTCGGTGTGCACCGCTGAAGTGTCATCCACGAATTGGAGAGAGACGGCCACTTCTGTTCTGTGGGGGGAAAAAAATCCCCAAAAAAACTTAGTGTTTGAGTGGGCTTTTTGTTCCTAGAGCAAACAAAACAGAAGCGAAACGAGCGACACTCAACCCTAAAACATTTTAGCGGATAAAAAAGAGAATTGTTTTCTTTTCCTCGCTAAACTAAACAGTAGAAGCGGCTCGGTCAAAAAAAAAACCTCCACAGACACCGTGTCATTCCCATCGGCCAATAAAGCCTGAGCTGTCTTGGAGGAATTAGCGGCCTGACTAAAAACACAAGGGGGGGAAATGACAGAGGGATCTTGGCGCTTGGTGCTCATTAATCACTGCAGCGTCTTTGACCTTTCATTTGCCAAGGGCGCTGAGGGAGGAGGAGGCGGGTGGCCGGGGCACAGGAGGGAGAGAGACTGAAAGAAAGCGACAGAAAAATAAAAAAAAGAGAATGACAAAAGTCCAGAAGATGCCACTACACATTTTTAATGAAGAGTGAAATTAATCAGCTTCGCGGGTTGCTAAAAGAATCCGACGGCCTCAAGGAAACAGAAAGAAGGGTCTTAGCTGCAGGAAAGATCACAGACGTCTCTAAAAGAATCACAGAAATGCGTGAAAATCAAAGGTAAAAGTGGCACAGGGGCAGAAACAGGAATATTTTTAACTTTAAAAACTGACAGCAATGAGATGAACACAACGAGAGTCGGGGAACGCAACAGAGGCACATGGCCCGGGACCGTTGTGCTGTCGGGCTGGGGGGTGGGAGGTACATGTTGATTTTAAGTGCAAGATAATGAGACACATGGGCAGACACAAGCTGCAGCTGAAATGACAGCGAGTGCATTGCTCCAGAAATAAATGTTTTCACTTAAGCTAACATGTGTTAGGATCCACTACCAAAAGCCTTTTTACCTAAGCGTGTAAAAGCCTGTGAGCACAAGCATTCCATTAGTGTCACAGTCAAAGGCCGAGCCGTCCCGCAAAAGCTCATTTATATCAAGGCTGAGGTCATTCTCTCCACATCAGAGTCAGATGGGCCATATGGCCAACTCTCAATCAGAGTAGTTACTTACTGCGGGCATGTGTTCGTGTTCATTAACACTAAGGTAAAGTATTGAAACAAAGTAGAAAGTAATGAAATTATACACATTTATCACTTTAAAACCAAAGCAACGGCAGTAATTACAACTTCCAGAGTTTCAGTCTAGCAAACATAGATTAATGTTGTTGCTTGAGACAAATACATATATACTGTAGCTTTATTTTTTAACGCTAATTGCGGTTCAAGGTTAATTTAATCCGCCTATTTCTACCTCTGAAGTGCTTGCTCCAATTTAATTGCCAATTTTTATTGCTTCAGCAAGGTTTTAATTGAAACCAATAGGGATCTAACAACAACTGTGACATGTTGGTGTCTGGGGGAAAGCTATAAATATGTGAGAAAAAAAATATGTGCATTATTAATGTGATTTCTTAATGCATTATTGCAGAGAGCTGGGCAGGATTTCTTTATTTCAGGCAAACAAATTATAATTAGTCGCCACTTTAAATGCAAACTCGATAATATGGTTAAATGACATCTTGTCGCAGTGCCACACCTGATCAGCTGAACGGCAAACCTCAAGCATTATTGGCATGGGTGATTTATTGGGTTATTCTTGCATGTACAGAAGAAATCAATTGTAATGGCACTGTGTCTGAGTCTTTCTTAACAATGAAAGGCATTATGTATTCGAAAACGAATAAAGGATCGCATGGCTATTGACCCAGCAGTAAACGTCATCACAAGTCCTTGGTATCAAATTCTGCATAGCAGCTTTGGCAATTGACACTATTGATTTGGCGCATGCTAAGCATTATTGTTGGATCTCAAGCTGTAGCCTTGTTTGGGGCACTTTGCACTCCTGCAAAACCCAATACAGATTTCCATAAATTAGTAATGTTTTTATTAACTCATGTCTAAAACCAAGCTTAAGCTAAAGTTGGTATAAAAATAAGCCTAACTGCTGAACCATGCCATTTTAACATCCACATTCTTTTTTAAAGGATTAGTTTATTTTAGAATTTAGCTCTGTGATACACCACACACAGCCCATTCTCATCCCAAGGCGTCATCTAATTGACGCTTTTGACCATGCTTCAATATCCGACGCTTTAGGCACCCTTTAGCGTCAGTTAGATGATGCTTTCCTAGTGGTCTAACCCTAACTCTACCCCAGACCTAAACCTACCCACATCATCTAACTGACACTAAGGGCTCTATCTTGCACCCGGCGCAAATGACTTTATGCACAAACGCATGTGTCATTCCTATTTTGCACACACGCAAAGCGGGATTTTTCCCTCAAAAGATGCATGTCAGTAAACTAGGAGATGAACTTGCGCTGCCTGGGCGGATCGGCGCGAAAAGGAGGCGTGTTTTGGCACAAACATTCCCTTGTGCTATTTTACACTTCCAGAAAACAATTATGCCACTGATCAGAAAAAAAAAAACTGGTCTAAAGTCAGTGGCGCGTTGCGCGTTGCGCGTTGTTCATAATGCTATTTTAAGCGCGCATGCTTGGCCATAATGCAGCGGGTGCATAACGCGCATAGACTTTGATTCTCTCATCAACACAGATGCAGCAGTTTTTATTTTTGCTAATCATACATTATAACAAGGAAAAATATTAACACATGAGGGAAATCATTGTGGTTTACATGAAGATGAAAAAAACGTATTACCCATTTTTTAAGGCTAATTGTACTCGTAGGCTACTAAAGGATCAGACCTGTTTGCCCAATAGTGGCAAGAAACATACGTATATAATGTTTAACCGACACTGATGTGCAAGAGTTTCTCCCATCCCCATACAACGTCACTTCTTTTAACTGCCCTGACAAGAACGTCGGTCTCATCGGCTGTGAACGCTCCTGGCGCGCACCTGGTAAACCCGCTGTTATAATAACAATCCGTCATGGAACATGCGCACCTGTTCTTAAAGGGTATGTTGGATGGCGCTCTGATTGGTTTATTTCACGTTACGCCCAAACCACACCTATGAATAATGAAGCTAGACCAACCCCTTGTAGATTTGCACCAGGCACAAGAGGCATTTATCCCGCCGGGAAAATAGCAACAGCGCCGGGACCCGCCCACAAAGTTACTTGCGCTTTGCGCTTTGACACTTGCGTTTCAGATCGTTAAAATAGGGCCCTAAAGGTAAAGCGTCAGTTAGTTGACGCCTTGGGATGAGAATGCGTTGGCACACATTATGTAATTAAGTTGAAAGTTCATGCGTGTTCCGGTTCAAAAAGGTATTGTAGAGCGAAAAACTCCATCTCATTTTCTCCTCCAACTTCAAAATTGTCTGCCATTGTTGTTTTGTATCTTTTATTTTTTTTATTTGTAAATGGTGTTTGACTTAGTCTTTGCACATTCACTTTATAAACAGTAGGGCAGTACTTCCACCTACGTCACGCTTGACCTTTCAACGTGATTACGTAATGCGTGGCGCAGAGCAAGTGCAAGACTAGCATTTGTGGTTAAAAAAAAAGTTTTTTTTTTTTTAATGACCGATTGTTTCACTAGATAAGACACTTATTCCATAGGTGGGATCATGTGGAGCCCTTTAAAGCTGCATTGAAACTGCAATTTGGACCTTTAAGCCATTGCAGTCCAGACACAGTCCACATACCCCATTGAAATCCACTAAATGGAGAAAAACCCTGAAATGTTTTCCTCAAAAACCTTAATTTCCTTTCAAATGAAGAAAGAAATACATGAATATCTTGGATGACACGGGGGTAAGTAAATTATCAGGAAATTGTAATTCTAAAGTGAAATAATCATTTAAGACCCAAACATTGTAATGTGGGAAAAGTATCGATAAAAGGATAGTTCACCCAAAATGATCATTCAGTAATCATTTATTCAAACATGTTATACTGTACAGCCAGACTGATGGACAGATAGACAGACAGACAGACCTCAAACCAACAGAGAACACCAGCAACTCAAGCCTGACATCTGTATAAAAACAAAAATAATCTGCTGTCAGCAGAATGTTCAATGACTCCTATCACGCCGGAGCCAAGAAATTCTGTGAGGATCGGCTGCGATGATCGGGCTGTTATTCTGTGTTCAGTGGATTGGAATGCATGCTAATTAGCATCAAAAATGTGTGTCACCGCCCCATATCTTCACCAGGAACATACCAAAAGGTTTCCTCAAAACCGAGTTTAATAAAGTCTGTCGGAACGCATAATGACAAGTCAACAAAAACACACGTTTCATTACGCAGGTCGTGGGAGGTTGTGTATTAATGTCACGGTCGTGCATGCGTTAGTCAATCGAGAAAGGCTAAAAAAGCCAGATAAATATTTTACTTGCAGTACACCTCTGCATTATTGATGTAATTGTAATCACAGGCGTGAATACAGTGGGCGAGTGCAGGCTTTGACACGCCGTAGCGAATACACCTAAAATGAGGGCTTGTGTTACAGTGGAAATTCACACAGCGCATTGTCTGCGGTTGTCACTTCAATCTGGACCGTCTCAAAATCCTCCAGCGCTAAACAGAAGCAAGCCTTTCCCTTTAAATAATTGATATTTTCTGATTAAATGTGGCAGTTCATAGATAATGAATTCTTTATGGCGGTGCCTTGAGCTACTCCACTGCCCCTGCTCCTGCAGACAGCTTTATGGAACCTGGTGCCCAAATTTTGAAAGTTTAACCTATGTAGATCAATGTGCTTCCTTAAAAGAGTTTAATAAATTAAAGTGCACGGGGCCCTTTTTTTTCCCTCTGTGAGCAGAAAAAAGCTGATGAGACAGGTTTAGTTTAATCTCAGGCAATAGAAGTCATTAACCATTCTCCTAGGAATTAAAATATAGCTTGCCCTTTTCTTCTCTCACTTATCATTAGCATCACTTTAATCTCCCAGCGTTTCACACTGCTATTTTAATCATTACTTACTGCCTTTTGACAACTGAAGAACATGCCTCACTCTCGCTCAGGCAATATCCCCATTTTAGCTGACAAAATGTAGGACATCATGTAAAAATATCCAAATTTTCTCTCTCTTCCTTTCCAATAACATTCATAGCAGAGTCCTTGGGAAAAAAAAAGCCAAGTGTGTTTGTATCAAAACAGCAGGGTGAAAAGAAAGGAAACAAAAGTGAAATGAGAGATTCAGGCAGAGTGGAGCAGGGATTAGGGGGGATGTGACAGTATTTGCATTTATCACGTTGTTTAAATAGATCATGAATTGCATGTATTCTGTTATGTGGGTCATTTGGTGAGCTGGGGCCATCCATTTCTTTGTCCTTGACTCAATGAAATATACAGAAAAATTGCCTTTTTTTCCCGGACGAATATAAATCAAGAGTTATGCACTGTCTTTTAATGTCTTTGACAGATATAGGCCATGTACTCTAACTTTGTTTCTGCTTTTTTTATGCAACGAGGTTGTAATTTTGTCGGGGATGGGGGGTGGGGGTGGGGGGGGGGGGTAAAAATGAAATATGAATTAAAACTTGGGCATTGGTCTTTACATTGCATTTAATCTATCTGGACAGGCACTGGAAAAATGCCAGTTGTTTTCCACATTCCCACACAAAAGTAAAGAAACATTCTCCCAGGATAGAGTTTATCACTTCCATCTGACCTATTCAGAAGAAATAACAGCAACACCACATTACATTAAACTAGACATTAACCACATTAATGTAATCTGACATTGTAAATGTGATGACCATATTGCCACACCAAAACTTAAAGGGACGGTTCACTCAAAAATGTTTATTCTGTCATTGTTTGACTAAAACTCGTGTCATTCCAAACTCGTATGACTTTCTTTTGTCAATGGAACAAACAAATATATTTTGAGAAATTTATTTTTTGTCCATACAATGAAAGTCAATGGGTTTCAATGTTGCTTGGTTCCCAATGTTCTTTAAAATATCTTCTTCTGTGGCCCCCAAATGAAAGAAAGTCACAAAGGTTTAGGTGCTTAAATTATGACAAATATTCATTTTTGGGTGGACTATCTCTTTAATCTACCTCCTTAAAGGGATACTCATAGTTGAAAAAAAATATATATAATATGGAAGTCAAAGAGTCCAGAAACTGACTGGTTACTGATATTCTTCTAAATTTCAGAAAATCGACTGGATGGATTTGAAAATGGTAAAACTCAAATGTTTAAACCTGAGGGAGTTGTAAAATGAGCCTATTTCCCCCAAAGTGGAGTATCCCTTTAAACAACAGAAAACTAATCTGATAATCTACATTTCTACATATTTAACTTGCTTTTGATGGCTCTCATATTTCTGATAAGAAACCTCCAAATCCCTAGATTAGTGCAAATAATCCTAATACCATTTAAATTGAACTCAAAACATGACTTGAAAATATTTATTGCATTATTTCTAATGTGATTCTCAATTTTATAAACCACTCCAAGACATCGACAAAAACAGAAAATGAATAGTAATCAATAAAAAGCCTACTATTTTTTGCCCCGGAAATCACTGTAAAACCCCAGTCACTTTTGAAGAGAAACAGAAAATTGTTTCTCCTCGAGTTGCTCTACAGTCGAGACAGCAATGTGTCGTTTTTGATCACATGCATAAAGAGAAGTATCTCTCCCCCTCATCCTCTTTGAAAATCAACACCAACTGGAAATGGTTGAAAACAGTTTAAGAACATTTTAACAATCCAATCCCTTGTTTTACATCAAAAAGCAGCCCAAATCATTTCTGATCTCTATCCAAGTTCAAAGGCAAACTTAAAGTGATCCTTCAAAGAAGCATGTAATCAAAGACGCACAGCTGTTAAAACAATCTTTTGTTAGTTCATTGTCTTCAAACCGACTCTTCACAGATCCATAAACGAAGGTAAATGGAATCAAATAAGTAACACTCCATCTCTGTTAAGTGGGAAGCTTTGGTGTCTGGCTGCACAATATTTCTTACGAGAGATTTATGTCTATTTACGGCAGCGTGAAATAATACAATAAACAAAGTGCAGGCTTGCAGTTCGGCGCAAATTAAGAGGTTCAAGCTGAGGCTTTTTGACAGATAAAGCTCTCTGCAAGGGGGGCTGCGCTTTCGTACGTGTACCAGCCTGCAATATGAACCCATCTGAGATATGATCAGATTCATTTTGACAGCTAAAGCCCAGTGTTCTGCAGATAATTCCCCTGCACACAAGTCATATAATATTTGTATGCTTTATTCAGCGAAGGATGACGTTTTCTTCTCGTCTTTTTCCTTTTAACAATACCCCTGTATATTTAGTCATTCGGTTTTCTTCAAAAGAGCACGGTAGGACCCGGTGAGAAGTTGCTATCGTCTTATAAAAATGGACTGTAGAGGAATTTTAATGCTGTCTGAGGGGGGAAATGAACGAACAGAAAGGAAATCGACTTAATTTTTAATACACTTTAACACCTTGCTTTAATCCGACGCTAATGTCCATTGTCAAGGGTTACCGGAGAGATATCGCGAGCACCTGTCAATCAAGAGCTTGGTCAAATTAAAGCACAGTTCCATTAAGTTACGAATGGAACCTGGAGGTCCGCTGTGAATCAGTCATATCACAGCCACTGTTATGCTTATTACGGAAAAACATTAGACTGACCTTATTAGAGCTTCTGTATTTAGATAATACAGGGTGGCCTTTAGCCGTACACATGTAGGTAAGTTACGGCCAATGTGTTTTTATCTTTGTAATTGAAGTTGAAAAGTCCTACTTTTTATTTCTACTTTGAAATTTTGTTTGGTTGTCTTTGTGGACATGAATGATTCATACAGATACAATGGCAAAATACTGAACATCACTAACCTGAGTTGGGGAGTTGGGAGTGTCATCACACAGGGATGCCAAAGATGCCATGCAAGGAAGAAAGATAGAACAAGACAGAGTTAGTGGACACATAATTAAGAAGAGTCGTGTTGAAATAAAGTCGAATCATCTCAGACTCTCTGTTTTACCATACATGTTGCTGCAAGAATCCCACTGCAAAGGAACATGTAAAACATCTCCCATGAGGGTAGCCAGAAAACTGGCAGCATCTCTTTTTGAAAGCCAATATTGGCACCTTTCTATGAAGTCATGTGAAAGAATAATTCACTATAGCATAGAAGTGCTCAATAAGAACAATTTTCAACAAAACAGGTGTACTGCACTAAGATACACAACCGTGAAGTCTTGGGGCCAGTATATATATATAATATATATTCAGCAAGGATGCATTGAATTGAATTGACATGACAGTAAAGACTTTGTAAAGACATTGCTTCAAAAGATTTCTATTTCAAAATAAATGCTGTTCCTTTCTATTCAAAGAATCCTGAAAAAAAATGTATCATGGTTTCCTCAAAATTATAGTAAAACTGGTTTCAACATTAATAATAATTAGAAATGGTTCACCAAATCATTATATTAGACTGATTTCTGAAGGATCATGTGACACTGAAGACTGGAAAATTCAGCTTTGCCATCATACTGTAGGAACACATCACATTTTAGATACAATAAAATAGAAAACATTTATTTTAAATTGATATAAATATTTCACAATATTACTGTTTTTACAAATAAATGCATGCATGATCATGATACTTCAAAAACATTGTAATAATCCTAATATTAACATTAACGGCAATGTAACTGCGCACTGAACTGACCTCTAAGTTTCAGAAAAATGTGATCATCTCTTAAACAACTTTTTCTGATGTCACCACTAACAGTACGCTGGATTGAATAACACCATGTACTTGACCAGTTGTGACAAACTTGCATTCAGTCTGACTCAATTCACTCGAATCCTGTTTCGCTTTGGATCGCGTCACATTTCGGACGTAAAATGGCTTGCGAATGCCAATTCACGTTGACTTTAACAGATGGAAATGAATGCCAAGACTTGTCTTTTAATAACGGTCTATTTAAAATTTCCCCATGTATACGTCAGTTTCCCTTAACGTTTGGGTACCATAAATTAAGTCCTGGTTAAGTGCATGCCATTAAGCTGTTAAATTATTTCGCAGCAGTGCACCTTGACTGAATTTCACATTGACGACTGTCAGCAGCACACAACGCTGCAGACAAGCAAAGTAACTTCATTTGGAATCCAGTGTGACACTGGCCTAAGGATAAAGTGCTTCTCGTTGTGTTAAGATGTGACCACTGCATAACAACAGAGAGATGGGGACTTTCAGGGACAAGCTGTCCCACCTGTTAAAACAAAGTGCCTGACACGTTCTCACCGATAGATTGTATATACAGTATTGTTGGAATAAACAAGACAATCGTTTTACTCTTTACCAAATGCTAAATGTATTCCTGTGTGTGTGTGTGTGTGTGTGCTTGTGCAAGCCTCTCTTTCTGGCTAGCTCCATCTGGAAGATTCAAGCACTCGGCGGCTGTCACACAATAGGGAGACCAAAGCCTGCTGAAGGATAACAAATGACTTCATGGCAAAACAGCTATTGAAATTCTTTCAGTATGTGGCATTAAAAAACAACTGAACAAATAGAGATAAGGAGGTTAGTAGGATTTGAAATGAGATTTCTCTCTCTCCCTCACACTCTTCCCCATCCCTCTGTTAAAAAGCTAAACAAAACAAATGGAGCTTATTACTGCAGATTACCTTACACTGGACAGTTTCACGGTGTGGGGCCAACTGTAAACAATGTCTTTCTCTCTGCTTACAAAGTATGTGCCATTTATAACACTGAGCAATCATAGCCACTGTGTGGCTAGATAAAAGAAAATGTATGCGGGCCCTGCCATTTGAAAACACAATCACTTAAGACTGTTACCACGTGTGTTACCATAGCAAACACTGATAAACTAATTATTCCCTGCTATACAGCTTATAATATTGCTGTTTAAATAGTGCCCGGGGGATTGGGAGGGATTTTAGCATGTAGGCAAGTGGCAGGAGGGATTTCAAATCAGCACAAGGTCACAAATTAAAGGCATAGTTCATTTACTCACCCTCATGTCTTTTCAAACTTGATTTTCTTCTGTGAAACACAACATTTAGGGGGTTGTCCATACAATGAAAGTCATTGGGGTTCAGAATTATTTTGGACCCCATTGACGTCTATCATAAAGACCAAAACAGCTCTTCAGAAACGGAATAAGTTGGAATGGCCCGATTGTGCGTAAAAGATTTCTTGGTTAACAATGTCTTTAATAAAACACAACAGTCACATATGGACAGCTAATGAACTGTGTGTTAATGGCTACACGTACATCACCACTTCAGATACGTTCTATGGCAAATGCGGTCGTTAATCACACCGCAGGGCGTTTCTGCACCTCACACCTCTCTCAATTCAATACGAAACTTTCTGGCAACTTCCAGCGGTCTGCAGCAGCAGCAGCAGCCGGGGGAAGATAAATAGCGTCGGACATATATTCTGTTCATTTGCCACTCTCTTTCCTGTCAACAGCCAGCAAAAGCTCTCTCTTGCAATCAGATGTATGATTTATATGCGGCGCCGAGGTGCAACAGGCTCTGAGCATGGGTAAAGCGGCGGTCTCTAGATTTATCATCGGCCCAGACCATCCAACAATCGGGCGTTAAACAGAACAAAAACCCATTCCAAATAAATTCCCACTGTATTTGTGTGCTGATTTGATTTACTGGCCTTTGGGGAGGCACCATTTGGTAGCGGCGAGAGCGTCGAGAGGTAGGTGGTGCCGGAGAGAGAAAAAGAGGAAGGATTGGGGGGGGGGGGGGGGGGGTGCATGTGCCAGAAGTGTTTATTGTGTCAGGTTGATTTATTGAGTGAGCTTCATTTCACTGAATGTTCTCAAAAATTTATTTCCCTAAAGGCCTCACAAAGATATGAACAAGCCCGCATCCACATATGTCATCATTGCCCATTTTACAGAGTCAGGAGATTTCTTTCTGAAGAAGCGGGGAGGGGGGACACCAGGGCACCTTTCCATCTGTGTCTCACTGACGACGCTTCTTAAAAAAGAGAATCTAAACAATGGTAATACATTCCCAAACTCTAAAAATACAAATAAAAAGTTCCCATTTTCACAAGGGTACTCAAATGTCACTGAACTTCACAGTATTCTCACAGGTCAAAATACGCAACAAAATTCCAAATCAGCCACGTTGACAAAATGGCACTTAAATCCAGGAGAAGAAACAAAGATCCCGTTTCGATGGCCGGGTGGCAGAGAGAAAGTGAGAGAGAAGGGAAAACAGTGGGAAAGTAAAGCAGATGGCGCTGGCCTTTGATTTTCCAGATGGCTGTCCTGACTGGTGAGCACAGTGACATCGAGTCGTCTCATTGACATGCTGCCTCCACTGCCTCCCCATCCGCAGGTCTCTCTCTCTCTCTCTCCCGGGCACCACTCGCCAACCTGGACGCTCTGGTTTCAGCCTGCTGCCCGTTTATTCGATATCGGTAACAAGACGCAATTGTACATGGCATCTTTTATTTAAAGAAGCAAAAGCAATTACTATTGCAATGCCCGAATGCAGCCATCACTAATTAGGAGACTTAATATAATGTTAATATTAGAGGTAAAAACACCCGGTGCATAACGAAATGAGCTATTTGCTGTTTTGCAAGGGAATAATTAACACTGACTGCTAGTCATTTTTTTACGACTGTATACATTCAGACGTCTGTGTTTATTAGCAAGCAAATAAGTCCCGCGCTGCTGACACAGACAAACGGTCCGTCAATCTGCGGCCTACGATTAGCATCCAAATTCATAAAATATGATCCTTCACCCTTATTTGTAAATAAATCTCCATTTCAGCACAAGAATTGGAATATTAAACAGTTGCAGGCTAATTTAAATTGGACCAGCGAGGAGAATTAAATGCAGGTTGCCTATTCCATGACCTCGCTAGAACTTCGTATTTTTTTAGGGTCATATCATCATTACCATAGTGCAAGCACAGAAACGACAAGTCAAAATTCCCTAATTACTGTGTGTTTATTGGGGGCCACAGGCCTGCGCACAGTTAATGAAACATCACAGAGCAAGCCTTTAGGGCCCAGGGGAGACAGGCCCTCCATTGTAACACTCGCCGTTCTGCTTTTCCACTCTGAAGGCAATTAATTGATCCTGGAGCCAAATTTTATAAGGCATTCGAGGACAATCTGAAAGCGCATCAAAACGTCCTTAGAAAATCAGGATGGGGATAATACAACACAGCAATCTGGGCAAAATACAACCAGCGTGAAGTGCCCATAAGGTGTTTAAACCTACTAATGACTATGTACTGTGATGAAGCACAAGCACAACACCTGATTACTCCTAATTGGGGCAAATACATATAAACAAACCTATAAACCAGCTAAGACTAGTATAAATGGTTCGCTTAGAATAGCATTATGTCTTGTTGAAGAAAATGCAGAACTCTCAATTTATCAATACCTTTGCACTTCACACACAATAAAATGAATATCACATCTTTTTATGTTTTATGGGGACATTCCATAGACATAATGATTTTTATACATATATTATATTCCCTAACACTTCCCCTAAAATGAAAACCTTCTGCCATTTTACGTATTCAGAAAACATCACTTTTCAGTATATGATATTATATAACCTGTTTTTCTCATGGTGACCAAAAAATATCCCCACAACTGCAAGGATTTCAAATATTACCATCTTTGTCTGGACATTTTGTCCCCATAACGTATGGTTTACTTGAACCACATTGTGAAATGCACTGTGGACATTTTAAATGAACCTTTTCTGAGTCTACAAGTACACAACTTAACAATTATTAGTTAATGAGACCCATTGACATTTTGTTGCATTGTAACTTAAAGGCATGTATTACAAGAACTAAAGTGCATATCACTCACAGAATCACTTCCAAGCTGTTTACACATTGACTAGCCCATGAGCAGACTGCCATACCGTATCCATCTCAATCTCTGGCCTGGCTGTTACCCTCACAGAGCAGAGAGCTGAAAGTGATTCCCAATTGTTGTGATGTCAAGTCTGAGTGCAGACTATTGATACTATAAAAAAACATGTTGCAAGGGCTAGCAAGTGGCAGATTGCTTTCTCCAAGCCGGTTTTAGATCTGTATAAGTACAGACAGGGGCCATGGTCTCTTCACTTGGGACTGGAATGAGAAATAAGTATTTCCGGCAGTATTCAGTTGGCCGCAGAAACAATTTGCTGTGGGGAAAATGGGATAAATGGACTTCGCTAACAGATAGCAGGCTAAAAGGGGGGCTAATGTTGAAATCTGAAATCTTTTACAGGATTAGGCGAGTTGAACAGCTGAATTATACTAAAGTGAAAAGTCAGAAGACAATGGCAACAGATGAAGACATTTCCTCAAGACATATCGATTAAGTATAATATTAGCTGCCAGTTAAAGGTATCAAATGTCTCGTCACTATTTCAGGCATCTTAAATGCAATGCTTAACTAAGCTACCTGGGCAGCAGAATTGTTATCTCAAAATATCAAGCTTCCAGAGAACTGCGTAGAATGTGTGTTGACATCACATAGTGAAGAGGAACTTGACATGGGAGTGTTTCAGCCGTAAATATCTAGAGGTTGCGATACAGCATCTATATTAGAGCAGTTAAGCTAGGGAGGCGTCACATGGACATGCTTTGGTGTGCGCAGCATGAAGATATTAGAACAGGTGCAATACGCCAGCATGTATAAAGCTGATGACAACTATCATTGCTAACAGGTCAGTTACTATAAAATCTCCTCCTGCAGGTGAAAGGGAAGTGGTTTAAAGGTGCACTTTGTAGTTTTTAAAAACGTTTAATTTAGTTATACACAAAGACTAACAATTTTGAAAAGCTTTATTAATCAACATCATGTCAATGCAACAAAATCACTAACAAAAATGATCTATAAAATAACATAAGTCTAGTTAATCATGATTAACTGAGAATGGAGCATTGATAACTGAAACCGAATGTTGTTGCGTTATGCTGTCACTAGGTGTCAATACAAGAGCGCGACATACTGTAAAAAAAAAAATGGAAAATCACTTGATTATCATTGTAATTGCCTTGTCCTAATTATCAAACGTTCTCTATTGTAAAAGTTTTCAGAACAATCTAAATAAAGGGATTGCAGTGTCTTTGAGAAGTCGCCACTGTATAGCGAACAAAGCAATAAGAGCCAGGCTTGATCTTGGGTATGAGCTACGAGAGGCTGTTTTCTCCACTTGAGCGGAGCTGATTGGAGGTGGAGGATTCACAACGCTGGGACTGATTTCCATAAGAAGGGGAGGACGGGTTCTTAATGGGGGTCAGTGACAGGGCCGGAGTCGAAATTGGCAGGGGTGCATCAATTAGCGTGCGGGCAAAGCTCAGGCTAACGATAAGGTGAGTGGATGGTAGAGAGGGGTAATCTTCATTAGAAGCACATGAAAAATATTACAGGCTCACAAAAAGAGGCAAATGAGAGGGTGGCAAAGGGCATGATAGAATCATACTCGCTCTTCACAAGCTCATTCCAGTGCGTTATAGCGCAGCGGTTAAGGGTTTAACATCCACGACTTCGAAGGGACTGTTAATTAGAACATACAGTAGAACATCATTCTCGACAAAGACATTTTGAATCTCTCAACATGGAAATATGATTCTATGGAGGCTTCGGTTTAAAATAGTTAAATATTAGTATGACTCACTCAGTGGAAAATCTGAGGCACGCTACGAGCTAATAATGAACATACAAAACAATAACACAAGCGTTTACAGAGAAAAACATGTAACCAATTGTCTATAAGGGTGTTCTGGATGATTTCTCTCCAGAATTCAACACGATTAAACAATTTCTGCTAACAAGCAGTTTTTTCTTGTCGAAGAAACATTATCAAACGAATCCGTCATCAGCTTGTTTTGATAATGCTGATAAAAGAAAAGCGCTCTGTTTACCATGCACACAGGCCTTTGATATTCAACGGCTCTGGCTTAATAAGGCAAGACATTAGTGTACACATGTAAAGTGCGTTCATAAATGTGTGAGAGGAGAGGCAAGCTCAGAAGCAGAAAGGAATTTGATTACACTGTGTCCACCTATCCAAATGAAAACCCATCATGTGAACATTGTGCAACCAAGCAGACACTGCAGCTCCAAAGAACATCCAGGCAGCTGTATACCATTTAAGTGCATATTGAGAAAAAAAAAAAGAAGAAAAAAAAAAAAACAATCTGCCCTATTGAACAGTTTCATCCCCACAGGACAAACAACCATGCCACATTATCCAGGAATTACAGTTGTCTCCTGTTTAGAGGACTAGAAAATAAAAAAATAAAAACATTTCATGAGCCCCTAAACCTGTAAACAAAATCTTTGGAGCAGATAAATTTGAAACGCCACAATGCAATTAAAGCCCAATTCGATTTGAGCATGCACAGTCCATCTGTCAAAGAGAAACTGAAGCAGAGGAGATCTGTTATTAGTGAATTCCTGCTTGCCTTTTGGAAAAGTCAGATGTTCTCACAGATGCAAAACACCAATCGAATTATTCGCCGAGCTAAGGTGCTGTACCGCTCAAAATGCTATAGCTTCGCCAAGAATGTCATCATCCCACAAAGTTCTTTGTGCAAACTTTTCCCATTAATTATTACATCTTTGGAGATTTGATTCTTCATGCTCTGGGGAATCATTGTGATGTTCTTGGTTTAGCTGAAATATAAATGTCTCCCATAATCCTATTTGTCCACTTTAGAATCGGGAAGATAAAAATCTTTATTATCTAGGGGGAGGGTTCAAGGGACCCCAGCTCAGTGCTTTCAGCTTGAAATGCTATCATCTTCAAAGGTAGAAGAGGATGTCGATTTAAAATCAGAAATGTATCAGGGATCTCTACGCTCCTTAAAGTACAATACATCTCCGCTGATTAAAATACATCAAAGCCTCGTCATTCGTTCCTCTGAGCAATAAGGGTGGATTTTAATTGCAAAATGTTAAACCTCACAATTAAAGGCTTTGTGCTTCTTAAAGCTAGCCCAAACAGACTACGAAAGAGCAGCATACAAATGAGCCGGTGAGAGGGAGAGAGAGAGAGAATTAAATGATAGCATTAAAAGCGCTCTGTTAAATGATAACGCTGTACAAGACCAATCACAGCACGCACCGATAATGCTACAGTGAAATATGTCAACAGATTGCACTTTCACAAGCTATCATTTTTCTCTTAAATTAAACCCGTCCCTTTAAAGGAAAATACATGCTCGAGTGGCTAAAACAGGTGTCTGTTTGCGAGAACACTAGCATGGCTGCCAATAATAAGGAGCTCGACATGATGCGACCCGGCTATAAAAACAGTTCATCAATTTACAGTCTACAGCCATGAAAAGTGCTATAAAGTTTTAACCGAATTGCTGCCATCAGATTTCAGCAGGTTCACAAATGCAAAACCTACCAGCCAAAACTCTTATTTAGGATTTATGACAAGTAAAACTATGAACCACAAAGTTAATGCAACCAAAAAAAATAAGTATTTTGGGGTATTTTGGTATATTATTTTTTAACTTTCGTATTCAAAGATTATTTTTTTGAAGTTGCATGACTCAAAAATGTTTAATGTTTAAATGGCCTGATGGTTACTGTTTGCCAGCAAAAAAGAGTGTGCACCACTTGATTAGAACTTTTTGTACAACCCTCAATAAAGAAGAAGGAGAAGACTTTACATAATATAATAAACTAAAATAATAAATAAAATGAAATATTCAAACAATGATGAACGCTATACAGAAAAGTATCTATCTGCGAATTCCCCACAAACCCATCATGCAGCATTAATTAAAAGCCTATGATAGACACGGCATGCTTCTAACAAACCTATCAACAATGAAATTAGGATTTGCTGGCAAAAGAGCATTCCAGGGTCCCTCAGAGGGACTAATGAAAAACACTTTCATGGCTAACCCATCAAAAAAAGCCAGACTGGAGGAGAGCGGGGCAGCGTACAGCTCCAGCAGCAGGATGTCATGTGAGGGTCTGGAACGTCCGACCTCTCATTTCATCCTTTAATAAAGTCGCACCCAGGTGGCCTTGATGCCTTACAGTTGCCTGGGGCTTCCGAGCGCTAAACAGGAGCTTTGCTTAACATCATAACCCTCCATCCCTTGCTTCCCTGTTTTCCAGCATAAAAACCTGCATGCTTTGTTTTCCATTTCATGTCACAATTTCAAAGTCTGTTATCAAGATCAAAACGCTCCTTAATCTCACTTGGTGAAACTTGTTCCATTGCCTCACTGATTGACTTACAGAGCACTCTAACGGCAATTGTGAAATGATGAGGTGAGGAAATAACTCAACTAGGACCAAGACTGTGGGATCGGTTTGCGGTAAAGGCATTGGGGAAGTCTAGGGTAAGATGACTTGTTTGGAATGTTGCAACTCTTGGCTGCTTAACATAAATACAAATCTTAAATCAAAATTAACAACAACAAAAAATAAATCCCAAAAAAGGGCTGTAGTACATACTTGCATCTGACAGACTGATGTGAAACTAGCCTAGAGGTGGTCATTTTTCAACCTGCTACGCTAATTCGAACACAAACACTGAGAGAGGCATGGGATTTCATTGTGCAAATGAGATGCATGTAATACTTTCATAACTTCCTGTGCGAAAGGAGCACGTTGGCCAAGCAGCCAGAAAAACATTCAGGTTATCAGAATTTCTGTAGGCCATTTCTTTAATTAGCGCTCACAATTTGCGTTCAGATAATGTCAGGATTGATGAATTTTCTCTTGGAATGATGACAGAAAGTTAAATAAAGTTCTCCTCGGGCTCTGCGCCATTCCAACAGACAGAATTAATGCTTATATTGACAGATGAAAAGATGGCTGTCTGGTTTACTGCTCATTCAGACAGTAACTTAACACCACGCACACACCCTGTCAAATCGTGGCTTTATGCTGTAATTGCAGAATAAGGAACCTGCATTTTCAAACAACGAACGGAAAATTACATTTATTCCGCAATGTGGATGCAGCTTCAACCGTTTCCTGTCTTTGATTTATGCGTCCAGGTCTTTCACAAGTTTCAAATTCATCAAAATGGCTTTCGCTTTTTCAAACACCGCACTCCTAATTAGAATTATTGTAACTCTGACAAACCCTGGACAGAGATGCCACTTAACTACCTCGTCAGACCCTGGACTCACAGCCTGAATACAGATTCTCCACCTGTCCGCCTTTCCGTATTGTTCAAACTTTTCCACCATACACCTATTTCCCCAGTGGGAAGCAGGTGGTAGTGGAGGTGTTTACGGAGAGAGTCTAACTGACAGCTGGCGGGAGGAGACTCAAACAGCTGCAGACGAGTGGAAAAAAAAAAGGCGCGCGAGAGAGAAGGCAAACAGCTCTAATACCCTCAGGGTTGTCAACTCCAATCCCCCAACCAACAATGCTTTTAACCAAGCAAACAGAGGAAAAACTGTTGCAGTCTCAAGACATCAGAGTCTTCCACAGATCTCCCTGATCTTGGAGCGATTTTGCAGGCTTGAAATGGGCGAACAGGGGAGCTTAAAGCAGGGAGATGGAAGTTAAAACGATCTGACCAGCTTCATTAAAGTGTTCAGTTACTCTTATGTCAAAACAAAAACATAAAGTATTACATTTACAGAATGGTGAACGGGAAACACGTTCGTGTTCATTTCTCATTTCAAGGTGGAGGGTAGCATCGAAACACACCAGATCAGCTTGTTTACTGCTTTGTTTGGTTCTGCCAAGGTTATTGGAGACCCATTCCAAATTTCCTGAGGCTGAAGGGAAGGGGGTGGTGGTGTGTTTGGCGAGTGGGTGAGCGTTGCACGAAAACCGAGTGCATGCAGATAAATCACTTGAACAGATCAAAAGACAAATCAGCGGCAAAAGACAAAAGATGCTGACGAGCATAGAACAATAGAAAATGTGAGACGTGGGGATCACAGCAGACGGCCACAGGATCCAGCTGTAAAGGAGACTAGCCGGTTTTTTTTTGTTGTTGTTTTTGTTTTTTGTGTGTGTGTGGTGCGCTAGGCAGATGATCCTTGACAAGTTAACCGAATGCTTCTGATTATATAGACGCGTGACCATCTTGAAGTTCACATAGGGTTGTGCATTTAGAATTGAGGAATTGCTTTTCTTATTATTGTATGTCAAATTGAACTGAATTGGCATGACAGGAAGAAATGCAGTTCATATAAATTAATACATTCATAGAAGATAATACATTATGTGAAAAGTTGTATAAGATATTAATACAATATTCTTTAAGGAGAATTTCAAACATTCTGTAAACATTTCAGTCACTTTAATTCATTTAAATTCTTACTTTCAGTTTCAAATTCAAACTGAAATTCTTCATCCTGTTTGCTACCTCAATTCAATTTCAGGGAAATTTAAAAGTCATTCTCGATTCTATTCGATTCTGAATAGAATTAAGAAAGAGGTTAAGAATTAAAGATAAATTACTTCGTAAGAAGTTCATAGGATTGTTCCAAAGTGCAATTATTGAAGTTTTCAAATATTTTCTAAGTAAGAACATCTTACTTTTCATTAGAAGAAAATTACAAGCTTTGGTGTTATCTGACTCGTTTGTCATCTGAAAAACACCTCAACAGCCGTTGTTTTGCGCAGCCTGCAGATTACGTAATACATATAGTAAGCATGCACACTATTTTTGTCACTACAGAGTACTCATGAACATAGTAATAGCATATACATAGCATATATATATATATATATATATATATATATATATATATATATATATATATATATATATATATATATATATATATATATATATATATATATATATATATTAGAACAATTATGAAAAAAGAATGACTTCAGGGGTTCACACATGCTTTTCTATGGATGGTTTGCACACCACATAAATGTACACAATAAATGTATTGCCAACAAATATACATGAAATTGTTTGGGATGTACAAAAGCATTTCTTCTTTGGAAACACCAGGCTAAAAAAAGCTAAGCAGAAAAGCATGACATAGTGAACATCGGACGCTAATTATAGCACCATTCACAGATACCACTAGAATAAGTAACATATCACTTTTATGGGCCATGTTCCCCTGCCATTTACGGCCAGAGAAAAAGACGAGGCCATATGAGCACAACCTTGAAATGAAACGCCTGCCGTGGTTAATCATATTCAACTGTAAATTAGCTTTAATAATACATTGACTTGTGTATTTTTCACGCACGCACCACTTTAAGCAGTTAGCATGATGCATGCATTGCAGACAAGTGCAGGGCCAAAAAGAGATGCAAACTAGTTTAATCAAATGGAGCTAAGACTGGGTCAGTACATTTCCCTTATAGATTTGGATAGAGGGTCAGAGACACTTTTAGGTGTCCGCTAGTGGATTTGCATGAATGTAAATTTACTCTTCTGGGTCGCGGGATAATATAAATAGCCCAGAGTTCCTCAAGCCGTCTTGATTCTAAACAGCAGTTGTTGAGAACAACTGCTGCAATGGTGAAATTAAAGGGGGATTGCAGGGGGGCGGGGGGGCTCCTCTTGCCACAACAAAGGAAGGAAATCCCACTCAGATTTGTACTTCTCTTTTTTTTTTCTACCTTTAGCGGGTGTATCAGAGAACAAACAGTGCCTGAAGCTGGTAGCCACCTGCAATGTATTCCTTCACCCCACCCCCATTAAAATCCTTCACAGAAATCACAATTTAATAAATCACCCCAGAGTCTGACAGAGTTTATCTCAAGGGGTCGCTTTGACTCGGGAGGAGCCGCTAGACAGACAAAGCCTAGGCCGATAAGATGTGAAATTAAATACAGTTAGCAGTTTGAAACAAAGGAAGAAATGTGTCACGAATCACGAGCCACTACGTAATCACCAAAAAGCTTATTGCTGAATAAATGGCAGAGACGGGAGGTGATTCATTTCAGTTTGCACACATTTAACCTCATTTGCATGCTTACTGTCAACATATCTCACTTCCTCCGATCCGTTCAAGAGCTTTCATTAGGGCCTGAAGTTGACATCCTTTTTATTGAGGCATGGCATATAAATCATGTCCGCCGCAAACCTGCACATCTTGATCGGAGATCTTGCTCTATCATGTTATGCTTCCTTTTAAACACATGACAGGTATGACACCAGTCATCGTTTAAGGTAAGGAGAGAGTTATGCGAGCACGGTTTATCTCTGTGTGTACAGATATCCTCACTTAACGTGTTGAAATAGAGATATTTACTGTGACAAATTCACTACATTAACAGAGACCCAGTTAAAAGTGAATACTTACTGTTTTCAAACAGGTTTTCCGAAATCTGCCAATGGTTGAACAAACCATTAGCCCCCAAACTCACTCGCTGCTATGTTGACTGGTCAATACATTCAAAACAAAAAGAGCAGAGTTGTGAAAGTGCCAAAGCCAAAAAGTTTATACTTTTTGGAGCAGTCAACCAAACTTTTGGAGCAATTATAAATGGCTTACTCAACACTCTCTATTGGCAATTAATAACAATTTTACATTCAATTGGAGAATTCATTTTCATGCTATCTGCTTACAACGCTATGAGGGTTATGTTTACCGTTACAAAAAAAATATGTGCTATAAGTATACTTCTTTTAAACTAAAAATAAGAAAGTATACAATCAGTCTACTTTTATGCACCTCTCAGAAAAAATACTTAAAATTACACTTAAGTGTACTTAACTAATACTGACAGAAAAGTCTAACGTTGCGTTCAAACCGGACGCGAATAGCGCGTCACATTTGCGTCTACCACGTCTAGTTTGACGCTTGACCCCTTTGTGTTGATTTGCGCGTTAAGAGTGAAACTGATGCACGTAAATTTCGCTTCAAACTTTTGGCTTTTTTTTAATACGCGCGTCAGTTTCACTCTTGACGTGCGAATTAACAGAATTGAATTGACGCGAATTTGACGCGCTACTCGTGTCAGAATCGAAACCTGTCGGTGGCCATCTTTTTTATGTTGATTGAGCATTCATCGAGAGAGTCACCGCTCTGTATTTTCTCTGGAGAGCAGAACAGCGGCGTGGGGTTCATCGTCGCCGTATTTGTGTCCACCGGACCCTTTAGAGGCGAACCGTTTGGCGAGTTTCACCATTTGCTGGTTTCAGGAGCTGCGCTGGATGACGGCCATTGTCAGCGGTACTTCCGCCTGTCCCGCGTTCAGTTTGATGACCGATTGTCCCGCATCGGAGCGAGGATCACCCTCGCCTTCATCCATCTAATCTGTCATTTGTCTTGATGATACATAGATAGCTAGGCTCCTGATTTAGTTAACAATGTGCGAATTGACACCAAAGTACAGATTTTTCAACTCGGGCGGCAGACGCGAATGATAACGATGTACTGAAAACTTAAAAGTCGCATTTTCTCATACTGTACAAGCAGATCCCGGTTCACACAGATCTGTGAAAATGAATAAAAGCTCTGTTAAGCATGCCAGGCCAGTAGTTGGCAATGTGTCACCTTTTTCACAAATTCAGACGATAACGGTATAATTTTCAAAAACTTGCACTTTGAAACTTGTTTTCAAAAGTTTGCGCTTTTACGGCCCTAAAACTCATAAAAAGTTTTCCATTTTTATTTGAAAACGGTGTCGTGTGAAAAGTCCCAAAAACAAAGAACATTTATTTAGCAGTTTAATTTAATAATTCGAAAATCTAATTATGTTTTTTTTTTGTATTAAATACTTTCCAATAGATTTTTTTCTCAGTATTTGATATACCTATAATTGAATATGTAATGGCATATACTGTATGATATAACAATTATCATGGAACAGAGAATCGGATTAGAAACGGCACAACAGGGTTAAAGTGTCTCTATGGGCTATATGCACGCATAAGTTCCGCATTTGACGTAAGGATGCTCGTCCATTTCCGGTTGTGTAGATTAAAGCGGAGGAAAACCGAGGAAAACGGGATTATGGCAGAGTCTTCAATATTTACTGTTCTCCCGTCTTTGAAACGAAACGTACATACGTTTAGATGTAATTTTATATATAGTTATGTTTATTTAATATAATTGTAAAAAGAAGCATAAACACAACAAGGGGTGTCTGTTTTATCTGTTTTTGTGACTAACGTTTCATTAGTATAACCATGGAGTATACAATTCAATATAAATTCTCGGTATTGCATTGGACATCATGATCGGCGGAAGTTATCGAGCATCCTTAATCCTTCACCGGAAATAACGCCGTGCATAGAGCCCATTGTTTTTGTCCGGTAACGCATAAATTTCCTCCTGTTTTTAATTCAGATGGTTTGTATCCTTCAAATGGATCTTATCATGATCAATGTCAAGATAAAAGACTTGCACAAACTGTCGAAATAGCCAAACTTAAAGTTGATATTTATAATTAATAAATAACCAAATTTCAACCTCTACTTGGCCCTGGGGATATATTGGCAGACCACTAGCTGTCTGAGATAGAAAAATATTAACATAAAAAATGGCATGATCCACCTTAACTTTACAGAGGTTAAAAATAGGAAAAAAAGAAAGTTCCAACAAGACAACTGTAGGGCACATTACATGTCAACTAGTGTCCACAGCTAGAATACTAATAGTGTGTTGGTGTGCTAGCAACTACACTAATGAAAGAGGTGAGTTTGAGATTTTCAATGAGCACTTTGGCCCTGTCTTTTATTAATAACACTCCAGGGTCCAGGAGGCCACGAGCAAAACGGTGGGAACAGGCTGACCCGCGGGCCACGCCTAATCTGTCCCGATTCGGTCCGCGCCACCGACGGCCTCGCTTGCTATCTGTTTCTCAAACTGATGCCTTCCTGCTGGGACGGCGTGGCTGGAGAGCTGTCAGCGTGCTGCCCTTTCTAGGGCGCTGCGCTATCTCTGCCTGCACCAGTCCACCGTGGCCTGTTGAAAAGAGCTGTCATAGCCTCGCAAGTCTCTGACATTCCTATTGGCTTGACCCTGACCCTTTGAGAAGCGCACCTTTAATTATCCTGTCTCAAATCTCCTTCCATGGCAAAAAACGAATATACATATCATAGCCGTGAGCATGTGTGCCATTCTTTTAAAGTACGCATTTGAGGGCCCCACTCAGAGCTGCAACTCTTGAAATAATATAGACTATTTGGAATGTGACTGTGAGACTAGCAAGAGACACAGCTGCCCGAAGAGCTTCTTTTATCAAGGGAAAATTACATAATGCCCCAACAACTTCCAGCACAATATACTTAAAGTACAAAAAAAGCACAGAAGACATAAATATGATGTATTGTTTTAGCTGCCCTCCCCAGTATCCTCCAATTAAACATCCCTGTCACTGATAGAAGCGTAAAGACACTTTTGATCCGTGTAATCAGATCTGTGAGCTTGATTTTGTCTCACATTCCTTTTCTGACATTTGAAAGGTCAAGAGTGAGAGGACATTTGATAACTGCAAAATCCTCATACTCCATTTTACAACCTTTAATCTGTCTTCTCGGAATTGCTAACATATAATTTTATCTTTGGGAGGAGGACTAGAGATAGACGAGGAAACTGTGTCTGTTCACATTTTGTTCACCATAAGGTGAAGCTTTAGGAATTTGCTGCACTGAAGACAAAGAGAAAAGAATCGGATAACGCTCTGGCCGCAACAAAAGGTCAAGTCGCTACACAAAAATACATGCTTGCTAAAAGAGCTAAACTGCTGTACCATAAATAATCAGTGAGACAAACTGTTTCTTTTCTCTCTCTCTTTCAGGAAACTGTGCATTGTCAACACTGCAAATGTAGCGCAGCTTGGCCCAAATATCACACAAAGAAGGGCGCGATTTGTTCTGAATGCAGATCATGGACATGACAGTGCATTGTATTGTTTTCATTGAGACACACTATTGACAGTTGCCATTTTTGTTTCACCAGTGAAAATAATTCAAAACAAATATAAATGCTGTTGCGCGTCTCCAAGCAGCACAAAACAGCAGCATTCATATACAAATCAGTGTTTTTTTTCAATAATGATACAATGACTCAAATCAAAACAGTTGAACAAGTGTGAACAAGAGTGAGTTTGAACGAATCTTTGAGTGAATGATTTAATAACTCACTCATGAATACGATAGTCATAGGAGCTGAATTCAAAAGGTGGCGAAAATGAGATCCAAGCGGCAACGAGCACTGAAATTTGCCTTTTCTATTATGATTCAATTTTGCTAAATTGACTTGATAGGCTTCTTTGCCTGGTGTCTCAGCTTTGTCAAAGGCCTATCATGCTTTGAGCTCTGAAAGAGTTCCATCATACATTAGTATAATACTAATTAATTAATTTTACCATATCTTTTTATGTCAGATATAGTGTCAGAATCAGTGCTGCCACCTACTGACGTGATGATGTAACTGGGAGAAAATCACTAAAATACACATCACTAATTCAACGACTGAAAGTCTATCTGGAACACAAACAGATATATTGATATGTAAAGATTTATTTATAATGATTTGATCATTATAATTAATAAATAAACTACCCAGAGGTGTGTAAATGTCTGTATATATATATATATATATATATATATATATATATATACACACACACACACAAACACACAAAAAGCTTCCACTGTGCTCTGTGTTCCCTTCTCCCTTCTTGGCAGGACAGTCTTTCCCATTAAATAAGTCCTATTCCACTTAATGGCAACCTAGGGAGATCTGCAGCGCTTGAAAGCACCGGCACTTAACACTTTGTAGTCAGAGAAAACGTTTTTTTGATCTGCTCGTGTCATTTAATCATCCGTATTCTACCAAGCTACTCAGAAACAATTTTGCAGGATATTAACTTCTGGCTAAACCCTGCTTGTGCCATTTGTGGTTCCACTCAACCAATGGTCCCGTGGGGGCAGGAGCCCTCCTCACAGCTGTAATGAGCTTTACTGAGCTGAATAAAACAGTTAATAGAAAGGTAAAATCAAAAATGCATGAATCATGAAATATTAGCCAGATCCCAATGAAAATGGCTCTGGTTAAGTAGACATAACTGTCTGCAGGGTTGTTGGGCGGCTTCAGAAGTGCAGGAGACAGTTTAGTAGCTTACTGAATGGTTATACCATACCCCCTCCATGTATAAAGTTACTTAAGTGCTCGCCTGCAGGGACAACCATGTCAAATCGCATTGAAAATAACTTTGAGGAGCAAATTGAATGTATTAGCTTAAAGGGAGCTGATGTCTATAGGGACCACTGACACTTAATACTGAATTATCCTAGACAAAATATATTGAACAAAAGTAAAGTGATTCACTGTCACTTTTGTGATTCACTGTCACCATCCACCCCCCTTCCAAAAAAAAAAAAAAAAACAGTTTCAGTTGGTGAGAAAACCTACTTATTACTTGGTTGGCACCCACAGAATACACAGACAGGCAGTGGCATCCCATGAAAACCATTTTTGTTCCATTACAAAAAACTAGGTCATCCTCTCATAATTGTCAATCATGCAATAAATCTTTCTGTGCCGCAAATGAATACTGCACTGGGAATGAAACAAAGCTTATTGGCATGCGATGTCAGCTTGACTTAATTCATTCTCCTTTTCAGCTGAGCCTATTCATATGTGAAGTTTACGGATATCACACTGCCTGTTCCAGAGCGGGATAATAGATGTGGACAGACACATTATGCTTGGAATGCTGTATTAGCACAGCATAAGCTGTCTGAATGGAGACACAGCTCACAACAGAGTTTAAAATGTGAGACCGGATCCACAACTAGAATAAATTATCCTTCTTTAAGGCACTTTGGAAGAATATTCTCTCTCCCGAGCACATGAATGTAAATATGTAAATGTATGAACAGCCATGAACCTAGTCTACAATGGCTTTGAAATGAAAGCAGAACTTTCAAGGGAATCGATTTCTCTGAATCATCTGTTCGTGACGTCATGTCTTGAAATAAATCCACATTCAGAATCATTAGTAACATAATCCTTTCGGATACAAGTATGAGCATGGGATGGGCAAAACTTTGGCATTTCTTAAAATGAACAGAGAAAAAATGGAAAAGACATTTTTCTTTGTGAAAAGACAACAAAATATCATGGGAAAGAGATATTCCTTTTCTTATTCTGTTTAGTTTCTAAATGAGAATAAATGAGAGCAAAAGACCTTATTAATCTCATAAGCATCTTCCCTAGAGTTTTAGGGAGGAAAAACAATAAACAATATCCCAAACTGTGCAATAAAAAGTACGAGATGTGCTCAATATGAACATTTTCCATAAAATTCTTATAAATTATGTGAGTTATGCAATTCACATTAATTTTACAGTTACACATACTGTGCATACATTAAATATATACATTTTTAGCATCTAATATTTACACTAAAATGTATACTGAAGTATTCCCTGAGTTTTGTTTCATTTTTGTGACGTGCTCCAGAAAAACAGTTCATGGAGACGGCAGAAAGCACACCCTGTTTGTTTTCTTTATTTTATAAAAGTTTTATTTTGATTGTAAGTGGAAACAAATAAAAGTAGACATTTTACAGTTTCAAATGAAAAACGCATGGGCACTTTTGTCAACCCCAGTAAATATATTTCTATAATTCATTTTAAGATAAAAGATATATGGAAGAACTATAAAAGAGCCACCTCTGAGAAATATATATATTTTTATGGTTTGATCCGTCTCCAACCTGGTCTCACACGCAAAAAAAAGTAATAATTTGTATGAGATGGTCGCACAAACATTGTACAAAAACAACCCCTTACCCAAACCCCAAAACTAATGTAATATGAAAACGTTTAAAAGTACTTTTACATTTTTGTAAGATCTAAGGTGATCTAAGTTGTTATGGCGCTTTCACCATCTCATACGAATTATTCCAAGTGTATATGAGAGTGTGTTTGTGCATGTAATTGTGTCTGGTATATTTCCATCACACAAAGGCTTGAACACAGTGTCTGCTACAGCTCTGGGCTCACCATTTACCTTCTCCTGCCAGGTGTCGTCAGTTTACAAATATCTGATTGGACAGACGGGAAATGCAGTGGTACGCCTCCAGCAGATGAGTTTGGTGTCATGTCTCTCTGGAGCAAACTGTCAGTCTTTAAGAAGAGAGTAATAATAGCCGGGTACCACAGCCACTTGCTATGGAAAAAAAAAAAAAAAACGCTTTCTTTTTTAAAGCGAATAGCTGACATTCGAGTCTGCAGGAGAAACTCAAGCGGACCATCATAGAAAGAGTTATCAGAATGCCTGTCTCACTGGACTTAGACAACAGCAATGTGAGAAGCTCTGGATAGCTTTCAAAGGAACAACACCTTTGTTTGCTGATAATGAAATACAGTACAGCCCATTGAGGGTTTCGGCGGTTTAGGGATTATTATAAGAAAAAATATATATTTCCAGTTGTTTTAAATGGGCTGCATTGCAAGTTGAGATGTTTCCCCTGCAGAGAGTTGCGTATTATGCGTCGCTCATTCACTTTGGCCTTCATTGGCATACCATGATCGAGCTACAAGGTCTCTTAACCGTTTGCTTTGTTTTCATAAAGAGGCTACAGACGCATTTTAGAATGATTCATACATTCAAACGTGGGAGGAGCACAGTCGCGCATATCTTGACGCTTGTATAGTTACATCAATGCAATGGACGAATTAAAAGAAATAAAAGCTACTAAAGAAAAGATGATTCCTCAAAAGGTGAGATACAAACACATCAACAACCGCATCAATATGGGCAACATATGGGATCCTCAGCGGCAACGAGCACTGAAATTTGGCTTTTCTATTATGATTCAATTGTGCTAAATTGACTTGATAGGCTTCTGTGCGGTCCGTGAGGATTCCAGCTTCATAAGAGAGGCCTGGTGTCTCAGCTTTGTCAAAGGCCCATCACGCTTTGAGCTCATTCTATTCTCGAGTGTCATTAGCTGTGGGCCAGGTAAAGATTAGATAACAATCAGAACTTTATGAGATACCTTTAGAGGTGTTAGGAGTCTTTTGTCCCACTGCTAAAAGAGGAATGTAGATGAAAAAACACGGATAACTTCCTCTTTTCTTTCATTCCTTTGAATGATCTTACTGGATAGGGACTCTTCTGTTGTTTCGGAAGCACAGAAACGATGTAAATGTATTTTTTAAGGAGCAAAAAAACTCTTAACATGCCCTGTTAAGCATATTTCATGGATTATTTATGAATTACTAAACATATAATTTATGGCGGAGTTCTGAAGCAGTTTTATCAAAGGTAGGCCTACTTTAATTATATAATTCATTTTTGCAGGAGAGCTTGAAGTGAATTGAATTGAGAGCTCTATTTATTTTGTCCTAGGAAAAGTGTCTCTAGCTCTCCAGAGCCTTTTGTTTTCATTTAATGGAGTTATGGTGCTCTCATTGCGCTGTAAAGTGGCGCTTGTTCTGACCTAAATGAAAACAGCCTCGAGACCTCAGCAGTCACCTGTCCTTCACCGCAGTCCCGCCAAAACCTGCTGACCGCATCTCATTGACGCCGTTTATGACAGCGGTTCAAACTTAAATATCCAGCTTTTGCTGTCCTCTTTCAAAACCAGAGCTCATAAAACATCCATCATGACATTCCTTCATTTTATAACAGAGTAAATATCACTGTACAGGGTAGATTTCCCATCATTCACTTTTATCACAGTAGAGTAGGACAAGAGGAGGCCGTTAAGTTCAAACAACGCAGATATTTCCGTGATAAGATGAACAAAGTTTATATAGGAGGAGATTCATCATTTGATATGATCTTGAAGTCAGGGGGAAAAACAAGAAGAGGAAATTTCTGGAATCCCAATTGAGATTGATTCCCTGAAGTATTCTTCCTCTTCTTTTTTTTTTTTTCTCATGTCAGCTTCAACACGAAAATGAAGCCAGGGAAAATTAACTCCTGATACGGATACGCTGAATTAGACGGTAAAAAAAAAAAAAAAAAAAAAAAAACTTTAAGGATTCCGGCCTTGTCATTTCCAATTTTCTGCTCTTTGGACATGCTTGTATTCAGATTCGCGAACATCCACTCGGCATATCAATCCTAATTAGACAATCTGGGTCCGCGAAGGATGAGAGCCGAGTTATTTG
Organism: Pimephales promelas; assembly: GCF_988280905.1. NCBI lineage: Eukaryota > Metazoa > Chordata > Actinopteri > Cypriniformes > Leuciscidae > Pimephales > Pimephales promelas. The sequence goes on from NC_142775.1 coordinate 20,277,431, forward strand.
CATAATTTAATCATAAATACTCAGCGATACATATTTCCAAATGCATTTGTACAATCATCTTTCTATCCTTAGGGCAAAAGTATTAATATGATTAGGCAATAATTCTTTAAAAAAGGAGGAAAATAGGAAACCAGAAAGTGCACTCTCTTTTTAAACTCCAGCTTTGGGCTATATGAAAAATTAATTAATTTCTGGGGAAAATCAATTTCTTTATGTGACCATATTAGACAGAGCCGAGCTAAGGCCCGGAATCGCTCTCCAATCAAGAAATCTCATCTGCTCCCTCTAACTTGTGTCAGTAGTGGTTAGCGTCCCTGCGTGAGCGTCAGCGGTCTGCGAACTGCTTCCTAAATATGCTGTAATGTGGAAGGGATGGTGGCTAAAGACATGCCAGGGCTCCGAGTCAGAGAGCTCATAATGCATTGCTTTTTCCACCGGCAATCTGTCTCAGATGTGACTTTGGTGGCTAGTGTCACCGTCCTGTCTCATCTCATACTTCTGGTGGTCAGGAAAAAAAGAAACCTGCAGATGATTTGACACACTTACACTTGCTTGTTTGATTTGAGACTGATTGATGACTAGCGCCATCACTTACGGTCACCGCAACCTGTTCTAAAAATCATGAACGTCCGCAATTCGCGCAATTAACATTGCAATTGTTTTAAGGGACAGGTTTACTCATGTTGTTCCACACCTGCATGACTTTCTTCTACAGAACACAAAAGAAGACTTTTTTTGAAAAATGTAAATGCCAAACAATTGAATTGTAAATGAAGAGTTCAGATGCAAAAGCCTCTAAATGCCATTTGAAATTTTCTTCTTTAATGATGATTTTTATCAAACTTGTATATTTAAGTTCAGTGATTTCACTTAAATGGCAATGAAGATTACCTATTAATTGTTATTTAAGTGAAATTACTGAACTTAAATATACAAGTTTGATAAAAATCATCATTAAAGAAGAAAATTTCAAATGGCATTTAGAGGCTTTTGCATCTGAACTCTTCAAATGTTGTTTTGGACCCCATTGACTTTCATTGTATGACAATATTCTTCAGAATATGTTCCGCAGGGGGAAAACAAGATTTAGAACAACATGAGTGTAGATAAACTGAGACAGATTTTGGGTGAACTATCCTTTTAATATGGAGGTCAAATGTCAAGAACAAAATTTCTGTCATCGAAATTTAAAGCGTGTGACGGCTTGAATAGAGGAAATAGGAGATCTTGAATAGAGAATTGAATATTTTCCTAGAACTGTTTCAAATGAACCTCAACTGAATAGAGGTATCAAGTTTCTTTTAACAGAGTCACGTTCATAACAAGCTCTATCTTCTGCTGTCTCGTCTCGCAATGACGACGGATGCCAAGAGCACAGTTAATTTGAACACACGTGGCTAATCCCATCAAGGAAAGCTCCAGTGACTCACGGGGAACGGAAAAAAATAAAAACCAGATTGTTTATCCGCTTCATTTTCAATCCATCAGCACTGATCGCAAGTGAGGAATATGGAATCATGTGTATGATTTGTAAGAAAGTGCTACAATGAATCTGTGATTTTAACAAGCCTTTTAACATGCATCCCCTCCACACACACACTCACACACACACACATCCCCCCTCAACTCTTTCATCCTAATCAGCATCTGTCTCTCTGTTTTTTGAAGTTATTATCGCCTCAGCTCCCTCTTGGATGTGGTTGCTGGGTGACGGGTATCTTAGCACCCACTCTGACTGGGAATGATTTGAATTCGATCCAAAGATTTCCCATGAGTACCTGTAAACACATCCGTGCCTTGTCGAAAACAAATATATCAGAAGAGCACTGCAAAGAGAGTGAGAGGGAGGGGAAAAAAGAGCGATAAAATCTGCCACTGTGTGTTAAGACGCACCCCTGAGTGCTAAACAAAATAATGACGCTCCTCTGTAAATATGCCAGTCTGTGTTGTACACAAACAAAAATATTTAGTCAAACCGTGATGCTCCTGTGACTGAACTATAAAGGTAAAAATGCAACTAAAATATCATTTAAGACCTAATTAAATGAACACACTTGAGGACATACTCTTTATTCATTTCAATTTAATTGCATTCAATAGTATCCATTTAACCTTCCATTGTTGACAACAACTGTCAATTAACCGCCTGGGCCGTACGCATCCTGACAAACCCTCCAACGTAACAGCTGCCTCAGCACTCACCTCCAGCCCAACCGCCCTGGTGTTTCAATAACCTTTCGCGAAGAGTTCAAATGTCGCCAGGCGGCAAGAAATGGACAAAATAAAACGGAAAACAAGTAGCTGAAGTATTGCTTCTCACGGGGCAGACTCATAACTTCTATGGAAGCAGAGAGATTACAGCCCCGTATCTGTTCGGCGGCAGAAGGTGCTCATTAATCTGGGCCGAGGGTCCCCGGGAGAACGAGGAGGGGGGAGCCGGAGGAACACGTCCTCATGCGGAAGGGAGAACGGGGCGAGTCTGACTCCGCTTCGTGGGGAATTCTTTTAACGTGAGCAGACAAAGATGTAAGGCCGCTGTTATCCCGGAGCAAAGAGGATTATTAGCACTTCTTCAGCACCCTGGAAGCCGAGCAGCATGCTGGAAAAGTGAGCTCGCTAGTGCTTAGGCCATTTTATTTAATTATCTCTTTTTTTTTAAACAGGATTGAAACACATTGCAGGCCGGACTCAAACCTGACCTCTTATGCTGTCAGCGTACGCACAACCCATTGCACCACTCCTCTCTAAAGTTCTCCAAAAAAAAAAAAACTAAATTAATATAGCGAAACATAACATTCTATCATAACTATCTAGACTGCTTTGACAAAGAAACTATCCTTCTATAAAATCCAAAATATGAGCAAGTAACAGCCCCCCGAGTCACGTCCATGCAAGAGTTATGACTTAGCGTGCTGACCTTCCCCGTAAAGAGAATCAAAGCAGATGTAGATACATTAAATCCACACTGTAAATAAGAGTCGGTGTGTTTGTGTTCCATCCGAGCAGATACCTTTGTCCATACAAATGATGTAATCCTCCAAATGGGAAGCAGACATGGAGGAGGTGATTGATTTCAGCATAACACCGGCAGTACCAGGTGCTTTCAGAGACAATTACAGGCCTCTCTTTGCAGCAGTAATAGGCCAGCACTTTAGCGTCATTAAAGCAATGTGTAGCACTGCATTATCCTTTAACCCCATCACTGACCACTCTCTTTCCCAGCCCCGAAGTTCAAACCACACACTCCATCACCTCAGGTCCCTGGGACGGGGGGCCGCACGGATTGAAAGCAAGCACAGGCCCAGAAGGAGCTCGTACAGGCAGCATGGGAAAGACTGCGAGTGAGCAGACTGCATCTTTAGCACCGCTGCTGGACAAACACACACCGCACTTGACATACAATCTATTTTTATTTACATATTCCCCTAAATGTGTAAATGTAGATTGCATTTTTAGACAATGCTTTAATTTCATTATTTACACTAATACGAAATAATGCAATGCATTTGGTGTTAATCTGCAGCTGTAATTATTGCATTAAGAAGTCCAATATATGCATGACAAGAAAGAAAAAATATATATATATAATTAATAAATTATTGCATATAATAATTGCATATATATATATATATTATTTTTTATTTTATTTTATTATTATTTTTTTTGCAAAAGTACGTGATGGTGTAATAACGTGTGATTTAACAAGAGTTTTTAATCTGCACTCACACAGAATGAAAGTGGCACTTGTCCAAAAAAGAAAATCATAGTGTTTTTATTTTTATTATTATTATTATTTTATATATACTGTATATTAATATTATGTTGGTGAGAAATAATATCATGTTACAATTGTGGACATTCAGATCTAAAAGATTGATATTAACATCATGTTCAATGTCGAACATGTGCCTGATCCACAATATATATTTTTTAATCATAAAGTGATTCATTAAAAAAAAAAAAAAGTTGTGATTTATTGTTCAGTTTTTGTAGCACTGCAATTCCTTATTACACATTATCTGAAATTATACAACACTTGGGATCGAATTGCTGCATGCAAGGTGTTTTCATTTCAGATGAGCTGTCAACACCTTGACATTTTTAAATTAGCTTACTTTTTCTAGTAATTATTGGGCCCATTCACTTGATCACTAAAGGGTGACATTAAAGTTTCAGGGCGAATTATTCACCGATGTTACAAGCTGTAATTGTTTCCTGTGTGATTTTGTACCTTCAAGCACTGTATCACTCCTGCTATTAAGTATACAAGCACTTATTGACTATGATTTGATTTTTCCCCAGAGGAAGAAAAGAGTAGAAAGAAATGTCTGACAATAAATACATAGGAGAGAGCATCTATTATAATAATGCTGACCAACATGCTTATTTAAACCTGCTCAAATAACAGAAAACCAAATAATATTTTCCTCTTATGCTCAATATTGCTTACAACATGCATGCAGGGTGACTTAAAAATGTGCAATAAAAATTAAGTATAAAAATATACAACAAGAAAAAAAGCTATCGTGTTACTTGTGCATGATTTCCACAAAACATGTTTGAGCCAACTGTCATATATGAATTATTAATTGTGGTGAATAGTTAAAGAAAAAAGAAACCCTATTTTGCACATGTACAACACTGTTTGCATTTATTTGTTTGCAATTTCAAAAAGTTTATTATTTATATAAGTTACTTATATATTATTATATAAGTTACTTTATAGTATTCTAAAATTAGTTGCAAGTTTTTCTATATATTATATTTTTTTTAATGATATAAGAACATGTGTTTCTTAAATGTTTTTTTTTTCAACACCTTCGGTTTAGCAAAGATCCATGTGCTTATCAAGAACTTCTTAAGAATAAAGTTATTGATGCCACAATAGAAATAACAGTAGCCTAAATAAACTACAAAAAAGTTGTTTTTTGAACTTAAAACAATTGCATCCGACTGTACAATTATTTTAAGTTCTAAGTGGAACATATTTTAAAGCGTAAAGACAAATGTGAAAGTATTTGCAAATGTTCCACATATTAGGCTACCGCACATTACATTCGTTTTACTTTGTACTGTATGGTTCGCTTCACTTCTCTATTGATTTGGAGCCCTAACAGAGTCGCACTTGTTCTGACCTGGCATTAGTGCAGTCGTTGTAGAGGGTCTCGAAGTCTTTTCTGGAGATGAGTTTGCATCGGTTGACACCGGGCTGGATGGCCCCCAGTCCGCGCAGGATCCGGACCTGCTCCACGTTACACACCACCGGCGTGATCTCCAGCCGCTTAAGTTTGGTGTAGACGGTGTGCAGACCCCCGACCAGGTGTTTGAGAAACAGGTCAAACGCCTGGGGCAAGCAGATGAGCTCATGTCCGTCCACTGTGAAAGAGGCCACCTTGGCGCCCCTAAGCTCCACCATCCGACACTCATTATTCTGCGGGGTGTTTTCAACTGGGGACGGGGTCGAGTACACGGGCTTGCCGGCCAGTGAGATGCTGCTGGTGTTGGAGCTGAGCAGATCCGTGCGGAACAGATTCTGGGTCGCTGACTGAGAGGGAGACGCAGAAGTGGCCGAGGGCGAGGATGATGATGCTGCGGTCGCGGAGCATGATGATGATGATGCTGATGATGCTGACGAAGAAGTTGAGATCGGACACGGCTGGACCAGAGACGACTGGGGAATCAGAGCAGCCGGTACGGCCATGGTGTTTCTGCACCTATCAAATAAGTTCAGACGGGAAGGAGAGCCAGTGTGCAAAAGTAGCGCAAAGAAGAAGAAATCCCACCCGGGTGCGCTCCGCCGACGCGCGAATGGATGTGGAGAAGTGCCGTGCTGAAATTAGGGCTCTGAGAAAGATTGAGAGAGAATGACAGGAAGAAAATGAGCAGAAAAGTGTGCCTCTTCTCGGTGGATGAGTTGTTGTTGTCACAAGGTACAGAGAGGGAGGAGCCACTATCAGCCCTTTGAAACGGAGCACAATCTTCTAATGCGACCCTAGTGGAACAGCGTCCGGAACATTTCCAGCGTTTACTTACAACAGCCGTCGTAAACTCTGGATGAAACCTGCGCCTCTTCTAGGAGTGCTCTCCGAAACTCAACTTTATAGCCACGCCGTGCTCCTCTGCGTCTTATGTTGTTTTACTTGAAGTTGTCATTATTTTTTGAGTGAGCTGGCAATAAGCAAATTTAAAGGTAAACATTATAATTACTTTCATTAATAAATATTTCTGGAAAATAAATAGCCTAAAGAAAAAAAAACAGCTGTTTATTAAATGATCTGTTAACATTTTAAATTAGTGTGTTATTGATATTAATGCAAGTTATTATCAATATCACTATACAAAATAATGAAAGTATAGATGCAGAAAGTGCTGTCCATTTAACAGCATCAGGTGAGGTACTGGAGTGGGTGAGTTGTAACGCCATCAGTTTAACTAATTAGAAATGAGCTACAGGTGTGAAATTACTTCAAACTTGAGCACCACCCTCCTTAGGTGACTGTCCAGAGTTATAAGAGAATTCACAGGATAAAAAAAATGGAGGTAAAGCGTCATATCTGGATTAATCTGATATGCAGTCAGGTTAATGCATGTTACATGACAGAACCGGCAGCCTATCATCTGAAATAACAGATTATATTGTTATAATTTTATATGGTATGCCATCCAGACAAGCCTTTCATTTAAAACAAGAAAGACTAGAAATAATCATGTGTGAGCAGACAAGAGAGGCTGTGACACTTGAACTGAACCCAAAATGTGCATAAAAAGGACACATAGCCCACATAAAAGTAACACATGCATTTTTTTTTTTACGTTATAGCTTGTGTTTTTATATGTGTTTCCAATTTGAATTTAAGTTTTAAATATGTTTTCAAATTTTAAAGACATTTCCTGTGGCATTTTGATATAAAACCATAAGGGGAAATTTCTATGTGTTACTGTACAAACCAGCACAGTTAATTTGTAATGTATGGGAATATTATGTGTCTTAAAATTTTATATGGCAGGATGATACAGATGTTGAAACACAATGTGTTAGAACACTCCCCAATATACACTTTTGACATATTTCTAAAAATGAAAAGACCCCCCAACGTTCATACTAGCCTTTTGTTTTTTTCTCACACGTCTCATTTTGCAACTTCACATATGTATTTCTTCAAAAAAACAGATTCAAACATACGTAACTCTCCTACAGCAAAGAGAAAACTATGAGGAAATTCACAATGCCAGAACTATCTATCCGAGTTAACTAAGAAGTTCAAGTTGATCTGCTTTAAGATAAGCAGAATGCCATTTCAGAATTGTCATTCAGGCACAGAGGTAGCATGTAGTGTAAAAATCAATACCCGCTTAAAATTCATAGCCAGACAAAGTTGCCCTTTATGTTGCTAACCTTTGTTTAAATATGCATCATATTAAGATTTCATTAAAAACAATGAATGTCATGATAGTTTGCCAACAATTTTTTCATGTTAGCATGGGGTTAACTGCAAATGATGGCCATAAAATTCTACAAAAAGAACTGCTTGCAGACATTCGTTAAGAGAAGAATGATGATAAGACAAAAAGGCATCCACAAACACCACAGGACCTCTATGATGTCTCCGATTCAGAGTCTCTTAACAAGCTGGGTGGGCCTGATGAATCAAACTCCCATTAGAACAACAGTCTTTCAGTAGACAAACAGCAGGATGCACAATGCAGAGAAAGTTGTTCAATGCATTCTAACCTCGAATGTTCAATTAACTTTTATTGGTTAAATTAACAATGTCTGTAATCTTTATGTATTGGGTAAATGCAAGCATCCTGGCAAGAATTTCTCGTGCTTTAGAAGAAGCGATGTTCATTCTACATTGCATCATTATTCAATGAGCCAGGACTGAGAGGAATGCTACATGATAACACAGTCCACCTGAGAGAAGTTCAAGCCAACAATAATCAAGGTTACATACAACAAAGAACAGCTTGAAACAGCTGAGAACGAAATGTTAAACTGTTTTAATTAACTCCACTTTAAGGTCAACAGTATAGAAATAGCACGCCCACCTCAATTAGACAGTCATACTTAATCTATTCTCTCACTTAAAACACAATAAAGTCCCATTAGTTAGCATTACAATAAGCAATACATGTATTAAACTTTCTTAACATTAGTTAATGAAAATACAATTGTTCATCATTTGTTCATGTTAACGCAGGTCCGTTAAATTATATTAACAGATAACGACTTTTAATTATAAAAATGTATTTGTAAATGTTGAAATTGATAACAGCTTTAGAAGTATGTAACTAATAGTATAAAGATAAAAGTTATGGGTGCTTATGCTGCAAAAAAATATTTTCAAAATGTTGTTATCACAACATTTTTTCTTTTTGTCAAATCAACTTAAACAATTTATTTAGTTGAGATAACTTATTATTTTGAGTTTCTGATGATTAAATTAATCTCCTTCATTGTATTAACTCACTTTTTACAGTTCAATCAACTTAAAATTTTAAGGCAACCAGGTTACTTACTTTTTTAAGTTAAACCAACACATTTTTTTACAGTGTACAGTATATATGCGCACACACACACACACACATACACACACATATATATATATAGTGTATACAGTAGATAGATCGATAGATAGATAGATAGATAGATAGATAGATAGATAGATAGATAGATAGACAGACAGACAGACAGACAGACAGACAGACAGACAGACAGACAGACAGACAGACAGACAGACAGACAGACAGACAGACAGACAGACAGACAGACAGACAGACAGACAGACAGATAGATAGATAGATAGATAGATAGATAGATAGATAGATAGATAGATAGATAGATAGATAGATAGATAGATAGATAGATAGATAGATAGATAGATAGATAGATAGATAGATATCAACGCATTCTCATCCCAAGGCGTCATATACTGATGCTTTTGCCAATGCCTACACATCCAACACACATGGTACTCTTTAGCGTCAATATAACACGACCAGAGTGTGGGTAGGTTTAGGTCTGGGGTAGGGTTAGGGTTAGACCACTAGGAGGCGCCTTCTGGCCCATATATATCAGCGTCTCATATTGACGCTAAAGGGTGCCATGTGCGTTGGATCTGCATTGGCAAAAGCGTCAGTTTATGACGCCTTGGGATGAGAACTGGCTGTATAGATACACATATAGTTTCATATATTAAATATTACACATATATTCATGTATTGAAGCATCAAAAGTTCTTACTGATTCAAGATGTTCCTTCCATAAGGGAAAAAGTGTAATTACAGAATACCAATGCGTTAACAACATTGGCATTTGCACTGTTAGTGCTCGAAAAGGATCCATCAGGAAGGCAAATAGATGACATAAATGCTACCATAAATGCTACAAATTAAAACAATCTGACCGTTTGATCGCATTGGATAAAATGCTCAATTATCTTCTGAAGGAGCATAAAGGGTGTTCTTTGTTTCTATTCTTTTTTTTGAAAATGACATTTAAATGGTTTCTAAATAGTGCTTGAAGTTAGTCAACGAGATTTATGTGTTTCTTCCATGTGTTTATATGATATCAGAGGCCCATGATGACTGCTGGGGGATGACATGACATCGCTAATGAGGAAAGGCCCATCGCAAGACCACACGCACAAGAGTTTGATGGCGTTGCAGTGCTGATGACTAACTCCTTCCACTTTGTTTATGGTATTTGTTACAGGGAACACACAGAAAACATCAGACATACATGAACCATCAAACAAGCTGACAACAGTACATCTACTTTCTTTCCTAATCCTCAGCACTCCGGCTAGAAGACGAACGAGTCGAGAGGCATCTGGGAATAAAGTGGGTGCACAGAGTTTCTGAATCACCATAAAGCTTCTGTAGCAGTGTTTAAAAGTAGAACTACGATATGACTCGCGTATGATCAATGGCACTGTATATTGTTTGATATAATAATTTATTCAGCCTATGAGGCTTTGATAAAACAATGTTGAAAAGCAATTTAAATGAAATTCATTTAAATGTCAATTCTCATGGTTAGGATTTTTCTATAATTGGCTATTTAATTAAAATAATTTTCACAGTCATTAATACAGCTAGCAACTTGTAGTGCTCTGACATGTTTTAATTACATGGTATTAACAAAATTGATATGCTTTAGAAAGCATGGTGAATAAGAAATAATTACACCAATCATACATCATCCCCCTTATGGACATTAAGAGTATTTCAACATAATTGATGAACTTTGAAAAGGGAGATAAATAACTTTAATTGCATAAAATGGGCGTACCTGGTTCAAATGGAAACAGCCGTCATCGCATTGCAACGTATTGGCAGATTCCACTAAGCGCAAATCTGCTCGCCGACTCGCCGATGAATAAACACGACTTCCATGCAGTAAATATTTGGGTAAATCTGAAAGTGCGGTACGTCTGTCTTCTGACTCACGTTCATTACTCACATTGTTCTGTTTTGGGGGGAGGATGCAGCTTAAAATGCTGCTCAGACAAACAGAGTGCAGAGTGAGACAAATACTTATTGATTTTGAATATTTGTCTCCTCAAGGTCGCATGCCATTGACCCCATCCATCCGGAGACGCCCCCCGCCACACGAATACACACACACACACACACACACACCATGGCAGAGGGCAGATGACAGAGTGGTCACAGTCAGTTCATACCATCAGCTAAAAGTGTCGAGCATTAACGTCACCCATGGGTGCACCTTCTGGGTCAGCGGGAGAGATTTTAAATATCAATTTTGCATTCATAAACCTGTAAAACAGAAATGACAAGTTTAAAATAAAATACAATTAAATAATTATATATATATATATATATATATATATATATATATATATATATATGTGTGTGTGTGTTGGTCTATCTGCTTTCCTTTCCATTCATTCCGTTAAAGAAATGACATATTTTGCAGGTACACAAAGAACAGGGTTAATACAGAGGCTCCCAATTAGAGCCCCCTCATTTAGTAGACGTCTGAAGGAAAACTTTATGACAGGCAGTTTGGGACTGTCATTAAATTAGATGTTGTGAGAATGATAGCACACTTTCTTTGCTTAATGAGAATGGAGTTTCTCCCCAGACTGGAATTTTCTGAGTTCACTGCTGTCGAATGTTTCACAAAGCGAAACTATGGCTTTCTTTGTTGTGTTCACATTACAGATGAGATCAGAAAGTAAACAGAGACCAAATGCGCTCTAATAAAACTACAGATCTTCTAGCCGGCTCATTTCCATAAAGCAGTTCCTGCGCAAATCAGGTATGACCTTCAGAGACATAATTAAAGCAAATATTTTTAGTCCCTGATTGGAATGTTGCATGTCAATACAAATTGTGAAGGAACCTTGTAACGGAATGCAGATTTTGTTGTTTATAGGATGTATGGAATCTGAAATGATAAAAGTCTGTAATGCTGCATCTGAATTTGAATACTACTCTCAAAGTAAATGGTTAACACAGGTGATTAATTAAATATATATATATATATATTTTTTTATTTTACCTGTAAGATTTACACAGTTAATCCATTTAAATTACAAGTAAGTCTCATTTATCAGTAAAATGATGAATAAAACACTTCAAACCGATTTAACATGAACAAATGTCAGTAGCACTCTTTGTTCGGAGGAATTTAACTATCAAAGCTTCACATAAATTATACATTTCAGATACATTTCAGATAAATGCTGCTCTTTTGGACTTTCTATACAATGTAACAAAAATAATTGTAATTTTAACGGTAAAAGACTGTAAAAATGCTACAGTGCAAAACTGTTAATTGGTTAACAGAAAGTTCACATACTATATACGGTACATAACTGTGACATCATTTTACTGTAAAATACCGTTAAATTTACAGTTTTTGAAAGTGAAAAAGAAATATTTTTGTTGAAATAACTGTTTCCTCGTAATTTTCATAAGTTATGTACATTAGGGTTTTATGTTATATTTAATATTGTTCAATTATTGTTTCTTGCATTTTTTTTTTGTTAATTTCACATGTGTTACCATGATGGTGTTTAATGTTTGTGTGAATGACACTAAATATTATCCTTCTAATCGAAGACAACTTCTGATTGCTCATGTAACTCTCATCACTACTGTAATGATTGATGGCTGTCAGTGTATTACAATGGTACAAAACAGAAATACAATTTTCAAAAGGTTGGTATATCAACATACTTCAGAAAATGAAATACGGTTTATTACTGTAAAGTTGATTACAGTTTTAATGTATTTTTGAGTTACGGGATTTATACGGGATATACAGGATTTTTTATTTATTTATTTATTTTTTTACCGTGTACATCAAAGAATCCTGAAAAATAATGCACACGACTGTTTTCAACATTGATAACAATAATACATTTTTCTTGAGCAACAAATCAGCATATTATAATGATTCATAAAAGGATTGTGTGAGACTGAAGACTGGAGTAATGAAGTAATGAAGAAAATTCAGCTTTGCCAACACAGGAATAAATTACATTTTTTTAATTATTCAAATAGAAAACAGTTATTTTAAATTGTAAAAAAAAAATATTTCACAATATTACTGTTATACACACACAGACAGACATTATATGTATATCCTAGCATAAACTTGGAACGCAGCGGTTCATTATGTGCATTAGAGATATGCTGCCATGAAATAATTATCAGATGTCAAGCTGTTCTGATGCTCAGACCCATTTGTGCGGTTGTTATGATGATGCCATCCTGCCTTACAACTCTCTCTCTCAGTCTGCGTGCATCCTGTCTACAGATATATCTGCAGATCTCAGGATTCACTTGGAAAGATGCCAGCCGAGTGTCTTGTGAGCTGAGCTGGCAAAACGTCCAACCGTATGTAAAATACTGCCCCTCTGGTGATATCAGTCTTTAAAAGAGAGCTAATTTCATTTTTTTCAAAAGAAGCCGCTTGATAGCCGCACAATTACTCAGCGGTGCCCCGTACCCCGTTTAAAGGCGCACAGACTTTTATATCAGGCGAGAGATTTGTGGATATCTAAATTGGAAGGTAAACCTGTATAAACAGTAGTAATTACCGTGCCATTCACAGGGCCTGTTGTGCTCGTTCGGCAACAGCCACAGTGATTAAAATGAATCTCCATCGACTTCTCCATTAAATTGCTGGCAGTGGCGATCCTTTGACCTTTCCCATTGATTGAACATAACAATCACAATTCAATTGTAATGCAAAGAGAACATTTGTTATAATGTACATGAGATGCATGAGCCATTTCCTAGAGGGTTGAGGTAATCAATGAAGTGACTTCGAAAGGAACCCGCACAAAGACTCATTCTAGTCAGAATCCGCGGTACATATCGAACCCGACGTTTAGCCGTCGGCCGCATTACTCGATACATTTGGATCCTATAAAGAAACATATTGTGCATCCAAAACCCTCGGTGTCATTTTATGTTCGTAACAATAGCCCCAAAACTGATCGGTATGGTCCGTTAGAACGCCAAGCCTTCCCAGAATTCACTGCAGGTGGCACAGAGGTCTAAGGAAATGATGACAGCTGACATTTGCCTGAATTCTTGTCTGCAATGTTCTCTGCACATCCACAGATTGGAAACACCGGTATGTGATGCGAACAACACGCCTGGTTATGAAACACTTTTAAACTTGTGATTACTTGTACGTAACTCTACTCCCTCCCTCTGACCAGGAAGGAAAAAATACCCGGCTTCTAATCAGCATTTAATTCTGATTTTAAGAGCAGTGCTAGATCATGCATTTCAAAAACGAAGAGTTTGTGAATAATGTCCTTAAGGGAATCTGCCGAATTGAGAGATTATAGTTTACACGCACATTAAACAGATTAAACCAGTCAGATCTCAAAAGGCAGTTTATCTAATGGAGAAAATGGAGTATGCTAATTGGGTAAAGTCTGGTGCTGAAATTACACACACAAGTTCTTCTCACCGAGTGTAGATTTAAGGGTAAAGTTTGATTAAAATCGCAAGGCTAATCAGGGAAATAAGCTGCAAAACATTCCCCGAACGAAAGCGTGCTCGCCACACAAAAAAGTAATTGTCTCGAAAAAGTTCTGCGATGACAGATTCAATTCCATTTAGTAAATGTTTAATAAATGTTATACAAACACGGCCGCCTATCGCACTGTATTCCGAAAACAAAGGGAAACTTTAATTGCTTTAATCATCCCGAGCTTTGACGTTGTTATTGGCTTTAAAAATAGCAGTTAACAGTAACTGTCTTGTAAAGGAAATTGAACCACATTTGCAAAATGATCCCCAATTAAGATATGGCCATCCAGACCAGCAACGTTGAACCGGGGTGTTGTGTCTAAGAAAAGCAGTCGATGCCACACAAAGCTATTTAATTAGCCGAAATGCCCAAAGAAAACAGCCAGCCTTATATGTACTATCGCTTTAATCACATTTAAAGCGATAGCATCCCTTTTGAAGATTCCAGAGCACGGATGTGTTCATTAACAGATACGAGGTAGTTGCTTCTCACAGAAATGACACTTAAACGTCAGGAAGCAAAACAGAAGCGTGCATTTCTCTTCCGTGTCTTTAGTGTTCACTAATGTGTTTCAACATATAGGGCAGTGCTACCTTTAATCTGCACTAAAGGGAAATAATGCGTTTCCTGCCTTATTTACCATGCTTGCTTAGCAAGTGCTGTACAATTAGAATTGTTAATAGATTGAGTAAAACAAAAGGACTTTGAAGGTGGGAAAGTGCTGACATTATTTCACAGGGGAAAAGCACCTCTGAGAAAAAAAGAAAATGAATGTAGTTTCCTGCACTGTTCTTCAATGAAACACCGCTCCCTCTCATTAGAAATGCCATAGAAGACATAAATCAAGGACAGTAAAAATTTCACTGCCTCCGCGATAAATTGCGCACTTTGCGCGTCGGACAGCAACTGTGTAAACATTGTAATTTCGCTTGATTCTCGTTAAACGTATGCAGACTTTTACAATCCATAAACAGATCTGGAATAAAAGTTAATAAATGTCAAAATTTGCATTCTGGAAAAAAAAGAGCATCTTGCTGCATTTTTGCAAATATCAATCTATGAACCTTTCAACATTTTGTCAGACAAAATGCTAATTGTACCTTTAGGAATTTGGGACACAGTGACAAGAAATGAGATGCCCTGTCCTTTTAGATGTGGAAATCAACGAGGGTAGCATACAGAAACCCTCGCCAAGGCAAAGCAAACACCGCCAGACACGTTTTCTATGTGGAATTATCAGCGCATAATGACACATCTCTCTTAGATAAAAACTGCTTGATCAATTCATGAATTCACAATACTGTAGATAGTCAAACTTTACACAAATTAAGTACTGCAAATACATCAGATCTATATGAATAGCCATGACTATCATTATTTCATAAATACAGTTGTTTTGGATATTTACGAGAGCACTGTATCCGGTGAAACTGAGAATACAAATTGGTGTCAAAATTTCAGCACGCTCAGGTTTCTTCTTCATCCGTCTTCCCATCATTCCAACACTGAGGCTAATTTAACAAGGGAGAATTAAGAGTGTGAAAAGTGCTTGCACAAAGGTTTCCATGTTATTTGCTTGGAATTGATTTGAACACTTAAACAGAATCCTAACTAAGGGCTTATGTGGGCCAGGCCATCTGCATTTCACCGTAAACACACGCACATATTGGTTTACGGATATCTATCGGAAATGCCAGCTGAAGCTAGCAATGTGTTTCCAAACAAAGCATAATTTGTTTATTTTTACCCAACAAACATGTTCTACAGCGTCCTTATGAGCGATTAGCAATGTTGTTCTTCAAAGGTCCTTAAGAAGAGTTTAATGCAGTTCTTGCCCGTCCTCCCATTAATCCAAGCTCAGTTAAGAGTCTGCCATCTGGATGTGTGTTCCTAGCGATAAATATGATTTAGAGTTGATTCAGACATGTTCCCCGCACCGTGTGTGTGTGTGTGTGTGTGTGTGGATTTCAGAATTAAATGGCACAAACAAATGTGGAGAAGAGAGCATATGAATATCTCTGGTTTCAGAGCTTCATAACAAAGCCCCACCCTTAATTACAGCCTGTAATCATTCTGTGAAACACACATAACAAGGATTCATTACCGTCATAGAGCCCTTGGACAAAATATCTCCTGATGATTGTTCAGATGATTGAAGGTGTCCATGCAGGTCATTCTGAAACAACACTTAAACTATGTTGGGATCAAGTTATTTCGGTAATCAATATTATTTTGTGAAATTGTAACTGTATGTGTGAATATCAGATAATGCTGGATCTAATTACCTTCCTTTTGAGCTTCAGATGTTGTTCAGCTGTGCCAAGCAACAGTGACCTCTACAGGGATTGAAGATGGAAAACTCAGATACACTTTTGACTTCCTGCAGTAACCTCCTCTAAGGGGAAAACAGAGGATAGGATCATTAAAAAGCTATTAAAATACTAAAAGTTATTACAAAAAAAAAATACAAAGTAAATCAAAATCTAAAACTCAAAATCAAAAACTATATAGAGAGTAAAAGACACGGTGTACAGTAATGGGTAAAACAATCAAAATAATATTAAAAGCCTCTTCTTACCCATTTATGTGGCGTACTTACAGTATCTAATGTATAATAATTAGGGCTGTCAAACGATTAATCGCATCCAAAATAAAAGTTTGTGTTTACATAATATATGTGGGTGCACTGTGTATTATTACTATAAACACACACACATGCTTGTATATATATTTTCATGTATATACTGTATATAGATTTATATATAATTTATATTTGATATAAATATAAATATTTTATATATAATAGTAAAATATTACATTGTTAAAATACATAGTGCACACATATATTATGTAAACACAAACTTTTATTTTGGATGTGATTCTTCGTTTGACAGCCCTAATAATAATTTATTCTGTAATAATATAAGGTAATTTTTCAAAATATTTAATCAAAGTTAATTTATAAATAAACTAAAAAAAAAAATGTCCCGACAATATTTAATCAAAACTCTTCTGAATGACAGTTCTGACAAGCATCTAAAACAATTCCACGTTATAAATAAATAATATATATAAATATATAGCACTTTTATAGGGTCCAGTTCTGACTATTAACAAACTATTTGCCTCAATTACTGCTTATTTATAGTTAGTAAGGTAGTTTTTAAGATATGGATGAAAGTATGTAGAATATAGTCATGCAGAATAAGGCATTAAAATGTGCTTTAACAGCCAATATCTTAGTAATATGCATGCAACCACACTGTAAAAAAAATGATGACAAATAAGTTATGACAACATGTTTTTACATTACAAGTTTTTAATTTAAGTTTTTTTTTTACTTTTATACAACATTAAACATTTTTTTAAGTCAGTTTAATGTTATTTAAGTTAGTTGTACTTTAAAATTTAAGGCAGCAACTTAATTCTATTTTTTTTTTAATACAATTTAGTTAATAGTGAGAATTGGACCCAAAAACTAAAGTGTTACCGCAATTCAACATTATAAATGAATAGTATTTATACCATTTTCACAAAATGTTATCAAATTAATATTGAAAACTGTCATTGACAACTCATTTTTGGAGTTGTCGTGAACTATTGTTTGGTACAGAATAAACAAAAGGCAACTTCTGTTCAGGAGAAGATCTCCCTGAAGGCGAAGTCTTGGACACATCCAGGTGTAACGGAAGCAAACCCAGAAAGTGTTGCCAAGACATTTCTCCTTCGCTTCTAAACTATAGCACATGAGGACAAAGTGTCTTTCACAGAGAGTGGGGGTAGAAAAGAAAGGGTGCCAAACAACACTAGGCAGAGCCAAACGCTGTATCAAGCAGGAGGAATGACCGATGAAAAGATAGGGGACAAACCAAAGAAAGCAGACCAAACAGGAAAAGCAGGCGAGCAGCAAATGGAGGGGTGTAGCCCGGGCCGACACAGAGCGTATGGTGGACGCTCACGTTGCATGTATCTGCTTTTGTTTAGTGCAGACTAGAAAGCACATTTTTTTCTCTATCTCATAAAAACATTCCGGTAACTTTTCTCTTTGTGGTGCATATAAAAACATAAATAACATTTCTAACTAGCATGTACCTAGCAAGGAAATCACTAAGTAACCTATTTAAGATGAAACCAGAACGTGGACATATTCGGTGCTGATTTTTTTTTCTTCTTCATTGTACAAAAGACACACATGCCATGTTGTGCCTCATACCCTACTGCTGCCGAGTTTTCTTTTATGCATTCACATTCAGTTCGGCAGCATCAAATCCTCCAGAGAGCCAGCATTGTCCTCTCGCATGTCCCCTGGGTTTCCCATCACATAGCTGCATCTCTCATGCACAAAATATAACACCCAGAAGATCCAGCGGCAAGTGGGCTCTTTTTAAACGCTCGCACGCAATTTGAGGAAGATTAATTAAAATGCCATTAAAGCCACTGCTGATTGTGTTGATTCTCAAAGACTTTGCAAATTATTCCACTTTTACTGAGGCCTTAAACAAACAGACTCAATAGCCTTTCACTGATTTCTCCCTCTGAATAATACGCATCTGTTATGTCATTATGCACAGAAATAAAAGGGACACACACTTTCCTCGGTGATGTGGAAAGAACGTTTTGCACAGAAGATCTGCGACTGTAGTTTTACAAATATATGAGCACCGTGGTTTCATGTCGGCATGGTTCAAGCGCTTTCAAAGGCCGGGGTTTGCTCTAGTGGACTTGAATGTGTAGTCTCTGGTGCATAAAGTGAAACACAAGGCCTAGTAATGACGCTCTGTCTAATAGGATACAAAGCCTGAGGCATTAAGAAAAAAGCGTGTTCACCATGGATATGAAAAAGTGATTCTTTTTCGTATACTAATATACTTAGCCTGTGGAAAAAAAATGTTTTCCAGTTTACAGAACCTTTTGAGTCACAAATATTAGGAACATGTTGGATCAACATAATTCCCCAAATGTATTTCCAACTAGTCAAAAGTTGAAAAATATCGCTGAAATGTTACGTTTCAAAAGTTTCATGCACAGCAGGACAAAATTATGGGATTACGGTTTCACCATCTGATGACTTTTATTTAAACCTTTGTTATATATATTTGCTGTGAAAGGCGGTTGCACTATCAGAAACAATTAAATATAGCATTCACTATTCAAATTGTGAACTATTGTGTTAAAGGAGTAGTTCACTTAAAAAAAAATAAAAAAAATAAAAAATTGCTGATAATTTACTCACCTCCATGTCATCCAAGATGCCCATGTCATTCTTACTTCAGTCGAAAAGAAATTAAGGTTTTTGATGAAAAGATTCCAGGATTTTTCTCCATATAGTAATGGACTTCAATGGGAACCAAACGGTTCAAGGTCCAAAAGAGAGTTTTAGTGCAAACTGCAAACTGTTCAAAGGGCTTTAAATGATTACAGACAATGAATAAGAGTCTTATCAAGCAAAACAATCGCTCATTAAAAAAAAGTTTAAGATGCTCATTTGTGACTCTCCTGTTCAAACACGTTTATCAAAATGAACAAATCTTTTTTCATGTAATTTGGTTCATTCAATGAACGAAATGAACAAGCTGACTCAGGAAAAGATTCATTCATTTGGATGAAAGAGTTCGAACTTAAACTTTGTTCTTTTTTTTTTAATTGGGTGATGGTTTCGCCTTGAAAAGACCCTTATTCATCGTCTGGGATCGTTTAAAGCCCTTTGACCAGTTTGCAGTTTGCACTGCAACTGTCTCTTGGACCTTGAACCGTTTGCTTCCCATTGAAGTCCCATTGAATATGGAGATTGAATATGGAGAAATCTCCATATTGCCCATGTTCCCATTGAATATGGAGAAAATCCTATGTTTTCATCAAAAACCTTAATTTCTTTTCGACTGAAGAAAGAAAGACATGGACATCTTGGATGACATGGGAGTGAGTAAATTATCAGCAAAGTGTTTTTTTTAAAAGTGAACTACTCCTTTAACTGATAATTTGTTGAACAATTAAATTATGTTGTTGCCTTAATAAATGTATTAAATTAATGAGGCATCACATTTAGTGCATATATATATATATATATATATATATATATATATATATATATATACATATATATATATATGAACTAAATGTTTTCTTTTTATGTTCATTTTAAATAATAATATGAACTTAAATTAATCAGACTTTACACTACATATGATATATTTATTTAGGATGAAATTCACAAGAACCATCTGACTTTCCAATGCTAAACAAAGAAAAAAATAGAGAGGACCATTCAGTATGGTCCATTATGGAGTATGTTTGATTAAAACCTCAGTTTAGTAACGCCATTTAAAAACAATTGCTTTTACTGGACTTTGAAAACAGCCGAACTATAAGTAACTTTAAAACTACATGTCAACAATCAGTAATGAGCACACTTTATTTTGATACTCCCCAACAGACATTAACAGACAAAGTAGCTTTGCAAATACATGTCAACTTATACTAACCCAAACAATTTATTTCTAAAGAATTTCTAAAGTCATTTTTGTTGTTTGTTTGTTTTAGAATATTCAATAAAGACTAAAAATCGAATCTAAAATATGTACCAATAGATGAATCCAGCTCCTTTGTTTCGTTATTTGAAAGCTCGCGTATCACTTTCCAGTCGTGATACAAGCACACTCCAAAAGTCTGGTTACCCCTACAAAACTCTCTCAGAGGATTCGAAACTCTAAGTTCAGTCTCATTTCCTGCTCAGCAGCGGCGAGTCCTCGGCTCTCTGATCTTCTCTAGACAAAATGAGACGCAGCAGCTCGAACAGAGGGAGCCGGGCGTACACTATTCCCTGCGCTACTTGAATAGATAATGCTTCTCTTTACTTTCTTTATTCCTTCAAAACAAAAAGCATCAGAGGCCAAATATTAATTCTTTCTGTCACCCAGCAAAGCAAGGGGAGCGCGACGCACCCAGCATACCAGCTTGTGTTTTAGCATGATTAAGGCACACATAAAGGCTTTTCGCAGGCTGCTTTGAACCTTGCCATTGAATTCTTTGTTTTCTGTGCATATATTCAAACTTATTCCCCCGCACTGCTGGAGCCTGATCCTGAAAGACACCGTTAATGAAACATATAACAGGTAAAGACAATGGGATTAGAGCTATCCTAGCGCAGAGCATCTCCATCCAGGCTGGCAGATTCGAAGGAACACCCCCCTTCTCCACGCCAATGAATCTCTTTTTAAAAAATGCCAATAGTTGTGATTGCTTAAAGCTCGATCCTTCAGCTCCATAAAGATGTGCGTGGAAAGAATCACATCAAGGAATGACATTGACAGAGGAACTGCTGACTCGCATCAGTGTTTGTCTTTTGATGTGAGAGATCAAATCGATGTACACACTCTCGTCGAATGCCACGCCGGGAAGGGGGAAGATGGGGATTAGCATTTCGCTGCCCCGAGTGGTGAAGGTGCCTGCTTGCCTTAAATCATTAGTGTTTATGTCTGCATGCACAAAATAATCAGGTTTTACCCGTTTTCTTGAGGGGAGCTTGAAGGAGCATTCTCCTGCGCGGAGTGAAAGATCCTCTTCGCTTCCTCAATTATTAAGTGGCTACTTGGGAAATATGGAAACATTAGCAGGTGTGTAAAATTTTAAAAGATTAAGTGCTTCAAAAGAGTCACCCACGGGAGAAAACAGGAATGTGAAACTGCTTTGGCAGTAACCAGGCGGTGAAACAAACGCTTGAGCAGAAAATGGTTACAGGAGATACACTGCCAAGAGTTAAGTGCATTTCTGAAGTTAATGCAATATAAATAGAGAGAAATGAGAAGGGTCCAAATGAAGAGTGGCTAACGCATTTCAAAACCTACAATACACTTCAAATACACATTGTCCTAAAAGAATGGCCAATATCACCCACTTATTCCCAGCAGCGCGTCTTATTTTTATATTGAACGGGACTTATGCAAGTCAGTTCTTTTGAAAAATCAAGCAAAAGACATTGGACCTTATTCACGTTACAGACAAAGACAGCATTTCTGAGCAAATCATTCATAAAACCATTTGTATGCGAACTGTCACATGTAGGCTACTTAAAGGAGTAGTTCACTTTTAAAAAAAACTTGATAATTTACTCACCCCTATGTCATTCAAGATATCCATGTCATTCTTTCTTCAGTCGAAAAGAAATTAAGGTTTTTGAAGAAAACATTCCAGGATTTTTCTCCATATAATGAACTTTACTGGTAACCAAACGGTTAAAGGTCCAAAAGGCAGTTTAAATGCAAACTGCAAACTGTTGAAAGGGCTTTAAACAATATCAGACGATGAATAAGGGTCTTATCAAGCGAAAGGATTGCTCATTTAAAAAAAAAAAAAGAACAAAGTTTAAGTTTTATAAGCTCAAATGGTCGCTTTGCTCTGTTCTGTGATGTGCGTTTGTGACTCTCCTATTCGAACTCGTTCATCAAAATGAACGAATCTTTTCCAGAGTCACCTCGTTCATTTTGTTCGTTGAATGAACCAAATGACACGAAAAAAGATTCATTCATTTTGATAAACGAGTTTGAACAGGAGAGTCACGAACGCGCATCACAGAACAGAGCAAGGCGACCATTTGAGCTTATGAAACTTAAACTTTGTTGTTGTTTTATAAATCAGCAATCGTTTCGCTTGATAAGACCCTTATTCGTCGTCTGGAATCGTTTAAAGCCCTTTGAACAGTTTGCAGTTTGTGCTGAAACTGTCTTTTGGACCTTGAACCGTTTGGTTACCAGTAAAATGCATTATATGGAGAAAAATCCTGGAAAGTTTTCATCAAAAACCTTAATTTCTTTTCGACTGAACAAAGAATGACATGGACATCTTGGATGACATGGAGGTGAGTAAATTATCAGCAGAAGTGTTTTTTTTTAAAAAGTGAACTACTCCTTTAAGTTTGACAATTGACCTACAACATTTTTTTATGTAGGATTTCCACATAAATTTGCTCTGCTTATTTTATGTTATGTATGTCTGCAATCCTAATACTCATAAATCAAATGATATGAGTATTATGTATGTGTCTGTATTGTGTATTGTTTAAAATCTATACATTTTTATGGCATTGAATTCCTTCATTGTGTGTTCATCTCTCAACAAAAAAGTACTTATGCCTGCCTATACTCCAATCAGACGACTAATGATCGTATCAGAGTGTGTGACAGAACAAAGTTGTTCAGAGTTTGTGCAGGAGTGACTTTGCGGTTCGAATGTTGCGCTTTTCTACTCTATTTGAATTCAGAGGGCTCGCTTGCAACTCTAATGATCAAAGTTCAGAGGGGAAAAATCTCCCGAGTGTAAGTTATGAGGATGAGACGAGCAGAGGAAAATGCTTTGCTACCCAGCTTTGAACACTTTTACACTTTCCAATAAGCTTTGTTTTTTAATTGGCTGAAATTAATCTTAGGGATGTAGATGCCTGATTTGCATTCATTAAAACTCAACCAAAGAAGTCATGCTTAATTCCAATCAAATTTGCTTAATTATGCATGGCGAAAGAATCCCAAATGAGCTGAGGATTTTTGTTAGCGTTCCTTTTTTTTTTTCTATAGCAAATAAAAAGCTTTTTTTCTTTTTGTTTCCTATGGCAAATAAAATGTAATGAAGCTGTCTCTTTGTGTTCTGCTGAACGTTGAGGAGCTGGGCCGCGGCACCTTGCGTCTTTGTTGAAAAACAATATTATGGCTAAAGTAATTATAGGAATCTGCATTTTTCATTGTTAATTGTGGATGTCAGCATCATTAATTTTAATTTACAGCGGGCAATAAAATTAAGAATACTTTGTGCTGATGTTTTAAATCATGCCCGTGAAGGCGATGCATTATGCAACTTAAATTTCAAGAAGATATTGATTAGGGCAGATAGCCTTTTCTATGAATCTTAAACAGGCAGATGCGAGATAAAGCCTGAGGTATCACTTTCGCTCGCTGTCACTTCGCCGGACGAGGGAAAGGACATCCATAGTCCCTGTGATGCTACTTTGGCAGTGAAAAATAAGTGAAGCGAATGAAACGTTGAATAAATATACAGGAGAAATAAAAAGAAACGCAGAGCTCATTCTATAAATTGTAAGCAACGTCACTTGAGTGTAGATTTAAAGACTATTTATAATGTCAAAAGTACTGTTGCAATATGCACAGTGAACATTTGTATGCCCTTTAAGTTAGTTATTCAATTTAGTTCAACTAAATCTCTGAAATAAGTAATAAAAATGGAAATATGTAAGTGTGTGGTGCCACAAAAAGATGGCTTAAGGGGAAACATGTCATATCTTAAAATATTTCAATCAGTGTGCATTTGTTTCAGCCAGGCTCCCATCCATATGTCCAGTGATCTATGTTTCTTCAGCTACAAAATATGTGCGACTGGCAGCCTAACAAGAGCACTTTAGGCTGTCTCTATTGTGCAGGAACAACACAATGTGCTTGCACCAACACCATTTGATTAATAGCCTCTTTTCTTCTTTGGTGTACAGGATATATCCAGCTGCAAGGAGCTTTGGAGCATTGTACTTTAAAAACAAAGGAAGAATAAAATTGATCTTTCTGGAAGCAGTAATCAATGAATAGTTATTTCCTGTGTCATGCATGTTATTTAGACAGACTTATCCAAAGAATTCCCCTTTCTACTTCAAGAATAGCAAGGTCTTGACAGTAAATGAACTGTAAAGGGTGGAGTTTTGTTTAATGTTTTTTAGCCTAAAAAGGGTTTATAATTTGAATTGGTTATTTAAGCAAGATAACTGTTTAAACTGGCAAAAACACAAAAACAAAAGATTTTAAAGGGATTTTAACCCCTCATTTTTTTTTTGTATAATTTAAACTATTCACTCAAGTTGCTCCAAAATATACGACTATTTTTTCAATCATGACTTTTACCTAAACATACACGCCACTTTCAAGTCAAGTGGCCTGTTATCTCACTGTAAAAAAACAACGCATTCTCACCCCAAGGCGTCACCTTTGACCATGCTTCAATATTTGATGTTTTAGGCGCCCTTTAGCGTCACTTACATGACGCGATCCTACGGCGTCATCTAACTGACGCTAAAGGAAAGCGTCAGTTAGAGGACGCGGTTAGGTTTAGGTGTGGGGTGGGGGTAGGGTACACGCGATCCTAGGGCGTCATCTAACTGACGCTAAAGGGCGCCTAAAGCGTCAGATATTGAAGCATGTCCAAATGCTTCCCAAGGCGTCAGGTGACGCCTTGGGAGTGAGAATGGGCTGAAAAAAAATATTTTCAAGATTTGTTATTACAACATTTTTTCTTTTGTCAAATCAAATTAAATACTTTATTTAGTTCAGATAACTTATTATTTTAAGTTTCTGATGATTAAATCAATCTCCTTCATTGTATTAACTCACTTTTTTCCAATTCAATCATCTTAGAATTTTAAGGCAACCAGGTTACTTAATTTTTTTAATTAAACCAACAATATTTTTTTACAGTGATACGCATTTTGAGCTATCTGCGTGTATGCGTGCATGTCTACGCCGTTAAATGTCCGAGTGATTCCGCGTGTATGTACACGCCGTTAAAAATGTCCGAGCGAAATGAAGCGATCTGGTGAGCGATATTTTTTTTTTCCCTTGGATAGTAAGGGAAGACTCATAAATGGTATTAACCCCAGTGACGATTAGGTTTAGGGATGGGGTTGGGGTATAGGTCATATATTTATACAGTAATGTAACGTTAACTCAACGGTGTTCATAAACACGCTGAAAAACGATTATGGAAAAATGGATTTCCAAAAATGGAAATTTCAAATTGGCGTGTCATTGGCGAAAATGAAAGAACATATTTGGCTTAAGGTTTCAAAATAATATTTCAACAAAACAACATTGGACCACATTATCAATGTAAGGAGAAAAAAACAAAACGATTAGCATTTTGATTTTTGGTTGAACTATCCCTTGATTGCCTGAAATTGTCAGTTTTTTCTTTTATAAAAACAAAAACATTACTGCCAAGGAATAACAAAAAAGACATCACAGCCAAGTACGGTAATAATTGCCATGTTTGTGGTCCCTGGTTAGATTTATGTCTAGAAAGATTTGCCTGTGCCTGTTCTGCATACAGGACTATTATATCTCGGGGGTGATTGTGTTGCTATCACAAAAGCTTCTCTGCTCGATTGTTCTGTTTGGAAGTTGGAGGGCTGCCCGTGGCCTTTTTTTATTACTCAGGCAACTCCAACTATCAGCTCCATTTTCCTCTTCCTGCTTTTTTCCTGTCAGACACTGAGACAAGTCACTCCAATGTAACAATGAGGGTGATTTCATTTGACTTATCACACACACTAACGGCTAAACCAGCTGCCCGGACTTTAATCCAATGCACTTCCTGCAATGGATTTCCTAAAACAGGCAGTAAACAGGCTGAAACTATGCTGTCATTTCTTGAGAGCAGCAAAAACATTTCAAATTGATTATTTTACCTGTTGCCCATACGTCCCACTGGACCACGAAGAAAGCAGGCCTGCCATAATAGCACACCAACCTCCACGTTCCCCCAATGCAAATCATGAGACAATGGTGTTAATTCAGCCATGTGATCGCTGAATACCGCAGGGGCATTAAGACAGGAAACCATACGGACGTGTAGCGTTGGCATACTTCTGAGGGGGGAAAAAAATAGCCCACATGGTTTGGGAAATGCTCTTTTATTCATACTACTGTCCTTCGTTCTCCCGAAGGTTAACACGTAGCCATTACTTCTATTGTATTGCGAATGAGAGAAAATAAGTCACACTGCTCTTAAGGGATTTTCCTTTCTCCATTAACCATTCTTTTTCATGAGGGGCTAAATCATTGACATCGCTTTAGGCTTTCTGGTCAACACGGTTGAATATAAAAGACTGGAGATTAATTCAGCAATCTGTGACATCATTGTGTGAATAATTCATTCTGAAGGCCAGATAAGAAATGATCTGGGTGGAAATTAATAGCGCTTATTTAATAACATTCTCCCACGGATTCTCGGCACTACATGACGACGGCGCTGGAGTAGCGGAAAGCGGGTTCAAAAATCAAGGCGGATGATTCATTCGCACTCCTCTGGTAGTTGAGTTTGATGGATCATTCTTAAAAGCATCGTCGCTAATCTTCGGCTCCTCTTTTTTTAGGTTATTCACAGATCAGTGAGTTTTCCGGCTAATCCGGGTTTTGATGCTCCCCTGTCTGTGTACATGGTATTCATCATATCTTGACAAGAGGAGTCCTTCAGACAACAAATAACCTTCAGTAAGGGGACGTGAGCAGTAGATGTGCAGTTATTTTGGATATGTATCACAGAGTGGTAAGAACACAGCAGGAGATGAATGGTGTCCTTGTTGGCAGTGGGAATGGACCCCTTTTTCGGTTCCTCTGAATAATCATTCTGAACCCTAGCCATGCCTTCGACAACTTAATCAGACAGCCTACTACCTGTAAAGTGGTTGGGCTGATTTGATTGCCATTTTTATTGGATCTCCCGCCCATAAATCAAAGCAATGGGGACGGTTCTACAGACATGACCACTTGTCATTCGCTAGTAGCCTTGGAAACATTGTTGCGGGAGTTGTGCAACTGTCAGAGGGGTAAATCAGACTTTGGAAATGTTGCCCCTTCGCCAGAAGAGCGTTATGGTTAGAGTAAATCATCTTGAAAATTGATGTCACTTTGCCAAAGTGGTTCACCTATCCCTCGATGGGGCTCTGTCATCCTGTGTCAATGTCAGCACTTTCATCTTACTTTCGAAAAAGTGTCTTTTCCACATGATGGGCGACTAAGGGATCGCTAAACTGCAGAGGAGAACTTTTCGGGAACAACACTCTTTAGAGCTTCTCAAATTTCATCCCTAAAGGAGCGGTGTAGCAACAAAAAAAAAAAAAAAAATTATTTTATTCAACGTTCCAAACCCAAATGCTGTATTTTTTTTTCTATGGTGTAAAAAAGCTGAAATTTTGAATAAAGTTAAGAAAAAAAAAAAAAAACTTTGGCCCCAAATAATCTGTAACCCTCAGCAAACAAATTTAGGTTCTAGGAACATTCTGGGAACATTAGTTTTTGGTCGTTTTGGTTTTTGGTTAGTTTTAGTTTTCCAGATCGTTCCTAGAACTTTCCCTTAAGGTTAAGGGTACGTTCCCAGAACATTCTCCTTACGTTATAAAAATGGAACCTAAAACTAACCTACATGGAACATTCCTATAACGTTCTTGTTTGGCTCCCAAATAATAACCTCATGGGACCATTCGGGAACAATAGGGGAACGTTCTGTGTTTGCTGGGCCAGCAGTATTTGCGTCCACACAAATTACACACACAAACACACCGACAAAAACAGTATCTCCAAAATTATGATTATTTTAATTTTTGGGTGAACTATCCCTTTAAGAAAACAAGATATGAAACTGTCAGATTTTTTTTTATTGTATAAAAACAAAACAAAAAAAAGGTTTACACACTCCTACACTTTTTCTACAATCTTTTTGAATGCCATTATGCACTGAAAAATATGTCAGATTACGGAAGCAAAATTGAACGTAAAGGGCAAGTCATGGTGACTATTATAATATTAATTTAAAAAAAACACTAACTCCATAAAACGAATAAAAAAGTATTAAAATATCAAAGGGGCTCTATTGAGATGTCCATTCCGGTAGTGTGTCAAAAGTGAGAGCGCTAATGATATGCTAAGGATTGAAAATTACCATCTCGGATATGTCTAAACCAGTAAACTGGTAAACAAGCCTCCTGTTAGGAACAGGGATGATTTGAATCAACAAGGGTGAACAGATATGGATACTCCCTGCATTAGTGTTAATAGGAATAGATTATGGAGGGATTTGGCGATGTGACCTTCAGTGTACTAATTGAAATAGTATTCAGAGTCAGCAGTGGAGTAATCAAGTTAAACACAGAATCATAAATCATCATGAGAAGCCCTGTCACAACTAAGCCATTAGCCCCCTGTTTTTCATCCACACACCCTCATGGAAATATCTGCCACGCCGCTCCGTAGGTTAATAGGAACAGAAATGGCATTTAAAGTCTATTTGGATCAAATGTACTGTGCGCCTGAAAGTAGAACTTCGCTAATTTGCAGGTAATATGAATTGATGTGGTTATGGTATGGGATACTTGAGCAGACAGTGGAGTTGGACTTGGGACTGCTGGGAGTTCAGACACAAACCATGCAGTTCATTTCGACTTTAGCATACAGGATTCAACAGGTCGTCCTGCATTAAAAAAGAAAAGGATTTTGAAACTGACAAATGATGAAATAAAAATATTTGGTAGTCATTATGTATTAAAGTCAGCATAAAACGGAAGTTGCAACAGTCGTTCTGAGTACTCGAATCGGAGTGAAACAGCTTCTCGAACAAGAAAAAATGTAGGGCGGGGCTTGATGTTGTTTTTCGGGAATTGATTGGATTGTTGTGGTTTGCAATTGCTGTGATCTTATGTTCTTTTGATTAAAGAGGGTATTCAAATTAAAAAATAATAACCTGCAAGGATAAATCATGTTTCATGAATACTACAATATTCAATTAATTCCAAGAAGTTTCAATTTAGAATTCATTATGACTTTAAATAAAATATTGTACATGTACATTCGGTTTAAACAACGTACTGTACACTGTACAGTTTTCCCAAACTGGGGTTCATGATGGAACTGCAGCAGGGTTTTGAGTTAATAAAAAAGCTAATAATAATAGTAATAGATAAAAGACGATGAAAATAAGACACTTAAAGGGATACCACTTTTTTTTTTTTTTTTTTTTTGGAAATAGGGTCATTTCACCATTCCCCCAGAGTAAAACAGTTGGGTTTTACCGTTTTCTAATGTATTCAGAGTTTATATATATATATATATATATATATATATATATATATATATTTAGAAGAATATCAGTAACCAGACAGTTTCTGGTCTCATTGACTTCCATAGTAGGAAAAAAATAAACTATGGAAGTCACTGAGACCATATACTATCCAACCCGATCTCACGGGAATTCGTACGAATTTTACGAGGTGGCTAATTCGTAACAATTTGTACGACCTCACTCGTACGAATTAGTACGATTTAGCTAAATCGTACATATTTTACGAATTAGCCAATTACGAATGACGAATGACCTACCCCTGACCCCGCCCCTAAACATAACCGTCACGTGGGTTTAAACAAATCGTACAAATTTGTACGAGTGAGGTCGTATGAATTAGTACGAATTAGCCACTTTTGAATCACTCGTACGAATTCGTACGAATTGGTCGTGAGATAGGGTAGAACTGTCTGGTTACTGATATTCTTCTAAATATAAAAAAAAAAAACGGCTGAATACATTCGAAAACGGTAAAACCCAACTGTTTAACTCTGGGGGAGTGGTAAAAAGAGCCTATTTCCAAAAAAAAGTGGAGTATCCCTTTAATAAAAAAGATGACATTTTTGTTTACCTGCAAGTTGTTGAAATATGTTTGGCTGACAAAACCTGTTTTGGAATCTCTGCACTAAAGAAAGCAAATCCATCGGAGAGAGGCAGGTCTGGCTAAATAAACTATGACGTTCAGCGTTTGTGGTCACTTGTGCCAAACCTAATGCATATATAGCAAAACTCTGTGATTCTGGGTGGTTTGTCAAACTTCCTCTAACATCTTTATCGATATCAACAAGTACTCTCCAAGCAAATAGCTTTTTAATTGTTGCAAAATGAGTGAATTAGATACTAAACAGTCGGTTAGCGTCAATGAAACGTCTTTCACAGAACAGTGACCACCAAACTTGCCAGAACTCTGATAAGAGGTTGAACTAGAATGCTTACATGGCATTAATCAAACAGCTACGTCTAATTAAACGGGTTTAAAACACGGCTTTTTTCTAAATGTTGCTCAGGTATTGCAATAATTTTTGATCACCCAAGCCTGGAAGACAAATAATTAGAACTGCCAAACCATTCTGATGAGTGATGTCAGCAGCTCGGAGTGACCTTCCCACTGCTAATTAATTTTCATCCCGAGAAAAAAAAGACCCTGTTGTTGCACATTATTAATTGAGTTCATGAAAAGATGCGGCTGATTAATTTTTGTTGATAATACTTGTCATTCCAGGGAGCGTTGGTGATCATTTTATGGCTTTTTGTTTTAACGTTCCTCAAAGTTAGTCCGAGTCATCTGCAGTGCGATTAATTTGTTCCAAAGCCAGAATCACTGGGCGAACTGCCTTTCGAGTTCATCAGAAATGTGTTGCTTTGCTTTTGAAGTGTATTTACTGTATGCCAGATAAAAGCAATGAGTTACTGGTCTGCCAGCCAGGTCATATCAGAATCAATGACAAGTAAAAAAAGATCACGGAAGCGGTCAAAATCACTTATCTTGTGTTAAAAACTGCAACATTTGCATATACTCAACTTTTTGTGAAACTCTGAAGTATAGCAAGTCACTTTACCTTACATTAGCTGTGAGGAAAAGTTAGTGAACCTTTTTGAATTATCTGGAATTCGGCTGAATTGGCAATAATTTCCAATTACTTCCATGCAAGCTGCCAATATCATAAAGCTGTACATATTTCTATAAAGCTCTATCTATAATAAAGCTATATTTTCCTGTCACAGATCACTATAGCAAAATGGCTAGTAAAACATTTTTCTATGATCTTGATTGTTTAAATCATGTGGCACAAATAAAATCCATAGAGGAGCATATAGCTCCAGACATAAGCACCACAGTGAACCAGAGAATGCAGGTTCAAGTCTGGATTGATTTTTATGACCCGATCCCCCTTTCTCTTATTAATTTCCTGTTCAGTCTAAATCAATATGTGAGGTATAAAAAGCCTTCCAAAATAAATGAAAAATAAGATCAACTTAGTAAAAAAAAGATCAAGTGACACTTGAAAAGCCATTCATAGAAAAGGAGAATTCCACAAGACACAAACTTTCTTTCACAGCAGCATGGTGTCATCATAATCGTCTCATAATGTTGTGGGTTGTAGGCACTCACAGAAATATTAGAGTTCTCAGGAGGCCTTTCTCCATATAAAATGAGTCCCCTGCTCAGAAGGGCTGCTATTCTTTGATAAGGTATAGCTGCAGAATGTTGTAAAGAAAACCATTATGAATTGATAATACTGAGCGCAGACAGAAAAGTCATTTATCTGAAACGTCTCACAATTGTCTGTGAAATGCAAGATGTCATTGAGCTGGTGAAAATGTGTCCCCTAATGAATATTCTGACAATTTCCAAGCATCGTGTTTGACGGTATAAATTTGAATAGCATAGGTTGTCATTGTTGTAAAATTACATAAATAGAACAGTAATTATACAGGAGAACTGTTATATTTCACTGCTTTATGTTATTATGCTTGGCATAATAAAACAATACTTGAGGACTAATAAACAGAATTCTCTATGTAATTTCTATAGCGACATACTGTTTACAGTTAACAACACTGGCCTTAGTCTGAAGTCTTAAAAGTGCTCCGAATATGATGATTTAAACTGGATAAATATTCTTTAATTAAGCCTCATGTGAATTAATAACACCTCAGTTGGAGGGAAACATAGACTTTATGGCTTTACAATATTAATCCACTGGTTTGTGGTTTACCTTAATTGTCATTCCCAGAGAAGCTTAAAACACAACAACATGCATTCAAAATACTTGTTGTAAGGGGGGACGCTTCCTTGGTTCTGGAAATCCCAATGTGTTTTTCCTCAAAAAAGCATATAGTATTGTTTGCAAACTCAGTTCTCATTGTCAGTCTGTCCTGTAAGTTTGGGAAAGAATCAATTTCTCTGTAGAAAAAAAAAATCAATAAACCCGCTGTTGCACAATGCATTAAAACAACTGAAAGCACAGAATTAAAAACGACTTTAACTATAGCAAATACACAAATTATTAAAAAGTAAAGTAATGAAATCACATACTCACATATAATGCTGATGTCTTTATTTGACAGTTTCGCAGATTTTGTAAATGTATCTCTATCTAAATACAACAGTTATAAAAGTTGTGTTAACTATGACTTATAAAAAAAGAGAATTTTCATTTATAATTAGTTTTATATAAAATAATAAATGTCTATAGTTCTATTTAAAAAAAAAACACACACACACACAGTCTCACTCTAAACAGTCAAGACTTTGAAATGCTAAAGAGCTGAAAAAAGGAATATAAGTATTGGCGAGCAATCTAAGAATCTAAACAGAGGGGGTATCAGGGGATTAATGACTGATTGCCATTCATCTCTTAACCTGAAGGAGATCGGCTGCTTGAATCGGTGAGCATATGGACAGTGCATCTGTTTTTGTGGCGACTTGAGCGATTCTACGTCGAGTACAAAACTAGGATTCTGTCCAAATCAAGAGTAAGTTGTCCCCACCTGATAAATGGTGTATGCTTTCCAGATTGCATTTTTAACCATTTAAACTCAATGAATCACTAGTGTTCAAAGATAATGTTTCAAGTTTTTGTGGGCTTGAAGTGTGGGCACATTAAAAAAAAAAAAAAAAACACTAGCAACAACAGCACCACCACATATTTTCAAAGGCTGCTTCCAGTTAGCAATGTGTGTGTCTTTGGAAACATTAATTAAACATTTAAATTCATTCATTCACTCAGAAAAAAAAAAATAAAAAAAAATAACCATTTTCATTTTTCTCTTCTAACATAAGTCCCAGGACAAACTTGAGCTTTCTCCAAAACAATAATAGCTTTCAGCACCACCCACTGGTAAGAAATGTCCCATATAAATACTTTGCCCAACAGGACTGTGGAGTCACTCTGAAATGATATTCTCACAAGACTGTGACCCCCTGTCATTTCACCTCTCACTCACCCCATCAGAGAGCATTCAATCATCTGTAATTGTGATCACACATCACCCTTACAAAACAACTGCTGCAAATGCAATCTATAACTGGACCCGAAGAGGGGAATGGAAATCCCATTCCTGGGAGCTCTAAAACAAACAATGTGTTAGTCCTATCAGTAACCTCTATCCTGAGAGGACAAGGTTAACATCGACACTCTGTGAATTGGTGCAACCCAAAATAACAATCGCACCGAACAACACAATCAAAGCATTCCCGCTTTCCCTCATTGTTTAATTTTCTGTTTTTTATCTGCGATATCTCCCAGCGTGCTCTTATCTTTGACCCTCAGCTTGTAGCTTTGTGGCGGCTTCCCTTTTAGATGGCTGATGACCTTGGGAGGGATGTCATTAAACCCTGACCCATTTGATGATCCCCTCATGTGGAATACATATGCCAAACGGGAGCTGCTTTCACGCAGCAGGGGTGACGTGAAATCCTTACAAAAATATGACTTGACACACTTTATCAAATGGGGAAAGATGAAGACAAAACAGCTGCTGCTGCTGTCGTAAGCAATCTGACCGTGATTGAATAAAAGTGTCAAGAAAAGGGCCGCTTGATGGTCTTTTGTTCTTTCCCATCCAGGTTGATGTTAGTTTGAGCTGTCAGGAGGGAATCACAGCTGTGTGATTTATCAATACTCCAGTGACCTTGCAGCCGCCGGAGGATGAGAGCGCAGCGCCCCCCCTGTTTGAAATCTTGCTGAATGCCCAGAAACTATCCACATTTTGGGTCTGCATGCCAAGTGGCACATCAGCCAAAGAAGAAGCGAGAAGAAGCGAGTTTGCTTGCGGATTTCTTTGAGATTTGCAAAACACTCAAAGTAAGAAAGAAAAAAAGATGAAAGAACAACAGTTTTTGCACAGCATTATTTTAGCTATGAATATACTATCGTTCATACATTCATGCTAATTTATACAACTTAAGTGTATGAGTGTATTATAGAAGTGTATATAGAATGTTTTTTTTTTTTTTTTTTTTTTTATGCATTGAGCCATATCCAATTCAGTAGCACTTATACACTTACATACACTTTCCATTTTATATTCTGAAGGTTTTCTTATATTCTGAGTGGAATTAATCTGTATTATACAGAATTTTATTTAAAAATATGGTGATCCCCATATTTAGATAGATGGTGGCCCAGTTGCATAATTGGTTATTATCGTTCTTTACATATTGAATTACATTCAATAATTCTTGTTGAATATATTTTATGAGCTTCTATGTAAATTGTTTTAATGTATGTATAAGTATTGTTGATAGTCTGAATGTATTTTATCGGTTATTACATCTGCCCAGTGACTACAGTTGAAAATTAGCCAAGATGGCTAAACTGGCACATTTACGCAAGCGTTTATTAATGTGCATGGTCCCTGTAACTTTAAACTGATTAAATAAATAAATAAAAAATCGTGAAAAAAAAGTGTTAGCGCATATTTAAATGTAGCATTTCAGAAAACTTGTAATACAAACAAATTGTATTAAAAGTAATGATTTGTCAACTGGGGAAAGTTTGGTGATATCTATTTTCTTTAACTACATTTTTAACCCCATTCACCTGTAGTGTCTTGGCTTAACTTTAAATAATTTATTAATCACTTTAATAAATAGAATTAGCTTTAATGTAGTGTTATCATAAAAAAGATGATTGTATACTGTATACTGTATCAAACAGTTTTTTTACAGCATGCAAACCCTACATACTACACCCATTTTATTCAGAGAAACAAACACAGACTATTTAATATGATCATCCTGCTGCTATTTTTTTATTGTCTTTCCTATTCTGATGAATGTGTCTTTTTTTTTTTTTTTTCAAAGGACAAGCATTGTTATGATGAACCAGATGTTATACCAGCATTGCACATTCATTACTCCCATAAACCCATCTGTGGAATAGATTTTATGCAAATTTTTCTCAGGGATCTGCATAAATAAAGTTCTAATTAATACCTCTGAAGAAACCTCTATACTGTTTGATACTAAAGTGTTCTTAATTATGAAGGGAAAGGTAAGATGCCCCTAGGTAAAACTCAACAAATGGATAGCGATCAAGAAACATGGTGAGATTTGCACTCCGGACCTTTTGTTCTTATGTAGTGGAATAATAATTAAAATAATGCCACCTAATGTATGACCTGCTGTGATCATTTCTCATTGGATGGCTATTGGATAGATTACTGCTCACAATATACTAGCCTGCGTGTTTAAATAGTGTGTAAGATGCTTAAACTGAGGGGAGAAATACAGTATTTATATAACTTATATCTGCCACACAAATATATTTTTGTCTATGCCAGATAAGGTTTAATTTATTTAAATATATAATATACACTCACCTAAAGGATTATTAGGAATCAATTTACCAATATCTATTTAATACAATTATCTAATCAACCATTCACATGGCAGTTGCTTCAATGCATTTAGGGGTGTGGTCCTGGTCAAGACAATCTCCTGAACTCCAAACTGAATGTCAGAATGGGAAAGAAAGGTGATTTAAGCAATTTTGAGCGTGGCATGGTTGATGGTGCCAGACAGGCTGGTCTGAGTATTTCACAATCTGCTCAGTTACTGGGATTTTCCATTTCTAGGGTTTACAAAGAATGGTATGAAAAGGGAAAACATCCAGTATGCGGCAGTCCTGTGGGCGAAAATGCCTTGTTGATGCCAGAGGTCAGAGGAGAATGGGCCGACTGATTCAAGCTGATAGAAGAGCAAATTTGACTGAAATAACCACTCGTTACAACCGAGGTATGTAGCAAAGCATTTGTGAAGCCGCAACAAGCACAACCTTGAGGCGGATGGGCTACAACAGCAAAAGACCCCACCGGGTACCACTCATCTCCACTACAAAAAGGAAAAAGAGGCTACAATTTGCAAGAGCTCACCAAAATTGGACAGTTGAAGACTGGAAAAATGTTGCCTGCTCTGATGAGTCTCGATTTCTGTTGAGACATTCAGATGGTAGAGTCAGAATTTGGCGTAAACAGAATGAGAACATGGATCCATCATGCCTTGTTACCACTCTGCAGGCTGCTGGTGGTGGTGTAATGATTTGGGGGATGTTTTCTTGGCACACATTGATTAAATGCCAAGGCCTACCTGAGCATTGTTTCTGACCATGTCCATCCCTTTATGGTCATCATGTACCGATCCTCTGATGGCTACTTCCAACAGGATAATGAACCATGTCACAAAGCTTGAATCATTTCAAAATGGTTTCTTGAACATGACAATGAGTTCACTGTACTAAAATGGCCCCCACAGTCACCAGATCTCAACCCAATAGAGCATCTTTGGGATGTGGTGGAACGGGAGCTTCGTGCCCTGGATGTGCATCTCACAAATCTCCATCAACTGCAAGATGCTATCCTATCAATATGGGCCAACGTCCCTAAAGAATGCTTTCAGCACCTTGTTGAATCAATGCCACATAGAATTAAGGCAGTTCTGAAGGTGAAAGGGGGTCAAAAACACAGTATTAGTATTTAGTATGGTGTTCATAATAATCCTTTAGTTGAGTGTGTGTGTATATATGCAGAAATGATGGCTTAAGTGTCTAAATACATACAGTGAATCTAAGAAGTGTGTCATATATATATCTGATTGCACTCAATTCCGAACAATTTCCCAGGGTACACTGGGAAGTCTATTTAAAGAGGTATTTGTATCAATACTTCTCAAAAAACCTAATTCATTTTCCCCTTAATTCACTAGGAATGCACACCATGTTTAACCAGATGCCTTTGGAGCAGTGCATTGATTGGCAGGTCTGTTTTTTCAACAGACACTGATGACTTTAATGGTGAAGGTGCCCCTTTGTTCAGATTTTATTGACTTGAGCCAGAAGAGGCTTAGCTTTATCATAGTATTCCACATCAGTTTCAGGGCTTAACCAGCGCATTTCACATGACAGTGAATAATACTGTTGGTCAAATAATTCATTAGCACAACAATAAAGAGAATAATAATGGGCAAATCTGTGCGTGTACTTGAAGCCGAAAAGAGACGAGTGAAGGAAAGGGAGGGGTATCTAACGGAGGCTAATAGAGACAGCTTTGTCGTGTGATTAGTGGTCTGCTCTGAAGGAATCTGGCCAATGACTAAACAGGAGGAGGTGTGGACAGATCAGCTAATGGCTGGGAATGTGGTGGCTGAAGAGATACCAGTAACTTTTTTACTCTCTCATACTTCAGCTTGTAATGTTTTTTTATTCATCATGGCCTGGTTTCACAGACAGGGTTTAGATTAAGCCAGGATTAGGCCATAGTTCGATTAGGACATTTAAGAAGCTTTTATAAAGTGTCTCGGAAAAACTTGAGACAAAATGGCAACAATGGCACTGACATAACAAAACAATGGCACTGACATATTTTAAGATATACGTATCAATGCCAGTAACTGCTCTCAGTTGAAACAGCTCAAACAGTCTGGGAATAGGCTTAAGCCTTGTCTGTGAAACCAGGCGAAATTATTTAAACCAAAATAGAGCTTCTAAAATATGTTCATAAGTAGAAGTGAAAGAGGGATATTCTCATGGATAGACATCATAGATATTCTGAGTACCAAAATCATAAAAAATATATACAATATAGTAGCCCAAAAAACATTTTTGGATGCTTAAATTAACACCACTTCATTAGAATTACAACGCCAAACCAAGAAGCATCCGTTTTAAGAAAAATAACCCACTTTTCCAGGAAAAAAAAAAATATGGATCCACAATGTCAGCCGATGTTAGATTTTTTTTTAATATTATATTTTGAATTCTCATTTTTCTTACTTTTGCATTACCTAACGATCACTTCAAATATTTATTTAAAGAAAACTAATTACTAATTTAAGTGTAATCTTTAGCAAAATAATATATATTTTTTATACAGTACATTATAATGTTGTGATGCCTAAATTCACTTGCAGCATGATTAATGATTAATATTAACTTGCAGCAAAATGATTAATATTAGTCATTAGTGCTTCTATTTTCAAGTGTTTCAAATTTGAATATCATTCATCTTATCAGTCATAACATGAACAGAATTATTGACTTAACAGTATTGGTGTATCCCTAAACCGTTGGGTTTTAAATCGTACAACAATAGATTTAGTTTAAGCCTTGCCAGTTTCACAGGCAAGGCTTAAACTAAACTGCATGTTTGAGCTGTTTTAACTGAAAGCAAATTGTACTAACATATCTTCAAATATCACAGTGGCTTTGTTTTGCCTAAAGATCATCAGTAATGTTTATAAAAGCTACTTAAATCATTGTATTCACTAAGGCCTACACCTGGCTTAATCTAAGCACTGTCTGTGAAACAAGGCAATACTGTTTAAAATTGAGACATATATATATATATATATATATATATATATATATATATATATATATATATATATATATATATATATATATATATATGTGTGTGTGTGTGTGTGTGTGTGTGTGTGTGTGTGTGTGTGTGGTTCCTCTACTAGGACACCTGTGTGAACTTGAAGGGATCTGACAGCTGGTTAAAAGTAATTGCAAAAATGTCTGAGAAAGACAGTCCTGAGAAAATCATTTGTTTGCAGATGCCATTTGGCTGAATAAAAGAATTAAAATGAATGTAATTCAAGAATGTCTTATTTGTCTAAATACTTTTTGGGGGCAGTGTATTTCAACACATAACATCTGTTCTGTAGAGTATTTTTTCCTGCTCCCCTCCAATCTCACAGCTGAATAGAGGCATAATGATCTGAGTCTTCAGTGAATATTACAGCATTATAATCTTATTCGTTTGATGCAGCAATTGGACAGATGTTCTCTTTTGATTTGACGCTTTTTTTGGTTACAAAAAGTCCTCCTCCATGAGGCTTACAAATATTTACCCATGTAGCAGCGTGAAACTCGTTATCCCGCGTAGATAAGCTTTGTATGTTTGTGCAAAGCATTGCTATGGCGTTCCTTAATTGCTTCAAACATACAAACCGCTCAAAGACATAAATGCATTGTTTTGAAACAATGTGTTAGTGATAAGCGCACAAATTTAGCTCACTGTTTCAACAATTCAATTATGAAACTTTCTCAAGTGGGTATCAGTGTGGCAGAGTGGAATTCAATGAAGATTTAGATGACTTTAATGGTGGTTTTCTTATGTTTAAATTAAATTGTACGTTTTGTACAATGGAAAATGTACGTTGTGTTGTGTTCATAAACGTTCAAAAAAAAAAAGTGTAAACAAAATTTTGTTTGTTTTTTAATAATTTTGTTCTGCATGGGGAATAAAAATGGCAATTAATAGTCCATTTGCACATTTCATAAAATTCCAGGCACAAACCTCGTAAAAACAGCTCTATCTTAGGTACCTTGCTAATAAAATCTTAGAGACCAGAATATCACTACAAGACAACAACTTGTTCCTTTGAATTTGGATACACTTGAATTCCCATATCATTATGT
Source organism: Pimephales promelas (assembly GCF_988280905.1). Classification (NCBI taxonomy): domain Eukaryota; kingdom Metazoa; phylum Chordata; class Actinopteri; order Cypriniformes; family Leuciscidae; genus Pimephales; species Pimephales promelas. Next base: position 20,317,769 of record NC_142775.1, read on the forward strand.
TCATTCCAGTGTTCAACAAAAAAGCAGCTTCTGCTCTCTCTCTCGCTCTTTATTTCTTTTTTTTTTTTTTGAACAAGGAATGGGTTGTCTAAGAGAACACCTGTAAGAAACAGAGGCGTACCTGATCCAACCGTCCCGACCAAGTCAATAAGCAATTATTTCAACTGAAGATCCACCACTGTCCACATCAAACGCTCTGCATTCCTTTGGCAGATTAGCCCAAATTATCTTTTATTATTTTGGCCTGCATGGACGAATTGAACTCTATCTGGTCCACATTGCGATGAAATTTGAGACAGCTTGAATGGCAGTGGTATGTTTGGAGTTTGGATAATACTTACCTTTTATGAAAGGGCCAACGGCAGCAGGAGATTAATAACTGAACACTGAGTGCCTTTCACTGATACCATCCCTCTGGTCGTCTTGTAAAATCCTGTTGAGAGGTTAAATTAAATTGCTGTAATAAATGTTTGGTTTCAGCCACGCTGTATCATTGAAAATCAAACAAACACCGACAGGCTTCTGTGCGATGAGGATCAGTGAGAGAAAATGAATAGATGAGGAGTGGAGGGGCATGTAGGGAAAGATTATGTACATTTGAAACAGACTTGTCTTCACTTAAACATTAATTAAATTGGAGCTAGAGAAACAATTATATTGATGAATGTTTTTGAAGCTACTGTAATTAAATTAATCCATTTAATTAACAAATTATATTGAACTTTTCCTCAGAGAGCAACATTAGTCTTGTGTTCTCTCTTACAAACAAGCAAAAAATAATGTTGTGGAAATGATTGCAAAGAACAGAAGGAAATTAAACTGTGTCAGATACAATGCAGAGACAAAGACAAACCGATGAAGTGTGTATTGTCTTCTGTTGTAACACAATCACGGATGATTGTGACGCACGGGGGAAAACATAATTGGATGAAAACTTTTTCATACCTTAATGGGCTACTCTGGAGAGATCTGGTTCCCTCATTTGCAAATTAAATTTGATAGCATTCTGACAGTACATCGCAGCCCCATAAATATATTTAAATCACTAAATTATTACAACAGCTAACATTATGCTTAAATAAGCAGTTCAAATACTTTAGAAGGCTCACACTTGGATTCATTATTGTGTAGGCCTACTGCATCAAGAAAATTAATTAATATAACATTCTATATTTTAGAACTATACTGTAATACTACACTGGCTCATACAGCATGTACATATTGTTGTTGTTGTTGTTACTATTAGTATTATTAATAATACAAATAAATAACAGAATACAATTTATCAGAATAGAATATGATCCTTTTAATAGCAGAAAGTGTTTTTTATCCATGAGATAGATCTCAGATGATTCTTTGTTTTACGACTAAACAATGCCATCTAGGGGCATCAGGCTGAACTACAGTGAGATTGCCAACTCTGACAAAACCCAGATCAAACCAAGATCGGCCTAGTTCAAATGTTCACGATTTCATGTCATCAAAAAAAAAACAATGGCAGACAAAAGCCATTGTGCTATATGTAGGCTAAATCTAGGCGGTATTAATCAACATTTCGGCACACAATAATCCCAAAAGTGACAAAGCAAACATCGTAGAAACACAAACTGCGACGCAGAACTACAAACTTTTCAATAACATAGCAGGTTAAATTAACTCACCCTGCGTGAAGTTTTCTCATTTTGGGTCTCTTTGGATGTTGATTCTTCTCAATCAATTTGGATGTCCGTCGGACCTGTTTAAACAGGAGTTGACCTGATTAACCACTTAGGGAAATGAAGGGAAAGCTATATATCCGTAATAATCTCTCTAATACCTATTGTCGTAGAATCCCGAAACACACTGTTCTGTGAAAGGAAAATCAATGGAGTAATGCGCTGATTTAACTGTTTTGTGTAAGCTAAGCTTAATCTTCCTCATATTTATATTACATATTTACTGTAAAGTGTTTTAAAATATTTGGTGTTTACTATTATTATTATTGTTGTAACTTATTTTAGGCCCATATTTCACACTTCAGTGAGTTGATGACGTCATGGCCGTGATTGGATTGGCGCACGTCGCTTTTTTCAATGATATGCAAACGTCAACTCTTCCTTTAGTATGATCAACTTTTAATGATTTAACAGAGACATTTTTATGAATTTCTTAACTCATGCTTAAATAGATTCATTATTTTTCTCTTTTTTTGTATATTTATTTATTGTTATCACATAATAGCTACATTGTGTAATTCACAAATTCCATGCAACCAAATTGAGAAATGAGTCTAACATAGTGTGTGGTACAGAGAAAGATCAAACGAGTAGAGTTTAGCATACAAATCTCCTTTTCAAAAGCCTAAGATTGACTCTCAAAACAGCTTTTGCCCTAATTGCACTCAGGGTACATGCTGTATTTCTGATGATTGCAAAAGGCTCTTTGATACTTCTGCTAAGCCAACATATTTGTTTGTTTTTTTGTTTTTGTTTTTTGCTATTCTACTTATGTTATTTCTACAGTGTACAGTTTTTTACTGTATTTTCTTATAGAGTGGTGTAAATAAGTTTGGACACCAATGGACAATGGACATGGACACCCACCAAAAGAGGAATAAAAAATAATCTTTGGGAAATTGATCTTAATGCCTTAATTAAAAAATGTTACATGTTAAATTTCCATAGAGTCAGGCAGAATTTTATTTTTAAAGGCCAGTTATTTCATGGATCCAGGATAAAGTTCCCTTGGCCTTTGGGATCAAAATAGACCCACATCATCACACTAGCTTGGCTGCGCCCTCCTACGTACTTCCGCTCAATGAAATGTACTAGAGTCTGGTTGAACCAGGCTATCATCACACACCCTTCACCATGAGATTGGCATGGTTTTATTTCAGCCTAATAGCTGGTTTGATTTGCATTAAAAGAGGATCTTATGGAAAGTACCCCATGCCAATCTAGGTATGGATATTATCCTGGATCCATGAAATAACTTACCTTTAAAAATAAAAATCTCTCTTTGAGAGTAAATAAAAAGACTCTATGGGAATTTAACATAGGGGTGTCCTGCCTTATGCACCTGTATTTTAAGAAAATTGGTGTCCTTGAAGGTTGGATTTTTCCTCGATTTTCTAATTAAGGCATTAAGATCAATTTCCAAAAGATGATTTTTCCCTCTTTTTAGGCAACTTTAGCATGGGTGTCCAAATGTATTCACATAACTGTACATATCTACCGGTAGATTGCGTTTAAACCCATCTGTCCCATTGGTTCCCATCATACCTAAAATTTAACACAAGTACAGAACAAACTACAATGATGTTTAGATGTCTCAGTGGTGCTCTGCACATTTCTTCAAACAGTTTGTACTTGTTTAATCTACATTTCCCATTTTGAGAAATCCTAAACACCCGTGCATGGAAAAAGCCAAAGGTAATTTACACATATCACTCTATCTTTTTTTTTTCTTTTCTGTCTGTGTAGTTCACATGCAATATAAATACATATATTCACATGGATTAAGTTTTATTCAGTACCATCAAGCATTTAATATTATCTTAAATAGCTCTTTCAGTAAGCCACTCGTAATCCCACTCACAATGTGGGCTTCCTGACACACCACACCCTCTAAAACTAAACTACAACTTCATACTTGACTTTACTTTTTTTTTTTTTTAATCACAGAACATAAATGCAAGAGCTGATCAATACAATCCTTTTTCAGAAAACCTGCTCCTGTGCATCATGACAACATTTATTACGAGCTTATGAATGTTATGAATGTGAGGTTAGAACAGAATTTATTCGCATTATACATGGCTGATGTTTTTATATGATTTCAACTTGGAAATTAAAAACAATAAGAATTCACAAACTCAGATTCTCATATTCCTATCTGTGGTAAAAAAAAAAAAAAAAATAGCCACGTGAATTTCACCTTATTAGTCTATGTACAGTAGATGCTTACTTCAGATGCTTTGCATTTTCAAAAGTCTGGCATCTAATTGTCTGAAATATTCGGAGTTATAAATGACGTGCAACATGAATTACTTGCATTCATATGTGGATATCCATGTGCCAACATCAACAGATGCTCCCTGGCTGTTATGATCCTTAAATTCTCTAATGAGCAACAGAGAATACTTGCCTTTGATGTACATTCATGGCATAACTGGAATCAGTGGACCTTGATTTAACATTTGGCAATGAGGCATATTAGCAAAACAAAATGTGTTTACAAATATGTCACTTTCTACAGTATAATCGGAATACATGACATGACAGTATATCAGCAATGAGATGAATGAAATATCAGTTCTCTTACGAGAGGTTCCACGCAGCCCTCGCCCTGACCACGCAGGTTCCACACAGCCCTTCCAGACCACGCAGCCCTCGCCCTGGATTCGGGAGGCTGCGTGCACTGTGAAGCGCTTCTGTTGTCGACCCTGTCGGCTCGACTCGAAGCCTTCACCACGGTTGCTGTCACCCCGCCCTCCAAACCGCACAAGAAGAAGCGCAGTTCTCAGAGGATACCGGAGCCTGAGGTCATGGTGAAGGGCTTGCCAGATTTCATCCCGCCTGGATTGGTCACCCCCTAAGAAGCCAGTGCCCAATAGGCTCGATGGCTGTTTCTTCCACAGCCGCCGCCTACCGCCCGCTTCCAGATATGCTTCTGCCGGAACTTTACGCTGACCTCTTAAAATCGTGGAATGCACCATTCTCCACAAAGTTCCACTCACATGTCTCCTCGGCGCTCTCCCAAGTGGACGGTGCCGCCAAAAGGTTGTACAACACAATCCCCCCCAATGGAGGAGGCGGTCACAGCGCACCTTTGCCCGCTCTCTGAGAGAGGGCGCTCAAAGTCTGCCCTCCCGTCCACAGCCTGCAGGACCACCACAGCCCTTGTCAGCCGTGCCTCGGCTGTGCTTCAGATGGAACTGCTGCGCATGCACCCGCTACAGCACTGGCTGAACGCCCGAGTGCCTCACCAGGTTTGGGCCTCAGGCCGCAGCCCTGGTTAGCTGATGACTGGTGCCAGCAGGGTGTGACAATGGGAGCTGTCTCGCGCCGAAAAGTCATCTCGACGGACGCCTCCAACCAAGGTTGGGGGGCCCCCTTCGAGGGCAGAACGGTCTTTGGCCATGGTCAGACCAAGAGAAACGCTTCCACATAAACTGTCTGGAAATGATAATGATCGAGAACGCGCTCAGGCGCTTCCTCCCATTCATATCCCATCCCATTAACCATGTGCTATTCTGGTCGGACAACATGTCTGTGGTGTACATAAACCGTCAGGGCGGTGTCAGATCCAGGAGTCTCTGCCATCTGACAGAGCACCTCCCGAGCTGACTGAGAGCTGTGCATGTGCCAGGCCACCAAAACGACGGCCCAAACAAGCTATACAGGGACCATGTTCTCCCAGGGGAATGGTCCCTGCACCCCCAGACAGACCAGTTACTGTGGCGCATTTTTGGCAAAGCTAAAGTCGACCTGTTTGCCTCAAAAGACAACGCTCATTGCCTGCTGTTCTTTTCTAAACACAAGGATGCGCTGGCCCAAACCTGGCTCAGTCTCCCTCTTTATGCTTTCCCTCTGGCCTTTCTGTTACCACAGGCAATCAAGAGGATCAGGGAAACGCACCACATGGTGCTCCTTATAGCCCAGCGATGGGAGAATCAAATCTGGTTCCCGGAGCTGATGCGGCTGTCACACACAGCCACTTGGCCGATTCTGGTGAGGAGAGACCTACTTTCTCAAGCCCGCGGCTCAATCTGGCATCCCCATCCAGAGCGCTGGTCACTGCCCGCATGGGTAATCAACGAATACCCATTGTCTTGCCAGAAGGAGTGATGAACACGATTATGCAATCCAGAACTTCCTTTTAAAAAGACGGCTTTACGCTTCTAAATGGTCAGTGTTCTCCAACTGGTGTGCCGATAGAGATCTAGACCCACAAAGATGTGGGGTCCCACGGTTGCTTGGCTTCCTTCAAGAGCTTTTGGATGAGGGTAGGTCCCCATCCACTCTTAAAGTATACGTGGTGGCCGTTGCAGCATTCACTGAGTCGATGCACGGTCAGTCAATCGGAAGAAACAAGCTCGTCATCCGCTTTCGCATCCCCCCTTTCGGTTCCCATGAGGGTTCTTTCATGGGTCCTGGAGGCCCTGAAAGCTTTCCCCTTTGAACCAATAGACTCCGTGGACCTAAAGTACGTCTTGCTCAAAGGCGTTTTTCTGAAAGCTCTGTCATCAGTCAAATGTCTTGAGTTCAGGTCAAATGACTCCAAAGTCATCCTCAGGCAAAGGCACGGCTATGTCCCAAAAGTGTTGGGCACCCCCTTTAGAGTGCCGGACATTTCTCTCTCGGCTCTGCCAACATCCGATAGTGAGGGCGATGTTAATCTCCTCTGCCCTATCAGGGCGCTGAGGGCTTACATTACGCACTCCACCCCTTTCACGCGTTCAGAACACCTTTTTTTTCATTTGGTGGGCGCACCAAGGGTCTCGCCGCCTCGGAACAGAGCCTGTCTAGATGGATGGTGGAAGCTATCGCAACTGCTCAGAAGTCTAGAGGTCTGCAATGCTCCCTGCATTGAGGCACATTCCACTAGAGGCGTGGCCTCGTTGTTGGCATGGTCCAGTGGAATTTCCATTTAAGACATTTGTGAGGCGGCAGACTGGGTCTCTCCATCCACATTTGTTAGGTTTTATAATCTGGAAGTTCCTGCCTTGAAGGCAAGACTTCTGTCAGTTTGAGCGGTGTGTATGTCTTGCCCAGATTTATCATGTGCACTCACAGGTGACTACCTGTGACTACACTCACAGGTTTCTGGCTCTCCTGGTTGAGCCGTACTGTATGGTGAATATTATATGGACCGGCATCGCTGCTCTGTATACCCTATATGTACTAATTAACATGTGCTGGCCCACGCTGCTGGTCACCTATTTCCCACTTATCTATGTTCACCGGAACGTGACATCATGCGCAAGGCTCAGTGGTAGGCCTCAGCAGTTGCCCCAAGGCAGCCAATGGGCACGCAAGATAGCCTGCTCCAGGTCTGCTGGCTGCTGCACTGCGTTGACAACGTATGAAAAATTAAGGATAATTTTTGTGTTCAATATTTCGAGAAAAGATAACTTTACCCGTAGCGTAAGCTAACTTGCGCAATACTTGTTCCCTCTGAGAACTGAGGTTACTTATGTAACCGAGTATGTTTTATGCATATTTGTAAATTCTCAAAATCATAATCAGTATTTTATTATTTACTTATTTATCCTTTTTTGACCAGGAAAGTCCCACTAAGATAAACAAAAGAAGAAAAAAAAATCTTCTTCCATTGGGTTCTGGCCAAGATGGCCGTACCAAAGTTTCACATAACACACAACACATAAAACACACTATTAAAAAAAACAAAACAAAACAAAACAAAAACATAAACAATAAATAATAAGGTGAAATTGTTGGGTGAACTGTCCATTTCAACGTTTATTTTACGAAGAAATATTCATTGAATTCGCTGCAAATGTGAGTCAGAAAACCAGGAAAGTCTAACTAAAAAAATAAAAAATAACATCATAGGTCCATCACATTGTTCCAGTTTCAGTGGTTAGTCCGGCCCCAGAATAATCTCGAAACCTGTCTAACGTGTCTTTGTTTTTCTAATGTACATGTGTTTAGTTTTCAAATGTTTCTGTGGAACAGGACGATACAGGTTCACTTATGAATAATGGGAATGGCCTTTATTTCAACATCACAATTGATTTGTAATGCTAGCACACACTGTATGTTTTACTTGTTGTAACATTGATTTCCTTTCATGATAAAATGAATGAAATGAAATTCAGGCACCTTTTCAGTAATCAGCGACATTTTGATGAATGGGAACTATATGTGGAACCATTCTGCTACAATAATTCAGCCAGGCAAGCAAACATGCTGGTTTAAATTTTGATATTTTTAAAGCATACCAGTTTTTATAATTAATTTTCAACTAGATTTAGAAGTGACATCAAATTTGTATACAAATGCCTTTTTGAAGACTAAGGCATTCCTTGATCATTTATGATCGTGTGCTATTTTAATCAAAACATTCCTGATATTTTTCCCTGGCAGCAACTTTGTCTGCTTCAACACTTCTCCTAGCATGTTGGCATAGAACACGCAATCCACACAGGCAGCTGCAGTACAGTCAAGCAGTTTTGCATACCAGCACATATGGCCCAAAGCACAGAGAGAGAGAGAGAGAGATTCACATAAATGTGAATTAACCCATTCCCTGAAAATCCATACTGAATTCACAGGGATTAAGGACTTTATCAGTCTATACCAAAGAATAGTTTTGGTTGTGTGGCTTATCTGGTCTGATTATCTTCAGGTGTAGTTGGGGAAACAGTGTCATATTAATAACAATAAGATGATAAGGATATTATTTGAACATTTTGGTAAATAATTTCAAACTTTGAGTTTCATTTTATTTATATACTATAAAACTGAAAATAAAATATAAAAAGTGTTTATAAGGTGAGTGAAAGTTTTTTGTCTCTCTTTTGTCTCTCTTGTAGTTGTTGCGGTTGTTGTTGGTTTTTACATTTAAATAGCTCAAATAGGTTGGTATATTAACACTATAATTTAATGGCATACACATTAGTCACTATAGTGTATATTAATACAACTGGTTGATGTAGTTGCCAGAAATTTACCATACAAATACACATCAACCAGTTGTATTAATATAACAATAAAAACAACAACAACACAAATAATAATTACAATAATAATTAATAATAATAATAATAATATTTTTACATTACCATTGTTTTTTTTCTTTACTAGACTATAACAGATCCTGAAAACCTGTTTTGATGAATTATTAAATGTATGATGGCAAAGCCCCGCCCCGTTTTGAGGCATTGAAACGAGGCAGTTGCGTAATTTGTCTTGTCAAACGCGTAAAAGCGCTTAACATCTCTGGCTGTCTGTCGTGTCTTTTTCATTTGCGGCATATTGAATGACGTGATCTCCAGTTTATTTCAGCGGAGGACATGCGTTATGGGAAACGCTTTGTTGATCAGGATCCACGGCTAGAATAAAACACCTCTAAGAACTGAGCGCGGAATTGAGAAAGGACGATTACAGTGGATTTAATGACAGTCCATCAAAGCATCACATTCTGGTAGAGTGAATCTGCAATCGCATGTTACATTGGTATACGGTGCTGGGTGCCATGCTTTCCGAAATGCCAGTGTTATTTATGCTTTTGATCTAAAGCGTAACATGATCGCTACACAGCTTATTACATTTTATAGTAATGTTTTCTCATGGTGTTCTCCAGTAGCCTACATACTGTATTAAGCATGCTGGATGAATAGTGCTGAACTCTGCTCTGACCTTAATCTGAAAACTCCATAACAGCAGAGCAGCTGTAGGCTCTAAATTCAGATGGAGTATTTCCTAGTTTATGCATAGCAGATAGAGAGAGTGAGAGAGAGGGCTTGCATGGGGGTTCCTTCTTCGGTGTAAGGTAGCAACAAGCCTAGAGTATTTAGACATGCACACAAGCTGACGTGTTGACATAAAAATGACAGGAGTTTGTGTTGATCTTTCAGTTTGAGAGTGTGGATCTACTGTACAGGTAAACATAATAGAAAAAAAGAAGTCAGGCTGAAGATTCATTCCTCTGAACTCATCTTGTAATTATCAGGGATTTCTTCCTTGTTTACTTGAAAGCTTAAAGGATTATGCGAAAGTAATTAAAATGTACAATAAGTGGAGAAAGCTGTCAATTAGGTTTCCCATGTCAATGGCAGTTACTTGGCTGGAAATATACTGTGTTTTGAGCCAATCAGCTGAGTCGTAAATACCATGTGACTAATGTCTGTAGTGTGTCATGACAATGTTGATGGGGAACATAAGAACTCACACAGTCCCAAAACCTTCACTGAGTGACTGAACTGAACTGCGATGTGAAAGACGACAGATGTTTTGTAAGCTTTTAAAAGTCCTCAAAAAAGAATTGGACATTGGTAAAAACTATAATCTTATGTATTTACAATTTTGGTAGACTACAACTAGGTTACAGTATCCACCAGCTATGGCTATGCCAAGCTGATACATCTTTATTAACACAATTTCAAGGATTATTGTTGGATATGGTTGAACAAACTTGTTTCTTTTCATGTATTTTATGTACAATTTGTGGTGAAAGAAAACCAATTTTTTTTTCTGACCCTCAGATCAGACATGGATGGATACCTGCCGCCTCAGTTTCATGTTTTGTCAGAGCATAAGAAGTTTTGTCAAGACAATTCGCTGACGATGGACCAAGGCGCGCCATACAGCATAAACATGAATGTTTTTTTACCTGACGTCACCTACCTACGGACAGGCATGTGTAGACCCGTTCGGTCCGCAGCGACACAGATAAAGACGGAACCGCTGCATACGTCTTTCAACTACTCCAGTTGCCACGGATCCGTTGCGCCTGCCATGACGCACACAGAGTACATGAACCTCTACAGCCCAGCTGCGGAAACGGGTAACAATGTTTACGTCAAGCACGAGACCCCATCCCTCGAATTCCCAGAAGTCCCTCTGTTTCAGCTGTTGAATTCGGAGCTTGAGCCCAACGTGCCTGGAGGCCACTCTTGCACAGATTCCCACAATGCCGCATGCTCTCCGATGTCAACGTACAATGGCGTTAACCCACCGGCCAGTCATGTTGCAGACAGATCTCTTTGTAATATGGGCAGCAGTGGATATTCTCTACCGGCCCAGTTTGGTCAGCATCCTCAGAAGAGGGCGGCCTATCTACCACCATCTCCTCCCAACTCAGAACCGGGCAGTCCGGACAGGAGGAAAGAACTGGTACAGAACTTATCGCCACCTCCGTCATATGCTGCCAGCATGGCATCTAAAATGGCGTGTCTTACTCCCGGACCAGCACTTTCTGTCCAAACACAAGCAGTACCTGCCCAATACAACCGCAGGAATAATCCCGATCTAGACAAAAGGAGGATACATCACTGCGATGTACCAGGTAAGTTTCCATTTAACATCTAGACACTTTTAAGTATGTGAACCACATAGTGTACACTTTATTTGACATGATATTCAAGGTCTTAGAAGGAAACCACGGCTTTTTTCCAAATAAATGACACAGCGGAGGCTTAAATGGCTATTCAGGTGATTTAACGTTGTTGAATAGATGTTGTGGACTGACGTGACTAATCATCTAACAATTACCGGTCTAGAAGTTGGACTAAGAGGCTTAGGACACAATGGCATAACCTTTTGACATTGTATACCATATGACAAGTCAGAGCTGGCCAGAATGTTAAAGCCATAGTTGACCCATTGTGTACTCACCCTGTCATCCAGACCTGAATGATTTTATTTTTTCAGTGGAACAAAAAGGAAGATATTTTGAAGATTATTTTTTTTTTTTTTCCAAAACGACTTTTTGTTATGGAGAAAAATCACTTGAGACATTTTTCAAAATATCTTCTTTTAAGTGTCACAGAAGAAAGAAAGTCATACTAGCTTTGGCTAAACTATCCATTTAATGTTCATATAATGGATATAAGGTTTAATTTTAATGGTAAAGCTTATGATGATGTATACTAACATTTATTGTATTATTTGCCAGGATGTAAGAAGGTATACACCAAGTCATCACATTTGAAGGCCCATTTACGTACTCATACAGGTAAGTAAGACTTTGAATAAGAAGCAATATCACACAGACAACAACAGAGCTGTTCACACAATTTTCAGTGTGATGTTGCTGTCATACAATAGTTCACTAAAGTTAACTAAACAGAATTACACATGTAGTGATTTGATTCTGATTCACAAGCTCTCTATTTTGAGTCATTCAGGCATGTTATAATGTCCCTGGTATGGTAAATGACAAAAAATTAGTTAAAAACAACATTAGTTAAAATCAACCCTCCCAAATTATGCAGTTCAACATACTAATCAATACAACAACAAAAAAAACTAACCTTTACCAATTTATTCTGTAAAACATTGTAATATTTTATAAAATTATACTTATTATTCATGGGGTTTTGTTTCCATGTAAAAATGTCCAATTTGATGATTTGTTTGTGAATCAGATAATAATAGTTGTGCTGTGTGTTATATTGTGTACAGCCCATTAGGATGACTCAATGGAAAGCCAATGTTTTATACTACTGAATTGTGATTGTGCTCTCCCCTCAAACTGAATCGGCCTGTGTTTTTTGCAGGCGAAAAGCCATACAAGTGCTCATGGGAGGGTTGCGACTGGCGCTTCGCCCGCTCTGACGAGCTAACGCGCCACTTCAGGAAGCACACGGGGGCCAAACCTTTCCAGTGCGCCGTATGTAGCCGTTGCTTCTCCCGATCGGACCACCTGGCCCTCCACATGAAAAGGCACCAGAACTAGAGCTGCCCGCTCTCGTTGTTCTGACGGTGCCGCGGGAGGGCTATCAGGACCTCTGCTGATGATACTAATTAGGATTTGGGTGTGTTGGTTAATCTTGGGTTTTGGCAGTTCATCAGGTACAACAGGACCAAACCCTGCCGTCGGTACGGCTCCTGTGGTCACAAAACCAGCTAATTGGTGAGAACTTGGCTTATTTGCCAGCTGGGACATTCTTTTGACATGTTTCTTTTTTCATCTCCATACTTTGATGTCATTATTTATGACATAACTACTTTTAATGTGCCTTTTTTACCTTATAGAATCGAAGTGCCACATGAAATCTTGTGGGGGGTACAGTTTTACTCCACTATAGAAGAATATTCTGGATTTAGTAAGAAGTTAAGCTTAATTTACATAATTTGTGGTGTAATGTTAATTAACGCAAAAACTTCTTTAAAAAAATAAATAAATAAATAGTTTACCGTGGAAGTGAATGGGGCCAATTTGAAATGTTAAGCTTATCATTTTATATAAGCACTTGCATTAATTCTTCTGTTAAAACTTGTTCTTTTATGGTCATTTTAGAGTTTGCTTTGACATTGTATCAAAGTTGTTAAAGTATGTTAAAACATACTTTACGTCTCGTGGCTATACGATTGAAGCGTCAAGAACTGAAACGTTTACAAATTGGCCCCATTGAAATTGAGTCATGTGGTACCACAGGTTCTTTTAGCTGAGCTTAACTTGTATTGAAACCATAGTATTCCTGTAAGCGACTACTCGTACTTTTATCACAAGGTAAATAATATCAAGACAGAGCTGTAGTCTTGGTTGTTGAACCAAACCCGCAGAACAGTCATGAGTATGTTAGCCACGAACGCTGAGTCACAATGTATTAAGGTTTCTTAAAAGCAGCACTTGATAAGAAACCGTGCTTCAGAAATGTGTGTGGGAGACGTCGGGTAATTATAAAATGAAATGAAGCTCCAGAACACCAAAGAGTTGGATTTAGTCCAAACTATGATATGTGTCGAAGAGGATTCACTTTACGTCGGCGAAATGTTTGAAAGAGCACAATCTGAAGCTTGATTGAACTCCTTTATGTGTTTTATTGAAATGCAATAAGTGGTACAAATACTGTATTTTTCCTGGCAAGAGGACAGGTTGGATATCGATTACTTCCATAGTTGTTTGTTTTTCCTTACTATGCATTTGTTTGGGATAAATGATAGCTTTAAATGTACATAAGATGTGTATTTATTTTGCACAGATTGTTTTTTTTGTTTAGTTTTTCATTTGTATTTTATAAAACGTAACTCAACGATCACATGAAATGTGTACTGGGTTACTGGGAAGTGGTTTTAAAAATCTTTGTTCAAACTAATAGTGCTCTAAATGGCTGCATTATGCAGAACAATATGGCAGATGATTGTTTACATTTGTTAGTTTGGCTTTTGGTGTGTTACATTTGTATGTGTGGCCTCATAAAACCTCTTTATTTTCCATTACAGTGATAAAAATGTTTTCCACCTTATTACAATTGACAAGCTGATGTTGTTATTGAGATGGAAGTAAAATAGACGAGGACTTATGGAGTTGTTTTTAATGTAATAGGAGGATCCACAGTGTTAAAGAGAGGGGAAGAACATATTTGTAACGAGAAGTTCTTCATTTTGTGACCAAAACCCAAAGAGAATAACTCTTAATCACCGTAATTAAAGGTTCAGACTGCTTAAGATTAAACACACCCTCTAATCGCTCTAATTTCCAGTACTTAGGTAAGTACAGTAATGTGAAATATGTACATCATTATTGTTATTATAGAGGCAGATCTTTAAAGTCTCAGTATGTTGGGTTAAACTGGAGTGTCCTGTTACAGTCCTGGCTCACATGTGATTAGGTGAATAAAGAGGTGTGGTTACAGTTGTTGATACGGTCTGTCAGATTTTAAGTCACTGAATTAAAAGTTGATAGTGTTGAGTGGTAACACCCAATTAAATTGATACTATAATTACCTTGACTGTATACAAATCACTGAGTAACAGGAGAAAAACCTCAGTCATGGAAATAACCTGACGTTTTCACAATGCATTCTTTTTGTCGTTAGGGTGTATATTATTGAATCAGTTCTTCTTACATAAGCAACAGATTCTGAACACGAGTAATTTACTCATTTTTCCCTACGTTAGTAATGGAGACTGATGCTATCATCTAGGCATGAATAACAGTCAGGCCTACACTGGAACAGATTCACCAAAAAATGTCAACTTAATGGACTACATGTTAGTGTAGGGCTAACTTCAGAAGTATGTGTGCTAACAAGTCCTAAGTCGGAAGCATGTATAATTATTTAGTATTGATCAAATAAAAATACAATTTCCAAATAGAGTCCAAGACAATCACCACGCTTGAGGTAGATATTGTCCATCTTTCAGTAAGAGTTTTATCTTTTAAGATTTTAGCAGAGGTTATCATGCTAGCTGCATGTAAAACTTCACTGGTCAAACAGTGGTGGTATTTGAGTATTGGTGATTGAGTATAAAACATTTTTATGTTATATAATACTTGTTAAACATGACTGGAATCAGCCCGACTGCTTTGTCTCTGAGGAAGATTGTTATCATGGAGTCAATGCCTTCATGTTTCTTTGAAAAGACTTGTGTCAATAGGAAACTCGTTTATTTTCTTTCATGCAAAGGAACAATAGATTAATTCACTATTTGACCTGACATTTAGATGATCTTTGCAGATGAGAGTATGGATCAAACAGTAGCTCAGCTGTGATCCTCTTTAGTGAATGTCATTTACTGAAAGCACTTATAGGATCACTGTGATGTTGCTCATACCCACACTCTTAGAAAAAAAGGGTTAATTGGGGTTCTACTGTATATGTGAAGCATGGGTTCTTTACTCAAAGAACCGTTTAAAAAAAAGGTTCTATAATGTCAAGAAAGAACCCTTTTGGAACAAAGGTTCTTTATAGGCTATAATTCTGCAACATTTTGTAATTAAATTATTGTTTTTTTTTTTAAACTGGTGTAGTAACTTAATATCACATTTTAATCATGCTGAATTTTGGAGGAGAAAAATTGAACTCTTGGAGGAGAAAAAATGGCACTCTTCGTCTTGATGTTTGATGTTATTTGCTGTTATATAATCCGGAAAGGACAAAACAAATGATAATGAATGAACCCAAAAGTTTCCATTAGGGATGGCTTGATACCACAATTTTGGCTTCGATACGATACCAGAACCTAATACCTCGGTATCGATGCTAAATCGATACCACAGTCGGAAAAAAGTCTAAATTTAAGTGAATTGAAACAATTTTATTAAACACTGCTTGAAACTCTCAACTACCATATGTGCAAAGAAAAGTATCCAAAAAAAAAAAACATATCAAAATTTAAAAAATAAACAAATTATGTGTAGGTAAAATTTTGATTTGGGGAAAAAAACCACTGATATTATACAATTGAAATAGGTTAATATCTATAATAATAGATTAACATAATAGAATAATGAAATGACGTAAACCATCAGCTGTCATGCATCAACAGAGAATTATCAACATTTATTGCATTTATTCATCTTGGTTTGGTTACTGTTTGTGTTTGGGTTCATATTATGCATATAATGCATTGCAAAAAGTAATGTTATGATGCTAAACATTTATTAGGATATTACATTTTTAGGTCATTTTATTACTGATTGATCTAGATTAATCAATGCTATATTGTTAAGCCAGGTTCCTTAGTGAATGTTGACAAAATTAATTGTGGGCTTATATTATTAATATTTATATTACTACCATCTCTCTCTCTCTCTATGGGTCGCCACAGCGACAGTAATGCCATTCATTTTACTATCACTTTTATGCTTTATTAATTCAAATTAAATGAATATATTTGTTTGAACCTGCAAAAATGATGAGTTCATAAGACGGTAACTTAACTGAATTCGTTCTAGCGTGTCATGCAAGAAGATTTGAGCTTTCGTGTTTACCGTATCATATTTAATTGATAAGCTCTTATGTATGTGCGCTGTTCAGTGTTCAATAAAAGTCTAAATTAAATCAGTTGAATGATGAACTCACCAGTTGATCTCTTGAGTCTTGAACAAGTCAGGATGAGCAACTGACGAGCGCTTGCATTCCATGGCAACACATTATTGAAAGCAAAGTTTGCAGAGTGGTGCATTGAGGTCTGTTTCTACACTATTCTCATTAATTTAGTAGGCAAAGTAATGCCTTATTTCACTCATACTGCTCTCTCTCTATTTATTAATTTCGGGCGTGTAGAAATCCGAATGAGCTTCATTTCCACCGTGTTCCTTCGTTTGCCGGTTTCGCGTGACTCGCGTCAGTTTCGGTAGCGCACTGCCGCCTAGTGGAGAACTTCGGAACAGCAGCTCATCAAATACCGAATTTAACAAAATGATGATATTGTACCGTTTGAAATTTATTATATACCGGTATTTTTGCAAAACCGGTATACCGCGCATCCCTAGTTTCCATATAACCTTTTCCCTGGTTACAAAGAACCCTTAAGGATTCTGTATAGAACCTTTTAGGGGTTCCAAATACGTAGCGCTTAGAACCTTTTAAGGTTCTATATAGAACCTTTTCTTCTAAGAGTGCAGGCAAAACCATTTCATTTTCCCACAAAATCATTGGTTTGAAAGCAATATCAATTGAAATGTTTCACGCGACACAAAAATCATCATCTGACTTCTAGTCTTATAAAGGCTCATGATCTCAGATAAAAACACTACTGTTCAAAAGTCTGGGGTCGGTGAGAAGTTTTTTGTTGTTGTTGTTAATGATTTAAAAAAATTTACAGTCTCTTATGCTCACCAGCAGTGTTGGGGTGATCCATTCCAAGTAACGCATGTTACGATCAGATGACTTTTTTCAACTAACTACTGTAGTAAAGTAATATTACTTTTACATTTGAAGAGTTCAGATGCAAAAGCCTCTAAGTGCCATTTGAAATTTTCTTCTAGAATGATC
The DNA here is from genome assembly GCF_988280905.1 of Pimephales promelas. NCBI lineage: Eukaryota > Metazoa > Chordata > Actinopteri > Cypriniformes > Leuciscidae > Pimephales > Pimephales promelas. The sequence continues at coordinate 20,335,164 of NC_142775.1, forward strand.
ATTTTTATCAAGCTTGTATATTTAAGTTCAGTGATTTCACTAAAATGGCAATGATAATTACCAATTAATTGTTATTTAAGTGAAATTACTGAACTTAAATATACAAGTTTGATAAAAATCATCATTCAAGAAGAAAATTTTAAAATGGCATTTAGAGGCTTTTGCATCTGAACTCTTCATTTACTTTTTTCAAATAAGTAATGCAAGATACTTTGTGCTGCCATTTATTGACATACCTCTTCTGTCCCCATGATGAGATAAATCAGGAGTAGCCTAAGTGCAGAGGCGTAATGTGTGTTGTGTATAATATGAGGGTTATTGTAGTTCTAGACTAAATGTCAGCAGCTACTCATCTCACTGGCACTAAAACATTTCAATACTCCTCAAAAATAAATAAAAAAAAAACAGTGAAATGCAAACTCGTTGCATAAGGATAATATGCAAATATATTAAATAACAAATATACTTTATATATTTAATCTCACCTTACTAACCAATATCTTCAAGGGAGTAACATTACTTTTAAAAGTAACTTTTCCCGACACTGTTCCAAGACAACATTTATTTGATCAAAATTACAGTAATATTGTAAAATTCTATTTTCTATTTTAAAATGTAATTATTTCTGTGATGGTGAAGCTGAATTCTCAGCATCATTAGTCCAGTCTTCAGAGTCACACGATCAGTCTAATATGCTGATTTGGTGCTCAAACAACATTTGTCGATGTTGAAAGGAGTTACAGCTTGACATTTTGGTGGAAACCATGATAATTTTTTTTTTTTTTTTTTTTAGGATTCCAAAAGAACATTTATTCAAAATAGAATGTGCCTTAGGTTCCATTTATAATGTTCCTTAAAATGGAACATTATAAATTACTTCACTGTCACTTTTGATCCATTTAATGAATAAATGCATTAATCCACCCCCCCCCCCACACACACACACAATAAATAAATAAATAAATAAAAATTACTGACAGAAATAGTGTTCCTTTTCTGTTCTGTTCAGTCATGATGTCGGTTTGTTGTGTAACCTAATTTTAAAACTAATTTGCCTAATTTTGAATTTCAATGTTTTTATTTATTTATTTATTTATTTATTTTAAATATGGTAGCTTTACTTGTTAGCAACTTTCCTAATGTCACATTACTCTAATTCAAATGCTATATTATATACTGTACATAAAACATTCTCATGGAAATCCATGAGACAAAAAAGCAAATATTTTTCCAGGTTTTAGGACTGAACATCTTTATTCTATTATCAGTTTTGAAATGTTAATGTGAAGTAAATGTAAATACGTGACTTTATGCCAATATTTTCCATACAAAATGCAAGTTTATTAACTTCCATGCCTCCAAGATTATCAAACACGTATAATGTATAACCTCAATTTCAATTCACAGCTCAATCTTCTGGAAAAGAAAGAAAATACAGAGAATAGCAAAAAGCACAAATATTTAGACAACTTCTGGAGAAGCAAAATAAAGCTGAAACACTTTTAACCTCTGAAACAGGTATCTTGTGACATTGGGAAGTGACATCCTCCAATGGGAAGGGAGTCCCTTTGAAGATTAGCAGGGGGAAATATCACAATTTTACAACAAAACCAAAAAAAAAAAAAAAAAAAAAACTCTGAATATATTTACAAATACACACACTATACATAAATACAAGAAATATAATTACAGAATATCAGCAAAACAAGAAACAAAGGCCATTGAGTAAATACTTGATTCCAAAGAAAGTAAAGCAAATACATAAACAAAGGTAATATTTTACAGAGACTGAAGAGGGGAAATGCTGCTCACGGAGGAATTATTACGCCGTATCACCAGTGTCTTAACCTTCAGAATATTTCCTGTGACTGCTCGATTTCCATAACTGAGGACGACGCATCAGGGGTTCACGCGACTTTATAAAGTCAGAGTTGGGTAAACCAGAGTCCTGTTAATTAAGCAAATGTGTGCTTCCGTAGGTGAGTATTACCCTATAAATCTTATGCAGCTTCCATAGGAGACACATAAAGAGTGTTCAACAAACACCAACCCTGGATATTTACAGCTTCAAAATGGTTCATAAGGCTCAGTGCATTTTAAAAGAACAGATCTTTGTGTCATGTCCGGGTGATTAAACCAGGGAAACCGTGACGTCCTGTACGTGAGGATCTTCATAATACTAGGCACTCGTCATTATTGCATAACTTTGACCCTGTTTGCCTTTGCAAAATTATGCCACAAAAAACATAAGAATGTCAAAGGAGGGGGGAAAGTAATGCAGAATTGAGTAAAACAACCCTTTATTTTGTCTGAAATCTTTCCAGTAGAATATAGATCACTTTATTTGTTGCTCATGACTCTTGCATACTGTGCTGGATACACTGTTTTCTCTTATTCACATTTTAAGAGTCAGTATAAAAACATTGAAATAGTTGCTAAAAATGAGGCAGCACTGCCTGAATACTGTAATGAGCCTATATATATATATATATATATATATATATATATATATATATATATATATATAGGCTACTGGTCAACATGAAGGTGGGTTAATGATGACAGATTTTTCAGTTTTGGCTGATCTATCTCTTTAAGATGTCAAGCCTTTATTGTTCTCACACATACTGTAGAACAGTTGAACAGTTTTTTAATTATATTAGCTAAATTAATGTCTCTGAAAAATCTGCATATTACGTATAAAGATAATCCCTTGTATTTTAAAAAAGCCCTATTTTGATAGGTATTTACAGCATGTAAAACGGAGCAGTATCCTTTCACTTTCACATATATTACAACATCTTTAAAAGTATTTTTTTGTACAGAAAATAGTCATATGCTGATGAAGTGTCCCACATTACAGACACGCTTCAAAATACAGAATATGATAAGATACATTGGTGATAAATGTCACATCTACCTTAAAATAATTACTTCCTTACTTCATAAAAACAAGGTGCTCATGTTATGTCCAAGCCGATTAACAACAGAATACACACGTGTGTACACAAATACAGAGGAACATAAAACATGGAGGATCATAATACTTCAGAATGAACGAACAAACAAACAAACAAAAAAATGCTAGAAATTGATTGGTCGTCTCTAACTGACAAACGGTTACAGAATGATTCTCGACATGTTTCCTTTCACAGCACTTCAGTTTTTTTTTGTTGGTGACAAAAAGTCCCTACATGCACCAGCAACTGTGAGATTGATTGTGTGTTTGATCACCTGATCTGTCTGTGCATGCAGTCAAGTGGCCTTTCTCAATGTAAATTCTAGTAATATCTAATCATTTGAGAAGCGATCACATGACTTTTTGTAGCCACTTGAAAGTGCATATGGATCAAAGGGACAGAAGTCTTACAGATGTCCTTTCAGAAACAGAATTAGTTTAGTGAAAAACATATACCTTTACACGAACTGGGGAACGTACAGTGGATTTATCTGGGTACAGTAAATGTTAAATTAAATTACTTGTATTCATAAAAGCATGGCATATTGCTTCTTTTGAGTATCTTGGTTATTGTAGTGTGTGTGGCTATATATTTATAAATTAAGAAATCCTTTTAAGATAGATAGATAGATAGATAGATAGATAGATAGATAGATAGATAGATAGATAGATAGATAGATAGATAGATAGATAGATAGATAGATAGATAGATAGATAGATAGATAGATAGATAGATAGATAGATAGATAGATAGATAGATAGATAGATAGATAGCATTTCTAGAGGAATTTAGCTCACTGGTCACTCGCCCTCCTCTGGTCACTTTGGGGATTGTTCAAACGGTGTGATGAAAGAAAATATGTGTAAAAAAAAACATTGGTAACATTTTAGAATGAGGTTCAATTCATTAAAATTAGACTTTATGAACTAACCATGAAAAAAAATAATAATAATAGCATTTATTAATCTGGGTTAATGGCAATTTTTACATCTACCAATAGCCTGCATTTGAACATTTTGTTTAATGTATCATGAACAGAACAATTGTATAGTTATAATTTACCATTTAGCCTATGTAGATTTGTAAATGCTTTAAATACTGTTGTACTTCACACTTCCATTCAAAAGTTCGGGGTCAATAAGATTTTTATTTGAATTAACACCATTACTCAGCAAGGATGTATTATTGTCAATCTATTGTCAAAATTGTTAATGTCAAATCAAAAGTGTAAATAACTGTAATAATGTTACAAAAGTGTTTTATCTTGGCTTCCAGAAAAAATATTAAGCAACACACTTGTTTTCAACATTATTATTAATAATAATAAAAAAAGAATTATTGGGCAGCAAAACATATTCAAAGGATTTCTGAAGGATCATGTGATACAGACTGAAGTAATGATGCTGAAAATTCAGCTTTGCCACCACAGGAATAAATTAAATGTTATATTATATATAAATACATGATATGTTAAAATAAAAAAAGGTTATTTCAATTTGTAATGATAATCCTCATTATTATTGTTTTATTGTATATTTGATGAATTAACAGCACCCTTGGTGAACTTAAGAGACTTCTTTCAAAAACAAAAAATAATTATAGACACCAAACTTTTGAAAAGTATTGTACACAGTAAGTTCAATGTTACCCGATGCATTAACTACTTGAAGTGTTTTTTAAAATAATTAGCAAATGGATGCACTGATGTTTGCAAACACTTTAACTGAAGCATTAACACAGTACTTACAGTATACTTCAGTAAATAAAAAAGTAAAGGACAAAGCCTATCAATGCTGCTGTACTGACCATAAATTACATCTAGGCTTCATAGTACAAAAGCAATCTCAGAAAAGAAAAAGAAAACCTCTGGATATTCTACAAAGCGACTTTACCTCCAAAATGTGGCAGCTACAAATCCACTATAAACAGAAGAGCTTTAGGAATTATAGAAAACAAAGCGGCACTGATAGAAATTCAAAGTTTTGTCCATGTTTCAAAGCCACCTGATGTGATAGATAGATAGATAGATAGATAGATAGATAGATAGATAGATAGATAGATAGATAGATAGATAGATAGATAGATAGATAGATAGATAGATAGATAGATAGATAGATAGATAGATAGATAGATAGATAGATAGATAGATACTGTAGATAGATATGCACTATAAGTATAAGAGCCAGACCAGCTCACCTATCTGGTGATCAGAATGAATATATTGCTCTTCTACCTCGAGTTACCTGTCTTAGTAGACCCTCATTATCCAGATTTACTCTAATTAGTGAGTTAGTGTTATGAAATTAAGACAAATGTGGATGGTAGACTGCAGAAGCCCAAGTATGTTTTGTCTGTTTATCAATTTCAGTTTAAAAACAAAGGTTGTGGGGAACAGAAGATATAATGACCCAAAATATGTTGTTTTTGTTGCGTAAACTCCTTCGCTGGTAAGTTAACCTGTAAATGGCAACCTCTGTAACCTCCAGAATCACTGGCCCAAAGTCTCCGTCATCAGAAGAACTGCATGATCCTTCACAGATGTGTCTGGCTCTTGATGTTCCGCAATAATGTAAATGTAAAAAAAAATTGTGCAAGCATACAATTCCCGGTCAAGCTCCCCTTTGCATCTGCCAGAACAACACGTAAAGCCCTTCCACTCTGCGTTTCTTCACATTGTAGATGTCGACTGAGAAGCAGCCATATTTAAACAGAACACAAGGATGATTCAGAATGGAAAAATCAGAAAACGAACCGTTTGCCCGAGTGAAATATTCCTTTGAACACACATGAGACAATCAACATCCTGGACTCCAAATGTTTCAGGCCAGTAGAGGAGCCTCGTCCCTCCCTGAATGGACCCTGTTTAGCTCTGCAAATGTGAGGAAAGCATTGTACTCCTCCTTCACTTGTTCTTTTATCCTCTCTCTCTCTCTCTTTCTCAGGGGCAGGGATGGCCATTTTTGTATCCAGCCCAGCTGAACACTATTGGGGGAGATCCAGCTCTCCCTTGTGTGTGTGAATTCAGACCAGCATGTGTCTGCGACGATGCAGGGCCAGATGGTCTGAGCGGGAAAAGCTTCGGTCGCAGTCCCCACACTTAAAGGGTTTGACCCCTGTGTGTTTACGATAATGCCGTGTCAACTCGTCCGAGCGGGCGAACTTCCATGTGCAGCCGTCCCAGGTGCACTTGTATGGCTTCTCACCTGGTGGAGATAATGGATCACAGTTTAAGCAAAAAAAAAAAAGACACAGATACAATTCGTAAAATCTGAACCAAATTAAGACTGGTAAACTAGAATCCCCCAAAATCAAATAAATTGGTAGTGAAACTATGCGTATGGACGGCATTTGTGTGCTCACTTACCTGTGTGTGTCCTCCGGTGTGCCTTTAAATGGGAGCTCTTAGTATAAACCTTATTACAACCCGCAAAATCACACCTGTGGATGCGTCTTTTCTTGGAGTCTGGAGATTCAGGTGGCTGAGGCCGTCGAATGCTCTCAATACTGAATGGTGACATGGAACTAAGGCAGAGAAAAAGACATTTAGTTAACACTGATTAACACACACCATTACAATGTTGCAGGAAATAGCCAACTGACTAACTTGTTCAGCATCCTAATCAAATCAGCTAACACAGCAGCATGTATACAAGCTAATTGCTGCCACCATGTGGTAACATGATTTTAAATCAGTAGTACTTGACATACTAGACATGAACCACCTTTGTGTCAGTTTTACGTGTCATTATCTTTATTATGATAAAGTGTTTCAAGCACTAATTTTCAGCAGCAGCGTTCGCAATGTGGTGAATATATGCGTCAAAACAAATTAAATCATATTTCACCACAGATGTGATTGTTAGTTTTCCATCTTAATGTAATGCAATAAGAAGTAAATAATGGCAAGAAACATCTTTGACATTAATCTACTGACTTTTCCTCACAAGGTACTGTAGGGTCATTAATAATGTGTTTATGCTTTTAAAAGTATACATATATAATTGTTTACCTTATTGCTAATGTTTTACTCAAAATATATCACTAGATGGTGCTGTAGGCTATAGCTGCATTTTGATGGTGCAAGTCATCTGTTCAGAGGCCAAAAAACATGCCTTTTTTCTTACAAAACCAGCCATAATTATTATAGAGATGTGATATTTGTTGCCTGTTAGTTTGCTGTTAGTAAAATCCAAGAGAATGTTTTTACATACTTAATCCAAATCACAATATTACAGGATCAGATGAATAAAACCGCACAGTATTAGCACACTGTCTGTTCTGATTGCTGTGGGAAAATGAATTATTGCCATTCCAGACGGTAGGCCCGATTTCAGACTGTAAAGCTGGCTCTCATTGAGAGGATTTGTACATATCAACCAATGAGCTCACTGAACTGTTGGAGAAGAGCAGAGAGCCACGTAAGTGTTAGGACACACTGTGTATGAAAGCAAGAGAGCGTACGAGTCGTTTTGTTCCTTTTCTCCCATAGGTAGGCTAGAGACAGAGAGGAGTGCCTAATTACATTACATTGTCCTCGCTCGCCTTCCCTTCTAAGGTAATAAGAGCTGTATGTCCCCTGCTTTGCTGATTGGCATGGGCCGGGCCTGGGGGCGGAGCCAGACAACCCCTCCAGTGAACTGTCTCCACCACACGCAGCCCACTTCCTGTTTCTCCCCTGCTCCTGGGTCACCTGTTGGTGTTGGTGCGCTGCCAAGCGAAGGCCTAGCGGAAATGAGCCAATGTGTGAGAAATGAGGCTGAACTTTCTCGCTGCCTTGAGCAAAAGCACAACGAGAGTGAAAGAGAGAGAGAAAGAGACCCAGGAGGGGAGAAGTGAAATTGAGAAGAGAAGACAAAGGGAAGCCGAGAAAGAGGCAATGAGCCAAACAGGTTGTTTTTTCTCTCTCTCTCTCTCTCACACACACACACACACTCTCAGAGAAATTACAAGAGAGTGAAAGAGAGTCACAGAGAGTTTCTGTGAGAAGGAAAGTTGGTGGCAAGATAAAAAATGGAGGGAGGGGAGGGAAGGGATGGAGGGGAGGGGGATGTTGGAAGGAGAGCTTGGAGGGAGCATGAAGGGAGTGACAGGATTTACAGTGGAAAGAACTCTCACTGGATGTTTACAGTCTGATATATTTTAGAGGGGACGCCACTGACATAAATAGTGATACAGTAGTCTGAATCGTGGAAAATGACTTGAAAATACATATTCACCAGACAAGTATGTATAGACACCTCTTCCATTTTTTGTCCTTCTCAAATCAGGTGCATTGTCTATTGACTTCGACCAATATATTATTTTATTAAATCAGCCAAAGCTAAAAAAGAAAAAAAAATATTTATAATTACAGCTTACAAACACATGAGGGAAACTAATATTGTTCAACGTTTTTGGGCCGGTAGGATTTTTAAATGTTTTTGAAACTAGTCTCTTATGCTGACCAAGGCTGCATTTTTTTTCTTGTTCAAAAATACAATAAAATGTTGTGAAATTTTATTACAATTTTAAAAAGCTATTTTCTTTTTCAAACATTTTTCAAATGGAATTTAAATCCTGTCAAGGCAAAGCTGAATTTTCAGCAGCATGTTCTGCAAAACTTTTGTGATATTATACATTTCACATTTCTTTTATGCCTTTTTATTTTACAATTGAATGTGTCCTTGACGCTTGCTGAATAAAAATATTAATGTCTTTCAAAAAAAAAAAAAAAAAAATCCAAAATGATTGAATGGTAGCGTATATGTATATAATTTTATTTATTGATTGTTTTTTTTTTACTAGCTTTTCTTGGGATTTTTGGTTGAAAAACAACAACAACAAAAAAATAAATAAATAAAACATTGAAACTTTGAGTAATTAATTTAAATATCAACTAAATAAATTTTCGGTATATCTTTAATTTAAATCTATAATGTAATAAACATCTAGCCAAGAGTCCTGACATCCAGTCTCACACATCTGCTGTCCTCCCTTGCAGGCACCAGGTGTCCTTTAGATTCATGTATGGTGCAACGACACCAAGTACTACTGTAGGATGATCTCCTGGTTGGATGGACTCGTATTTTGCCAAGCCCAACCCTCACACCCCCAGCACGATGAGGACCAAGCTACTTTTAGTTATACCCCACTTTTTTCTTCACTTTTATATACAATTTTAGTTGAATCAAAGTCTTTATCCATGTCCAGCCACTGATCCCCCATACGCTATGCCGTCACTAGAACATAGAAGAGCTTTGCAGGCCAGATGATGCCTCGACCTTTGAAACACCTCTTGTGTAAACCCCGCAACCCTGTAAATCCTGTCGTCCTGACTTTGTGCTTTTGTCTGTGTTTGGAGGTGGGGTGTATGAATTGTTTGGTTCTATAATAATAATAAAAATAGTAGACAACAGCCTATGCGTACACAAGCTAATAAAAATAATCATTTGGTTCTAAAATGTTTCAAATCAGAATGAATTGAGCTTTTGCTCCTTTTGTCTCAGCTCTCCCTTCAGAGTAACCAGCGAATATGCTCTGAAACGCTCCCCTAAACATACACTCACAACAAGACCTGCATCTCATCCAGCAATCCCTAAAAGAGAAAACAGGCTTCAGAAAGGAATGACAGAGAAGAACCAGGGAGAGATTTGGTTAGACTAATGTATGCCTACTCCATGTCTAAATATAAAATAATATAGTAGAATATTTATTATAAATATTGTATCAATACTAATTGAGCTATCATTTTAAGTCAGCACTAGTTAATGGCAAAAGTATCCCATATAAGTCAATAATAGATATCTAATATAGGCCACAGCAGTAAATAATAATGAATATAATCATTCATCCTTAGTACTGAAGTTTGATAATGCCCGTAATACAGGAACATGCAAGTGTGTTTCTGCCCTAAAAGAACTGTGTCTGTGTGTGTGTAGCCACAGTCCCAACCTGTCTGACCGAATAACCCTTTGGTACTCGAGGGACCCAAATTAACCTGCCATGGCCGCTTTAATGATATTACAGTCCCTTTCCCATTGGGATTCATAGATTGCTGTTGAACACACAAAATACAGCAACTCACATGTAGTAGATGCATTTGTCACTCAGAGAGGCGAAAGGCACAGGCTTTTTATCTGTTCTTCTGAAACTGATATCAGTCAGTTAAAGCCAGATATCAGCACATAATACATCTGGCCTCTCGCTCAGTGTAATAGACGGCTTCTTAGCAGCATAGATATTTAAATTAAGTGCAGAGCTAGCAGTTCTCTCTCTCCTAAATTGGCTCGTCTGGTGTTGAGGACAGTCTTATAGTGGAGACTGAGTCATTTTGGGTCGGCTGTGACTGGCCTCTGACAGGTCCGTGAGCCCGGTTATTTTAGTCCCGCGGGCTTCACGGTGCCAGCCAACCTATGCGTCCACAAACTCACCCCTCAAAGGGAAGACATCACTCCTACCGTTAGACGCTCTGGTCTCAGTTTAGACTGCAATTTATAGCCCAAATTTTCTCCTTCGATTACTGCGCAAAAACACTGACCCAATTAAATGACAATATTCTTCATCAAACACTTCCTTGATGTGATAGATGCTTATTTGTTCATGTTCATTGAGTCCGCCATGCTATCAGTGTTTTTTATGGTGACGCTGCCCACAATGTTATCTTATTTCACATGCTAGAATGAACACAGCTGCACACATGACCTCTTTCTCCATCTCTCTCTGTAAACAGCCAAAAGCAGCAGCTCTCCCAATAACACCATTCTTGCAAACCTGGTTAAACTGTGTTTTGGCATTCTGCTGCACTGGGGGGCAAAGTCCTAGTACTGTTCGTTCGCAACACATTCGGAGCAAAGGGAAACATTTGCAGGGAATAAGTGCATGAGCTCTGACATACAGAGGAATCCAGGAATACTTTCCAAACCATTTGCCTAAATAACAGTCAGACGACAGGGTGCTGGTAGGGGGGCTGGCTTATGGAAAACTCTTTGGGAGAAGTCCTAGTCTGTTTTTTACAGCCTGCAGGCTTAAGAGTCTTCTGGTTTTGATCATGTCACTGTCTTTAATGGGACGACTACCTCATCTGAAGTAAAGAGTAGTGCGGGCAAGAATGGGAGATGACAGCTAATGTTCCCAAAGAGCTGTTTTTTCAAAGAATGGCCTATAAGGAAACGCTTCACAGTTTGCACAAGTCTGTTGATAGGTGTTCGTTTCCAACTCTTTAATACATTAAAGGGATAGTTCATCCAAAAATGACCATTCTGAAATTATTCATTCACACTCTTGTCGTTCCAAACCTGCATGACTTTTTGTTCTCTGGGGAAGATTTTCAAGTGTTTCTCCATACAGTGAAAGTCAAAGAGGTTTAAAACAACATTCGGTTTATTTTTGTCCATACAATGAATGTCAATGGGGTCCAATCAAAGACATTTTTTTAATATATCTTTATCATGTTTCGCAGGGAAAAAAGTCAAACAGGGGAACAACACAAAACTGTAAATACATTTTCATTTTTGGGTGAACAACCTTAAAGCAGTGGTTCTTAACCAGGGGGTCCCAATAAGTATTCAAATTACCCCCCGGTAATTCACAGACAAGGCTAAAGGCCCTTGCACACTGAGTCCGAAATTCGCGTCCGAAATTTTCGCACGTTAAAAAACCAGGGGGTCCCAATAAGTATTCAAATTATTTATATTAACCCCCGGTTTCACAGACAAGGCTAAAGGTCTTTGCACACTGAGTCCGAAATTCGCGTCCGGAATTTTCGCATATGACCTCACGTTATGTCAATGACGCTTGCACACTGCCTCCGAAATGTTCGTCCGTCATAAAAAAAATCGAATCGGTTTCGATTTTCGGCGTTTTTCGCATCCGTAGCAAGCAGTTTGAATGCCGTTTGAATGGTGTTTTGACAATTCAGAGCCACAAATCACGTGTACGAAAATATCGGACTCAGTGTGCAATGGCCTTAAGCCTATAGTCCCAGCCCAAAATGCATGTTTTAACTGAAAGCAACTTGCACTGACATTCCTTAAAATATGTCAGTACATTTGTTTTGTCTCAAGATGCACATCAGTAATGTTTTGTTTTTTTAATAAAAAACTCAAATGTCCTAATTGAACAAAGTTAATATAATTAATATAAATCTAAATCTCTGTGTAATCCTAGTTAAGATGCTGAAACAATACACTAAAAATACAGATGTACAACATTAAGCTATCATCGTATTTGGGAGTTTACTTATTTTTATTACAACATATCAGTAGATGGAAGGGACCTTGAATATTGTCTTGGACTAAGGGGGGCCTTGGATCCACTTCTTTAAAGTCAAACTTCAAAGCAGACCGTTAGCAGTATGTCGATACAATTTTCTAGCTGAAGATTGCCGGTCTGCATATGTTGGAGCTTAATTTCCAGTGCAGGCTGGTGTGTTTGTGAGAGTGTGTATTTGGAGGATACTCACTCCTGCACTGCTCGTGCTATAGACAGCGCTGTGGATCCTGTTTCATTAACACTGTCCAAGGTCACGTTTGGCAGGTCGTCATCATCACTGTCACTTTTGATTTGTCTTGGCGACAGGCCATTGGGATCTGTTTGTGCTGCCGCAGGGGGAGAACAACAGAGGAGGAGGTTAGTTACATGACTGTAATATGCGTTCTGCCCGAGGCCATTCTCAGGCCCATTCAGAAGCTCACAATATGCCACATGACGCTGAGCAGAAATTAGCACAGCATTTCAGGGTGTTTCTTCAACTTTTGGCACCTTAATGTCCCTGGGGTTGATTTTTATTAAAACGAACAGATTTCAACCTTTTTTTTTTTCAGTTTATTGTATTAAGGTCACTTTAACTGTCTTGGAAACATTATCGTCCCCTCATTATTTATATTTGCAACTTTTCAAATGCCCAAAAATAATATAAATATAATTTTGATATTAAACACAGTACATAATTTTGAGATGGCTGAAATGACCCTGCGGTTTATTTACTAAAAGGTTGACAGGGCCAAAAGGGTCCTTGGGAAAAAGGAACACCCTTCAATTCATCTTACAGCACCTAAAAACTTATTGGTAACCAGCCACAATACAACAGCATTTCCAGCGACACAGTCAATTTCTGTCCTCATTGAAAGTGACTGCTGCGGGTAGCAGTGCTATTTTAGTATTATTTAATTTTGTATTATAGTACTTACTATTTACTATTATAGTATTTATTAATTTTTTGAATAGGCTTATATTATTAGCAAATTTTTATATTTTATTTGTAGCAATATTCTTATATGCTTTTTGTTATTTTAATATAAGTTAATTTAATATAATATATTTAATATTTTAATATAAATATAATATAATTATATTTTAATATAATTTAATATTTAAATAAGTAATTTACTTATTTATTTCAGTTAGGTGCCAAGGCAACATTTATTTTTGCTTTGCAAGTTTTTAATTTAATATTTATATGTATTATATTTCAGTTTTATTTCAATTTTTTTAAAGGACTCTTAATAGTTTTAGTTAACAATAACAACAATGGTATGAAGTGACAGACTCAGACAATCAGAACATAGTTATTCACCTAAAAAAAAATGAAAAAAGTAAACCTTGAATAGAAGCATCTGCCAAACACAAAAATGGAAACGGAAAAATATTGATGCTTTATCATGTCCTGGTTCGGACATAATGTACTACGAAGACAACCAGTATTTTAATAGCTAATGATACATTTCAGGTGTGTGCTTGTTTGTGAGTTTGTCATCAATTACAAGTTCTTAATTCAGACACACCTGCATATGTCTTGCTGTATGTCATTGTTTTAGCCTGGCGGTCACAGTACACCCATCTCTGATTACTGTATCTCATTCCCCACAGATTGAGAGCAGCATTCTCCCTGACTCAAAGCTTTGTTAATATTATGTGGGTTAGCCCAGGCTGCAGGGCTACACTTCTAATTTGCTGCTCTCTCAGCAGTCTGTCAGACCTGATCCCGGATCAGAGGTGTCCGTGCTGTCTCCCAATCAGCCTAGGGCGGTGTGTACTACGGGCATGTCACCAGCACAGGCGATCAGACACCCGGAGAGCATAAAGACAACAGCTCTGTGCTGCCACCCACCCTTTATTTCTAGGGGTGTTGGACATAGTTATGCTGCCAATTTATGAATTTCTGTATGAATGATGGGAAAACTTAAGATGTCAGTTATTTGAACTCAGAAGCATTTAAGTGTAAAACTTTAACATTTTGAGGGCCATGTTTTTTTTTAACTGCGACTGCAGACAATGCACCTCAGTAAACCACACACTGATAATGTTTTTTTTTTTTTAATGTTCAAAAGTGACATTAAAGCCTTTAAAATGTTTACAGAAAATGATTTCAAAATGCTGAACTTTCTATTCTATTCAACGTTGATAAATAATAATTATTTCTTGAGCAGCAAAACGGGATATGAGAATGATTTATAAAAATGATCATGTGACACTGAAGACTGGAGTAATGATGATTACATTACATTTCAAAATCTATTAGCACATATTTTCAATTATAATAATATTTTGCAATACTTTTGCTGTATTTTTGATCAGGTAGATGCAGCCTTGGCGATGACGAGTATAAGAGACTTTCTCTAAAAATCTTACAGAGCCAAAACTTGTGTGCATACAACCCTGCGAGAAAACACCAGCACTCCTTTTTTTAAATGTGCAATTTACTAGTAAAGAACCATTAAGTTAAACATCACATGCACTGGTCTAGCTTTACACCTATTGCTTTTTACCGTTAGCCATAAGCTGTTTCTATGCCTTTTGCAAAGGGGCTTAAACATCCACTTTAGCCACAAACGCTCAACAAAAACTACGGAGGATTTCAACGAAAGATTAATTAGACATTACAAGAGCCTGGAGCTTTTCTCTCTCCTTCTCCATTGTGTCTACTCAGAGCAGGCTAGACTCAAATCAGTTATAGCATATTGCAGATTATAACCTCTAGGCTAATGCAAAACAATTTATTATGATACAAGATCAATGTTCAAAACAGATCCAGAATCATATTTGTATACCGTTGATTCCCCTGATTATTTTTAATGCACAAACATATTTTATAACTTCTTATTTGTACTATACTTTTGAAATTGTATTCTTTTATTTAATTTTATTTGTCTTTTTAGTTTGTGCTGCACTTTTTAATTTGCTATATACCTCAACTAAAAGATGCAAGACTAAATTATGAGGAAAACCATCTTTAAAAAATATGAATAATTTTGAATTTCCTCTGTAGTATAGACAGATATTACAGCATTCGCAAATAAAAATGCCTGTCTTTGTACTGCCCGTCAACTGTTTCCACCATAATCCATTCAATCTACCTACAGTCCATAGCTTGCCTGGATATTTCTTAAAAACGACCATATAAAGGCAATGACAAAAGCGAGAGTTCATAAGAGGTGGTGAAGCAAACCCCATGATTTCTTTCTCCTGTTGTTTCCAGCCATTGCCTGTTTCCATGGTAACTCAGCAGAGACAGAGCTGTGGAGAAGGGCACACCCCCTCCCACCTCCCCCTGGCAACCTGTGCACGAGTATGCGTGAGCATGTAAAAGTGTGCGCTGTCCATTGTGTTTCCAGCTGTCAGTGGCCATGATGAAAACATTTACATGTAAGTGCTGATCGGTGCATACTGGTGTCTCAATCTAGAGGTAAAATGTAACTGTCTCACTATCATGTAAGCATATCACCGTCTGCTACCCTGTTGAACCCGCCCAGGTCTGACCCCATTTCCTCTGTGCCGATTCAGAGCTCTCTGGGTGGAGTCCGTGTTGCTATGTTCCTAACTACTCGCGGTGCCACCCATCTTCAATATCCGCCCCACCCCATTATGCAAACCTTGTTTTTCCTCTCTTTCCTCATCTGAAGCTGAGCAAGACACCCAGTATTTAAATCCTCCTTCTAGCAGGATGCCCAGCCCTGCCCAACCATTTGGGACAGACACCCTTCCCAGATAAACAAGAGGTTGAGCAACAAACAGCTCCCTTGTGCCCTCTGCTCGGGCCGAACACCATTTGACAGCAACACCCAAGAACATCATGGCTTACTGCCAGAGTATTAAAACGCCCTACAGGAAACCAACTCTAAACAGCAGTCCGGTGAGGTCTCGAGAGTTTGGGAACGCACCACGCAAGATGTGTGCTTCTGATTAGGGCATGATGGACTTGAGACAGCAACACATATCCTACATTTGAAGAAACCACATTCATCCCAGGTTTAGTGTCTTAAGATACTGCATAACTGTGGGCCTTAAGTGTGCAATACAACTCCCTAGATGGATGTTTCTTAAACAATGGCCACTTTTGCCCTGAGTAAATTCGTCTACTAACAATGTCCAATAGAGGCCAAACATCTATTCCAGGACAATTTTTGTCTTTTTTTTTTTTTTTCTGAACATTTCACAATTTCGTGGTGGAAAGGACATTTTGAGCTTCTTCTTCTTTTTTATTTAATAAAAAGAAACCTTAATCTAGCTATGGCTATTTTCACAGTTAACACATTATGTATCATAAATACACATAATTTAATTGAAATTACTATAATAAACTATGGCACCATTTTCTTTTGAGCAGTAATGTTTCATTCCTCACTGAACATTGTTGTGTCCTTGGTAAACAAGTACACACACTTATATATAAAACATTATTATGGGAAAAATTGTTGTTTGAGGTTAAAAAAAAAAAACACCGCAACTGTGGGCTAGACGTATAATAAAAACTGGGATGTAAAAGTGCCTAAAGTTGAAGAAACACCCATTTCTTAACTTGAACAACTGTAAGAAGCACATCTCTACATTGTAGCTTTAATCTCAATTGTGTTTTCACATTTGACCCCACAAAAATAAAATTTCAACAAAGTGAAACAGAAATTTGCTTAATGTTCGCTTAATCTCATTTTTGGTTCATTAGCAAAAGACTATTAGTTCACTTTGCTTTTACGCTGTATACTATATATATATTTAACACATATCACATACTCCCTAACAGTAGGCAGTACACAGGCAGCTGAGGATAATCAACCGCTGTTTGCATGTCATTATGAGTATGGTACTTTTCTGTGGAGAAATTAAACTAGTTTTACAAATCCAAACAGATTATTTTAAATCAGCTTTAATTTTTCCCCCAGTGATCAAAATTTCATTCGATTTCAGCATTCCCTTGGCAGGTTGATGTTAAGTGCTTCCTCCAGGGGCACAGTGGTGATCAATTAAGTAATTATCAAACTGTTAAAGGGATACTCCACGCAAAAATGATTCTGTCATCATCTACTCACCTTCAAGTTGTTGTAAACCTGTACAAGTTTATTTCTTCTACTGAACACAAAGGAAGATATTTTGAAGAACGTTTGGAACAGTTGTTTGGCACCATTGACTTCCATAGTAGAAAAAAAAATACTATGGAAGTCAATGGTGCCAAAGTTCCAATCGTTCTTAAAAATATCTTCTTTTGTGTTCAGCAGAAGAAAGAAACTCATAAAGGTTTGAAACAACTTGAGGGTGAGAATTTTCATTTTTGGGTGTATCCAACTTTTCAACTCAACTGTATGAAAAATGAATCAACTGCAATTATTGAACAATCCAAAAATGAGGTCCTTACCTTTGCCCAGGCACTTGGCCTCGTCCAGTAGAGGTAACATGATGGTGGAGTTGAGGGTGGAAGGAGAGCGTATGGATGTGGTGTACATGAGGGGCAGTGACTGCACCACAACAGGGATACGGTGCACCTGACTGGGCAGTTTACTGGGACTCGAAGGGGGAACAGGGTGGATGATGTGCAAAAACTGCTGGCCTCTAACTCCATGAGAAGAGCCCACCAACGGCCCGGGTGTCAAAACGGAGGGCATTCCCGCGGAGATGGAGGCGATGACGGAAGGTGAGGACGACGATGATGAAGAAGAAGATGGAGAGAAGGCTGAGGTAATGGGTGAGGTGTTGGATGAAGGAGACGATGTCCGTGTTTTGTTGATTGACAGGTCCACGGGCTCCGTCTGGGTCTGGAACTGCTCGGATGAGAGCAGGTCTTCTGGAGGTTCTGCCTTCACTTTGCTGAGTAGGATTGGCACCGACTCCATATCAGGATAGCCGTGCACTTTGGGTGACTGTGAGGAAGAAATATATAAAAGCCATGTAAATCTCTTTAATTAAATTTCTAAAACAAATGTTCATTGATGAGCTCTTTTTTATTTGCATAATGACAGTAATTCATTGATTTAAAATAATAATAATAATTTGTTCATTTTTTATATGTATAATTGTATTTAAATATGAACTATTAAATACCAGCATTTTAAAAATATATATATATTTTTTTTTTTCCAAAACTTTCATGGCCCCCAAAATATGTTGTTATATTTTGTGTTGTTAAAAAGCAAAGGCTCATGTTGTTTTTATTTATTTATTTATTTTTTGAAAAAAAAACATTAAAAACATTTGTTCAAGACAACATTCTGAAAAAAAGCGGAGACATTCTCATTTTTGTTAAAGACTACCACCGTTTCGGATTCAGAGTGGTGATCAAGACATAGATCGAGTCCATCAATACCCACAAAGCTTGCACAGCAGTATATCTTGTCCTGGGTCGACATTTCTTTCGTTAACGGTAGCCAGTTTTGATTTAAATGCTGTTTAATGTTTGTTGATCGTGTTAGCTTACATGTTTGTCAGCCATGCTTTTTTCGTTTATTTCTGATTCTTCTCCGCTCGTTTTAGATCCAGAAATTCAGTACTATTTCAGGAAGATGTGTAATAGAGGCCCCTAGTATTACAGTGAATCAATTATCGGAAAATCAAGTCAATGAAGCTTTAGATCAAATGATGTAAAATTCTTTCAATTGTACAGTTGATCAAAAACATGAAGAAAAGCTTTTCATAATATAATTAATAACAACAATTCCGGCACATTCAAATTGTGGTCAGCAACATGGACAAAACATAGTTTCCCCTTTTTTTTGCTTTCTCAACTATCAGAACTACATCTTGGGGACAGGATCTGTCAACTCCTCACATTTGTCTGTGCAAAAACACCTAAAGTGCTATAGCAGACAAAGCGCTCATCTCTACAGTAAGCGCATACAGTGAAATGATCAGTCCTGGGCAGGTGGATAATCATGACAGAGCAGCTCATTAAACCGAGGGGAAAAGTTCTCGAATTGCAACTGCAGATGTGATAAATCTGCTGCACAATCACGGCTTGACTTTGTTTATAGACTCACTTTTCTTTGTGCAGACTGAGTGGGCCAGAAGCAAATTACATTTTTCCCCCCAGAGCTCATACTATTTTTACTCCGGCACGTAGAGTCACTCTGAGCGTTACCGACCCATGAATCAGCAGTATGTGGTACAATAAAACTGCATTTGAATCCAAAAACAAACAAATGTCAGGCAATTAAATATGCTGACAGGACCTGTAAAAACCCAGGTGGAGTCATTCAGGGTTCACAGGGCATTGTCACAGGTCAGGACACATGACCTTAAGGTCAGGGTTACAATACTGATATGACTGGGCAGGGAAAAGAGCAGTATATCCAGAACAAAGAAACCGCTTTCTGAAAAGTGTGACAGCGCTGACAGCAATGGTTCATTGGTGATTTAGACTCTTTCAGGAGTTTTGGGGCTAAAGAAAAAGCACAATGAAACTTGTTCACAGCTCTACTTCATTGACCTTTCACCGGCCCCTCCCCCAAAACAGCCATTGTCCAATCACACATCATAGCAACCATTACTATGTAAGCAGGACCGTCAAACATTGACTCCAAGCAAGATGGTGAAGCGTTTGTACATAAGCCCATAGCGTTTGTAAATCAGACACTATGTACCCCAAGAGATTGTCTGGGGGAGTTTCCAAAGCAGAAACCACAGCATGAGTGGTGCCTACAATTCGATAAAACAGTGTGGACGGCCCCAATCCCAGTTAAATTTGTCGAATCTGGTTAACTTGCGCACAGCGTACTGAGACTGAGCAACTCCGATTGGTCAAAGCAATATGAAAGCAGATCAAGAGGATCCACAAAGGAATTATGTTTTCTAAAGGGTTGTTGTTAACGTGATATTCTTGGGGGGAAATGAGCAGCAGTCAACTAGCAGTGCAGCACCCGTGGACTAAGTAAAGTTACAGTTTAGAGGAGTGCACGTTCGCAATGGGGAAACTATGAAGCTTACTTGACGTCAGTTCATATATTACAGGTGCTCTAAGCGATGTCATATTTTTAAACAAAACGGAGGCTAGATAGACCCTCCCTCCTCCTCATCTGCACTGACCCACAGGACCTTCTTGTCAGCTATTGGCTGGAACAGTTTGTTATGTTTCGTGGAGCGGGTTGCCGCAGTTTGTCTTTGTTGCCATTTGTGGAGCCTGGGTTGTCTGCATAGACCGCGTTTTTTTACAGTGTGATTAGGGGACAGGCAGCTAGCGGAAAGTGAGGAGATGTTTGCTGTACGTGACAAAAAAATGTTTGGGCCTAAAAAACGTGTGACATCGCTTAGAGCACCTTTAATATTGCATCGATTAGAAATAAGCTTAAATAATGTATGGTTATCTGCATCTTTCCATCTCTTATGTATCGTTGCTTTTTAAACACGAAAATCCCATTCAACATGACACGCAAGCGGTTGCTGTGGTAATGAACAACCTGCTTGTTAAAGCGAATGTAAGTTATAACGTTAATCCTGTAACTGAGGCAAAATTACTAAATATGCAGTGCGAGTGCGATATATTTCTAACTCCAAACAATTAGGCACTGAACCAGCTTATATCCACAAGTTTCTGAGGGGCGCTCATGTAAAAAATAAAGTGGGTGAAACTTCCGGTGAGGCGGCGGAAGTAGCATTCCAATGGTATTTTGTGTGTTAGTTAGCAAAGAGGCTAGCTGTTTTTCGAAGAATTATTTTACTATTTAAAGACGCCAATCTTTATGAGAGATGCCGTTACGGAGCTCAGGGACAACATGTGCTGTTCGCGGTTGTATGTATAACGTCTCGGGTTATGACTATAACCCTTGTTCCCTGAGAAGGGAACGAGACACTGCGTCGATAAAATCGACTCTTTGGGGACGCTCCCTAAGCGATTTTATCGACGCAGTGTTGAGTTCCCTCGATAGGGAACGTTTTGGGTTATGACTATAACCCTTGTTCCCTGAGAAGGGAACGAGACACTGCGTCGATAAAATCGCTTAGGGAGCGTCCCCAAAGAGTCGATTTTATCGACGCAGTGTTGAGTTCCCTCGATAGGGAACTGGACTAAACTAATTCAGTGGCTTAAACGGGATTGTTTTGAGTGATCACAGCGATCCTGCCAGAGCCCGTCTCTGATCCTGCCAACGACTGTAGTTTCCATCACCTCCCAAAAGACGACGAATCTTCCTGTGTACATTTGTTTAAATTCTTAATATTCTCTAAAATCTATCAGCATGTGATTGGCTGTTCGCTACTGATGTTACACCTAAACTCAGGATCAAAGCCTGTGTTGACAGAATACCAAATGTGCCAGTTAATGTATTCAAGCTGCACATTCATTTATAATTTTGAATAAACTCCAAAGCACAATGACTAAGTGTGTATTTTTTATTTTAATTGTTTGTCAGCTCGCACAACTGTCTGTCACCATGCCTTGATGAGTATTGATTATTAATAATGTTATTATAATACTCCCAATCAACCACTGCGGAGGTAAAGGTACTGTTATTTCACCCTTTTGAATTTCGTTGAGGTTGTGTTCCCACATCGTTAGCTAGTTTGGATCGCTATAACTTGAATGACTGTCAACTGTTGAATGAACGAGTGTCAAGCATGTCAAGTAGCGCTTTGTTTACTTCAAACCGGAAGTCACGCCCACTTTTGACGCAAGGCCTCATGGGGCGTAGAAAACTTGTGGATAAGGTCATGGGGTTTTCAGATTTCGCTTGAGACCGGTAAGTATTAGCCTCGATAGTAGTGGTGTCTCCTTCATTGCACATTTTTATATTTTGAATATTGCATATTGTAACCCCTTTTGCCTCGATCTGGAGGATTTTGGTGAGGTATTGCTCCAAAAAAGGTCACTGACATGCACAGGTATACACCTCTTCCCGTCATGGCAATCTGTCGTGCTGGTCGTGTTTGACCATTTGTTTGACGGGCGTAGTAACAATAACTATGGCGTGTGGCTTTTGCTATTAAGAGATTATTATTATTAAGGGGCTATTAAGGGATTATAGGGTCTGCAAATATCTCCAAATCAGTTTTTTTTTTACACCAACCCTCATTAACCCCTTTCCCCAACTCCACTGTATAAGCATATTGATAAAAAAAACAACAACAAAAATATAATTATTAAAATGTTCTAAAACAGCAACCAAATTGGCAAGACATTATTAAACAAACACATGAAAACATTGGCTCCCAATTGAAAACAGATAACAGGCATTCTAGGTGAAAGTTGAGTAAATAGGCTTACGTATATCAAATTAAACAAGAGAAACTCCTGATTCATACTGAACCCATCCATTAACCTGATCGCAAATCAAATAACACATTTATATGAAATGCATGTTTTTTTTTTTTTACATCATCTACTTTTTTGCTGTAATAAATGCTGAACATGGTCAGATTTTTAGTAAACTTTAGTATTATATTCTTCAAAAATGCTGCACAGCTGCACAGACAGGGTAGTAATCAAACCCAGTGAGTGAATTTCTATTAGCATAGCATGCAATCAGCACCCTGCTAATGAGGGTTGTAAAGGGAAGGGAGGTGCCTCTAATGACCAATCAGCACCGTGCTTAACAGACTGCTATCTAATTGAAAAAAAAACCTGCCTCTGTAATCTTTTGTGTTCCAAGCAAAAGGGACAAACCCTTTCCAATCAGTTCCTTGCGCAGTAATGCAACCTGCATTATTTTTCTGCTGAAAACCATCACTCAGAACAGTGTTTGTCTATACTGAACTCTCACTCTTGTTCTATTGACTTCTGTGATGTACCCTTCAGGGTGTGCTTAAGAGGCTTTATACTGCATATGTTTTTTTTCTCTGTTTGTGTGTGTATTTAGAACATTGTGAGGAGCTGTGCCTACGGCTGCTGTAGCCTTAGGCCTTTTAGGCCCCTCTGAGACAAACCTTCTTCCTCATCTAGACCTCAAAATAGACCTCATCTCCACTCTTTATACAGTATAAAATAAATATAAAAACTCTTTACTCTAATACATTTGTGATGAGTGATACATTTTGCATGGCACCTAACTTTTTCAGCAGTAGCTTATTTCTGCTACAAAAGTAGCCATCACCATATATCTTGTGCGTTTAGGTAGGTAGTTGCTGAAACATATGAGATAAGAACATGCAGATGATGAGGCAGAAACCAGCATGTCCAGCGCATGTAGGCTTTAAATATACAACTTTTACAGTTGTATTGAAATTAGTGACCTCTTGAGTCTTTTTCGCTGTAAGATATATGTACTTTTACTTAAATATGGTTTTCAGGTACTCTTTACACCTCTGATGATTATTCATATGGTATCACTGGCTGATCCACAACATGCAGGAAATAAACCAAATGAAACTGTAAACCATAGCAGACTGAAAGTGTAAGCTGATGTGCTGTGTAACACATGACCTCCTTTCATATGGAATAGCATGTAAATTAAAAGCTTTTGAGGTGATAAAAAGCTGTTTCTGCAGAAAGGTTTTCAAACCACAACCACCCGCCCCTCCGTACTTTCCACCTTGGCTTTTTACTCATGACTTCTACTTTATTTGAGGATAAGGATATGAGATCTCGGTCTAGCAGGTGAGGGCATTAACTGGGGCAAACCGTTCTCAGCAAGGTCTTGGCAAGTGGCCACAGGAATGACGACCACGTTTGAGCAATGAGATGCACTTCAAAGAGTCATTGTGTAGGTTGCACACTTCCTGGCGCTTGACAGCATTTTGACACATTTGGATAAAATTCGTCTATCAGCCTTTCGCAAAAAGGAAACAAGGTGTTGCTATGTGGGCTTCTGAAGTAGAACAAAATATGGGGACGTTGTTGGCTCTCAGACACAACTATTAACAGGTTCTATCTTTAAGAAAGTGGTTCGTCCATCTATTATCTGCTTTTGTGCTTTTCATTAACTGAGAAAGTCATGTGGAATGAATAGAATCAAATTTATACACTAAGCTATTCTGAGTCAAAAGCTTATGGTAATGTGGCAGGTTAGTTATATAATTCAGGGCTTTTAAAACTTTCAAGAACCACGAAATATTCAATTCAAATTTCGGCAATCCCTATTTTGAAACAAATTGATATCCAAAAAATGTTCAAAATGCACAACTGTTTGTATGGTAAGATTTCCAATGTTTATAAAATACAAATATTCACCAAGACTACATTTATTTGAG
This sequence comes from Pimephales promelas, assembly GCF_988280905.1. NCBI lineage: Eukaryota > Metazoa > Chordata > Actinopteri > Cypriniformes > Leuciscidae > Pimephales > Pimephales promelas. The sequence goes on from NC_142775.1 coordinate 20,359,484, forward strand.
TTAAAAACTATAATATTGTGAAATATTAATACAATTTCAAACAACTGCTTTCTATTAGAATATATTTTACAATGCAGTTAATTCCTGTGATTTCCTTCAGAAATCATACGCTTATGTGGTGCACATTTCTTATTATTATCAATCTTTAATATATATTTTTTTCAGGATTCTTTTATGAATAGACTGTTTAAATAAAAACATATTTTTATTTATGAAAACTTTTTATTTATAATATTTTTTTTCCAACAAAATTGTTGATCAACTGAATCCTTGCTAAAGAAAAGTATTAAATCTTACTCACCACAAACTTATACATAATGTTGTGTTTAATATCAGTGTTTAATATATAACTATAAATCTCTTTTTATTTCTTTCAGTTAGAAGCTATGGCTGTTAATGGCTGAATTAAAAAGATCAAGTCAGTAAGTCAGTAAATGTGTTAATTAAATAAAACAAATTAAATATAAAAACTTAAAAAAAATTCTTCTTTTTATTAAAAACAATATCTTAAACATATTTGATGAATATGTTAACACATTAACTTTGACAGCCCTAAAATACACATTATGTAAAATACTTTTTCTCACCAAAATGCTCCGCAGACCCCCTAGCACCCTTCTGCATGTTTGAAAACCCTGATAGATGAACAGTATTCTAATAGATGTGCCCGGATGATCATGTAGAGTACATATGCACATAGGTAAGCAGCATATGGAGAAATAATGATAGAAGAGAGAAAAAGACTCTCAACAGCAGTGTATCTGCATCTGTGCTTGTGCCCTGCCAAAATGGCTGTCCTGGCTGCAGTGGCCCTGGGAGCATTCCTGTTTCATCTGTGGCTCTCCACATCAGGGCTGCTCCACACACACACACACACACACACGCACACACACGCCTGGGACTAATTAGGAGTATCACAGCGAGAGAGTGGGGGTGTGAGGGGTAAAAGAAGTGGAAGGTGGTATAAGAGAATGGATAAGAGGTTCAGGACAATAACTGTATAAAAAAACAACTGTTCTCTTACCCCTCTTTCAGATTCCAGAGGTTCTGCTTTGACTCGGACTGCAGGCATTCCGTCTAGCATTAACATCCTGTTATTGATGGCGTCTGTGAGCCGAGAGAGAGAGAGAGAAAGAGAAAGGCATAAGAAAGCTGCGTGTGACTCCTCTCACCTTTTCAGTGATTGAGTCATACCTAGAATGCTCTGAAACAATAGTGCAGGCTACAATGCAACAGGCAATGATGTCATGACGGTATGCAGTCAGTAAGCAGTTCAGGTTTAAGTCCGAGGGTAAACAAACGCATCTGGCTGTGAAGAGTGAATGTAGAGTAGTAAGAAATCAGAGAGAAAGCTGAGAGAGTCCAGGATAAATACAGCATCAAGTAAGCTTTTTTGTGAATAAACACCAATAAATAACTTTTGAGAGTAAAAATACAAGTTTTTTGTTAAACATTATAGAGATTCAAAATCTCGATGCAGAATACTCAATCAACTGGAAGAATATGTTTTAGAGTACTCTAGTTGGTGCCCAATCAAAAATAAACATCAATAAACATTTTTTAGTTTTTTTTTTTTTTTACATCGACGGACAACGGCCGCCGTCCGCCGCCGCTTCCATCATTAATGACGACAAGATAGCTGCATCTGTAGAGGAAGCCAGCAACTCTATCCGGATGTCGGACAGTGAGGATAGGGCGAGCTCTGTGGACCTCCCCCCGCGCACAACCGACTGGATGGATGTCCAGCGTACCTCTGTCTCAGCAGCATTCTCTGTGAAGGACGGTGCTAAAGACAGAGGATACCAATCTCTTCCTCCAGTAGAAGAAGTTGTAGCGGCCCATCTTTGCCCGCCCTCTGCTGGACGGTGAGCTAAGATGGCGCTACATTCTAAAGCTTGCCGTTTTACTTCCGCTATGCACAGCCGCGCTTATACCGCCACTGGGCAGGCTGTATTGGCATTACACTTGATGGCCGTACTGCAGATCTTATAAGCTGACCTTCTCAGAAATGTGTCTCAGCTCTGAAACCTTGGAGAGCAATCTACTGGTATCAGTCAGGTGTAAACCTGGGGACTTCCTTGTGTGTGTAGGAAGTGTACACGGACGCCTCCACCTCGGGAGGGGGAGCACTGCTCGAGGGCAGACCGTTCTTTGGCCATTGGTCAGAACGGGGGAAGCTCCTACACATAAACTCTCTAGAAATGATGGCGCTGAGGCGTTTTTCTCCCCGAATAAAAGGTCACCACGTCTTGGTTTTGCTTGGACAACATGTCCGTGGTGGCCTACATAAATGGCCAGGGTGGCGTCAGATCCCGAAACCTTTACAGGCTGACGGAACGCCTTCTGGTCTGGGCTCAGCACAATCTGCGTTCATTGAAAGAAAATGCGGGACCAGACAGACTGTCCAGAAAGAATGTTCCAGCAGGAGAATGGTCTCTGCACTCAGAAGGTCCTACTGCTGTGGGAGACATTCGGCAGAGCGTTGGTAGACCTGTTTGCATCACAAGAAAACGCTCACTTTCCAAAAGACAAAAGTCTTTCTCCAAGAGCAGGGATGTGCTGGCCCAAGTCCGGCCCTGCTGCCCACTCTATGTTTTTCCCCCATCTCGCTCCTGCCTCAGGTATAGGAACGAATCAGGGAAAACAGATGCTCGGTGCTACTTGTGGCTCCGCTCTGGAAAAACCAAGCCTGGTTCCCAGTTCTGATGCAGCTGACAAGCACTGCCCCATGACCAATACTGACGAGGAAAGACCTCCTATCTCAGGCCAAGGGCTCGATTTGACATCCTCGCCCGGAGCTGTGGTCCCTACATGCATGGGCTATCAATGGGTACCTGCAAACCTTCCAGAGGGAGTGTTAAACACGATCACGCAGGCTAGAGCGCCATCTACTAGATGACTCTATTCCTCAAAATAGTCTGTGTTTTCTGGCTTGTGCATAGCCTGAGGCTTTTTATCCCTAGACTGAGGAGTTACGGAAGTTCTCACCTTCCTTCAAGAGCTGCTGGATAAGGGTATAACCCCATCCATGCTCAAAGTTTATGTGACGGCCATAGCAGTATTTATGAAACATGCGACTGGCCAGTCACTGGGGAAGAACGATTTGGTCATCCGCTTCCTTAAGGGAGCTAAAGGGAGATGAATCCTCCCAGACGCCCCTCAGTCCCCATGTGGGACCTTTCCACGGTTTTGGAAGCCATGAAAGGTGCTTCGCTCAAGCCAATCTATTTATCAGACATGAAACATCTTTCATTCAAGGCAATGTTTCTCATGACTCTTGTTTCAGTGAAGCGCATGTGTCTGGAATTTGGGCCAAATGACTCGAAAGTCATACTCAAACCAAGACACTGATACGTGCCTAAATCCCTAAACACACCGTTCAGGGCTCGGGTTATTTCCCTGTCTGCCTTGCCGGTTTACAATGAGGAAAAGGGCACAAGCTTCCTTTGCCCAGTCAGGCATTTGTCTCACTCGGCATACAGGTCTGAAGGCTTGAAGTGTCCTTTAGGTGTTAGAGTGCACTCCACGAGAGGCATGGCCTCATCGTGGGCTTGGTCTAGCAAGATTACCTTGCAGGATAAATGTATGGCGGCAAGCTGGGCCTCTCTGTCTATATTTATAAGGTTTTATAACTTAGAGGTTCCCGCCTTACATGCTAAACTACTTTCGGTCTAAAATCAGTATTGTCTGCCCCATTGCTTCGGCTCAGAATACTACACCCGCTTGAGCACCACTTGCTGATTGATAAAATAACTCCATGGCAAAAGTAAGACCCATACCATTACTCAGTTCAGGCCGAACATTTTCACCCTGACTTATTATCCCGCTAACTTATTGGGAATGACACTTCTCATGCCTCTCTTCTCAGACTCTTTTTGAGTCCCTGGTGATTATGCACTATATGAGCCCCGGGCACCTGCCCTTGGGACTTTGGTGTTGGATCCCAGCATGCACAGAGTTTTACACTGTGTTCCCTTAGTGTACGAAATTACGCAGTACGAGAGAACCTCTCGTAAGAGAACCTACTTGGTTACTAATATAACCTCGGTTCTCTCTAGAAGAGGGAACGAGTACTGCGTATCTTTGCCATGCCTGCAACATGCTCTGGTTCACTTCAGCCGATCGAGCTATATTTATTGGCCCAGGCCACGCCCGCTTTGGCAGGAGGTGACGTAGTGGGTGCGAAGCGCCCCCACTGGATCTGACGTCACCAAGGGCCTCTCTCGATTGGCTGCTGTAGTTGCCGCAGGACAGCTAATAGGCACGCAAGCCGTCTTGCCTATGTCTGCATGCTGCCACAACACGTTTTACATTAATTCAAAATTAAGGATCATTTTTGGCTTAAATATCTCATGTAAAATAGGTTTTCCCCTAACGTAAGATATTACGCAGTACTTGTTTCCTCTTCTAGAGAAAACCGAGGTTACGTTAGTAACCGAGTACATTTTCAGTGATCTGAAAATGCATTAATGCCGAGTGTAAACAGAAAAGAACATTTGGCATCACCTAGGCAACCTGCTGCAAGTCTATAGAGTAGAGCTGCAAACACTTGCACTCACTTGTACAATATAGCTACATACAGTGCATTCACACATTCAAGGCTGCCTCTGCTATCAGAGTCTCCTGACATTTCTCTTCTTGTATATCCACACAAATGACAAGACTTCCTAACAGAATCCACGTCTTTGTGCAAACTACCCTCAGGCGTCTGAGTCTCGAAACAAAGACTAGAGGCTTCTTACAGCTCTGTGCTTTACAGTGGGCATTGCTCTACCAGACTCTTTCACAAATAAAAAAAGTGGCCACCTCCCATCCAAGGGATGCACGAGGAGACAGCCTTAATGAACTGGTGGAATCTGATTACAAGTTAATATAGCTCTTAGAGCACTGCATGATGGGGAGATGAGACGCTCCAAAACTCCCACAGAGACAGCTTCTCTCCCCTGTCTACTCAATTTACCATGTTTAACACCATAACAGCACAGTAATAGACACATGGGCATCTTGGGATATGTAATATTCATGTGTCCTCGTGTTTGTTTGGGTTTTGCCTTTTGGAAGGAATGAGTTTGCACATAAACAAACAGACAGGTGACTCGTCTTGAGGATAGAAAGAAATGTGAACATAAATCTATTCCTGTCAAAATGACTTACTTTGATGTGTGCGGCTCGTAGGAACATCTGTCACTAGTGTTGCAAATACGGTCAGTGTGGCTTTCGGAGTTGTTACGACTCTTAGCAAAGGAGAAGCTCAGGAAAGAGCCAATCACAGCAATGCGATTGTGGCTCAGAGGGAGTTGTCCTGAAGTAACCTGTGCACTTATTATTTTAGCAGCAGCACATGATGGAATGCAAGCAAAGCAGATATGCTTTAAACATCTCTATTGCACTTCTCCTGGCATGGGCAACAGGAAATGAGGCCCATTATCTACTGAATACATACATTGTCATGCATAAATAGCCTGTGTACATTTTCACACAGCTATTGTGTTTTGACAAAATACTAACATTTTGTCATGTCACAGTCAAACATTTTAGTCATTACTAATTTTAGCCATTAGAAATACAATTAAAACAATTTGGCAAAGTGACAATATGCAAAAGTGACAAAAAATTATTTGCATGCATGTGCTCAGTAATTTTTTTTTTTTTTGTTGTTGATAGAAATACTTTTATTCTGCAAGGATTCATTAAGTTGTTTAAAAGTGAGAGTAAAGACATTTTGAATATTACATATAATGTTACATTCAAATAAATGCTCTGTTCAATACATTCAAAAAATGTATCACTATTTCCACTCAAACTTTATGCAGCACAAAAGCGATAGCGATTTTTGAAAAACGCTATTGAAAAGTTTATCGCACTAAAACATGCTTGTAACCAATCAGCAGTAAGGGGCGTGTCCACTCATGATGAGAGAGGGAGAGAGAGCTCAGTGCATGAGACGGACATTAGCAGAACGACTACAGAAAGAGAGAAAATTCAAAAGAGGAAAATGTCAATATATCTTTAAAAGAATGATTACAATCAGTAAGCTAAATAACAATTAGACCTTCAACCTGAATTATCGTAACACAAATTGCTTTCGTTCATTGATGACATCATACCCTTGAGCGGCAGGCACAGCAAATTCCACCATAGCTGTTGCCCGTGCTTAGTGTGTACGTGAATGTGGGGGCAGAGGCATCAAGATAGGGGTGTGATCCATTTGGGTATAGGTGCATGTTTTTTTTTTTTGGAGATTTCAAAATGTTAACAGCGTTTACGGGTAATCGCTTACTGCACCTTTAAAAACGTTTCTTACTATCAAAGCAGCATATTAGAATAATTTCTGAAGGATCATGTGACATTACTAAGAAATGGCTGCTAAATATTAGCTTTGATATCACAGGAATCATTTAAAAGAATTAAAGTTATTTTAAATTGTAATAATATTTTACAAAATAATTATTTTTACAGCAATTTTGTCCAAATAAATGCAGCCTTGGTGATTATAGGAGACTTCCTATAAAATATATTTTAAAAAAATTCCAATACTTAAATGATTTATAATATACAGTAGGGTGCAATTGAATTCAGTATACTGGTATAAAGGTCTTTCAACTCAAGCAGGATAATTCTGATCTAAACTCAATATGGTTGGATCACTTGCACAATTTGCTCTGCATTTCTCCTTGAGAAAACGTTCTCATGCTTTTATTAACATCTTGCAGTGTTATTCTTTAATATATTGTCTTGTCATTATATAGCTAAATAAACAAAATTAAAAAAACATAAATTAACAGCAATTTCAGTTCAGAGATCAGCACTAGCATGCATGTTAGCAGTAGCATTTAGCAGTAGCACAGTTGAACTGTATTTTAAGCATTTATAGCTTTAAAAAACAAAGGTCTTAGTCATAAGGAGTTAAAAGCAAAATATAATTTCTGTGTGAACTGTAACTGAGCGTGTTTCCAAGTTAATCTGTGTGCATTGGATTGATATTGTGATCAGGATATCCAATGGCTCCAGGTAGTGGTAGGCTGAGATAATGTTGCCATGGCAACTCAAGTTGGAGCTCAGAGGGTTATTGTCCTTCTGGATTGACATGCGAGATTTCACAGATGACCAGGGCACCCGCTGTTCAACAGCCAGCTATTTTTTGTGCGTGTGTGTCCAAGGAGATGTCATCACACTCTTGTGAATTGTGTAAGCATATCACTCAGAGACATTGATCATTAGATCAGATAAATGAGCCAACCTCTTGCCTAACTAACCTTGTCCCTTAAGAGAGCTCCAAATGGGAAATCAATACCAAGAGCAAGGTCTCAGTTGTTTCATTAACCATCAAATGAACAGATTATTAGCATAATTGAGTACAGCACCATGAGGTTAACATTTAGGCACAATTTGTCTATCTTAGCTCCAATTGATTAACACTTAATCAAGAGGTTGTGATGGAGGATGGTGTTTCGCCAACTGTATTTAACAGTGGCAATGTGATACTAGAGGCAAGGGTAATGATGACTAATTCTAGATCCATCTTCCTCCGCCTTCTCCAAACAGCATAAATGCTCTTCGTCAGATTGTGCGATTTGTCTAATCTAGTATTCTGTCAGTGCATTACCCTAGCAGACCCTAACAAAGGAATTTTCACATTAGGACTTGTATTTGATGATTATGTATAATTAATCATCTTGTGCATGTACAGTTTAGTTTTAATTCCAAAACAGACCCATGTGTGTATGTTTGATTGCCTTGACCTGCATTCAATGAGATCAAGCACACAGAGCAGAAGTCCTTTTTGCATTTCTTTCTTCTGCGCAACACAAAAGAAGATAGTTTGAAGAATGTTTCAACTCTTTTTAATCATACAATAAAAGTCAATGGGATCATATTTTGTGTTCCACGGAAGTCATGCTTGGAACAACATGAGGATGAGTAAATGTCTGACAGAACTTCGAAAACACTTTGCAATAAGTTTCAATTCATTAACATTTGTTGACAAGTTAACTAGGAAATACGTCTAAAGCATTTACTAATCTTAGTTCAACAGCAACTAATACATTATTAAAATCAAAAGTTATATGCTAATATTATTTAATGGACATGAACTAACAATAATCCGTTGTATTTTTATTAATTAATGTTAACAAAGATGAAAGAATACTAGAACCAATGTATTATCTTTGTAAGTTACAGTCATGCATTAACTAACTAACAAGACCTTATTGTAATGCGTTTCCGAATTTTCATTTTTGGGTGAACTATCCCTTTAAAAAACTGGAGAAATGGAAAGAGAGCAATCGAGCGAGCAAGAGAGATTAAGATCTCCTTTCCATTTCACCGGGATGGCGAAATGAAATGGTGATCCTAGGTGTGAGCGTTATGAGCATGGAAGGTGCAGTAACTGAGTGCTCAGGCATCTCATTGCCATGCACGACTGGAGCCGTCCCCCGAGAGGCTCCCTGAGAAGAATGAGGGCAATTCAACTGGAAACGGGGCAACAGGGAGGGGGACCGCCTGGGATTTGATTCGGCTGAGGATGGGGGAGCCAAGGGAGGGGATTGGCTGGCACTCCCATGCCCAGCCATAGCTCCAGAACTCCCCGATGCACGTTGGTGCAGACGGAGCACCGGCGAGCAGACCCCAACGAATGACGAGCGGATCAATATGAGGTGACAGGCCTGGGTGGAAAAACCTGACCTTCCTGCACCCCACGCTGACCTTGCTACACAAAGATTTAAAGAGTATTCAACTTGCCCCCTGGAGCCGGTTGCATACCTCATTGTATAACTTTCTGCCTTGCCAAGCCTAGTGTGGCATTGATGTGAGGGGCATTACAGTGTATAGTGGGAACCTTTATTGAAGTGCTTTGGAGGTATTTATAAAGTAATAGCATATAAATGTGTCAAGGGGTATGAAATAGGGAAGCACTGACATTAAAAGTTTGGTCGATACCGAGCATTAAATAATCATTTTCGTGTTATGGCAGATATTTAAATTCTCTACTTTTATGTCTAAATTTTTATTTTTATTTGCATAAATAAATAAATATTGGTTTTTTTCTGTATTTAGTTGTTAGATTAACATTAAGAACACAGCACAGAAAGCAGCAGCTAATATAGGCTCATGTCACTTTAAGAGCTAATGCATGGATCCAATATACTGTTAAACATGTTTGCATTCTCAAAGGTTTAATCACCAAGACGGGTATCTTAACATAATTTTCTGTGTATTTCACGCAGAAAAAACGCAAAAGAGAACTCAATTTCTTCTTTCCGTAGCCTCTCTTAAATATCGAATTGGTTTCTTTTTCGCATCTTGTTCTTGAATAGTTCAAAATGACTTGATACTAGACATGCATATGATCAACCTTTGTGGCGATTCTGACGAAGCAGCACTGGCCTGACAATTCTTCAATAAACAGTGTCTTTCATGCTGACATCAGATAGTTCTTTACTAATTTATAAAAGTTTTTTTTTCTACATATTAATAGTTATAATTATTTATTTCAGTTTATTTCAATTACTGAATACTATTTTTAACACTTTTTGGTTTTAGATAACAATAACAACAAACAACATAATAATTAATATACAGTTGGCCGATATGTATAAAACATTCATGACAACATCTCCAAAATCAGACAATATACATCCTAGTATAAAATATTCCAAAACACCAAGAAATTTCAGAATAAATAAGACCAAATTTGGAACATGAGCAGAAAAGAAAGAGGAGCAGGATGATCATGCTACTGCTTGGAGGCGTTTCATATCTGAATTCATATCTGCACTGGAGGAGTAGCGCACTAACAGACGGGTTCCCTTGGTCCTGCCAATGCTTTGTTCCCATGTTGAGAGCCCAGAGCAACTACAGTCATCTGTGGCACAGAGGCTGGTCCTGCTGCCATTGGCCGAAGGGGGAAATGCGGATAGGAATGAGAGAAGGAGGAGGAGGTGGTTGAGGAGGGAGGTAGAGATTTAAGCACTGGAACTCAGCCAAGAACCAGACAAGAACACTGAACTCAAACATGCCAAGAGAGCCTCTCAGACTCAACCAGAGCAAAAGAACAGCATTTTATGTAACATTAGACTCCACACTGAGAAGAAGAGCTATTGAGAGCTGCTTCCCGCTGATCTTTTGTAAATAGATTACCTTGCCTTTTGATTTGCAAAAAAATAACACCCTGGAAATATTAAAGGTGAAGTGTGCAATTTCTGAATCACTAGTGCTAGATTGAAAAATAAAATAAAAAAGTGACTGTCTGTAAAGAGAAAGTTCCAGCCCAAACTCAAACTTTTTCACATCTACATTATGGATTTTATCAAATAAAGTTCCTGCTGATATACCGAATAAAAATCCTGTAACCACACAAGTCAAAAATGCAACAAGTTTACATGATGCAATGAGAATCAGACTTCATCTCGCCACTGCCAGACAATGTCTGCAAGACAGAGCTCGGCTCAAGCTCACTTCCCACTTTGGAGCCCCTGTAAACAGCAAATATGACGAGTCAGCACTCTGTCATTACCAGTAGAGAACTTGGAGGCTAAATAGGCTACCGCCTGGACACAGTAACTCAACCTCGGGGGGCAGAAGGAGATGTGATGGTATTTAAAGGAAAGCTCGGTTTGTTTCAGTATCATGATTTTTTTTTTTTCTGCACATTGTAGCAGTCATGAGATTTTTTGGTGTATTAACCATCTGCTATCATAAACTGATAATAACAACTAAGTACCATAGCACACTTCAAGGACACTTACCAAATAAAAATAAAAAAATAATAATAATGCCATCTAAGGTACTGTCAGAGTACTGCATTTAAAGAGGAATTTACTTCTTGACTTCTGTCCTTACACAAACTGAAAAGCGAATGAATTTCAGAAAACATAATACAATCACACCCACATCCATATCTCTTCCTAGTAGAGGGATTCTAACCCCAATGCTCCCCATACTTCGGAGTGGACTATATTTCTTTAGTTAATCTTTTCTGCCATACTGTGAATGTCTTCAGACTTTCCATTTCATAAGGCGCATTTTCCTTGGCAGGCAAGTCTGTGCCCTAAGACTTTGGCCGCTATTGGGACCTTTTTTGATTCAAGCTCTAGAGAGATGTGCTGCTTCAGTACCAGCTGAGTTTGTGGATAAGTAATCTGAGTGCGTGTTCTCCTCCCTGCGCATCCAGACGGTAGCGCTTCACCTCAGGGAGCCCACTTTGCCATTTTCCTCTGGCTAAAAACAGCCACACAACAATGCCTGTCATTCACGCGGGCCCCCAACCAAGCAGATTTGCTGTCTTGTAGCTCTCTTTATTTTTCTGAGTGTGACAAATGTACTCTGACTCAGAGACGAACAGAAGGAGTGCTGAAAGACATGACCAGATAAACTCCTCTGAAAAAAAATTAGGTCACGAGGGAACGCGCTACTCTCGAATGCCCGTTTTAGAGCCATGCCAGTGCAATCAAGATGAAAGTTCACTTTCAGCCTTAAACACCATCAGCAGAGTCAAATGCTGGGATCCATCCAAGATGGCAGCTGTAAAAAGACTCCTGTACTGTACATCATTTTTATCCTACTACCCCCATCACTAGGCCTCACACACCTGATAGGAAGTGAGAGACCTTTAATAGAACGCTGAGGCTCTTGTAAACACTAGGCCAACTTTCCAAAACACAGGCTGACGGAAGCACCCGTAGTCCAGCAAAATGCCCTTGGGCTCTGGCTATTTCTGCACAGGGAGATCCTGTGTCAGTGATTCAATGAGGATAAGACAGCTTAGTGCATGAGATACGGCCCTAGTCCACAGTACTCGCATTTAAAAAGCTGCACGCAGTCAAACTTTGGTACGGTTGTACGTTTAACGAAGCAAGAAAAATCATGCCTAATGTAACCATTCATTTCCTCTGAAATTTAGAAAAGAGATTAAATCTGGTATGAAAACTTGCGGTGCGATTTAAAACACATGCATAACTATAATATTACGAGATAAAATATCAGCCAGGTTTATTTTACTGATTGGTCAGTGCTATGGGGGTGAGAGGTCATGAGTTGTGTAAAAGGGAGTAAAGGAGAAAAGAGAGGTCAGAGTCCATTCTTCACCCTTTTTAAAACATAAAAACATCTCAAATGAATGTTTAGTGGAATCCATACAGCAAAATGTAATGCTAAGAAAAATACTAATGCTAACATTTTAAAATTAACCTTTTTTTATCCATCACCTACACAGTTACTTGCACAAACCGATATCTGACGATATCTTAATATTCAACAATATTATTCATCTGCCTACATTGACACCATTAAATGAGAACTGAACTGAGCTGGACGATGACATCACCGTTTTCTTCAGAGCGGCTATATATAAATTAACTATTAATACATTTTTTACAGCAACAATGAACCTTCACTGAACTTACTTAAGCTGGACTTGTTGCCTTTTTCTTTTAGATCTGCTGTACAGCGGAAACAAACTTTGTTGCATTGTTTTCCTGTTATCACTGTAAAGCTGCTTTGAAACAATCTCTATTGTAAAAAGGGCTATATAAATAAAGGTGACTTGACTTGCATCCTGATCAGCTGTTCCTGATCAGCATTTTCAGCTGAAACATCTGCCAAAGTTTCTGAAAACAGAATTAAAGGGATTAGTTTCGCTAAACGCACCCATGAGACATTTAGTCACAGCTTAGCTATTTAGTTTGAAGTACACTATAAGGATGCAGAGTGATGGGCTTTCAACTCGGCAAAGGGGCGTCTTTACTAGCTAAAGCAAAGGCATTGTTTTTTGGGGTGTTTTTTTTTCCTTTCACGTGGTTTTGCAGGTTCTCGTAAACCTGTCTGGCTTGCCGAGCTGTGGTTCTATGACGTCTAAAATATTTCTCATGAATTTCCAATTCACCCTAGTTCTCACACGTAATTAATACTATTGTCTCTACTGTATATCCATCTCACTGCAGTGCTTTAACAGTAGAGTGGAGTAGAATTAAGGCTGGGGGATCTATTCAATATTTACAATATTTGCAATGATTTTGCTGGCGATATTAAATTATGCAACCCTGAGTTTTAAAGGGGTGGTATTTCACAAAATGTAAAATAAATATATGATGTCCCCAGAGAGTGAAGTTTTGGCTCAAAATACCCCACAGATATTTTTATATAGCAAGTTTTTTGAGGGTGAGCAAAAATGCACCGTTTTTGTCTGTCCCTTTAAATGTAAATGTGCTGCTGCTCTGTATAGAGGGCGGAGCTTCAAGAGCTTGTGTCATTTTTATCTCAAACACACATGCACTGAACAAAAACTTTTAGCCTTTTTTGTATTCTAAGATGGAGAGACTCAAGAAGAAGCGACAACAGAAAACATTTCTGAATGGTTAGTTGATAAATTTATGTAGCTTATGTGTAGTTATGTTCTAGTCATTGATTAGCATATTCTGTCATGATAATCTATAAATCGTGTTACGGGGTAGGATTTAAGAACATTTTACCGTTCATGATGTCACTAACGGGTGTAGTCCCTACCAGTCGTTTGCTGTAGTCCTTAAAAAGCAATTGCTTTAAAATAAAATAAGTTTGAACATTGTAACTTTGCGCATGTTGTTTATGCTCAAACAGCAAAATTACACACTAATAAGTGAAAACATATTCGACCACCCATTTAAAATAATATAAAATAAAAAGATTTTAAAGTCGTCACGAAATCTAATTTTATACCATTCGCATTTTATATGTAATATTGTAGTGTTTATTATAAATGACTTATCTGTGCACTTCATTATTTTTTTTATATTCATGTACCCTTATAATCTTTAGCCAAGTGCGTTACCCTTCCCTCCCCCCTCGAAACCACTTCTCTTCTCTTCCGATCAAAAACTATTACTAGAGGGCGTAGCTATTGGGATCTGTCTCGTTTCTGGCCCGCCTCTCAGAAACCTGCCAGTGTCACTGACAGCCAGCAAATATGGTGTTTAAGTGTATTTTTGGTTGCGCTCCTCACGTCCTCTGTCCTATCCCTAAACAACCTTTTTTGCATGCCCGCTGGCTCGAATTCCTGCATTTCGAAGAAGCAGGAATAAAAGCAGGTTCGCGACTGTGTGCAAGGCATTTCATCAGCCGCCTCATCTTCTAGGCTCATATGGGGTGATTCCTTCCAGAAAATTTGGCTACTCGTTCTCATCGTTGGGTTCCTCAATTAAAAATTCTTCATGGGAGGGTAACGGTGGTGAGTGCGGTGGAGAGAAATCATCCACAACTGACTTTAAACTGGCATTCAAATCTGCCTCCATTTTGTTAGCAATGCCCAAACTCCAACGATCCAATCAATTCCCGAAGAACGAAGTCAAATTTTTCTCCAATTTCAGAGGTCGTTTCACTCGGATCCACGTCACAATAAGGAAAAAAGGACAATCTCAACTTCCGTTTCACGACAACTTTAATATTTTAATTCATTTAATTTGATTAATTAATTAATTATTTTTTTGTGGAAATGTGGATGTGGAAAACATGTATATGATTACTTTAAAAAGATATTAAACAATATGATAAAGAAAATAATATGAGAAAATGAGATTGAGAATATCTTTATACAGTATATATCGCCCAGACCTGACATTAAATACAAAGAAATCTGCTGTTACACAAACTACTTATAATCTGTAATTGTAGGCTGCACAAGAGAGGGGCGACACTGGCCACTGCTAGCACACCTCTTCCCTTCCCCCTTTAGTTAAAGTGCTGTGGTCTCAGTGGTCCATGCTTTAAAATAGACCTGACACAAAAACCTCAATTGCTCCGAGAGGTATGGAATGGGCGGAGTGGTCACCGCAGAGGGATTTAGCTGGAGAGAGGTGGACTTAAATGCTGATGATGATCTGTGCTGGATCAATAGGGAATGTGCATGTGCTCATATGCTGCTCCTACTCCATATTTTCTCCCTCCAAGCCCTCAGTTTGCACAGGAACTGGAAACCCAACCTCATCTCAAATTCAGAAAAGAAAGCTAATGAACTGCCTCTGACCAGCAATGCCTCACAGCTTCCACTTTCTTTCTCTCTTTCTCAGAATGTGTCACGTCAGAAATCTGCAGAACTGTAAAGTGACCAGATTTCTGAAATGAAAACCGAGGGCCTTTCTAGTTTAGAAGTAGAATTTTTGTTGACTAAAATATTAACTGAAATAAAGCTAAAATAAAACAAACAATAAATGAAACAAAATAGAAATATTAGATGAAGAACTTAGAAACGTAATAGAGGAATAAGCTTCAAGAAGCTGTATAATGGAGTGATTTTAGAGCAGCTAAGGGACTTTTCTAGGCATAATGCAGAGCAATGTTCTAAAACCATTGTAAACCACGGGGCTTTTTTTATTTTTATCAAATGGTTACTACATATAGCTGGACAAGATTTCATAAAATAAACACATAGCAACATAATAAGGCTGTTAAACGATTAATCGTGATTAATGGCATCCAAAATAAAAGTTTGTGTTTACACAATATATGTGGGTGCATATATATATATATATATATATATATATATATACACAAAACAATTATACACAGTGCACACACATATATTATGTACACAAACTTTTATTTTGGATGTGATTAATCGCGATTAATCGTTTGGCATCCCTACAACATAATTAAAAAAACTTACTGGTAACAAATAATAATCCTTATGCTAAGCAATGTAGCAATGTACACTATCTGTTTTATACATTATAAGTACAATTAGAAATGTTGTTTACAGTTAACAGCCTTAATGAATTGGAGTTATAAAGGTAAAGATTTTATTCTGTTTTAGTCCAAATTTTTCTATTATTTAAAAAGAAATAAAGAAATTACACACTGTAGGTTATGGTAATGGACAATATCTCAGTAAAACACACATAAAAAATAAAAGAAGACATTTCCGAGGACATCTACTGCAGTCGGGACAGGCTATCAAAAACAGGGTCTGTCCACAGAAAAAAAGAGTACTGCCTGAGTTACAGCAAGCTGCACTGAAATCACAGAAGTCAAAAATTGAATCTCTGTTTTTCTTTTCGACAAGTCATTATGACTAACGAGGAGTCATGTAGTGGTAATGTCACATTGATTCACATGCCATTAATCCACTTTTAATGAACCCAGCCCATTGTAATCACTCTTGTCACTGACACGTGACCAATAAATTGACAGTCTTGACCGTCAGCAATGTCACTGCTGTTAAAAAAAAAAAAAAAAACTCCACTTTTTCAGAGTGTGACTTTTTGACCATTAAGCTCTAGTACAACAGTCCTATTTGGGAAAGCCAGGTTATTCTCTGACTATTACTTAAATGCATAAATTGGAAAAGAAAACCCTCCCCATTAGAAATGCACATCCCTTTGTCATCCAACCACAATTGTTTGTGATGTGATTGATAGTTAAGAAGAATGCCCCTCCTCTCAAATCCTACGCTTGCTAAGAAGAGGCTCACAGCTGTCCCCACCATTCTAGTAAATCCATTTAAAGGTGTCCAAAGCTAACTTTTAAGAGGGTCATATGTGATCGTACCAGCTGTGCTGCAGGGTGGCTCTGTTTGCTGGAAAGGTAGAAGTTCCATCCAAAGAAAACATCACACACAGATGAGCAAACAACAATACATTTTCACACCTGTGCTGTGCACTGTCAGATGCTTAGGGCAAATATTCACCTTTATACTTACAGCAGTAAAGTGTGACTTACTCATCTAAACTCATGTTTAATGCATGCTTATAAAATGTGCATTCAAATGATTTACACTGCTGTTCAAAAGTTTGTTAGTTCAGTAAAAATGTTTTAATGTTTATGAAAGAAATCTCTTATCCTCACCAAGGCTGCATTAATGTGACTAAAATACAGTGATATTGTGAAATACGATTACAGTGTAAAATTACTGGGATTTTTTTTATTTTTATATTTGAAAATATATTTTAAAATGTTATTTATTCCAGTGTTGGCAAAGCTTAATTTTAAGCATCATTAGTCCAGTCTTCAGTGTCACATGATCCTTCAGAAATAACGATAGTATGCTGATTTGCTGCTCACTATAATGTTTCTTATTATTATCAATGTTAAAAACACTTGTGCTGCAATATTTTGTGGTAAACGTGATACATTTTTCAGGATACTTTAATGAATGTAAAGTTCAAAAGAACAGCATTCACTGTAAAAATGAATATGCTTTATCTAATAAAATAGTATTGTGGCAACAGATTACAAGCAATATTATTAATTAAATTTAACAAATTAGAATTGAGTAATAATTAATCAAATTATTCCTTAACAAGCAGAATCACGGAAGGAGAAAACTGTAATTTTAAAACAAACCTAAAACAAACACAGATCACCATAATGGTGACTTCAATTTATTTTTTTATTGGTTGTTGTTGTTGTAAGTTTTACTCATTTTAAATAGTTAACTTTTAAGGAATTAACTTGATTAATTATTACTCAATTCTAATTTGTTAAATTTAATTAATAATATTGCTTGTAATCTGTTGCCACAATTTTTTTGATTAGATAAAGCATATTCATTTTTACAGTGTTTATTTGAAATCGTATTTTTTTTTTTACAAATATTTTTACTGTCCCTTTTGAACAATTTAATGCATCCTGAATAAACATTCAAAAAATCTTAATTTGAATGATGTATTTAAAATAATAATAACAACAACAATAATAATAATGTGCATTAACCATATTACTTTAGGAGAGTGGTATGTTTGACCAGCTAACATCAATTATGTAACTAAATTAATATAACAATTACCGGTACAAGTATTGCTGAACCTATAGTAAGCAAATTACCCAACAATCCAAGGAACTGAATAGCAATGAGCCAAAAAACACACAGCAACTATTGCAATGCCCTGGCAACACCTTAGCATCATCGTCGTTAGCTTACCACAGGTTAGCAGCACTCACATTCTCTTCAGAAAATGAGGTCTAGTTATACCACATGCTTTTGTATCAGGGGACTGGTGATTTTCTGTAAATAACAGCATTTGAAATGTGCACTTGAATACCGCTTGCAGTTACACAACTGCCATCAATGCTTAAGGAGATCAGCTACAGGCCTTTCATTCATAGCATGTCATTCTACTGTTCACCATACATCATGTGGAAATAAGAGCAGTCGTCCTATGTATAGCAGTGCAGGTTATACAACGTACTGCGTCTGTTAAGTGTTTGCGGAGGTAGATGGGAGGAGGGTTGGAGGTCTGTGGGTGGAGGTGCTGGAGTGTATTATCATCAGTACAATAACCCACTCCTCATGTCTCGGGGGCTGGCTGCATCCTCCTGCCTTAATGGTGAAAAGGTTCTATAAGACGCCTCTCTGTAGCTTTACAATGCCTTGCATACCGCCCCCCTCCCCCTACACAAATAAATACATTTAAACTAGACCAGGTATCAATGCACGAACACAGACTTACCTGCTACTAATTGCTAACTAAACTTCTATAGAATTTAAATGGGAACAGGATGGACCTACACTATATAAATGTAAACAGGATGGACCTACATAATAGTCTCCCATGATTCACAATTTCAGATTCACCCAGATTCACAGTTTCAGAATGTGCATATTTACACAGCTCACATCCTCTCGTGGAACCTCCTACACACGCTCTCTGATTGAGCAATGGCATTTGTGCCAAACAAGAAAACACACTATCACAACACGTACAAAGCACAGTATCCATTCGCTTGCACTCTCGTTTTTTCTCTGCAAATCTATAACCTTGCCACAACTAATAACAACTACAGAGCAAAAATTCAGAGTTCAACTCACTCGAACATTACATAAAACAGGAAGTCCACATGAGGGTGTTTTTGTCCTGAAATTTGACCCATTCAGGCACCCATAGCCTCATTTAATAGAATAAGCAGCTGGGTTCATATTCATGCTTCACATGTAGTGTCTGCTTTTCAGTTTACTTTTCCACGTTCCCTGCTAATATCCAGATTTAGGTCCCAGTCTGGGCATAAACAAATAAAGAAATAAATAAAAATCATTTGTGACAAATAAATAAATAGATAAATGTGTATGTGTATGTGTATATAATAAAAATATAAATAACTACATATTTATGATTGTAATCATCTCAGGTTGTAACCTAACATATCAAATGGAAAATGTCCTGAAGTTGTTCATGGCATTAATAAATAAATCTCAGATTGTAATTTTTTTAGAGCATTTATCAAATGAAAAATGGCAAGAAATGTATCTTGAAATAAATAAATTAATTAATTAATTAATAATAATAAATTAATTAATTAATTAATAATAATAAATAAATAATAAATACATACTCTTACAATCTTAGATTGAACCTTTTGTTAGTGTCAAATAAAATAAAATAAAATAAAATAATAAAATAAAATAAAATAAAATAAAATAAAATAAAATAAAATAAAATAAAATAAAATAAAATAAAATACAATTCCAGCACACATAGCCTCACTTAATAGAATAAACAGCTGGATTTCTATTTATGCTTCACATGCAGCGTCTGCTTTTCAGTTTACTTTTCCACGTTTTCTTCTTATATCCAACATTAAGTGCCAAGTATGAGTCTGAGCTAGTCGCCGGAGGGAAGTTATACTATATGACATAGACTCACGTTCGAGTCTCTCAAAGCTGAGCCATGCATGCTGTGCTTTGCCTTTGGATCGTAATTGACTCCATATGTTGTTTGCATAATTTCTCAACCCCCCGATCGCTGGACCTAAAACTGCTAACAAAGTTCATGCATATCTCAGAATGTCCTACTGATGGTTTCTGAGTCCCCTGACTGAGCAATTAAAAAAAAATGTGTTGTTATGCTTTGAGGGATTATATTGATTCTATTTTTTTTTTTCCATTAAGTTCCCAAAAGTCATCTCAGGTTAAGGGACGGCAAATAGGTGCGCTAACAGTGTTGTCATGACGACAGGCAGAGAACAGCACATAGATAGTGTACAGTGCAGGTTTAGTCGTCTTTGATTTCTCTTACTGTTATGAAGAGCCATACTATGTCTAATAACTGAAAGGATGCAACATCAGTACAGATTGTAAAGAGTTTATTTCCAGAGTTACTGATACTGAATAGTGACATGTGTCAGTGATAATTTGTGTACTTGAAGTAGATGTAGAATTCCACGTCTTGCGTTCTGTGCCAGAGTGTTCGACAATCATCCCTCCCCCCTCACCACACACAGCTTCAGTAAACAAACTAGGGCTGGACAAGAGGGTCAAGGGTTGAACACACTAGAGGACAAACTAGAACATTTTGTCAGCTTAGCGAAATGTTGAAATGAGGAGGAAGAGAGAAATCATAAGACCCACGTAGTTACCCACAATTCCTTCTCTCACCTACTCTTCTCTTAGTGTGGGAACTAAACACAGACACTGAAGAGTGATCATAATAATCTCAGATCGTCCTCTTACTAAGAAACATATATCAAATGGAAAATGGCCCTAAATTGTTAAATAAGTCAATCAATCGACCTCATGCGATCCCTTTTTTCAGAAACATCAAAATGGCAATGAAATAGATGAATAATATTAATGATAATTTTAGATTGTCCCTTTTCTTGGTGCACATGGAAAATGGCCCAAAAGTTTACATTAAATAAAAAAATAATAAATCAATGAATGATCGTAAAAAAATTAAATGAACTGAAATGGTTTTCTGAAATAATTATAAATAAATAAATTATCTGGAAATAATCAAATTGAAATTGAATATACTGAGTAGTGGCAACCACATCCCTCTTGTATTACCAAACAATCATGACATTACTTTCTGAGTTGGCAAATATTTATGAGTCATTACTCTATTGAAGGACACGCTCCGTTTCTGTCACATGCTTCAGTTTACTCACAGACATGCATGAAGCCAGCCTTAGCGCAGACACATATTGTATGTCATGATCCAATAAGGAATGACATAGAATTTTTTTTTTTTCATACTATTTCCTAGAATGCAGACTATGCACCACAGAATCGCTCAGTTTAGTCTGGCTATACAAAACACACCTGGATCCATCAGTGCAGTGAAGGGTATCATTAAACCGACACGCTCTCTATGTCATTGGACAGGCCCGGTGACAAACCCAACATTAACTCAACATGTCCGCTCTGAATGTGCTGTGCTCTTTAGCTGTTTTTTTACTAAAGCAGGATTGGGGGCAACGCTGAACATTTGATCAGCTGGAGTCGACAGCTATGTAGACCACAGGGGCATTCCTGAGTCCCCTGGGCTGAGCCTGGTACAGATGGGGCCGGTTTGGGCTTCATCCCCGCCCACTTCCTCTGGGGTGGGTTGTTTTGGGGGTGTCTTTTGAGGATTTCCCATATAATCCCTTCAGCAAGATGTCCAGTCTCAGATAAGTTCCATCAATAATTAACTATCCCAAGCCCACCTGTGTGAAGCTCCTTCGAGCAGAAGGGTGCTAACCTTTTAATTCCTGATCCACATGGCCATCTTGTGTGGCTGGAGACCGTTTTAATGGAATCCTCCAGTGCAACGCAAAGCTGAGGTGATAAGCAGATACGCTGCCCTGTGATTATTGGGTCCCATTATTGAGCCCTCTATCTGGCTGATTGCTATCTGGATGCCACTGATAAAATTCTCCAATACTCTTTTAACAGGGGCTATTGAGTCAAACAATTATACTTGAATCAAATGAATCATATTAAAGGTTGGACGTTTTTTATCAGAGACTGTCCAACATGCTTTACATATTGTGCGCACACAGAAAGCCGCATCTCAGACAGCACGCATATTGATTTCTTTTTCGAGTCTTGCGCTTGAAATGACAAATTCACACAAAAAATTGTTAGCACGCCTGTCTTGGTAAGTATCCAAGCAAACATAGTAGGTTATGTCCGTGAACGTGACATACAAGTGTCATAAACACAGTGAAGTGAACATAAAAAGTCAAGAAAGACAACGCATGTATTCAGTGTCAGATGCCAGCCGAATTTAGCCCCACCCACAACATTTGAGGTTTTCTTTTCATTTTCTTTCCTGGTTTGGTTGAAACATGCCCTATAATCACAGCCAAATGGAGCAGTATCAAGGGGGTAATCCACCAGCCGAAAACTGAAGTCTCCTTGGGGGTCGCCATCACTAACAAGCCTTCACCTGCTGTTAGCATTCCATTGACTCCCATTCATTTTGGCGTCACTTTTACAGTGAATAACTTTACATCTGAGGCATTAAAAGACTCCATTTGTCCATTGTTTATTTCTAAAGAAACGCGACAAAGTATAAAAGGCTCCAGTATCTTGTATCTTACGTTATGGCCTCGTAAGCAGTTTTTGTAAAAATAGGCTAACGATTGCGTTATAACACGCGACTCTCTGTTGCACACTAGAGAAATTACCATATAGACAGGAGGAGAAGCTTGCACGCAATTGGGGGGACGTGGAAGCAAAAAATCAAGGGAAAACCCCATTGAGAGTTAGAAAGTTGCTATTGCTACTCGCTCATGGACAGCCAATACTCAAGTCCGGCTCTGCAAGACTTTGCACGACTTCACTTTTCTCTGTTGAAGTCTATGGGATCGCTGAGTCCATTTCTTTTACTGTCTATGAGCAGTATCAGACTCATATTCTGACTGGAATCTGAGTATGACGACGTCAGGCTACAGTGAATTATGTCTTAAAGTGACAGCAGCCTAATATTCCTGCTGTCTGTGGTGTTAATGTTAATCAAACAACAAAAGACAAAAACAATTACTCACAACTCTTGACTGAATAGTGAATAATGATTCATCTTTATTTAATTCATACAGTGAAGATTATGTGCATTATTAATACCTGAAAAACCTGAATTATTATTTGACTTATTTGGCAGTAGACCTTTTTCCCCCTGAACATAGCACATACCGAACCATACTGAAACTATAACCCTAAAAAGTGATTTTATGTAGAATATAAATTGTAATAGAATACATTTGAAACATGAACAGTTGCAAAGCCAAAATAAATGTAGATTTTAACACCAACAAAGACACGCTAAAATAAAAAAAACTGATCCATTTGATTATCTAAAGAGCTCCCTGTCTGCGCAAAACTGACTGCCACAATGCTAGGGTATGATGGGTGGTTGCCAGGGCTTTGGTTGCGGTTGCTAAGGATGTTCTGAGTGGTTTGTAGTATGTTGCTATGCAGTTGCTAAGGTGTTCTGTGTGGTTGCTAGGTGGTTATTTACTGACCCAAGACATGAGAGGCCACCTCAAAGAAACGCTCCTTCAAAGATCCCTTATTCAATCTAAATCTAAGAGATTTTTCCACACCCGATTCATGGTCTGCCAGGTGAAAAGCGTAAATTGGATCACTTAGTACTCTCCTGAGCAAGTCACACAGTTTGAGGCATTATTCAAACCTCAAACCAAAAAAAACAAACAAAAAAAAACGCAATATATACAATAATAACAACAATTGGTTACTGAGTGCCATTTTTGGTCAACATGACCTATAGTATCAGCAGAAAAAGTATAGTTTACTACTGTTTTGGGCAATACACACGAATACACTGACTGAGTGTGTCCTGAATCAAGGGTCTTAACCAGAAAAGGATTAAATAACCTCATCTCTGTGGCAGAATAGCCTTAAGTAGCAGTGGCTGCCTCACAGTTTAAGGCTGAGTGACCAACATTAGCACTGTGAAGAGTCACAGAGATCAGGACACAGTCCCAAAGTACACACACATATGAGGAATCCAACCTCCACACACAATTACACACAGACAAATGCACATCGACCTTCTCACCACTCTCTCCGTGAACAAAATGCCTTCGCTGTCAGTTGCGGCCAGGTCTGGCATAATTGAAAAGAACAGCCACGGGCCAACCCAGGAGCCTGCCACTGACAGCCAGCCATCAATACCAATGACTGTTCCTTGAGGAGCAGATGACATCCACGACACCACCCATGCAACACACACACACACACACACACACACACACAAACGCTTGCCTCCAGCCCCCTCGCTGTCCTTACTCCACCACTTGAGTCTCTGATTCCTACCCCAGTTTGTCACCACGGTAACTCCACTCACCGGGAAGCCTGTCATCGCTTAAGAGATACACGTGCCGTTGGCAAACGTAGCCTACTCTTACTCGCTTACGCTCATGCATGCATGCCGAGCGGGGGGATGAAACTTTTTTGAGAGTGGAACAGTGGCTGCTCAGAAACCTCCGGCTCACTTTCCTCGCATACACTACTCTGACAGTGTGTCAATATTTAACCCAGAAAACCACTTTGTCTTTCTTTGTTTTTCTTCTTTTTTTCCCCCTAAACCTTCTCAAAAACACACACCAAATGAACCAGATAAATAACAAAACTCTACTGAGACACTTCAAACCACTTCACAATATATTTAAATTGTGCATTGTACTGCATATTTCAAACTGACATCATGCTTTTTTTAATACATTTTTTTGACCACCTGCATTGTACGATTGTTTTAGCAGGTTGGTCCATCATCAGACTTGTCATTTGGCGTAACAACACAGTGACAGCTGAACAAGATGCACGGAGCACACACACAAACAAGCAAGACAGAAGTATTCAAAGAAGAAAAGAAAAAAGAACAGCGAGAAAAGGCTAAAGAGAATAAAAAAAAAAACATACACAGACCTGACCAGGAGCTGCAGAGCGACAGAAACTGTCTTCCTTATACAGTCCTTTCTGTCTGTCTGTCTCTCTCTCTCTCTCTCTCCCTCTCTCTCTCTCTCTCTCTCTCTCTCTCTCACTGTGTGTGACTCCCTCCCCTCTCTGCTCCTCTCAGCTGCTCAGGGCAGTTCTCAGGAAATGAATGGGAGCTCACAGAGAACTGTTGTACTTGCAAATGACTTACCACGGTCACATGATCCGCTAAATGTAGGGTGGGCCGGTGGGTGGAGGCTTCATAAGCAAGAGAAGACAATATACTCTAAGCTTTAACAGCATGCATCGAATTACACGGGGCCCCTCGTGGGAGGTTTCCGACATGTCTCTGAGCACAGGCAGCGGAGAAACACTAGAGTACCTCCCTGTTTAAAGGGGAAGAGAGAGAGAGAGAGAGAGAGAGAGAGAGAGAGAGAGAGAGAGAGAGAGAGAGAGAGAGAGAGAGAGAGAGAGAGAGAGAGAGAGAGAGAGAGAGAGAGAGAGAGATGGGGTATCTTTTCTCACTAAAAGTACCCTACTTTATGAATTCAGACCAATAAATGAGCTTAACAGTGGAAAACATGCAATTAAATTAACAGTTAAAAATAAAAGTAAATAACAATAATCTATTCAATTATTTAATAATATGATGTGATAATAATAATAATAATAATAATATTAATTAAGTAGAAGTAGTTATAGTAGTATTGACACTGTTTTTTTGTTGTTATTGTTTTTAAACTGTCATGCTGTATTACAGTCTTACATATTTTAGAATATTCACTTTCAGTTTTCTTTTTGGCAATTATGTGGAAAATCAGATTTTGACCTAGTGTAATAATCACATTTATCCCAATATTTAAAAATATGTATTAACAATATTAACATGCTTTTTTAACGTATAAAGCGGTACATTGCATGTCTGTATTACAAGATGTTTTAGTAAGAAACCGTCTGTCACACACAGCTCTTAATTGGCTCCATTTCTATTAGTCACCAGGCATTGCTCTCCGCTAGTTGAACGTACCTCTGTACTAATCCTAAAAGCCATTTATTTCTGTTTATAAAAGCATGCACCGGGGAATGTTGAAAAGGTTCAGCAATAGAAGAGGCAGCTACAATTTTCAAGATTCAGATTCGCTCTTCTGGGAGTCCTAATTAATGTATAGGAAAAAGAGCTAATTTGCATCTCTGATAGACATTGTGTTCCACGCACACACACTGATGGGGTTGATTGTGCTTTGAAGAATACTCTGCCCATGTTAGCTTTTACCTAAGAAAAAAAATCTCTTAATGGCTTATTTATGTTGCATTATCTATGTTTTCATGTTTGAAATTCACGGAAACCTGGATTTGGGACTTATTAACATTGACAATAAAAAGCTGTATTGTGGCATCCCTAAATTCATTACCTAAATAGACTAATCATATACTTTTGCACTTGAGACAAGCAGATGAAATTTCTCGGATCTAAAAAGAATGATGTAATATTGATTCTCGCGTCGCAAACGACAACCCATATTCCTCATAAGAACTACTAGATAAGTATAAGACATATCAATACAAGATCATCCTGTTGAATTACACAAGAAAAACAAAGACCTGTATTCTTGTGTCTGACTAAAATGGCCATTGAAATACCGCTCTGCTCACGCTTTTAATGCTGATTAGCCCTGATGCTTCTTTATGAAAAGCTATGCCACCCAGCTGCAGTCTCTGACAAGAGTGGCAATTTACCCAGCAATAATGACATCTCGAGGAAGCAGTCCTGCTCTGCCCGCACACCCAGCCCAGCCTGGCACACAAAGGGTCCTGGCATGTCTTGTAAAGGGCTGAACTGGAATCAGGCGTTCCAGTGGGAGGGTGAGCCGTGTATGGAACTCTGCCAGGGAACATGGCCCCATCTTAGCTCCCCTGCAAAGCGGATAGAGAGAAGAAAGATAGAAAAAGAGTGAACACCCATGATTACAGCTGTGGCACAGAGAGGACCCATGGCGATTATGTGGGCTACAATGTCTGTGTTTACCTTGGTTAACTACACAGCAGGCAAACAGTTGTTGTAAGGTGATAAGATTAACCAAGCCCATGTAGGCCAATATATACACATTTACACATCAACCATAAATTACATAACAAAGATTTCCGTTCCACCGGCACTGTTCAAAGTAAAAACGCGACTGTCATCCCTCCAGCAATCCTAATCTATTTCACCATTAAAAGAGACAAGTATACAAGGTCCATTTCAGGGATAGTATGTAAAGTTATTCTCTGTCATGCTTTTCAAACCTCTATGACTTTCTCTTTTGGATGTAACACAAAAGGTGATGTTTAGCAGACTAGCCAAGCTGCTTTATTCGCGAATGGTGACCATAACTGTCTCTGGTCCAAATGCTAAACATCTCCTTTTGTCTTCTGTGCAATAGAAAACAAAATGGCATGGAAGAATTTTTTTTTTTTTTTTGGTATTCTAGAACAAACCTTTTAATGTTTAGATAGCTGTGACTGCAGAAATACTCAATGAGGTGTCTTCAAAATGTCTCAGTGTGAAGAACTAGCTTTTGACGAGGGCAATATCAATAAACAAAGTACTTAGCGATCTACGGCAGAGTGCAGAAGCTGGGAAATGCATTGATGGCGCATTAGCCACAGATTTCCCGGCTGCATGAGAGACCCGTCGCGGCGCAATAAATGCATCTCCTGCTGGGTAACTTGCCACTGTCTGTGAGTCTGCCCTGTACGCTCTTTGCAGAACAAGAAAATGAATTACTTCACACCATTTCACAGTCAAATTTTACTGGAATATAAACATCATGACATTATATGCATCTTTTACTGCTGTAAATGAGAAGTGTCACTACAATAACAGAATTTTGTCTGAGTCTATTTATTGTTCAATTCAAAATGAAATCATTCGCAAAGAGATGCCGAGTGAATAGTGAAATACAGCTTGATTAGAAATTACAGTAAAGTTACTACAGTAACTTTAGCAGCTAATTAGTAAATTATATTCTTTGGCGATTATAAAATTAGGGGATTATGTTCTTTGAATTTTAATAAAATCAAACACCAATGATGTATGTATGACAAAACTCTTTCTCAGTTTGAAAGTTTTAGATTCTGAATCCATTAGCTTGGTATCATAATGCTTTTTGTAACATGGTTAGTAATGAATGTAAATAAATGGATTATGAAAAAAAAAATCTAATTTTACAGTACCATGTTATTGCCATCTGACACAATCACAGTATGCTATCACCATAGTATTTTTTTACGTAAGGATCTAATAAAAAAAATCAATCAATTCCTAAATTAATCACTTGAGATCTAATTACAAAACTTATATTTTTTAATATAAGGTCCATTATTTGTTAGATGAGAAGCTGTAATTAATTCAGAATAAGTTGTTTCTGTTAAACACATTTGAATGAATTTGACCTACTTGGTACAATATGATTCCTAATATGAAACAATATGGGTACTTTTGTGGATGAGGACATGCTCAGAGGTTCACACAGCTCAAATCAAGCCAGAAGATCTGAGAAACAGGTTTTTTATAATAGGGTGTTCCTCCATGCTATCTGGTCACTTCACTCGTATGGGCTCTGATCTCTTAAGTGTGATGAACAGCATGCTATACGGCAGAAAGCTCATGTTTCCTCACTGACATGCTAATTCAATACAAGATTAGTCTCAAATCTTTAAATACTACTCTTTTTAGGATCTATAACACACAAATGTATAGATTTAAAACATTTCCCAATTTCACACTTACATCAATTAAACAGAGAGAAGATTATGCATATTTGGCGTGCTGTCCGGAGGGAGGGCTCCGAGCTCGGAATTTTTGCCCAAACCCAGAGTACTCCCCTCGTTGTTATAAGAGTATTTAGGACAAGAAGTGAGGAGATGGGGTGGTGAAGGGATGCTGTTAAACTGTCAATGAACTGAGGTAATGCTGCGTTCCAGGCAGGTTTTTGAACACGTAAATCACGACTTCAAACCACGACTTACGACTTTGTAGCATTCCAGGTCATTCACGTCAAACTACCTAGATGTAAACAAACCAGCATGGCGGACCTTACGGGGCTCACGCGCATTTGTAATAATTTCTAACGCCAAAGGTGCTTACTCCTTGTTTATTTGTGGGAAACTGAGGAGGAAAAATAGCGCATAAGGCAAGATAAGCTGTTATACCTTTTATTTTACATTATTTGTATATTTGGAAATGTATTTGGTATTAATTTATCCTTGCACTCAATGGACTGAAAACTAGTTAACGTTATATTGTCCTAAAGTGTATCTCACCGAGTACCGCCTGCAGAAACACTGCATCCGTAGGGGCTGTGATTGTAGTTTTGTATATGTTCGCGGGCTATGTGACGTCAGAACTCGTAACTGGGAGTACATCGGTCTAGTACGAGTTCACGGGTGGGAAGTCACGGGTTTGACTGCCGTTCCAGTGCACTTTCACGAGTATAAGGTTGGAAAAACACGAGTTACAGGTTGCCTGGAACGCGGCATAAGTTTGCTGTACCTCTTAACTCGTTGATTGGGTTGATTAGAAGAGTGTGTTCCACTCGTGTCTAACTAGGTTTGATTACCTGAACGTGCTCCTTCCGAACTTTGTTAATAAAACATCATGTATGAACAACATCTTGGTTGTATCATTCCTTATGATACAACAGAAATAATAATTTTACTATTACTACTTTGAGAAGTACATTTTAGTATACAGAAGTGATACATTTCTGTCATAAGTTCTCAGAGTTCAACCAACACTTTTATTCTGACATTTTTTGTTAAGATCTTTCAGTTTTGGTTTCAGTTTTAGTGTGTTTGAGTATCAGACAAAACCACGGCGTTCATTCACACAGTGACACACAGAAATCACTTATTTACGACATGCACTGAATGGCAGTAGTGTTTATTTCTGCTGTGTGATGGGCTGTTAGATAAATCCATATTGAGTAAAAAAGTCCAGAGCTTATCTTCGTTATCGACGTAAATTTTATAGATTGTATATGATATTGTTTATTAAAATCTAAAAATTCAGTTCTTTCAAATATTATAGAAGGTTTACAGTGAAATATCCACCAATTTGACCACAGCAATCCAAGAAAGGACCACAAATCATAGAATGGCTGTAAAAACAGGATCAGGGACTTATTGGGGTCAATTGTTTTTTTTGTTTTTTGCATTTTTTTACTAGTATGAAGGCACATGAAATCTTCTTTGTGTGAAGTCTGTGCTTAACCAGGCAGTCTGTTTTCTAGCTAACAAGTGTATTATTCTAGTAAATGTTCTTCAGTGTGGAGTTCAGAAGCACATGACCTGTGCATGCTTGGGGGCAAGGGCTCTTCTGGAGGCACTTTGTGTGTTTGTGTGTGTCCACCTGCACAGAAAGAGGGGGCTCTGGCTAGTGTGGCTGCAGGGACTGAATCGGGTCTGCATCTATGTGCTGTGGCCAAGGTCAGCGCATCACCGCAGGGCAGAAGCAGAGGCAGGGGCACGAGCGGGGGCGGCTGCCTAAACACAACCACTACCTCCTCTGTGTCCAATAGCAACTGCATCTGCAGAAGGAAAGAAGTGTCCACACTGTGGGCAACTACCAACACAGGCACAAACACACACTAGAATATATATATATATATGTATATATATATATATGTATCAGCTGATGTTCATGGATATGTACAAACACACAAAACTACTGAAGAAATGGACCTTTGCAAAGGACAGCTGTGAAAGTATCAAGCGAGAGCGATGTGTTCTCAGAGTCCAGGCTGGGTATTATGTGATCTCCGCTCAGATCCATTACCTGGATTATTTTCCCTCACAGGGTCTGACTTAGCAAAGGCGGGGCTGACATTTAACCCCCAGCAAACTGCTACCAAAGTCACCTGAGCATTGCGATGGGCGTAGATACGACTACCCAACTTCATTAATAAATAACCTACAGTCATTCAGACATTTTCCTCTTCTTTTGGAAATTTAACAGGCTACAGTGGTTCATTTTGTTAGCAAGGTTTGAGATAAATGCTATGTTCCGAAACCTAGTGGACTACCAAGGCATCTGTTTAAGGCATCACCGTAATGCTTTCAAAGGTAGTCATTGTAATTATGCTTCCAGATACCTTGTTTTAGTCATATTCTAAGATAGGATCACATACGCCCCTTGCAAAAAAATCATATTCAGAATTTACTGCAACAGACTAAAGGTGTAGTCATGTCTATTGTCTTCATCTATTATCACATAGTGTAGCGATGTATGGATGGACCACAGCTCATGATGACAGAAGTCACATTCAAACCAGGCAGGTCAACGCAAAGAAACAATTTGAATGTGTTGTGAAATCTGAATGGGTAATTCCCAATTGTGTGGATTCCTTTTTAAATGGATTTTGCTCAAGAAAATTATCTGCACAATGGTAAATGTGACCACACCATAAGTGCTATAAAGTATTGATTATTTAACCAATTACATGCGTATTATGTATTTTAGCCTAGCAGCATGCTAACCTAAAACTATTGAAATCAAATGCGATGTGTGTGTCTCCACATTTCGGGCCAAATACTAACCCGGAGCCCTGGGTTGTGACTTGTTTGTAAGTGCGAACTCGTAAAAATATGCCTTGTATTGACTGTATACTATACTATACTATACTATACTATACTATACTATACTATACTATACTAGACTAGACTAACTATAATACACCATTACACGAGAGTAGATGTTAAACTTCATGCTGATTTGTACTCGGCTGCAACTACAGTGCGGTCTCCCCAGTGGACCAGCAAGACAACCATCTGGATTGAGCCGAGTAGGGGACATCTCTAGGGTTTTCAAGTAGACACCTTCCGTCCTCAGTGTTTCATCGACTAGCCCACGACACCTCAAGAGGGCTCGACAGTGACTCTGGCGTCCAGAGTTACCCCCCTCCGTCCCCCACTCAACTCAGCCCAGCTTACTGACCTCTACTTCCCTCCTGCTGCTGAGGTTTCTCGTAGTTCATGTGACCTAACCACAACCAGCTCTCCGCAACCCAACCATACGCGCCAACCCGTTTGACTAAGGTCATTGTCTTCGTTAAAGCAGTTTCAGTTTCAATGGTTCCGTATGGTATACCACCTACCGCAAAACACAATATCTGCCCAAACACCAGCCATCATTCATGCAATATACACAGGAACATAATAACTGTAATTACTATGCAACCTATACAAATAAACCAACAGACTCTTCAAGTTTTTCAAGAATTCTACGAAACCGTAGCATGGCGACCTGTACACAGCCAGCCAGAATCTTTCCTTCTCAACCACAGCCAGTTGCTGCTCCTCTCTACTGCTTCAGAAAAGTTCTTTACTGTGCAACGCAACTCTTGGCCACTGAATCCGACGTCTCTGAAGAACCGGGTTGTAGAGTGCGCCACAAAACCTCCATCCTCGCTGTTCTGCTTCAGCGGCCAGATGAGCACACCGCAGTTTCTTCCTCTCATATG
Source organism: Pimephales promelas (assembly GCF_988280905.1). Lineage (NCBI taxonomy): Eukaryota > Metazoa > Chordata > Actinopteri > Cypriniformes > Leuciscidae > Pimephales > Pimephales promelas. The sequence continues at coordinate 20,391,614 of NC_142775.1, forward strand.
CCTCATCTACCAAATCCTTCCATGGCACTGTTAACTCTATCAATTGAACAATGCGTGCTGATCCAGACCACAAAACAATATCTGGTCGGAGGTTAGTGGAAGCAATCTCAGTTGGAAAAATAAGTCGTTGATCAAGATCAGCCAGCATCTTCCAGTCCCTAGCAGCTTTCAGTTGTCCTGGGCGAGAATTGGTGTTAATACCTTTTCTTGATGGTTGCTCGCCTTGGCGGAAGAATATTATCTGCGTGTAATGTTACGATACTATTGTATACTTCCTCTTCCCTTATAAAAAATTGACCTTAGTTTTACAATAGGAAGTATTAGTAACACTAACTGCAGAAACCATTGTTACTTTGGGTCTAAGCATTGCAATAAGGACTCCTCCATGGTTTTACCTGCTGTGGTATTAACATAAATACCACAGTTCAACTATAATTGCTATGCAAGGGCAGTTGCTATGGGCAGTTTTCATAAGGATTTGTTTTGGGAGTTTCAGCAGAGTTGAATGTAAATGCAGCACTAATCAACCTGTCATGAGAATCGATAACAGGCCCTGGCATCATCTGAGTGGCCAAATACTATATACAGAGCGCGCCCATCACCCAGCCACACGGACACAAGGGAGAGCACTGGGTTTGTGTTGAACCTTTTGTTGCTCTTTCCCCAGCCAGCAGCCTTGGTTTGGTTGAAGAGAGACCTCCCCTTGTTTCCAAGCAGCTCCACCCCTCCCACCCAGGCTCAGGGTTGGGAACAGCCAGTGCTGTTCATTGTGGGGGCTTTCGGTACACGGAGGAGGCTGCCAGCAGGTATCCATGGCAACAACATTGCTTTCACTCTCTACTTTTTTGTGCTTTAAAAGGGGACTGTGGAGAATTGGAGGGGCCCTCATCACAGGCCAAATTAAAGAGGTCACAGTCATTTGCTGGCACCAGTTGAAATAATCATAGAGACGGATGTGTTGCAAAGCAACGGTAAAATGGAGGGGAAAAAATGAGCGTATTAAGCAGACAGCTCGTTCAATTGTAATATGATTAATTTATGTTGGAAGTGGGAAATTGGAAGAGAGATTACAAGGAATGCATTTGTCAGAAAAGTTCAGTGTAATTACAAGCATTCTGCGTTAGCCTTGGTAAACAGTCGACTTGGTAGTTGGGGTATGCAAACATCTAACTTTAAGGAGAAGTGCAGACAATGAGCAGTGAATCTTTCAGTTAACGCCTCATATCAATAGTCATGAGTGCTGTTTACTTGAACACTACGTATTTACAGTCAGAAAAGACTGACTGGTCTGCATGGATGATTACAGCGCTCTGCACACATTCTGATTTTTTCAAAATTTCTTGCATACTGTATGAGCCAAAAATTATAATCCAGATCATGTGTATTTACATTTTGGCAAGAGTTACAATTCCACAAGCCACAAAACCCTCAAGTCTGACTGGGTCTATTTCCTTTATTTTCATCAGCTTTTTGTGTCTTTAACTCGGCACGGGTGTAAAACAGGAAAACCGATATCACTGTAAAACTCTGGAATGTCTCATATTGGTGAAGGCTGTTTTGACTTTATGATACTGACCAGGGCAAGTCACTCAAAGCTGCTTATTTTTAGTTGGATTTTTCTGAACTTAATCAGGAGCGGGATTTGATTTATTGCCAATGTAAATCACACACTCAAAGAGGTGTACAGTATAATTCACCCCAGTCTTGGCTGCATCAAGACTGGGGTGAATTGCTGTAAAGAATATTACAATTAGATTACATCACAACCAAAACATTTCTATTTTTACATGCTGATTAAACACAATTTGTCAAATCAGGAATTTCCATTAGAGAGGTCTAAAATTGGAAGTAAGGCTCCCCGGCTCACACTCACACAAGAACAGTTAGTTTATGAGGACATTGCTTTAGTAAGAACTTTCTTGGAAAAACCATTTTCAAAACCATATGAAACCAACATGACTTCTTTGAGTAAATAACTTGACACACATGTTTTAAACTAGATTTTTAAACAATTTTCCTTATAGTGAACACTATTTTACATCATTGGCCCATAAGTGTTTAGTTAGTGTGTTTTAAAACCTCCTCATATGGACCATTTGTCTCAGAACCTGGGATGTTTTCTCAATTGGTTTGGTTCATTTAGGCATACAGTATTAAAGTCCCCATATTATGGTATTATTTCAAATATTCATTTTCATGCAGTGTGTAATATAGTTGGCTGTGAATGTAAACAGTCTGCAAAGTTGTGTAAAGTCAAAAGTGCAGGAAGAAAGAATCAACTCTGAACAGGAATTTGAATTGGACAGCATTATGACAAGTCACTGGGAAACAAATATGCACAATGTTCGCCTATGTTCTACATTGTCTGTCCGCGAACAACTTGACCCACCCACAAAGACTGTAGCTTTGTCGTGTGATCAACATTACTAGTGCAATACCAGTGCAAAATGTGTTTATGTGTGTTTGTAGTAATTGTTGGTTTGGTATGTTTGAGTGTCTGAATAGCCTCTTACTACACACGGTAGCGTTAAATGGTAAAATGGTAACGTAAAAATGGTAACGTTACGCGCACCAGCATAAAATATAATATTCAGAATTAAACAGTGTAGCTGACTTTCAGATTCAGCTAACATCCACAAACGAATAAGCGTGACGATTCAGGGGAGATTCAGACCTTGGCTGGAGCAGCTACACAGTGAACTCCGAGAAAACGCTACACTTGAGCAAACAGTTTGTGAGTGGCTACTACAAATGATGACCATGAATAAAATATAATATTCAGATATTTTTAAACCACAACCCTCTAATATCAGAATATTTCTTAGTGTGCCGTGTGAGAGGTGGAGTGGCCTCAGTGTGCAGTGTGAGTGACCACTCAGTGATGTACAGGGGTGTACAATAGTGATGATGATGATGTGATGTGGAGTAGCCTACCATTCATTCACATTAATAATTGCGTGACAATTTGTAATATTCTTCTTCTTATTATTATTATTATTATGATTTGTATTAATGATGCTTATTGTTATTTAGAAGAATTATTTGAGTATTATTATTTGTATTATTATTATTATTATTATTATGTAAAAGAAGAGGAATATATTTTTTATTATTTTGTCAGTCTGAATTATTTTTTTGGTCATTGATAGCCTTTTATTACCGAACCTAGTCCGTGCGCTCCAGCCGGGGATAATCCTGAAACGTCAGGGTAAAGCGAACAGGCTTGCAACTGAAGGAATACATATGCTTACGCAACCAAATCAAATGATTTGGTATAGTCACACAAATTAAACATTGAAGTCCATATTGCACTGCAAATAAACACTGAAGTTTATAATTACTATGTTTTTTTGTTGTTTTTGTTTTCACAGAGGGTCATATCTTTTAGTTTGGCAATGCGTTTTATGGTTTTAGGATATTTTTTTTTCTGCGCATTTCTGCACTAACTCAAAATGTGCATACACAACGCATTCTCATCCTTTAACGTCATACAGAACGCTATATGACAAAACGGCGCTATACTACGCACATGGCACCCGTTATCGTTAATATAACACGCGAACCCAAGACGTTATAAATCCTTTAGAGTGAATATGACACGCACACCCTACCCCACACCTAAACTTAGCCCTCACAGCACGTGTTATATTAACGATAACGGGTGCCATGTGCGTAGTATAGCACCGTTTTGTCATATAGCGTTCTATATGACGTTAAAGGATGAGAACGGGCTGGCATACACCACCTCCTGAGCTGGTGTAGGATTTGAGTGTGCCGTACGCCAATGTCAATATTGATAAATCACAAAGTCACCGTGGTTTTGGGTGTACTCCAGGTGTACGCTGGAAATTTGGTGTACGCACTTTTGATAAATGAGGGCCAATATATTTAACGCTAACTTTTACATTTCTTATCCAAACAACATCAAACTCGGCATTGCACTTACTTGTGACCGTAACAAGACACCCGTCAAGTGTGAAATGCATCGGACTAACGGTTCGATAGATATGCAAGTAAAAGATATACCTGTTTAAAATTAGTTTTTGTGTGTTTTTTTAGTAATAGTTTTTTTCGGTGTGTTTGAGTGCGTCTTTTTAATGCCAAGTAGCAGACACAGGTCTTTGATCAGTGCTGATTCAAAGTCACGACCTGGGTCACTGTGCAACCGCTCGGGGGAATCCGTAATGAATGAAAAAGTTGTTCCATAGAGCTTTTGCCACTGTTCTTGACTTTTGATCTGCTGTTGGAACCGCTACTGCATACTTAGTGAAATGGTCCGTAATGACTAAGATATCCTTTGTTCCTTTCCCACCAGGCTCCAGTGAAAGATAGTTCATACAGACCAGCTCCAAAGGACGACTCGTTTTTATGTTCACCAAGGGAGCGCTTCTCTCAGCCCGTGCCTTTCTCCGTATACATCTCTCACAGGTCCTGATTTTCTCAGTCACGTCCATGTCCATACGAGGCCAATAGAATCGGGCACGAACCAATTCCAAAGTTCTGTCAGTACCCAGGTGTCCGACAGCATCATGGAGGCTCTCTAGAGCTGTCTTTCTGTATTTCGCCGGAAGGACAAGCTGATGGAAAGGCTCACCTTGACTTATGCGTTTCGGTATAAGACTTCATCAGAGAATACCAAGCGCTCCATTATTCTTAACATCAACTAGACCTCTCGATCCCCTGGATCTTGCCTTTGCTCATGTGCCCAAACTTGGAGTGACATTTGCGGTAACGTACATGACCCAAGTACATCAGCTTGACAGAATCCTATGGGAATCAGAATCCTAGGCCTCAATTGCTAAACATTCCACTGGTACCGGCGTTTGGAGGTCCGGCTCTGTACTTGCTGCTGAGATTGCTGGTACCTCTGACACACTGCCTTCACAGCATCAGATGGAAAAACGTCTCCTCTGTTGTTCTGTAGGAACTGGGCAAGGAAGCGCTGAATGTGATTATCCTCATCCTGATAAGTGAAGTCAGGTTGGTTTTCTTCGTGAGGATGTGGACGCCTGGAGAGACCGTCTGCATCTTGGTTCTTCCTCCCAGCTCTATACTGGATGTTAAAGTCAAAGCTGAAAAGGACAGCCAGGCAGCGGTGGCCTGCAGCATCAAGCTTGGCAGACGTCAGTACATACATCAGTGGGTTGTTGTCTGTCACAACAGTGAATTTCACCCCGTAGAGATAATCAAAGAATTTCTCTGTGACGGCCCACTTTAAAGAGAGATATTCGAGTTTGTGTCAGGGTACCTTCGTTCACAGCGGTTGAGTCCCCTGCTCGCATAGGCTATTACTCTCAATTTGCCTTCCTGCTCTTGATATAAAGCCGCACCAAGACCATGAGTGCTTACGTCTGTATGTACCACGTAAGGCTTCTTTGGGTCGGCAAACCCAGGGATCGGAGCTGTTGTGAGCTTTTGAATAAGAGTCTTGAATACGTCTTCACAGGCTGATGTCCATTTCTCATTAAATGGTCTTCTGAAATCTACACTTGAGAGATGTGTTGAGCTGCTATATGAGGCGGACTTCCTTTTTGGTGGCAGGTAACTAGCTGTTAAGTCGTTCAGAGGCCTTGCGATTTTGGAATAGTACTTTATGAAACTCGAAATAGGGCTTCAGCTCTATCATTCTACGGTTCGTGGTCTCTGTCTTCTTCTCCGAGAGTCAGTGTATCAGTTTTCATCTCTATGCAGTGCCTCCACTGCCACCTACTGGACAAATACAGTGTGCAGGGAAAACATAACTAAAGTAATCAAGAAATCAGATATTATACTAGAATAATGTAATAAACTGCTAGTAGGCTATTTTTGAGTGTGTTACATGAATAATTTTATATTTGACTTCTGCATGCTTGCCTTGTCTTCCTCCAACACCACACCGTGACAGAAAAACCGACCACAAGAAGTATGGAATTCGCCTACTTCCCTCTAACCCCACCTGATCGCTTGATTCATTGTTTTCAAGATGGCTGCTCCATTGAGGAATATGTCACAAGCTTTCTGTTGGGGTATGTTGGACAGATGAAGTCCTGAAAACAGTATTTCGGGGCAGACTGGTTAACCATCTGTACCAGCGAGCTCCAGCGATGGCTATTCCAGGCTCGTTCTCCCAGTACCTAGAGATGTGCTGTGGCTGGGTTGGCTCCCCTTTCACTCTGGGTCCCGAGCCCAGCCCTGCCAAGCCTGAGCTTTACGTCATGCCCGCCGTGACAGTGGAAAATTTGGTGGAGCGTTATGACTGGCTTATATACTGGGGCACTGAGCCTCCACCGCTGGTCCCGTCCAGCACAGAGCCTCCACTGCTGGTCCCTTCCAGCACAGAGCCTGCACTTCACAAAGGCCAGGATGAGCCGGTGCTCCATGTCTGCTTACCCGAACCTGAGCCTTCTGTCCCCGAGCCGGAATAACCATTCACCACCTCCTTCAATCGGCCACCGCTCTACTCAGCTTTTATCTGTCAGCCCCTCAGACCCTCATCTAATCTCTTTCAGCGAGGTGGAGTCACCATGGGTCTATCAGCCCGCAGCTCCTGTCTGGTGGGTAGATCCCCGGTCTCCACCTCCAACCTCCATGACCAGTAGTCCGCCTTAACCCATCAATCCATTCACGTCACCTTGGCTCTTACCTCCTTCTGCTCCACCATTGCCCATCAGTGCACCAGTTCCGTCAGGCTCCCTCGCCACCCCCCACCCCCCGGATTCTGGCTTCACCTTGTCCTTTCGGCCTCCCTGGCTCATCTGGACTCCTCATTTCCTTCAGTTCCTCTTCAATCCTCACTCCCTCTGCCTTCACCGCACCCTTCTATGTCCCCGCCTGGACCTCTGTCACCTGAGCCGGCGGCCACCCCATGTCCCGGTGGATCTTCGGCATCACCTGGGCTAGTCGGCTCTCAGGCTCCACCCTGGTCTCCTCTACCACCTGCTCCACTCCTGTCAGTCGGCACCCTGAAGTCATCAGCCCCACCTCCTCCATGGCTCCTCCCTCCGTCTTCTTCACCCTGGTCCCCCGCACTGTCAGCTCCATCCTGGCAGCCTGCCTCCTGCCTTTCATCATCCTTTTGTGTCACCTCCCTCCCTCTCTCCCTCTGTTGGTCCATCTACGGTACGAGGCCGCGCCTACCGGGAGAGGGCTGTAATGTCACTGTTATGTTTATCTGTCCTGTTTTATTTTGATCTGTCATATGTCTTCCTTGTTCAGTTTTCTCCTTGTTTGTCTTAAGTTGTCTCACCTGTGTTAAGTAGGCTATCATCTGACGCTTTAGGCGCCCTTTAGCGTCAGTTAGACGACGCCCTAGGATCGTGTGTAACCCTACCCCTACCCCAGACCTAATCCATCCGCGTCATCTAACTGACGCTTTTCCTTTAGCGTCAATTAGATGACGCTGTAGGATTGCGTCATGTAACTGACGCTAAAGGGCGCCTAAAGCGTCAAATATTGAAGCATGGTCAAAGGTGACGCCTTGGGGTGAGAATGCGTTGCATCTGTGTCACCTGTCATCAGTCTCTGTATTTAGTTCCCTTCAGTTCAGTCAGTCCTTGCTGGTTCTTGATTACGTTAGTGTGCGTAACCAGCCCTTATCTACCTTGAAATAAAAAAAAAATTCATCGCGATTAATCGATTTGACTAAAATTGTATGTGCAAAATCAGTTTGTGTGTTTTTAATTCTTGGTTTGGTGTGTTTGAGTGCTCATTGTTACAATTACACAGCAATAGTCCAGTGACTTTTTATTTGTGTATGGTTGAAAGCAAATTCTGATACTGACATAATGACATACAATAAATATGTAAAATGTAACTAACTACTGACAACTACTTCTGAATAACTACAATATTCAGAAGAAAACAGTAAAACACCAGTGAGTAAAACACAACCCTCTCTAATGTCAGAATGTTTATTTTTTAACCACAACTTCAACGTGTGCTTCTTTTACCGATATATTTAACAATATCTTTTGCATTTCTTATCCAAACAACGTCAAAATTGGCATTGCACTTACTTGTGCAATGCAAGACACCTGTCAAATTTGAAATCCATCGGAATAACGGTTTGAGAAATATGCGATTGACAGACATTTCTTTAATTTATAGATAGATGTCAAGAAGACACTGTGTTCTAGGCTGTGGAAGTAAATTTGTTTTATTTTCACTTCCGAATGATGAGGCTTTGAAGAATCCGTGCTTAAAAATAGTTTTTTTCAACAATACCACAGCAGTACAATTACAATCTTTTGTTGTGTTCTTCTCATTTTACTGATAACTATTTCTCAAATCTCTATAAAATTGTCTCTATTAATGCACTGTTTGTTGTTTGTACAACTTTGAGAAATTATGAACGATTGAGCTAGATTTATTTTGCAAATGTAGGATTGAAAATAATCCAAGACATTTGAAATGAACTTTTACTGTGTTCCACCCCTTCTTTCAACCACAAGGATTTGGAGTTCCCATACACAGAAGCCCCTTTCACACAACGAGTTGATCCCGGGAAATTGGCGGCAAATTGCCAGAACGCCTTCTGTGTGAACGCAAACACGACCTGGGATTGATTCTGGGATTGATCCCGGGTTGGGGACCAAATAACATTGCCGGAATCAGTCCCGGAACGCGCGCTGTGTGAACAAAAGCCAGGACCAATGCCGTAAAAGGTGTGTCATAGTGATGACGCTCGTGCCATCGCGCGACTCTGTTGCTCTAGAAGAAAGTTTGTGTTCGTCATCAACAAAGAAAGGACGAACAAATACCTGCAAACTGGAGCGAAGCAGAGACCAGGAGCTCCTCACTATCCGTACTGAAGCTGAGATCGTTCACCAGCGCGTGTACAGTATACGCGTTTACATGTTTTTGACGCGTCCGTTATGCGTCTCATCCTGACGTGTCTTCCCGGGATTTTTACGGGTTGTGTGTGAACAAACTCACAGATCCTGGCAAATCACTGGCAGTGTGAATGAACCGAAATCAAACAATTCCGGGACAAATGCTGGGTCACATTATCCGTGTATTTTCTGGAATCTCTGTGTGAAAGGGGCTAGAGAGGGATAGTAATCTGATATAGTAATCTGAAGTGTACTTTGGGGGTCAATGAATTGTCACACCTTAGAACAATGGGGGGAGTGTAATTATCTGATTGCTCAGTTTGAATGTCTCACAATTGGGTTTTAGTCACATTGTCAGAGAAAGGATAAAAGAAGACTGTAACTGTTGCTGTGGCTCTTTTAATGCTCTGCTGTTTTTATGCTTTTCTGACTCTCTCTCCCTTTCTTGGGGGCTTATACTCTTCTCTCTCTCTCTCTCTCTCTCTCTCTCTCTCTCTCTCTCTCTCTCTCTCTCTCTCTCTCTGGTAATATTTTACATGCTGGGTAATATAAGTTATCATCATCTCATACATCTATTTTGTAACTATAAACTATACTATAACTATAACCAAGTGTAATCATATTTTGTAATTAAACCTTTTTCAGTTACAACTATGTGCTGAATAGTTTTGATTTGGTATTGGCTCTGAACTGCTACCTATTGCAATACAATACTGTCCCTCTCAATAGCAAAGCTCTCCCACATAATAAGATAATGTAACTGCACTTATTTCCGTCGTTAGTATAAGTGGTAGTGCGTGGAATAGACAAGAACTGTACAGTTTTCTACCATCTTGCTAATAACATTTCTTTAGTCACTGGCAAAATCCACTCTTACACAAACTTGTTAATCAGTTATTGAAGTTAATCACGTATTATAGTTATTCAGCTAACATATGAGTGGTTATTAATTTAAATGACAACAGAAAAGTTTTTATACATTCTGGTTATGGGTTGTGTCTTTACACGATAACACCGTTTTGGTGGCCTGGGAACACAAACTTTAAAATAGATTTCAAAAAACAAGTTACAAATCGATACCGTTATCATCTCGGTGTAAAATTCAAAAACGCGAATCTGTGAAAACGGTGATGGCAAACACATGCATTACGTGTTTAGTAAGTATGTGTATTTGAGCGCATACAGTATGTGCGCAGGCACATATATTTTTACAAAGTGACATTGCCAATTGCTTGTCTGCATGCACAATTTCGTGAATCTGTGTGAAAGGGAATCATTTTGATGTTGTCATCTATACAGAAGAAATAACTTTTTCTGGGTATTTACATCCTTGTCATGTAAACGTACCCTTAGTTCATTTATCGATACAGTAGCTCTGGAGTTAAGCAATGAATTAATCATTTCTGGTTCTCACAATTTGACTTTGGCTGCATTGTAGTTTATTCTTATTAGAAATGTGATCAACGTTTGTGTAAGTAGATGTGTTAGGGAATTTGGCCCTAACTGTTTATTATACTCTGCTGAAATGAACAAAATGAAAGAAATTACTTGGAAAAAAAAAAGATTCAAAGATCCTGAGTCAGCAAAATGATCTGAACTTCTAATCACTAATTGACTGTCACACAGCTATGAATGAAATTCAATGACGTCAAGGCTGTAATGTGAGAATGAAAGCCATTGACCCTCGTATCTCCTAATAATAAGACTATCTCTGGCACAGGTGCACTCTGACCAATATGAGAAGACCAAACCAATAACAACCGAACCAAGAAGAAAATGCAACATTGTTACAATTTAAGTCCATGTTTAGGTACAAAACAAACGATCTGCAGGTCTGAAAATACCACAGGTCTGAAGTCCCTTATTTAAACATATTTGAAAATAATTTATTCTTGTCTTGAAATAGATTGAACGTAAATATTCCCTTGTTTCATTTAGTATACGCAGATCTATGAATATGCACATCATTCCCCACCTCCACTCGATCACACTAGATCAGACTAACTTATCCACTTGGTCAAATGTAGTGAATGCTACTGTCACAGTGTGTTCAGACAAATGCAGACAAGTAAGGCTGAAGGTTCCAACACAAGAGTATTATTCTCAAAATAAATCAAAAATGCTCAACCAGTCAGGGAAACACAGTCTAACTAACGTTAACAACCTACCAAGACTAACTGAACTGAAGGAAACTAAATACAGAGACTGATGAACATTGATTAGTGAAGAGAGGTGAAATCGATGATGATTAACAAGACACAGGTGACAACGATGATGACAGGCAGGTGTGTAAACATGAGGGATGCTGGGAAGTGTAGTGCAGACAGAGACAGATGAGGAAGACAGGAAGTGACAGCTACAAGTAGAAATATGGGTTTAATTCATCCATATATATATATATATATATATATATATATATAAACCAGAAACTGATTCAGAAGAAGAATAGGAAGAATTTTCAAAGGAAGGCCCAGTTCTGGGTGCTTGAGGATGCTGGTGCTAAAGTCCCCTTATAATATATACTATAATATAATAATATAATATATATGTTATAATATCATATTGACAAAACAGATTTGGTAAACGCTCCAGTGGGAATTTGTGTTTGTGCTCTGGAGAAAGACAAATGTTTATTCACCATGCGTTTTTGCAGCGGTGAGCACTTTAGTCAATCACAGATAGCCTATGTTTGATGATCTCTTGAACACAGTTCATACAGTATGATTGCTAAGCAATAAGATCCACCCTGCACAGTGATGGGATTGGTTACATATTTGTGATGGTAGGAATTAGAGGCGGTTTCAAACCGTGTTTTTGAGACTGTCTTTGGTGCACTGCCATTTAAAGGACAAAATACTCAGCAATGGTGTTGATAGAAAAAATTGCACCTGGTTTGTCTTAAAGCATATTAAAAAAAACACCACATAGATATTTAAACAAAATTTAAAACTTGATTTTCACCACAGGAGGTCTTTTTAGTTCTAGTCCCAAACTGGAATGACCATGGCACCATCAATAACAAGTCATGATTCTGCTACAATTAGCATGACATCTCAAAGGAAAACCACATTTTAGCATCATCCACATCCAGTGATCTTAAGCCAGCAGACCTCATGTTAGACTATTAGAAATCCATTTAGATTTCCATTGTTTTGTCTGTCAAATATGGTGAACCCTGGCTCATATAAAAATGCAAAAAACTCATGCTAAGAAAATGAAAGAGAAAGCACAAGTAAAAGGTTTCATCAAGTTACATATGGCTTTTCTTCACAAGCCTAAAAACACTGGATCATTTGCAAGCCATGGCATCATTCTACCCTGTTTCGCCCACCTCTAATTTTCAGTATGGTTCTGCTTGTGTATGCCTCTATTATTTAGACTATTGTGAAAGACCTGGCAACATTTGTTCTAACCTGCCTATTATTTAGTTCGCATTTACATGAGATCTCAGCACAATCGAGAGTCTTTCTAACGGTTATAGTGCTGGGTGGAGCTCTAACTACGCACCTTGCTCACAAACTACTCTTGTTTCTCACTACCACCCACCCGGATCCCACCCTTTCCTGTGTGAGAGGCTAACAGGAGACATCGCCCAACCTCGACTTCCCCCACATTTGCAGCAGATGGCCCTCACCATCAAGTCTGATGGAGGAATTCATCTGGCAGGGCTTCCTGACCAGGGCCGCCCCTCCTCTACAACACTGACTGACCTATTTGTATTCTCTGCACAGCAGATGAGGCACCCTGCCCTCTTTGCTCTGGGCATCTGGGGACTGGCTGTGGGAACCAGAGCCAGCCTTTCCTGGCAGTAGCTCACCATAACCCTCTGAAGCTTCTCGGCACGCATATACGAACAGACTCCAGCCTCATGTCCTCGCTGTCACCTGGGTATGTGGTACTCGGAGTGTATCCTCATCCCTAAGATCATAAAAGACCAGTGGTCACTCAGTGCCTGATTGGTTATGATGTTCCAGCCCGGTCTCATCCCAAGACGTCATATAACTGACGTTTTGGGACGTCTTTTGACCATACGTCAATATTCGCCTTTTTAGGGCCCCCTTAAACGTCGGTAGATGAGGTTATGGGATCCTAACTCTACCCCATACCTAAACCTAACCCTAAACCTAACCCGTCACCTAACTGACGTTAAAGGTAAAGCGTCAGTTGTATGATCGCCATCTACCGACGTTTAAGGGGGCCCTAAAAAGGCGGATATTGACGTATGGTCAAAATACGTCCCAAAACGTCAGTTATATGACTTTTTGGGATGAGACTGTGTTAGATGTTCTCCTGAATCAATCCTGACACAAATGTGACACTTTCAACCACTGCAAATCAATAAGAAAAAAAAATTCAAACAGGATGTATGTAATGTCTAAATTTTTTAGTTCAGCTTTGAGAATAAATGGGGAGAAAATGGCTAATGGCTAAAGCGGTCATGAGCACGTTCAACAGTCTGCAGCACAAGCTTCCTGTCGCATAATGACGTAAAGTATGCTGCTTTGGACTGAACTCACAGACGTGAGCTGATGCTGTGTTTTTGTTTACAACAGAGGACGCACGTGTTTGTTCATAAAAGTGCAACTTAATTGTGCTTATCCTGGATGCTGCAACCCATATAAAAAATAAGATTACATAGCTTGCTCAATAGAGAAGATCGAGACTTTTTACATATTCCCAACGTTTGAGCTCTCGTATAATACACCATTGTGCGACAGCAAGCTTGAGCTAAAGCTGCCATGAACGCGCTCAGGACCGCTTGCCAAGGCTGATTAGGTTTTGCCTGTTTTACTGGCCGAACAAAAAAATAGACCTACATCTTGGATGGTCTGAGGGTGAGTCCAGCAAATTTTAATTTTTGGGTGAACTATATTTTAAAATTAACTTAAATTACAAAATTAATTAAACCTTCAAAGACCAAATTATCTGAGCTATGATATTCACAATGTTATAACTTTATCACATTTGTGACTTTTAATGTTTCCTTCTCCAAAGGAATTTTTGGAGAAACATCTGAGATGAAGTTGCACAAAAGTAATAAATAAATCAAATAAACATAACTGAGATCTCGAGTGCTAAAAGAACAACCTCTGAGATAAAACACTTGGTTCAGTGCTCTAACAGATTCAGAAGAACGTTAGGACAATTCTTAACACAAATAACAAATTTTTATTATTAGCACATCACTGCAAGCCCGATTAGCTATTGTTATCACAAATAAGATTTAATTAAATTTAAAATGTTTCTCCAACAAAGGCTTGAGGAAATAGCAAAAATCAAGTATCAAAATTTCAAAATTAACTCATCAAAGCCTTCAAAGACCAAACTGTCTGAGCAATGCAATAAACATTCATTTTACAGCTTTATACTCATTCAGTATGTAAACAATAAGCCTACATTTTTAGAAAAAAAATCGGAGATGAAGTTACACATAAGTTTCACTTGTGACATCCTCACAAGTGGTTATAAGCATAAAAAGCATGTGACCGTATAATGAAAACGGTAATGAATCTGTGCACTGCTATTAAAGTGACAGCAGCCTAATATGTAGGGTACGTCATTAATTTTGTTGTCAAAACAACAAAAAAATAGCTTTAATTGTAAGGAATTAGGAATAGCCAATGTTTTTAATTTAGCCGGGACTAAAAGACTATCCAGAGTTATTTTACATTTGATTACAAATTGAGTTTTCTGCTTAGGCTAAATCAGCTTCTCCTGAGACAAAGATGCAGTAGCAACGTCACATGTCTTATCTAGAGAAAAAGATCTTGAAAATGTTACAAACGGTGCTTAGATTTGTCAGAGATTTCAAAATAATTAAATGACGTCTCAAAAAAGCCTTTAATTACCCAATTGTCTGAGCTGAGGAATTCACATTAATTGTATTTATTTATTTATTTTACATTTTGGTCTATTTTAGTTTTTCAGAAATTTCAGATAAAGGTGACACTTGAAAGAAACCTAACTGAGAGCTCAATTAAAGGGTTAGTTCACCCAAAAATGAAAATTAAGTCATTAATTACTCACCCCCATGCTGTACCAACCCTGTAAGACCTTCGTTCATCTTCGGAACAAAAATAAAGATATTTTTGATTGAATCTGAGAGCTAGATCAGTCCTACATAGACTGCCTAAGGGACTGGCTCTTGACGGCCCATAAAGTCATTAAAGAAAAGGTTTAAATATTCCATGTGCCTACAGCGGCTCAATTATAAGTTTATCAAGCGACGAGAATACTTTTTGTGCGAAAAAAAACATAAATAACGACTTTATTCCACTATTCCATTACTTCCTTATGGGCGCATGCGCGAGAACTGAGTCTCAGTCCCTTAGGAAGCCTATGGAAGAGTGATCCAGCTCTCAGATTCAATCAAAAATATCTTTATTTGTGTTCCGAAGATGAACGAAGGTCTTACGTGGTTGGAACAGCATGGGGGTGAGTAATTAATGACTTAATTTTCATTTTTGGGTGAACTAACCCTTTAAGTCTATCTCCAGAGAGTTTAAGTCGCCCTTAAAGAGGAAACCCTCTGAGCAAAAAAAAATAATTCCTCTGGGTTATTCAGATGTGACACTGCTGATTCAAAATAACAGTGCAAAGAAATAAATGTCAAAGAGGAAAATAAAAAATAAAAAATATTTCAGGGGTGACATATCGCACTCAGAACTGTCAAAAAATCTTTGGCAAGAATGATCCAAAGTACCTCTCAAACCTGAACGAATTTTGGATAGGAAAAAGCAGGAATATTATAGTCTGATAAAGTGGGAGCAGACTGCTGCTGGCCCACTCTGTCAATCTGCGCGTCTGAATGTGGCCAGGGACCGAGGTGGTTAGGAGGTTCATTTGAAACCAGTCAGGCATTTCTGATAGACCTCCATTTCACTCTATCCATGTCTCTCTCCCTCCCCCTCTTCCTTCACCGACTCTCTCTCTATCTCATTCTCATCCATTCTGTCTTCCATGAAGCAGAGTCGACTACTTTACTGTGGTGGGGCAGAGGAATGCAGACCAAGGTAATCACAACATCATCAACTCAGCAACACTGATGTGGCCGACCCAATAATGCACCTCTAATTGAATAACTTCCCACCACACATCTCCCGTGGGGACACACCGGGCTGAGCACAAACTGAGAGGCAGATGGCAGAAGCAGAGCGAGCACTCATTCATACATTTTTTTTTTTTCATGGCAAGATTACATTGTACTAAACTGCAAAAAGAGACAAGAAGAGATTGAACATATTTTGAGTATCTATTAACAGAAATGGAATATGACATCCATAACTATGTTTTCAGTGGTGTATAAAGAACTTACTTAATAAACCATAATGTTTTTATTACCTTAGATTGAGACATTTACATAACCGCGGGTTATGGGGACCTTCAACCGAACAAAAATCACACACTGCACCTTGCTCTCTTGCTGAGTGAAGTGTAAATTTCTTCTTCTTTTTAAAACTGTCTACCCAAACTTTTGAATGGTATTGTGTCACGATTTTCACAAAAATATTAAGCAGCAAAAGGAACGTTTTCAACATACATATTTCTACCGTTTTTTTATGGTAAAGGACTGTCAACCACAGTTAGCAGTTTTTTACCATAAATTTAAGTCCATTGGTGTAAAAAAAAAAATGCTACCATATGTTTTACGCTTGTGTGCTTCCAAAATCAGTACATTTAACAGAAATGAAATGTCCCGTGACAGCTATTACAGTTTTTCATGGTATATAATAAGGGTACATACTGTTAAGCAATTGATATGTCTTTTCTGTTGCTTTTTTCAGTATTTTACCATTCAAATTACAAAATTTTTGGTAATAATAATAAAAATACCAATTGGCAATATCATGCAGCATACTGTTGTTGTACAGCTATATAACTGCCAAAAGGGACTGAAATGTTATGAGCTATATTTGATCTCGCATCACCCATATGAGCACCTCAGCTGACTTTGTCAGAGCCATTGGCCCTCATTTATCAAAAAGTGCATAAACTAAATTTCCAGCGTACACCTGGCGTACACCCAAAATTGTACCCCACATCACACCATCATCATCACTATTGTACACCCCAATAGATGTGAAGTGATTCTAAATTGAATGCTAATTCAAAAGACGTGTTGTAAAATAATGCATTGTGATAGGTCATTTCGGCATCACGTCAGAGAAGTTTCTCTTCTTTGCCGTCTTCCGTATGTCCATGGCGTAAAATGAGGGCGTGAGGGGAGACTTGAATATTTAGGGGCGTGTTATTCTAATAACGATCATTTTCGGCCATGGGATTTATCAAGGGCAGGCATTGCGTACACCTGGATTTCAAAGGTACGCACAGCTTCATAAATCAGGCGGTGAGAGGAGTATAAGCATAATCTTACGCCAACATATACACCCGTTTCTACGCAAGAATGATAAATGAGGGCCATTGTCTCTGTGAATTCAACTCATACTTGGAGCCCTCTATTAGACCATTTGCTGCAAACACTGAAGGTGTGGCTTTCATAATCAATAGGATCCTTGTTAGCATTTGCATGGGTTCTGTTGTTGTAGGGCATTGATTTACCCTTCACAGCCGATTGCACTACATTTACCCAGCCGTGTGTTCAAATGAATGCCCTGCTGCTCTCTACCAATTAGTTTCCCTGCAAATAGCACTGGGGCAGTCAAGGGGTTCATTACCTTTGAGTTCTAGTCTTCCACATGTAGCCTAGACCTTGTGCCTGATGCTCTGTGCAGTCCAGCACTTTTAGAGGGATATTGAGAATAAGGATCTTGCCATTGAAACTAATGGGTTTGTAGTAATGAACTTTCTGAGAATGTGATGCATAGTGTGTGTTACATTAGCATACACAGGAACTGCACAAGTAGACAAGCAGACGGTCAAGAGGTTGAGTCACACTGCACTCTAAAACACAGTCCGTTGTGTCTAATGCTCCTCTCTCCTAATGTGTTATTTCATTGTGATTCATTCATTCACATGAAAAGTTCTTCTCAAGAGGCACTTTCCTAGTCAAGCTCTGTGCATCACTTTTCATGTAACATCTGATCTCCCCCAATGTTAAAGCCATTTTAAAAGGATGCCCAAACTTTGACATAAAAGACTCCTTCATTAAAATGCCACCTAGCTCCCCAAGTAATATTTTTAGGGCAATTAATGGACCCATTTACATGCTAATGTTAGCATGGCTGGGAGGGTACTGTATTGCTACATGCATTAATGCAAGCTAAAACATCCTCAATGCTTTCTATTGTCCTTGAAGTGGAACGCCTAATGTCCTCGGTCGTAAATACCAACATGTGGGGGCACCTTGGCAAAGGGGGCACTGATGCATCTTGGAAGTGTAATGATTGTGCCTGCCTGGGGCTATGAGGGTCCACTGGGAGATCAGTGAGATATAGGACTGCAGGCAACCAAGTGGAGTTAGAAAAAACAGTGCTCAGCATGGGTCGGTATCATCTCAGAACACATTTTTTTTTCATCACACCCATCTTTAAGTGCTTTAAGACACTTATCTTTCAGACAGTTTTGATTGGTTGGGGACTCAGGGCTCAACAATAAGGTTTTTGTTTTCTTGCAAGGGTCAATAGTTTTCAATTTTTACTTGCCCTGCCAACATTTGCTCTGGCCCCAAAACAAAATAATGATAATATTGTATTACTTACAGCAATGCAAT
This sequence comes from Pimephales promelas, assembly GCF_988280905.1. Classification (NCBI taxonomy): domain Eukaryota; kingdom Metazoa; phylum Chordata; class Actinopteri; order Cypriniformes; family Leuciscidae; genus Pimephales; species Pimephales promelas. The sequence goes on from NC_142775.1 coordinate 20,410,094, forward strand.
ATTTATTTTTTGTTAAATTTGTGATTAAACGAAAGTAGAGACTGATCTTTTCTTCTGTATTGTGATGTACAGTATGGTGAAATTCATATTTGAAAAAGAAAAAAATGTTGGGTAGGGTTTTAGTCGTTGATGAGATCAATTCAATTCAAATCATTACTGATATGTTTGCAACAACTCTAGAATTTATAACAGAAAACCAAATGTTTAAGTTTGTAAGGCATAAAAATGGATGCACAAGCTGAAGGCAATGTGTAGGTGTGGAAGAAATGTAATTTATGTACTATGTTTGCATTTTCTATGTGTTTGATTTTTCTTTATTAATGGAATTGCCTAGAAAGGCAGTAATTAGATAATAAGATAATTTGCACAAGGACTGATTTGAAACGGTTATTGATCTTATGAATGTATGATGTATATGACCATTTTGGCTGGAAATGAGAAATGTGTGACCATTATATGTGACCTTGTATCACAAAATCAGTCACAAGTAGCAGGGGTATATCTGTTGCAATAGCCAACAATATTGTAGTCAAAATTATCGATTTTTCTTTTATGCCAAATATCATTAGTATATCAAGTAAATATCATGTTCAATAAAGATATTTTGTAAATTTTCTAACCATACTTATGTAAAAAAAAAAAACATATATTTGTGAGTGAATGCAGCACAATTGCACGCATAAATGGACAACTTTAAAAGCGATTTTCTCAATGTTTAGATTTTTTTTTCACCCTTAGATTACAGATTTTTTTTAAATAGTTGTACCTCTGCCAAATTTTGTCCTATTTTAACAAACAATACATCAATGGAAAGTTTATTTATTCAACTTTCAAATGATGTATAGATCTTAATTTCAAAACATTGACCCATGTGACTGGTTTTGTGATCCAGGGTCATATACTGTATATGCGTGACAGAGGGGCCTCCGCTTAAGGATAGAATGTGATGAACAAGTTTAAACAATGATCCATGTATGGTTGAAAATATTTCCATTGGAAACTATCAAGGAGGTCAAAACTATACACGAGGAAGGATGCCTTCCCTTCATTGTCACCCTCTGCTGCCACTCTGTATGACTGTATAACTGTTGAACTTTTCTTGCAAGAAAATAAACCTCACCAAAAACAATTGGTATATGTTTTACTCTCATTCAGTGATATACACTTACCTAGAGGATTATTAGAAACGCCATACTAATACTGTGTTTGACCCCCTGTCGCCTTCAGAACTGCCATAATTCTAAGTGGCATTGATTCAACAAGGTGCTAAAAGCATTCTTTAGAAATGTTGGCCCATATTGATAGGATAGCATCTTGCAGTTGATGGAGATTTGTGGGATGCACATCCAGAGGACGAAGCTCCCGTTCCACCACATCCCAAAGATGCTCTATTGGGTTGAGATCTGGTGACTGTGGTGGCCATTTTAGTACAGTGAACTCATTGTCAAGTTCAAGAAACCAATTTGAAATGATTCAAGCTTTGTGACGCATTATCCTGCTGGAAGTAGCCATCAGAGGATGGGTACATGGTGGCCATAAAGCGATGGACATGGTCAGAAACAATGCTCAGGTAGGCCGTAATGCCCAATTGGCACTAAGGGGCCTAAAGTGTGCCAAGAAAACATCCCCCACACTATTACACCACCACCACCAGCCTGTACAGTGGTAACAAGGCATGATGGATCATTTGCCGTAAACTCGTTCAGTGCTCAACTGTCAAATTTTGGTGAGCTCTTGCAAATTGTAGCCTCATTTTCCTATTTGTAGTGGAGATGAGTGGTACCCGGTGGGGTCTTCTGCTGTTGTAGCCCATCCACCTCAAGGTTGTGCGTGTTGTGGCTTCACAAATGCCTTGCTGCATACCTCGGTTGTAACGAGTGGTTATTTCAGTCAAATTTGCTCTTCTATCAGCTTGAATCAGTCGGCCCATTCTCCTCTGACCTCTGGCATCAACAAGGCATTTTCGCCCACAGGACTGCCGCATACTGGATGTTTTCCCCTTTTCACACCATTCTTTGTAAACCCTAGAAATGGTTGTGCGTGAAAATCCCAGTAACTGAGCAGATTGTGAAATACTCAGACCAGCCTGTCTGGCACCAACAACCATGCCACGCTCAAAATTGCTTAAATAACCTTTCTTTCCCATTCTGACATTCATTTTGGAGTTCAGGAGAATGTCTTGACCAGGACCACACCCCCTAATTGCATTGAAGCAACTGCCATGCGATTGGTTGATTAGATAATTGCATTAATGAGGAATTGAACAGGTGTTCCTAATAATCCTTTAGGTGAGTGTAATTCTGTTTGCCACCACAGTAGGCAAAATTTAAAGTACAAGTGATTGTTTCATCTACTGGTCAGAAATTCTCTCACACTTGCCCAACGTTCTGCAGACCATCCTTGAGCCCATTGGTGTTATTGATTTAATTCCTTATTGAACCTAAGCAAAAATGTCTGTTAAACATTAAGCAAGTTTTATATTCAATATCAAGTCTGTTATTTTGACTCTCTCCTGAATATCATTCTTTACTTCACCAATATGTCCACACCCTGTCTGCTTGCCCTTTGCACTCTGTTTCTGATTGTTAACTTTGAGCCCCCATAAACAATGTAAATGCTCTCAATTACAAATGCAGAACAATTGGTTAATGCGTTCATGACATCAAGGCTAGATTATTGTAATGCTCTTATGGGTGGTTGCCCTGCACGCTTAATAACTAAACTACAGCTGGTCCAAAACACAGCAGCTCGAGTTCTTACTAGAACCAGGAAGTATGACCATATTAGCCCGGTTCTTTCAACACTGCATTGGCTCCCTATTAAAGGAATACTCCACTTTTTTTGCAAATAGCCTCATTTTACAACTCCCCCAGAGTTAAACAGTTGAGTTTCACCGTTTTCAAATCCATTCAGCTGATTTTCTGATATTCAGAAGAATATCAGCAACCAGACAGTTTCTGGTCTCATTGATTTCCATTGTAGGAAAAAAATATATATATATATTCTATGGAAGTCAATGAGACCAAAAACAATACATCTCTCACTGACTAAAATTGCGTTTGATTTTGTGTGGATTTAGGAAGTAATCCCCTGTTTCTCCCCTTCTTCCTCTTGGCTTTTAACCATCAGTCGATCGAACACCTTTTCTTTCCCTCCCTGGCAACCCAAACCATAGTTGGGCAGATCCGGCAGGACTGTATTTCTCTGGATTTGGTCCCAGCAAACAAAAGCTGCCCTGTCCACTCCATCCCCAGATGTTTTGCATTGATCTCCCTGTGGTTTTGGCAGGTCGGAATGGCTGGGATTGTTGCTCGTCTTTTCTCTTTTTTGTTGCAGACAGAATTAGAAAACAAAGGAGAAGGAAAAGTCAGCGGGTGTTTTTGGCTCCGCAGTGCATGTCTGCTGGGCGTAGTGTCACATTTCAGGCAGAAGTGCGGCTGGCCTTGCTCACTTTGTTATCTCACTCTTGCTCTCTCTTCCCCTTCCCCTATCCCTCCCTACACTCCCTGATTAATAATGCAGAGTGTCTCTTTATCTAATGTTCGGCTGTAGGTGAGTGCTGCGGATGAGCTGGTGAGAAGTGTACCTGTCTGCCTTTGAGGCTCAGAGACTTGGCTGACGGCCTAATTCTGAGAGGCATGCGTAGGAATTAGACAGTAGAGAGGTACAGTATGGCAATCCAGTTACAGTACATATACACTATAGATGGTCCAGAGCTGCCCATAGGAAAGCTCTTTTATAACTTATACACTTTTTAGAGTTCACAGTTAAAGGAATATTTTGGGTTAATACAAATTAAAAAGAAGAAGAAATCAATGATAATGCTCTTGCAAAGTTGAATGGGGACCATTTTTTTATTTAAAAGCTTATAATTTTATGTTGTTGTTTTTTTTTTCCCCATTAAGCCTGTACTGCACTTAGGTGAAAGTTGTTGTAAAGGAGAAAAGTTTGTTTTTTTAATGTTAAAATATTTTCTCCTGCTCTAGTTTTATATAGACAACTCTTAAGTAATTGATAGTTTCATTTCCTACCAAAAAAATAGTAAAATGGACTCCATTGATGTGGGTCTAACCGGTGGAATGGCACTTTGGCTCTGAATTGTTTTAGATGGACTGTAACATTCAACCATAGAATGTTAATGGCACAGGGCGTTGGTGAAGTGTTATGAAGCAAGCGCACACCCATTGTCTCATCCCATATAAATTAATAAGTCCCTTTCCATCCACTGAATGGCAGCGAAACACTGAAAGAAACTGCTCAAGTGGAACAGCATGGAGCCATCTATAAATGCACCAGATTTACGGCTGTATGCAAGACTGTAGACTCACACCCTCACACACGTCATGTTTCAATAACCCTTCACGGCAACGCTCTATAAATGGCTGTCGGCTTAACTAACAATCCGCTGTGACACAAAATAGCTATGAAAACGTACATCAGCCAAACCACACACCAAAAAAAAAAAAAAGGAATCTGTGATAGATATGACTGGAATGATCACAACTGTTTGTTCCATACTCTGTGAATAGGGTTTTCAGACTAATTTAACCTAGCACTAATATTCAGAGCTAAGTCACTAGCAGAAGCTCATCATTTCTCCCTCTCTGCGTCAATGTGATTTTCTTTATCTGTCAGAGTGCAGCTTGCACATAGAATCTGCCCCGAGTACACGGCTGCTCCAGTGTGGGTGGAGAGTGGGCGAAGGTGCGTGGCATCTGCCACAGTCCAACGCCTGAGGAGAAATAGAAACACTTCACATTCAAACTCACTTCCACTGCAGCCTTCACCTTGTTAGGCACTGGATAGATTGAAAGTGAATACCGTGTTTCAATGAATCATTTTCTTTGGCCAGGCTTTACCCTCCACCTTCGACATTTCCTTACAGCACTCATTCAGAATGGTGAAGGGGAGGAGGAGAATGAAACATAAAAGTTTCAAGCACACTATGTACACACAGCTAACAGTGATATGATTAAATATTATTATGTGCATGCATTCATTGGTAAATGATCATTTTCAGGTTTGGTTTTCAATCTATCAAGGGATATAGTTATTCTATTCTTTATTATAATTAACATATATGAGAGCAATATATGGGGAAATAATATTTTGCAAATATATTTCAGTAAAAATGCTTTCTGTTGTGGTTAAAGGCTATTGTAAAATCTCAAGTGTCATTTTGCATAAAAAAAAAAAATCCCTGTTACTAAATTAGGAGATCATATGAGCTACGAACTACCAAACAATGGAATGAATGTCTCACTTGAAAACGAACACTTGAAATGTAGTGGACACTTCTGTCCATTTCAAAGTCACCAAAAAAGTTGCATGGAATTAATGAAATGAAGGCTACCATGTTTAGATTTACACACATGAACCCCCAATTTGAAATCAGTCACTTCACAAGTGAATTTTATGACTTGGGCTACTCCTAGAAGTAACATAAATTGGTGTTTTATTCTGATTCTGGCCCAGGTTTTTGTTTCCTCCTGCCAAAACTGTCTCATAAACACACTTCCATTTTGATGCCCAGCCAGTGTCCTGTTTCATAACGTCCACTTCTTTCCAATATTCATATAAATATCTGCTTATTTTCTGTGCAAATGTGTTTCATTAACACTCAACCACTGTCACAAACTTATACAAGCCACAATATCTATTGTCTTTAGTTCATGTCATCACTGTAATTTGTGCAGAAAAACTTTTTAAGGATCATTACATGGGAGATATGTTGTACAAAGCTGTTCAATATACTATCATATACACACAGCTGACTTTTTTAATACTGTCTTTAAAAAACTGAAGTAGCAGGCTTAAATGTACTCTAGCAAACCTCTTTTGCTTTATTTCAAACAATAGCTATTAGCTTAGCTAATTGTTTTCTGTGAGTATAATTGGTATATCTTGCTGCTTTTTTGGATAAATGTAGCGTGCTCAACACAGGCCTAGTGTTGCTTTATCATAACACTGAATATGTTTGCAATAAGACCGACTGCACAAACTGAGCCTGAATCCTTTATTCTCAAGGGAATTTCTGTTGTTGTTAATCAGCACAAGAAGAAGTGCATGAAGTTTGATTGTGCTGTCGTCTGCTTTGTATCATACTTAAATCTCAAAGGTCTCCTGTTTATGGCAAATCCATTCTGAAATTGGTCAAAACAGATTTAGAGAGTCACACTTTGTGGTCAGATTTATAATGTAACTGGTTAATTTTCATATGGTAACATAAACCAATAAATAAATGTTACTGAAATGTCCCATGCAATTAACCAACTTCCAACTTCCCCATGCAGTTAATTGGACCCATATTACTCTGAAGGCATGAGTAGAGACGACTAAACGATGGTCTTCCGACAAAACATTGTACTGTGTGGTGTGTGCTACTGCATTCCAGAAATGTCTTTAAAATGAAATAAATAAAATTAGGAGAACACTTATTCCCCCTGCTGCTGCTGATTATGCACACAATTTCACTCAAAGTGAGCCACTGGATAAATTGACTCCACACTTGTCAAGGCATCAATTATTCAGCGGCTGAGCCTTTCAGCACCGCCATCATGTCCCTCTCATTTGATTTGGAGGACAGGAGAGGCGAGCGGAGCAGAAGCGAGCCTGGCGGAGCACGGCGGAAAGTGGCAGAGACTTCGGTCTGATTGGAGCGCGAGAACCGCCCGAGTGTTCATTAAACCCCAAAAAGTACACGCAGGCAAAGAGGACGATAACAAGACCCTTGAGCCGCTCGTACCCGGCTCTCTCACATTTCTGGAAGCCAATAAATATTCTCCCGCTCTCCCTCTTGCACAAACAGGCATGTCAAATGCAACTAACGAGTCAGCAAAATAGGCGATCCCTGTCCCTGTGGTGAGAGCCGGCTACTTTCATTTGTTCTATAATTTGGAGCTCCTGCAACGGATTAATAGACCCAGAGTCGCTGTAAAGGGTTGAGACATGGCCTCTGTGTCCAAGACTGACATCACACAAGTAATTATTCCCAGGCTCCAAAATTAGGCTACCTTTTTACCACACCTAATGACGAGTAAACTTATTTCTTAGAGGACATGAAACATTAAAAAATGAAAACGAAAAAAATTGGAATCGTTTCGGTTTAATGACAATGTAATAATTATATGTTTTGTTCAGCTTTTTAAATGAAGGAAGTTGCCACTGAGAATGTATTAGGAAGAAAAAGTTTCCTACAATAATTTTTTTTTTTTCAAAGGGCTGTAACATTTACTGAATCTGAAGCGCGACAGTGTAACCAGTGTCAAGTCACCTTTAATTATATAGAGCTTTATACAATGCAGATTGTTTAAGATAATCCAAACAGTACATATTCATAACAGGTCAAATAGTGTCATTGTTCAGCTGAAGTCTGTTAAGTGTTGATTCAGTTCCGTTGTAAAGATTGTCAATTATGGCAGTTCAATGCTTGGATCTGATTGGTTGCTGAAGGTTCTAAGGTGTGCAATTATTTTCAGTGAAACACACACATCCAGGCAGGTTTTGACCACATTACAGATCCATATTACCAAATAATTTCAGTTATTTCAAAGATTTTTACAGCCTACAGCAAAAGAAAACCCACTATGACACCGACCAAGCAAATAAACAAACAGTAGTAAACAATAGGGTAAAAACTACAAATTATTTCCATGTTTTTTTGCCACAAAATTTACATTTTATTATGTACGGAAAGCACATACTCTAATTTTAAGTCCTGCCCTTCTCCCACTCAAACACACACATTACGGACACACATTCGCACAGAATCATGTTGTCAGCTCTGCTCTGATGATTTTCAGTAAAATAGTTTAACAACTTAAAAGAACTATGAATTTCTCATTAGCGCGGTAATAACAGTGCTGTTCTTGAGGCAGATAAACGTGCATTTGCATGTCTAACAGCATTAATAACTGTATTAGACTGCTATCAGTGGCTGAAGCTTCTGTTACTAGCTCTAAAATGACGTTTTGTATAGCAACAGAGGCTTGGGATTACATGCTTACAGTTACAAACAAGAGCGTTTTAAGGACAAAAACCTGACAAATGTCTTGAATTACATCATCCGAACAATGATTTGAGGTGTGGTAACATAAGTGGAATAACTGACTCCAGGCTGTTGAATTATTGCTGCATTACCACCTCGGTGCGCTTTATTTTTCTAATAATTCAATGGCCCAGAGTCAATTATTCCTTAAATTAGTTAATCTATAAAACTTTTCTGCAGAAAAACAGTGATGTCATCGTCCAGCCCAGTTCAGTTCTCATCCAATTATGTCAGTGCAGTCAAAACAATAATAATGTTGAAAATTTAAAGGGATAATTCACCCAAAAGTGAAAAATCTGTCATCGTTTAATCACACTCAACTTTATTTCTTCTGTTGAAAACAATAGAAAATGTAAAATTGTATAGTCAAACAGTTGATGAGCTCCCATTGACTTCCATAGCACACTATTGTCTTCTATCCCTTTAAGTCTAGTCCAATACAGAATAAATTACTTTTATGAGCTTCTTTTTAATGAATCAAACATATTCAGCGTGACAAGTGTAGTATGACTCCTGAATGAATGATTCATATGATCCTATTCATTTTAATGACTCATTTCTTAGAAAAGGCTTAATTGAGTTAAATTTCATGTGTTACAGCAATGGTCAGATTATCATATGTACAACTGGATTGGAATCATGAAATTTGCAGTTTTTTTCAGTTAACCGATGCAGTGTTATTTTACTATTATTTAATTTTAGTATTAATTTTAATGATCTTTTATTTATATTTTTAATTAAAACATTTTTGTTATGATAGATGTTTGTCATTTTTATCTATCATCAGTCGTTTATACATATAGCATTAAATGATCTTTATTTCAGTTTGTCATTTTACTTCATCTTCAACTTATTTGATATTTCAGTTTTTAATTTGTTTATCTAATATTTATATTTTATTGCAACCCAGCTTTGTTTAGATTAACAGAAGCATTCACTGAAAATAGTTTTAGTTAATAATAAGAAGTGGGAGGCAGTGGCTTAGTGGTTCATGTAGGTTGTCTAAAAACTGGAAGGTTGGTGGTTTAATTCCCGGTTCCACCAGACCAAGTGTCGAGGTGTCCATGAGCAAGACACCTAACAGCTGCTCCCGACAGAAGCATTCACTGAAAATAGTTTTAGTTAATAATAAGAAGTAGCCATATAGTCTGTGAAAGCACTATATAAATGTAGTCCATTTTTCCAACAACGGGTAAGTACCTCTTTCTTATTTACTTACATGTTATATACATCTGGTCCTTAGTGTTAATTTTGGTGTTAATCCATGGTTGTTCCTTAATATTACTGTGCTGGAACAGATCTTGAATCAGACTATTCCCTGGATTAAAGTGGAGTGAGGTCAGTGCGTTGCCATAACTCAAGCAAGAAAACTCTATGGAGTGTAATATGAATAATGAAGTTGTCCCCTGAGCCACTAATATGACCTCAGGGCTTTGATCCAAACAGTTTGCCTCAGTGTTTGGGTGTAGTCGACTCGGGGTATCCTTCAGACCCTGCAGCCACTGAAACGAAAGCTGTCTCACTGCGGTTAGTAAAGTTGGACGGTGAGAGCATGTGGTGGCCACGACTCAAGTCAGTCTGGGTGAGCAATGAAACTGCTGAGATCTGGAAGACAAAAGAGAGAGAATCAGCAAGAAAACAAATTGACCTGGTTTAAATTTACATGGAAGAATTTTAGGAAAAGAATTGTCCACTGTCAATGTGTATACATTGTTGCATTTACGTGGCAGCGTTTATAAAAAAGAAAGTTATTTTAAAAAATGGATGTCAACAGTATAGGGCGTGATCTATGACCAAATATCACTGCATTTATATTGTTTTATGACTACTGCCAAACTTAATGTGTCATTAAAATGTGATTATGCGCACCCTTTTATGATCTGGTTTAGTGTATGTAATAATAAGGGCTTGTTCGTGTTTAGATAAGCAAGTATAAGGACACAACACACAACACATACAAGTTATATTTCACACATCTGTCTGTCATCTCTTCAGCTTTAAAAAGTTAAGAGAACAGCTGGCTGATTCAGTTATTTGACTAATACAGTCTGAAATCTTTATTGGATTGCATAACTCTTCTGGCAACATTTGAGAGGGCAAGACGTGAAATAATATTATAAGCTCCCTGATTGGTGAGTCGATCTTAATCCCCACCCACATTCCACAGTAACTGCTTGCTCTGAGAGCTTCAAGTTTTTCCTGGCTAATTACACCACTAACGTATTCCAATATTAATATTACCGTATGCTCCACATCAATAAAACATACAAGTTCTTTCTTACCTGAACCTTCTCTGAGGTTTCCTCACTCCTAACTCTTTCAGTTTTCATTAGTCTCTTTGCTTCATTTTAGAGGGTGGAATTTCATGACAGCCGGCAAATGTCTGAAAGCAATCTTTTGTTTCAGAGTTCCTTAATTTAGCAGGAGCTAGAAGTTCATCAGAGTTTGGAAAACAAAAGTCGCTCATATATTCTAAGCTATGCCGGCTCCATGCAGGGAATGGGATGGGTTTCATACATCTCAGAGCCAAGTTCCTTTGAGTCCATTGGGGGTGGGGGGTGGGGGGGGGGGGGGGATCAGCCATGACTCAGTCTTTCAAGTGTTATCCGAGCCAAGACATCTGCATCGCTCAAGAGGAGGTTACTGAGGCGCAGATTTGGAACACTCAGCGTTGGGAATTTTGGGAAGCAGTGATGCCTATCAATGACCCACTTTGATTTCGAAATGCTAATTTGTTCTTTGTTGCCACAAGATGTTTTTGTGTGACTGATTGTCTGAGGAACCACTGATTTTAAGAGGAGAAAAGATCAGTAAGCTTCCTGTCATCATTTTCCTCAGGTACTGCCATAGCCTGTGCTAATGTTCACAGCCAGAGGGAAGGTGTGTGTGTGTGTGTGTGTGTGTGTGCTGTCTCAAATATTCAGCAATAGATTGCAACACTCTCTTAAAAGTAGTGCATTATTACACCACTGTCCTATTATATTTTGTATTTTTTTTTTCTGTCCTCTGATTTTATTGGAGATAACAGAATTGAACTGATCATCCAAAAGTTACTAGTTCAGATGACATTTTCTGGTGAAAATTATTATGTTGGTCATACTTCGAAAAAGAATAATCTGTGATTCTGAATAACAGTATCCACACCGGCGCGGTAAGTGACAGCCTTGTGAAGGGGGTTTCGGTACTTGTGTAAAGTTGATAATTCCATGAATGACTGCAATTGCAGATTTCAAACAGAGATGGCAACAAAGGGGAAAAGCGCTGGACTGCAGCTTTAAGATTAGGAGTTTTTTAAATACTCTTACTCTAAGTGTTGTAATTTATAATACGCTTTTTCTGATATTCTATGTCAGGTGTACATGTAGGAGGGAAACAATGATAAATGCATGATGTAGTTGTCATTTATTTTCTTGAAGGATTTCAATTATTACATTGGTAATAGATTTTTCTCTTACACTAGTCTTTTCAGTCGAAGCACATGTGGACATGAAAGTGCTAGGATAATCTTTCACATTTTATTGTGTCTTTGTCCTTTTTCAGCTAACAGTACCCGTGTGTGTCTTTGTGCAGTCCTGTCAGTGTGTGACCTCCCATGTCCTAGAGTCCTGCCACCACACCCCCCAGCTCTCAGCGCGTCTATTCCACCCTAGACAGGAGCCAGGTTGCCAGAGTTACGCTACTCCCACCCATTAGCTGCAGGAATCCAACATAACCATGGTAACAAGTCTCTCACCCCAGGGGAGATGAGCAACAGAACTGAAAGACTCCATTCAATTTCCACATCCCCAGTCCACTAGGGCTGACAGCCTCTCATCGTTTGTGTTGCAGTGGGCAGGGGTATGTGCTCATTAAAAAAGCCAACACACACTCACTCTCTTTTCTATACACAAGTCCGTGGACACACACTGCCATACATGTGCTTCACATTATCTTCAAAATTAGACTGCCTCAAAATTTGAATGCTTGAATTGCATCTGCCCACTTGCCTGACAGAAGATAAGATTGGGCTTGTATTCCAACTCCCTACATAGTTATGTTTGTATATCTTGGTGTGTTTCCACCCTCATGATTAATGGTGTCAATCTGCACTCCTAAAGATGCTGGATCAATACTTCTATTCACCTTTGCCACCCTTTCTTAATAATTCAGATTTGTGTGTATAGATTGTTTGTGGTGATGTTGTGTCACTGACTTATTTGGTTTCTGATTATCACATTTGGTGTTTTATTTCGGTAATCAAACAATACAATTGTTAGTGAGAAAAGTAAAATGACCCAGTACCCATACCTGAGGCACACCTTCTTTGGAAGCATATGCCTGTCTAATCTGTGTATATTAATCCATATTTCTCTGTTTAGTCACCACAATATCAAGAGACCCATCTTCTCCCCCAAGTGATAATGGCATTGGAGCGCATGCTTCAAATGTACCTCGATGAATCCATGCTGATGAGATCCAAGAAAGGTTAATGAAGCACAATGGGAAATCAGCCCTCCTCCACTAGTGCTGTGAAGAGGCTAAAGGATTTCTCTCTAGGTGGAGTGGGAGAGAGCAGTTTCAGGTTCTCTCCAGTGACCGATGAAGCAGCAGTGCCCACACTGCCTGAATCAAAGCCCGGCCCAGCCCCAGTGCGCAGGGAAACCATGCAGGCTTTCAATTATTAGTCAGGCTGGGGACTGGAGAATGGAAGCAAGATGTAGGAAACTCTGCTGGTGAAACTTCATATATCAGTTACTCTTTTTTAAGGCAAAATAGATGTTAGGAATAGAAAATGTTAAGACTGGAGAAACATGAGCTAGTCTGAGTTTTTTTTTTTTAACAGAAACTGTTATAGGCAGTGCTTAGATTCTCTTGGGTACAGTATTCAGGCTGGTGATTGCTATGCATATTTGTGCTATTGATTGCACAATTTTCAGGTTAATGACTTTTGTATCCTTTTTGGAATTATTTCCACTTATACGTCTTTTTTTACAACGCAACCTGTGTTGTCGAATTTTGAACTGGCCCTTGTAATAAATCATTTAAAATGACTCATGAAATCATGAACCATTTCAGTTTACTCATGAATTCAAAGAATATATCAAATTCAGAGCTTTTATACTGGGAGTTTGTACTTGAATGTTCATGAGTTTGATGAGTTTATATATATATATATATATTTTTTTATAATTTTACACGTTGTTATATTATATTTTAGTTTCATACAGGAAATGCAATTTAAAGTTTGGAAACTTTGGAAAGTAAAATTCATATTGCATTTGAAATATACCCAAAAGGAATTTAAAATTGATTTGTGAAGTGAAATCTGGAATATTAGTACCAAATCATACTTATAAAAACTTTTACATTTGTTCTTTTCATGATCGTATAGCTATCTGCTAAAAAATGAATGATGTGATCAAGAGAAGCGCCACTTATTGCCCCATAATTCTCCTCTCTCTTGTCTGCATAAATAGTGCTTAATGACACTGGTCCCTCCTTCAGAAACAGGAAGTACAGTGGTCAGGGGTGGAGTTAGTGAGAGTGCGAGATAAAGATTAAAACAGAGAGAGGGAAAGATAGAGCAAGCACATTGGCTCTTAGCCAGATACACAAAACCTAAGTGAGCCGACCATTACACCAGTGTCTTTTTTAGAAACCTCATTCGGGGAGTTCAGCATACCTACACAGCAACTTCAATGACCTCAGAGGCCCCAAAAAAGTGGTGGAGTGTGAGCGTGACGAGAGCTGGTGAGTTGTGGTCTGAGGGTGGAGGCTGTTTGTTATTAGAAAGATGGGTGTGGTGTCATTGCAATGAGATCTAGGTGGGTTGTGAAATTAATTGAGGGTGCGCCCATAGTTGCACTCCTTTACGATGTTGCCTGCTCAGCAGAGCTTGTGCGAGTTTGTCTGCACAATTGTTGAATCTTGCTTTCTAACAGATGTGCAACTCAAAGGACTTCAAAACAGGCTTTTAACGCTGCACCTTGCAAGCCAAAGTTCAATCCAGACATGTGACGTGGGAGATGAGCAACAGTCTATCAGCAGTGCCTGGACCCATGTAGAAAGGAACAGGGCAGAACAACAAATATTTGGCAGTCATTCGCCCATCCAAAAGCACACAAGAGCAGCCCCCAGTCGAATGTTTGCTTTGCTGGTGGAGAGTGTCTCCACTTATCACACTGTTTTCACTGAGGTCATCACAGACGTCAGAAGAGTGTGGTTTCAGCCAGTTTTTTCTATCTCTCGTTCTCGCTCTGCCCACTGCAGCACCGTTGAGGATGTATGTATGATATGAGTGTAGTTTCACACCCATAACGCCCCTCACCAATAGTCCAGAAAATCCCCAGAGTTGGCCTCCTCCCTCAAAGGTTGTCAAACCAAGTGTTTTTTTTTTATATATATATATATATATTTAATTTTTTTGCAAAGAAACTGGCCTCTTTCACTGCTGTTTTCTTTCTATGTAAACAATGGGCTCTGATCTGGTTGTGAAAGGATAATATGATTAAAAAGGGAGTAGATTGAATATTCTATGTCTCTTTTGGGATCAGTTCGCATTTGTCATGTGAACTTACCTCATCTAGAAATCAATTTTCATTAGGGTTAAGTCATAAAGGTTATTGTTGATGTCAGTGTAAAAACTTACATGTTGCCAAGCCAACATGTATCATATGTTTCTGTCCCTAATAAACAGTGAGAGTTATTATGACTGAAAGAATACCTATATTTTTCCCTAATCAGTCCCAGAGAGATAGAATTTCTGCTCTTATTTTGTGGGAAAATGTGTGCAACGAAGTTGAGAGTATTTAAATTAGCCCAAATATTAAATAAAATACTGTAACTTGCCAGATTTGGTGGTGTATTAAACTGAAAACCACGTACATCATTCAAAAGTTTAGGATCAGTAAAATTTGTCATGTCAGGGACTCATTCTTGGTAAAACATCCGAGATCAAATGAGACATCCAAGATGATATCATTGGCCTATTCATGATCTGGCTAATTAGGTTCTTCGAACACACCTTCCGGTTATGATTATAGCTGGATTGAGTTATCTGAGATAATTGCACGGTCATGTACTCTAAAAATGCTGGGTTGTTTAAACCAAAAGTTGGGTCAAATATGAACAACCCCAACTATTGGGTTAAAAATTTTAATATAAGACTTAAAGGGATACTCCACTTTTTTTAGAAATAGGCTCATTTTACAACTACCCCAGAGTTAAACAGTTGAGTTTTACTGTTTTTGAATCCATTCAGCCGATTTTCCCATATTTAGAAGAATATCAGTAACCAGACAGTTTCTGGTCTCATTGACTTCCAGTATACCATGCTTGTTGCAAAGTCACGTTTTTTTTCTTTTTTTTTTTTCTTAATAAGACATTTCTCTCTGTAATTACTGTGCAAATAGTGTTGTTTCGCATTGTTACATATTGTGTTTGTTACCCGTTTTAACTGTGTTTTTACAGGG
This sequence comes from Pimephales promelas, assembly GCF_988280905.1. NCBI lineage: Eukaryota > Metazoa > Chordata > Actinopteri > Cypriniformes > Leuciscidae > Pimephales > Pimephales promelas. The sequence continues at coordinate 20,425,592 of NC_142775.1, forward strand.
TGTGTAACTCCTGCGGGCTGTAAATTACAGTGGTGCTTGTTACCCCCTTGTTCTGTGTAGTTACAGTGTAAATGAGGTGTGTTCAGGCACATTGTTGGCCTGTTGCTATTTTGAGGCAACTAAAATAGACGCCATTGACCAATTAAAACCGGCTATGAAGTCTGTTAATGGCGAAATATTGTTTTTGTTATTTAATGAGCGCATTAGTAATAACACATGGATGTGCTGCTGCACACAACCCTTTTTATAATATGAAAAATTAAAGGATTAAAAGGATTAAAATTAAAGGAGTAAAATATTATTAATGAGTCTCTTGGACATAAATGAGGACGGATTACGTGACGTTAAAAGGCGTAAGAGCTGCTTCAACTGTAGCCTGGAAAATAACAGAACCTGATCATTTTAAAAATAATTACATTATAAATAATTTGCTTGTACAGTATATCTGGTTGTACCCCTTTATTACCCAAAACTTAAAATATTGTTCCCCTTATACCTAGGCCTATACAGAAGTACACTATAATTACAGAAATATACACCATAATTCCGGTTTACTTACGCAGTTGCTTGCGGGTCGTAATGTAAAGTGTTACCAATTCCTGTGATGGCAAAGCTGAATTTTCAGCATCATTACTCCAGTCTTCAAGGTCGCATGATCCTTCATAAAACATTATAATATGCTGATTTGGTGCTGAAAAATTATTATCAATTATCAATGTTGAAAACTGTTGTGCTGCTGCTTAATATTTTGGTGGAAACCATCATACATTTATTTGATAAATACAAAGTTCAAAAGGAACAACATTTATTGGAATTTCAAAATATCCTTTTTAAAATTAAAGCCATCCTTGCTGAATAAAAGCAATCCTTATTCTAACGGCAGCTTCTGCACTGTCAGGAGAGACAATCCCATGATGGTAGCTCCGTGGAAAGAAAAAGGGATGCAGGAATTAGGTAATTAATATTTTTATCACAATTTTACCACAGTAAACTAAAATTGCTTATCCTGTGGCCCTTAAAGGAACACTCCGACTTTTTGGGACTTTAGCCTATTTACCTTACCCCCCAGAGTTAGATAAGTCCATACATACCTTTTTCATCTCCGTGCGTGCTATAAGTCTGTTTGACGCACCCACCGCTAGCCTAGCTTAGCACAAAGACTCGATGTGACTGGTTGCAGCTTTCATACTGATCCAAATGAGTGGCAAAATAACGCAAACGTTTTCCTATTTACATGTTGTGATTTGTATAGTCACATAATGTACAAATAACAAAGTCAAATGAGACACAGACATCTTTTAACCGTATAAAACCTGGGAACTATTCTCTGAAGGCGAAGCACTGCTACTTTGACGGCGTAATAACCGCATCACCGGAGACACGCTGTGGTGAGGAGCGGAGAGTTCGCTCGGTGTTTGGGTAATAGAGTAAGCAATTTATAAATAGTAAAAGCGTAGTTTAGAGTCATGGGTTTTCGCTCTATTTTAAATAGCTGCGACAGTAAACAGGGGAGGTAATACCATGTTTCACAGAATTCCAACTAAAAACGCTGACTGGATGAAGAAATGGCTAACTTACTCTGGATATTTATCCAAACACACCTAAGATTATCAAGGGACATTATGTTTGCTCGGTACATTTCAATGAGGACGACTATTTTGAAAAAATGGAATTTGCCACACGGACCATAATGTGCTGAAGGATACGGCCATCCCATCGACAGCACAGACAGGACAAGTGGATCACCTGCGACCTGCGGCTGAGGTAAGTGTTCCGTCATGTTTTTAGATGACCTACTGTAACAGTGCCTTTAGCCAGATCTAATGTAACGTTAGTGACACTATTATATGATTAGGGTATGAATATGTTTTTATCTTGATGCGGTGCGGACGCGCTTGGGAAAAAAAAACGAGCGCGTTTACCGCGTTGAACTTGCACCCTGCGCGCGGCGCGCCTAGTAGCCTAAATTTGAAATAACCATGGAAATAACGAACTTGAGCGTGCAAAAGGGTACGATAGGCTGTGAGTTCATTGTGCAAAAACAATTTGTGCTATTACTTTCCCCTTATTCTATCCTATAGTAATGCAATACTGTATATTATATAGGCAAATGTATTTACTGTTGAATAGATTTGGTTCAGCTAATAAATTACATTTAAAATATATTGATTCCTGTAATAATAATCATTTATTCATGTGATATTTATAAATCTGGGTGCGTTTTTGGTTGGAAATCAATGAAACATGGTACTGTATTACCTGGTCTCCCCTGTTTATTGTCACAGCTCATACAATAAAGCAAACACCCATGATAAACTATGCTTTTCTATCTAACGTTAGTAATTGCTGACTCTTTATTCCAACGCTGAGCGAAGCGAACTCTCTCGTCACGGTGCGTCTCAGGTGATTGTTATCACTCTGCCCAAGTAGCAGTGCTTCCCCTTCAGAAAATATAGTATTTATACGGTCAAAAGATGTCTGTGTCTCATATGGCCATGATATTTGCACACTCTGTGACTATACAAACCACAACATGTAAATAGGAAAACGTTTGCGTTATTTTGTCACTCATTTGGATTAGTATGAAAGCTGCAACCATTCACATCCAGTCTTTGTGCTAAGCTAGGCTAGCGGTGGGTGCGTCAAACAGACTTATAGCACGCACGGAGATGAAAAAGGTATGTATGGACTTATCTAACTCTGGGGGGTAAGGTAAATAGGCTAAAGTCCCAAAAAGTCGGAGTGTTCCTTTAAAGAGTGAGTTTCCTTGACAAAAAAATAAATAAATAAATAAATGAAGATATGAGCAAAAATGGCTAAAAGCATTTTTTTTATTTTTTTTTTTATTTTTTTTTTGGCGATATGATACATGGTGGCACAAGCAGCACCAGCTGGGAGGGGGTGTGAGCGTTGTGCTATACCAAGAACATGTATGGAACCTCCCTCCTCGCTCTCACCATCCCTCCTGGACCGAACTGTGCTTTGTTCCCCTCCCAAAGGGGAAGGAGATTAATTCAGTGCTGGATCAGGTAAGCCCAGTGATTTTCCCGGGGACGTTGCAGCCGGTCTTTTGGGATTAGCTGCACATTCGCCCAGCAGCTGGGGGATGAAAGTGGAAGTGTGGCTTGCAAATGGCCTCCAGCCAGGAAAGGAGCCTTGACAGGTACACTAGGATAAACACTAATTCTATTCAAAAAACACATTGTCTGCTTTGATACATATCAAGAAGGGTTTCTCTTTGTGTTTGAGCATCTGTCCTCTGCTTTTAAAATGTGCTGTGACTGTGAAATGTCTGTACTGATAATCTAATGGGTTGCCACAGATTCTTGACAAATGTAATCCTCGATAAGTGGACATATAAATATAAATGTGACAATCTGCATGATGTTTCAATAAGGTGGGATGTCTGTGCATTAGGCATTATTTCACACAGTCCGTTGATCCCGGGAAATTGCCAGAACGCCTTCTGTGTGAACGCAAACACGACCCGGGATTGATACCGGCATCGATGCCGGGTTGGGGACCTAGTAACATTGCTGGAATCAGTCCTGGAACGCGCGCTGTGTGAACGAAAGCCAGGACCAATGCCGTAATGGGTGTGTCATAGTGATGACGCTCGTGCCATCGCACGACTCTGTTGGTTTTAGAAGAAATTTTGTGTTCGTCATCAACAAAGAAAGGACGAACAAATGTCTGCAAACTGGAACGAAGCAGAGACCAGGAGCTCCTCACTATCCGCGCTGAAGCTGAGATCATTCACCAACTTTGTGGAACGGTATGCGTGTGTACATGTTTTCGAACCATAAGTTACACGTCTCATCCTGGGATCTTTACGGGTTGTGTGTGAACGCACTCACAGATCCCGGCGAATCACCGGCAGTGTGAATGAACCGAGATCAAACATTCCCGGGACAAATGCCAGGTCACATTATCCGTGTATTTTCCGGAATCTCTGCGTGAAAGGGGCTCAAGTTGATTTTGGAGTTGGGGTAGACTGAACGAGAAAGGGGAGAGATAAGGGCAGACTTTCCTCGCTCTCAAGGCTAGATGCAATAGTTCTACACCTGCGTCTCGGTAACCGTCTCCACACCTCTGTCACCTGGCCTCTGTGTACAATTCCCAAACATAGCATGACTGCTGAATCCAGGAGAAGGTTCTCACTGTAGAACATTAAAAAATCCAGGAGAAGGAGTTGGATCCAGATCCTGACATTTACCTAAACCTACCTATCTCTGCCCCCTGATCCCTAACCCCACCTCTAATCCTACCCATCTCCACCCCTTAGATCTGGATCCAACTCCGCCCCCTGGATCTTGTTTACTGCAATGAGGTGCTACTGGGAATCCAGAGCGGCCACTCTTATCAGTGTGCATTAAATGTTTGAATGCACTTAGTCACAACAAAATCAAATTTGACTATTCTTTTTTTTTTGTATAGTATGTTGCAGTATTTATTATTAGTTATCCATGCACATCATTCAAATTCAAATGCCCTAGGTGTGTTCGGCTTGAAGCAGCGCTGCACAGACGGATCAGTGTATGACATACCGCGAGAGTGTTTCGAAAGCATACAAAGCTGTCTTCTCTCTAATCACTCTCATGGTACTTTGAGGGCAGACACCGATTGGTTTGTGCAGCTCCGCTTCAAGGTGAACACACATGGGTTGCATCCAAAATTGCATACGCTCATGCTATATAGTTAGGTGAAAAAGTATGTGACAAAAGAAGTATGTCTGAGTACTCACAGTATTCACAGTACTCAAAGAGTACCATGATGGTCACTTCCGGTGAGATTCTGACGAGACTTTACTATCCCAAGTTCAGACCGTACTCATTAAGTAATTGTGAGACAAAATATTCATAAAAGTCTGGAATCCTTATTAAGTGAACAGCAAATAAGACAAGATGATAAATAACCCCAATAAAACGATATAGAAGCTCAGCATTTGAAAAGGAAATCTGATTTACAAAATCAGGATATTAGGCCAGTTCAAGTAGTGAGTTTGAACAACACACACACACACATATACACACACAAAAAAGCTATGAAAATCACTCAATACATGTTCAAAAGTCACAGAGGTGTTGTGGGTGTTTGCTATGCCATCTACTGCACATGGATGCAAAGTTATTCTCAGTCTGCTTTTAGTATGTTGCTATGCACTTGCTATATTGGGTTCTGAATAGCTTTTAGCATTTTGCTGTGTGGTTGGTTGCTATAGGCTGTTCTGTTAGTGCATCTCAATTCATGTTTTTACTATTCTTTGCTTTTTAATAGCATAAATAGTGTGAGTAGTGTTCAAGCTGAAAAATACCCTGATAATGCACTTAATTAATAAAAAAAAAAAAAAAAAAAGAGAGAAAAAAACTAAATGTGTAATGATGGAAAATATACAAGTAACAGCCCTAACCCTAACCCAACTGTCACAGCTTTCCTTACTAAGCAGAGGGTGAGGGGGTATCAGGCTCCAATGTTGAATGACAAAATAAGTAACCTTATAAAATTCACAAACTACACGGCCATGGTCTTTAGCATGTTGCTATGCAGTTGCTATTGTGTTCTGGGTGGTTTTTTTTAGCATGTGTCTTGGTTTTTCAGGGTAGTTTTGAGCATGTTGCTATGCAGTTATTTAAAAGTAGAGCCGAAATTCTTTACCTTTCATTGGAGTATCAGTTGAGTAATAGACTGTTAGGGTTAGGTTAAGGTTAGGAGAATAAGGGGTTAGGGTTAGCAAATTAAGTTGACATGTACTTATAGTAAGTAGAATCTGTTGGGGTGCATTAAAATAAAGAGTTAGCAGATATTAGGCAGACCATCTACCAATACTCTTATGAGAATTAGTTGACATGTAGGTGCAACTATTATTTATATAGTAAAAAGAATATCTTAAAGGGGGCCATCGAAAGTGTTACAATAGTTGCTTTTCAAAGTAGTCCCCCCCCCCATCTTCCACTGTTTTTGCTTTTTGCCCCAAATTATTGTCTGCTTCATCACAAACACAAGTCTGCTCCATTCACCTTATATGGCTAGAGGACACTGTTTCCCTGTATTAAGTCTAACCTCCAAACTCTGCTTGACAACTCCAGCCTATCTCTGGCCAAGAATTAAACTGCAGAAACAGGCTTCTTTTAAAGTTAAGGGGAGACACTAAGGAAGGTACTTAATGTAATGACAAGTTTGCTATATTTTATTCATTTGTCTTAAAAAGTGTAAAGCATTGTGGGTTTTTAACATGGTAATGCTTATGGAGAGATTGACAGTTTGGACCCACTTGGTCAAGGTTTAGCAACTGCAGTTAAATGTTGGTTGTTGTATATATATATATATATATATATATATATATATATATATATACTGTATATGTTGTGTGTGTATATATATATATATATATATATATATATATATATTCTATATAAATATTCTATACTATGGCAAGCGAGAGCCATTGGAACAGAGCGAGGCCAGTGGTGTGTTAATGGGCGCCACACACCACACCGGTCTCAAGTCTCAAGGAGGAGCTATGGAAGGATAAAAGGAGGAGTATCGTCAGAGAAGGATGAGAGAGGACCAGGCCTGGGACATTTATGTTAGTGTCTTAGTTTTTGTTTATTTGGCAGTCATCCATGATGGGCTGCTGCTTTACTTTTAATTTGTTGTTTTGTTTATTTGGTAATACTTCAGTTGAGGGTCCAATTATCACTATTAACTAGTTGTTTATTTGCATACATGTTACTAGTATATTAGCATTTCCTCACCCCCATTCATTCAAGGCCTATTAGGCCATTAACCCTGACTTTTTTCAATATTTATAAAATTATCTGGTATATTTTGTTCAATTTGGAAATCTGTTTTTACACAAGGAGGGGAAACATGCCCCAAACAAAGCAGTTTGATGGCTATTTTGCAGCACTCTGTCACCCTTTGACATAAACCCCTTTATTGTTTTATCTCTATGAGTGGGAGGATGGACATGGTATTAAACAAAAAGCACTGATAAGGTTGTGCAGAGGAAGTGTTATGTGCGCCAATCCCCAACTGACTTCCAAGATCCATCAAGGCATTTCCCCTCCACAGGAAACACCCTCACCAGGGAACATGTACGGAATGCTGCCTTTTGTTCAGAGCGGGAGATAAGCGGCGTGACAATACTCCAAGTGTGGTATTTTTGCATCCTCTCGCCATCAAATGGAGGTTTATCGAAACGAAGGGTGGGTAATGTGCTGTCTCCATCTCTCAGCTGGTCCTACATCTGGTCCAATGACTCACTGTCTACTCCCTGCAGGAAAATTGGGCTTAACTTCCCATCTATCTTGTAAGATTACATATCACCACTTTCTGTGCCAAAAATTGTGATTCTTCTGATTAATATGGTTGGAAAAGAACTGACGCTCTTTTGCATAAGCACAGATATATCAGGCCAAACACAATCAGCCCAACTTTCACTAAACAGAGGATCTTTCACAGGTCAGTTTTGTTTTTTTCTGAACAAAATTTAATGAGAAAATCTTTAGTCAAAACTTTTTGGCAATTTTTTTCTCAAATCTATATCTTTGACGTATTACCAGGTTTAAAAATGGATGTCCCAGTTTCACAGACATTGCTTAGATTAAGCCAGGATTAGGGATTAGTTCAATTAAGGAGCTTTTTTAAACCTTAGAAAAAAAAATTAAAACTGATGTGCATCTTGAGACAAAACAATAGCACTGGCATATTTTAAGATATGATTACAGTTGAATCAGCTCAAACATGCATTTTAGTCTGGGACTAGGTTTAAATAAGGGAGGGGTCTAAAAAAGTGATTACGTGTAGCTTTTCACATCAATATTTCTTTTTGATTCCAGGGACTCGAGATTCAGTTCAGCTAAGATTATGTTTTTGCACTGTAAACTTATAGTAATAAATCAAATATTCAGTATCAGATGGTGCTAAACTAGAAATGCACAAAGGCAGATTTTATATTCATAACAGCCATGCTGTATATTAGTAAAAGTGAAATGTGATTAATGTAACTGTAAATAAAAGAGCACTATAATATAAATTATTACATGTAATGTGTGCAAAATGAGGAACAACCTCAAACACTATTTATCTTCTGATTATGACATCACAGCAAGTTGATATGAAAAGCACCATTTAAACTCCAAAGATGCCTTTTTAAATGGAAAAGAACATCACTGTTATTGTTCATATTGTTGAATTATGTAGTTAAAAGTTTAAAATCTGCCTCTTTCACAATTCAATGCATTTATTTAAAGGAGAAATACATGTTTAAAATAATGTGACGTGGTCTGAAATTATTTAAAGTAAATAAAATTATGACCCTAAACTAAGATGGAAATCCTTTTTACTATACATAACACAAATTAAAATTAAAAACATGGATAATGTACATAAAACTATCCATTCGTGCAGGAGGAAATTGAGGGCTGCATTGTCATGCAGCATCTGAAACAACTAATGAATTATTTTTTTACCAGTGTTGCATCATTGTCAGTAAACAGGCAGAATTTCCTTATTCTTCCTCTGAATATGTATTAATAAGAAAGGGGCACAGAACAACCTTTTAATTCAAACAGCACCTCAGAGAGCAATCAATGCAATGTGCAGCCCTTTTGACATCACTAAACCGTAAACATCTTCAGGCTGTCTTCTTGTATTACATGTTGGCAATGGCAACATTATAAAAGCATGAAATTTACATCACAAAATATTGGTGGTATTACAATTTCAAACCATTACTGGCCTTGAGACAAAGGATAAGCACAGCCAGCTCTCCATGACTGGAGTCTCAGACCTGCTGTTTAACAGCCTCAGGTTAAGAGAAGGGCTCAATTTCATATTCAAGCACTGTTTGTAAGAGCCTCTGTATACTGGATGGTGAAGAAATAATGCAAACTGGCTCAAGTATGTCATCAGTTTTAGGTCTTAAATGGATTCTAGCACTTTTGCCATTGTAGATATAATCTGTCTCAAACAGTAATGAATGATGTGCTGGCATAGAGCTTTATATTCTTACAAATGTTCAGCACACACACAGTGATCATAACAAAATGACAAAATCAAATTTTTTTTAAGTTTTAAGAGTCTGAAAAATGTTAAGAATAAAACAGATTCCATTGTATTAATATTAATAAAAAATTATGTAAACTTGCACAGATTTATTGTGATATCCTGCCTTGAATATTTTGTATTTGACTGGTTCCAAGATATATATATATATAAAGAGTTCAGATGCAAAAGCCTCTAAGTGCCATTTGAAATTTTCTTCTAAATTGATCATTTTTATCAAGCTTGTATATTTAAGTTCAGTAATTTCACTTAAATGGCAATGAAGATTACCTATTAATTGTCATTTAAGTGAAATTACTGAACTTAAATATACAAGCTTGATAAAAATGGTCATTTTAGAAGAGAATTTCAAATGGCATTTAGAGGCTTTTGCATCTGAACTCTTCATATATTGCATTCCATATTACTGATTAACCTTTATGTAGTAAAACACAAAAACTAACTTTGCCAGTATTTGATCTTCATGCATCATTCTTCAAATTCTGAAAATGTGTTTATATTGAGCTTAGATGCATAAACATGTACAAACAAAAAATGTGAATTGTGCTACTGGCCCAAGCCAATAGACTCTCCCTCAAGGATTTTGTCCTTTCTTTATTGTATGTTTATACAATTCTTCATGTTTATTATCCACTAGATAATTCACCAAGTTCAAACAATAATAATAATCATTTCCTTGGCAAGGAATAAAAAAAAAAAAAAAAATAGAAACTGAGGTATAAAACATTGGAGTTTTAATGGAGTATGGAGGACTGACAACTCAAAAGGAACAATCACGAGACACTGTCAGTACACACACTTTCAATGATGAACAAAGATCCATTGAAAACAAAAGTAAATCTGAAATGAATGAAGTCCAAGAAAACTCAGAATCTTTGTGTTGAATGTTGTGCTGAAAAGTAACAGCGGCATGTGATAATGGAAAAGTGAGGGTAATGGTTTTGGCACACAATGTAAAGTATGAAAAGTATGATGTATCAAACGCACCATCAGAACATTTGCTTTATGTTTTTCTTTTTCTGTATGAAGACATGATATCACTGAGAAATATTGAAAAGTTGGACAATGTGACTGCGCTCTTTCTCCCCCGTCCTTCACACTGTTAAACTTTGGTGCAGAAGCATTGCTGGCATGTACCTTCTCTGAACAGGCGATTTATTTGCAGCCCTTGGATAAACATGTGCATGTTTCCACTCTCTCTAAAGAGATGCACGTCTTTTTAATCCACAATGTAACAGAAATGTATTTTTTTTAAAAGAGATCCAAGAAAACTATCTAAAAACAATCAAAAACCACTATCTAGAATAAAGATTAGACATATTTTACGCACCACTGGTAACCACCACCAGCCCAGCAGTAACACTTCTTAATATGCCACTTTTGACATATATTCACACAAGCATAAAGTAGCAGAAAGAAGCTCTTGATTAAGTTTGCGAACACTGCGCTTTACCGAAGAGTTTTACCATCTTACTACAACTGTGATTCATTCATTGAACCATCAAAACAATTTGAAGACAGACAAACAAGAATGAGTGTTCAAGTAGATAACCCTATATAACTGTTCTGCTCATTGTTTCATCCTCAACTCTAGTCCTCGGGACCAACTGCTCTGCACATTTTGTATGTCTCCCTTATTTAACACACCTGATTCAGATCCTCAGCTCGTTAGGATAGACTCAATGAACTGAACTGAGTGTGTCAGATAAGAGAGACATACAAAATGTGCAGAGCAGTGGGTCCCGAATACTGGAATTGAGAACCACTGCTGTATATATAGTCTTATTTAGCTACCAACAGGCAGTTTAACACAATGCATCATCTTTAGGCCCAGATGAACTAACATCAAGTAAAACCTGTAATATATAAAAAAAAAATGTATGACAAAATCAATAGTAAAATCCTCACAGGATTTTTGGATTTATTATCCACAGTGTTTGAATGATTACATGCACATATATTTATGGCATAGGATCCAGCACAATGTTTTTCAGGCATACTTCCTCATTGCGTGTAAAGACAAGAAACTCTTCATGTCTTCAGACAGTGATTCGCTTGATGCCCATGAGCTCAAGCTAGGAAGTCTGGACAGCAGGACTGTTTGTAAGTTGCAGAGGAAACCCAGCAGCAGATGGTTTCACTTCCTGCTTGCACTTTAGGTGAAGCACTTTAAGCAAAAGGTCGACATGGTAAATATTTGGTTTCCTCCAAACTCCAGGTTTGGAGTGCCAGGTCAAAAAAATCTTCACAGTGAGCACAAAGCCACGATGCAACACGGCATATACGTGGACTAGTCGTGCTGCTCTTTGGAAAGGAAAACACTTCCGTGTTGTTTTCAAGTTTAAGTGCAGCCGCAGAGTGTCAAACGCTTCCCATTTCTCAAATGTAAAAATTGAATTAGGCCATCAGAGGTGAAGCATGATGGGAACATAGAGGAAGAAGCTGACTAACACTACTGATGTACCGATATGATGCATCAGTCGGACTCAGTAGGACGGCCATTCAAGGCTTTTTACAGGCAGCTTTGGCTTTCCCATTATTGCTGGACTTGAGTTGCGTCATCTCCACCTCGGCTATGGCTTCTGATGGCAAACTGCTACGCATGCGCTCAATGGTCTTCTGGTAGGAAGCTTTCTCCTGTTCCAGAGAGCGGATCAGGTGCTTCATCTTGCTCTCTCGTGACAGGAAACTCTCCACGCTGCTCTCCAATGTCTGAATTTTCAAACGAGCCGCCTGTTAATAAGAAAAGCAAACATGAGCACTGGGCGATGAATGAAGCTTGTGAAGAAACTATGCACAATTTTTGTCATGTGACCATATACACTATTGTTCATAAGTCTTTGTGTGTTTTTGAAAGAAGTCTGTTAAGCTCACCAAGGCAGCAGTTATTTGATGAAAAATACAGTAAAACTGTAATATTTGGACATATCATTACAATTTAAAATAATTGTTTTCTATTTTAATATTTTTTAAAATGTAATTTATTCCTGTGGTGGAAAAGATGACTTTTCAGCATCCATTGTCTTTGGAGTCACAAGGTCCTTAATATGCGAATTCAGTGCTTAAGAAATATTTCTTAGAATCAAAAAAAGTAAAAAAAAAAAAACTAAAAAAAAAACTGCATTTATTTAAATGTTATTTAAATGTAAATGTTTATTTAAATCCATTTAATTGGATTTTTGTGGAACAACAGCTACATTTTAACCGTTGGCGATAGAACAGACGATATGAGATGTAAATAGCGACCGTGTTATAGAGGATGATTAGATATTTCTTTTAATTTCATTAACTTCGCTCAAACAGTGCAGTTGGCCAACTATAGAGAAACTGGCAGCCAGGCAACAGACAAGTGATCAATCCTGACGTCACTACATGCAGTCAACCTGGGGTGCTTTTCCCGAAAGCATCGTTAGCCAACTATGGTCGCAAGTTGGTCGGAATTTCCATTGAACTCTATTGGTAACGGTGGAACTTGCGACCATAGTTGGCTAACAATGCTTTCAGGAAACGCACCCCAGCACGGTTCTACCAGCTGGCTAACCGTGGTGAATTTCAGGGTGTGAACGGTTTGTAATCCTACCGTGACAAACCAAGCTCAAGTGGAAATATAACTGGTACCGTTCCTTACCGTTCTGCCTGACAGTAGAAAAGCAGCTAATGTAAAAGTCTTTACTGTTACTTTTGATGGATTTAATGCATCCTTGCTGAATAAAATTACAGAATGCTACTTTCAGATTTAACATTTAAAAGTAGATTTTCCACATCTAAAATACTAACATACATATACATATATATGCACATACATACATACACATCTATAAATAGATAGATAGATAGATAGATAGATAGATAGATAGATAGATAGATAGATAGATAGATAGATAGATAGATAGATGTGTATGTTTGTATATCCACTTAACTGTCACCGTCCCACAGGTGGGACGTTTGCCACTATATTTTTAAAACAATAATATCTTAGTAAATACCTTAAATAATATTGACAAACTATATATCATTTGAAAGCTTACAATCTCTAGTTTCCATATTTGGTGACTGATTTTCAAAATATATTACAGAGAAGCCATAATTTATCAATATAAAACAAGAATATTTTCATACTCATAAGGCGTGTTCAGACCTTTATTTTAAAATAGCAGTAAACATGAAAAATCATGAAAAAATGGTGGATACCTCAGTTTGTTTTCATGCCAAAAGTTCAAAAGATAGAATCCATTCAATTATTTTGGAAAAAAAAGGTATGAAAAGTTTAAAATATCAAGAAAAAAATAATAAATTCACCATTTGTGACGTGTCAGCTAGCTATGACTTACATGCGTGTTCTTTGTATGTGTTTCTTAGAGGTTCAATTCATATCAAAATCTGCCAAACTTCCCATGCTACTTCTGAATAGGATCTCTACTTCAGAAATTGTATGAAAATTGTGAAAATAATGGTTCATATCACTCAAAACACGAATGGAAATGCAGGCGCCCTTATATGGGCAGTAATGGAGTCTGGTTGTGCCCTAGTGAAAATGTTTGGTACTGCGCTCAAACAAAATCTTACTGAAAGCTCATTTTTTGAGATATCAACCTAGAATTTGAAACACAACTTGTTCAGATTTTTGGCTTTGATATTTCTGCCATTTTAGAGTAGCCCAGGTTTTGAAAATATATATTTTATGTAAAATATGAATAATTAATATTTTTACATTGTACATTTCCATAAACTCAAACTTCTATAACTTTTTTTCTGTTTCACTTTCTTAATTTATTTCACTTCTACAAAAATCTGCCAAATGTCTTCTTTAAAACAAGACCAATCATATGTCTATATTTCAAAGCATTCTTGAATTACAACCATTTAAGTTCGAAATGTGCATTTTCATGTCTATTCAAAAAAGGGGGGGTGACAGTTAACAGGATATGTAAGTATATTATGGAAGTAATTCTAATAGTATTATTGAGTCATCTATATCCTATTACATTAGTTTGGAAAATTAGGACACTTTCCTCTATAACATGTTTCTAGGAACAGCTTGGTTTTAGCAACAGGTTGTTTTTAAGAACAAATTGGAGAGGAGCATGCTGTGACATTGCATGTTTAGACTAATGGATTTTCAAGGATAATTCACTCCCCACATTCATAAACACCAGTGGATGACCGATCAACAAGCTATTATCAGCTGAATTCCTATTACTTTTAATTTAAATGTGAAAATCAAAATACCATTTTAATAGTCTTTGGTAGTAAACGAAGAGGCGTATCTGTAAAGATATCCAGTTTCAGGCTGTTTGTCTTTTGTACTGTACTGCCACACACTGGCAATAAAGACACACACACACAAAAAAAAAAACACTCTACTTCTGCTATAATGCGATATAATAGCTACATACCTGCAGTTTCTCTAGCAAGTCCATGTTCTGTTTCTTGAGCTGGGCATTGGATTTCTCCAGTTTATCCAGCCTATCAGACTCCTCTGATGGAGGAGGAGCGTCTGACAGCTCATCCTGCAGGACGTGGTACTCCACTTCATATGCGTGCAGCTGCTTGGAGATGTCCATTTCAGTCGCCTGAAAAACACATTTCATACTGACAGTTATTGTCAAAGAATATGCCACAGGTTCTTTCAAATTATTTACACACATACTGTAACATATACATATATACAAAAATAGAATACAAATTTAGTATGTACCAAAAATGGTTTTCAAACAGCATGCTATACTGTTGTCACATGATCACTTTGATCATGCCATATGGTCACTTTACGGTATAGTATCCAATTGCAGTTAAAAAAAAAAAGATATTGATCAAAATTTGATCATATTTTTGTAAATAAATAAATAAAAAATTCCTTGGCAAATAAATGATATGAAGTCGAAGTACTTAAAATACAATTTGAATTTTAATACATAGAGAACGAAACAAAATGAATAAAATGTAAACTAAAATAAAAATAAAGTGTAACTCAACCATAACCCGTTAATAAATACCATAATCCTATATAAATAATACTAAAATAAAATAGCACTGATATTACTTAAATACTCATTTGGAGACTGTATGGAATATTTTAATTGAAAAAAAAAAATGAATAATAAAATCAAAAAATCAAACTGTGGTCGATTTAAAACAATTGAGAAAAGAAAAAAAAGAGATTAAAAATGGTGAAACGCTTAAAAGAATTGCTGACAGGATCCAAACCTTACACTTTCCCTTAAACATTACATTCAGAATTATTTTATATTAAATTCTAAAAATCTATTATCTGATTATGTGCCAGCTCTGAGAAAAAAACAAAAAAACAACAAAGTGTAAAACATTTTTTAGTTGTTGATGAAATTAAGACCCTGTATATGCAGAAAGAAAGTTTATTCCATTTTAAATGTACCTTGTTGATCGTCTCTTCCATTTGGCTGTGAGTGAGGTTGGGGATGGTGGATTTAAGGTAGTCCACAATACTTTCAAAGCAGTCACACTCCAGTATCTCCCCCTCGTGGTTGCTCAGCAAACACAAGGCCACCTTAAAGATCACCTCTGTGCCTTGGACAAACAGGAGGTCTGCCACAGAACACACATAAACGCACAAGAGTCAAAGGCTAAGCACAGGCTACAATACTTGACTTATGCGTGAAATGCATGAATTTGAACACACAAGATCATTTCATGTTCCCCCTAAGCCCATCACATACCCTACATTCATGCAGGTCTGAATAAGGTAGTTACGTAGGAAGTGAAATATACCAAATATGCGGGCAACAAAGCCGAGCGGGAACTGAGAGGCGAAGAGAGTGAGGAACCACGGTGCGGCGTACAGGCTGGGGCAGATCTCGTGCTCCTCCAGGTGAGTGTACAGGTTACGGTGATAGTCATGCAGCAGACGGGACAACTGGTACATCTGGATCTACAGAGAGAGAAAGAAGAAAAAGTCCTCACACTTACAGGTGTGACCTTTAAACAGGCTCTAACGCAAATAGCTGAGACAGCCCTCTCACAGGATTAAACATTGGTACATCTGATGATGAATAATCACTAACAGCTGAGGAGGAAATAGTGTGCAAGAGGTGGAGACGGCTGTTTGCATACCTCTTGAGCAAATGTGCATTAAGTCATGTGTATTAAAAATACTGATCATTGTAACATTATTAGGATTTGTAATTTACAAATCACTAAAAGAAAAGCACTAGATTAAAAATATAAATTTAAGGTGTGCTAGGTCACTTTCAATTTATGTTTCACTGGTCAATACATCAATGGCTTTGAATGTTATACTGACACCTGGTGGTGCGGAGGTAGCATTGTGCAAAAATGTTTCAAGGCTGATGACACTTCAAACATGTTTTTTTATACATATATATAAATAAAAGTAGTGTCTAAATAAGTGTCTAATAAAACATTGCTTTTGATGCTATAGGAAAAAATGTACATAACATTCAGTTCCACAAATTAGGACACATTGTTCTATACTCGTTCCTTTATCTGACACAAAAACCAGTTCTGCTACATTTAACAATAGGCATAATAAGAAAAGCAAACATGCCAGTTCGTGACATGACCCAGTGAAATCTGACACGCTCTCACACACGGCGCACCTGCAGGGAGATCATGTCAGGACGGTACTGCCGACGAATGCCCAGATCGTACATGAGGAACTTGAGGGTGTCGAAAGCCTGTTCCTCGCTCATATGCAACAGTAGCAAACCGGCCACAAAACTGATGCCCTGGCAGTAGCCCACCTCCGTGTCCAGCAGGGAGTAGGCCTTCAGGAGATTGTACAGAGACAGCTGTCCAGCTCCCAGCTGAGCACTGAAATACTGGTGCGTTGGGAATGTCCGGCCTGGAAAGGTGAACATCACTTCAGTAATGTGCTGGGTCAAAAAATATAACACTATTCTGATGTCCATGTGAATTTGCTGCAACAACATGAAAATATAGTTGTAAAATCTGATTTGAGATTCATTAATTTCTGATAGTGTTTTATGATATTTTCTGTCGCATTTTATAGGCGATTTGACAATTAATACACAAATAATATACAACTTTGAAATGCATTCCATGTATGTAGTTTATCAGTATGCGTATTGCCCTATATAAACAAACTCTACGACGTGCTTGGTTAGATACAGACCGAGGTCGACAAGGATGGCGTGCTGCTGTGCTGTGAGCTGCTTGAGGAGATCCTGATAAGGCGTTTCAGGAGACTGCTGCCGCTGCGGCAGACGGTGACGCAGACGATACTGCTGGAAGAGGAGGAGCCACACCTCACCTCGCCGACTTTTGGGGACACCTAAAGAACACACACATACAAACTAACTGAGGAAAATCTGATCTGAGCATTGTTTAGAAGAGCAAAACAATTTCATGTTTATTTTAATCTAAAAAGTACAATTATATATATATATATATATACACACATACTGTACATACTGTATATATGTGGTGATTAGTCCAATATAAATTAAAATATTATTTGAAAATTAAATAATTGTGCTCATCCAGGCTGTATTTTGAATCACTTTACCACAAATGCAGAGCCCACAAGATAATTTATGATATCTCCCACCCTGCACACTACGCCTTCCAGTTACTGACCTCTGGGAGCCGTTACAGGACAATCACCTCCAGAACAACTCGCTTCAAAAACAGTTTCATTCCAAAACCAATAAACATTCTGAACGCTGAGGACTGTGGATTAAGCATGACCCCCTTATGTATTATGTATTCATGTGTTTGACACATACATGCATACATACATACACGTGTGTGTGTGTTACTTTATATGTTAATGCTTATTAAGTAGTCATTAATGGTCATTAAGTTAAATCAATCACTTAATCATCATTTATTTTATCAAAAATACAGTAAAAAATACTAAAACAAATATTAATACAATTTCAAATAACCTTTTTTTATTTGAATCCATTTTAAAATGTTATTTATTCCTGTGATGGCAAAGCTGAATTTTTAGCATCATTACTCCAGTCTTCAGTGTCACGTGGTCCTTCAAAAATAATTAATATGCTGATTTGGTGCTAATAAAAAAAAAAAACCTTTTATGTAACAACAAAAAATGATGTAGGGTAGCATGCGACAAAAGGAAACAGTTGTTACCCTGGCAGACGGCACTGTTGATCTCTTCTTTGTCCCACTGTACTTTAGTGCGGCAGGGGCTGCTCAACTTTTTGTCCCACAGGGCCAGCAAATCTTTGGAGCACGGACACACTTCCGGGTAGTCCAGCTTCATTTTACGAATGTGCAATTCATCACGGCTGGCTGCAGGGTGAGAAAACTGTTTAGCATTCATTTATTCAGACTTAACATCAAAACAACAGGTAATTAATATATTGCTTTTACATTACCGGTTCTCAATTTGTGGGTTGTGACCCAAAAATGTGGACAGAAACAGGAAATATGCTAAATGCAATTTATCAACATTAAAATCAATTCCTATTTTTAAAATAACATTCTATCAGTATATGATTTACAAAATCTCATTCATCATATTTTAAGAGCGGATTACAATAATATACCGTATGTTCTTAAAACAATTCATATTGAAAAATGGCATTAAATAACATTTATTAGTAATTTGAGCTGGTTTTCCACTTGATATTCAATGTAAAATATGGGTCCACAAGCAAAACCAGTTGAGAGCCATTCATCAGAGTCATGCATACAATAATATAATAAGTTTGAGTTTGTAAAAATAAAAGTGCCTTTACAGAAGTGCATGTGCAATGGAAGCCTCACAGGCAAGCGGACATCACTGTCAATAAAATGTAGGATGCTGCTGATAGATTGATGAATAATAAGCACTCTCCATTTCCATAGCAACTTTAGACAAGGTTCAAAGCATACCAAGTCATGGCATGGCCTTTTACAGTAACCTTAAGGCATCACAACACACTTGTACTATCCAATATAAACGCATATATGAACAGATGAATAAGAGAACGATGCTCTGTTGGACTCCAGAGTAACTCTGCAACTATTGCACTCAACAGGAGAAAATTATGTCCTAAAAAAACCCACTTGTTATTGTTTATGGGCACTGGAGAACCTGTAGCTGCCTCATGCTGGTTTATATATAGAAGCCAACAATAATATCATGCCAATAACTGCCAGAAGTTTAGCATGTTCAGGCAAGATGTCAATGCCATGGCTGTATTTTCTTACCTTCTACAATGACATGTTCATTCAGTTCGGCCCATCCAAAAGCACACAAAAACAGACAGAAAACATCAAAAGTAAAAGGCAAGAGGAAGCGACTTGAGTCTCATGCGTGATGCAGTTTGGCCAACAGGGGGCAATGTTTCACATACATTTTGCCTTGCTCTTCCAAAGCAAAGTTGAAAATACATAATATTAACCTTTCATAATGTGTTAAAGAGGTTGAGATACTGACATTATTAAACCCTTTCTGAAAGACTAGAGCTACATATGTAGCCCAGAGGTCACAGAACTGAAAGTGCACGCTTACAGAACGTGAACGTCATCCAGACATTCCCATCTATAATTAACTTTGCTCCAGAATGTAAAATAGAGGCAGTGACACTTGCCCCTCTTAAAATAAGGCCATGGCAAAAACAACAGCCTAATTAGAGTGGCGGGAGGAAACACCACAATGTACCATGAACACTGGACTACTTTACATCTGTATGCATTTGGCAGACACTTTCATTCAAAGTGACTCACAATGCAACTGACTTGTTCATACATTAGGTTTATATTATCAGTGCATGCATTCCCTGGGAATCAAACCTATGACTTTAGCCTTGTCAGTGCTCTACTGTTTGAGCAACTGGAAATATTTTAGTTTACCTAAAAAATACATTTCGGACATTATTTACCAACACTTATTATATTATATTATATTATATTATATTATATTATATTATATTATATTATATTATATTATATTATATTATATTATATTATTTAGATGGATCCATCAGATATTAAGATATTAAAAAGGAACTAAAAAATGTCATACAATAGGTTTTTCATGCATGCACATTTTCAAACTTGGTTTCAGAAAAATTTGAATATAGCACACAAGTTTATGTATGGTTCACGTTTATGGGGATTTCAAGGTGATTTATTCATTTATTTTTATTTTTTTTAAGCCCCTGGTGACCCCTCCATTCATTTTTGGGGGAAAAAAAGCTGTATAAACAATATTTTTCCTTTTGTGTTCAATGAAAGGAAAACTCAAACGGTTTGGAATGAGAAAATTATGACATGACTGTCTTTTCTGGTTGAACGAACGGACACCAAGTTAAGTGGATCTGCCAGTTATGTTATGAGGGAATCCAAGTGAGAGAAAAGTTCAATTGAAAGGGAGAGAGAGAGAAAGAGGGGGAGAAAGATACAAGTAGAAACACTAACCTTCCAGACGCTGGTTCTCTTTCTCCATGCGGATGAGCAAAATCTGTTGGTGGATAGCTTTCTTCCACAGGGCCCTGTAGTCAGCTGGGCAACGCCGGCACTTCTCTCCACCAAAGCCCTGCTCTGGGGACAGAGGGCTGGCCTGAGAGTCTTGATCCTGGTTCAAAGCCCGAGGAGAAAGTGGCAGCAGCTCCCGGCCATCCATGTGGTCTGGAAAACAGCAGATGCTGAACAAAATGTCTAAGATCCATGCTCAAATGGCATGAAAAGATTCATAGTGTGATAAAGTTATTTAAGGAATGGAGTACTGTGTATTCCCCTGACCAAAAAAAAAAAAAACTTTTAGGGTGTTTATTTTTCTTGAATCTCAGTAAAAGGGAGAGTAATCTTGAAGTTCAAAATCATGCACGACAATGATATACTGCAGTGTTGACTATAAATAGACTTGGGAGAACAGGGTGTAATGTTGAACCTGTCTGCTTGTCTGTGCATACGCTCAAGCATGTGTACCTACCCACGTTTTGCATAGAGGCGGAGGGTTTGTTCATGGGTGACGCTACCCTCAGGAAAATCTTCTGGCGCCAAGAAACTCTGCGTGGAGGCACCAAGGTCAAAGAATCGGTGCTACAGCCTGACAGAGACCTCTTCCTGCCCTCCCCATTACCACTGCAGTCAAACAAAACATGCTTATTAAAATGAGACAGATCTTCTTTTTTTTTACCATGTGCTCTCAATGCAGGTGGTCAAACCAGTTATAAGCTAAAAACAACATACATTTATGTAACAAGTTCATTTAGCAAAAGCTCATAAGCAATAAGAAGCACAGCGTTTAGAGGTTCATAACAGATGTTAATCGGTTTCATGCATAAGCTACATAAAACACAGATTACCTGTTTTGAGGAATGAGAAGAACTATTAGGAAGTGAACAGAATGAAGAATAACTGAATAATGCATTGCACACAAAAACCTTGTGCAACACATGACTCAACTTATGTACAAAAACAAAAGGGTAACACTTTACTTGAAGGGGTGTGCATAAGACTAACATGACGCCTTCATAATCATTGCATGATGCATGTTATGAATACGAAGGAAGTTTTATGCATGTTTAAGTGTCATTTGCTCAATTCTAACATTTTTAATGCAAATATTACATTGTTTGAGATGTCATTGTTATGACACCTTGACATAAACCAATACATCATAACCTGTCAGTGTCTTTTGTCATGACAACTTGACATTACTAAGACAACACAACCTGTCATAAACATGACATAGCAGATCAATTATCAAACTTAAGAAACCACTTAGCTTTATTGGTTAACATTACATTAAACTGTTAGGTGGTTGGCTTTGACATCGACTCTCATGAAGCCATTATAACTTTTTAAATGACAAATTCAATTTGTACCACTGTAGTTGAGGTCAAGAAAAATATTCATGACACAGTTATGTCCAAACCAACCACATGACAGTTTAACTTAATTTTATGTCAAGTTGTCATGACAAACACACCGACAGGTTATGATATATTGGTTTGTCAAGATGCCATAACAAAGACATCTTAAACAATGTCATATTTGCATTCAAAATGTCATTATTGAGCGAAAGACACTTAATGACAGCATAAACATGCATAAACCCTATTTCATATTCATGACGTATGACATGTCAAGGTTATGAAGGTGTCATGCCAGTCTTATCCACACCCCTTCAAGTAAATTGTTACCAACAAAAGAAAACAATCTTACAATATTAAAATTTCACTGTAATCAAATAATTGCAGCTTTGGTGAGCATAAAAGACGTGATACTCCTTATTATTATTAATGTTGAAAATGGTTGTATTATAGGATTATATTATGAATAGAAAGTACTAAAATATATTTATATACACACTGCACATCTGATCTCACCTTCCAGAAGAGATCAAACCTCCATTACTAACTCTAAAATGACGTTTTGAAATTAGCAACGGAGGCATGGGATTAGATGCGTAAGAAATTAGAGTGTTTTAATGACAACAACTTGACAAATGTCTTGAAAGGCATCATCAGAACAATGTTTTGAGGTGTGGTAACTGTAGTATAAGCGGAATAATTGACTTCAGGCAATTGAATTATTCGAAAAATAATGCACACCCCCCACTTCGCGTCATGACCCCATTACCACCTTGGATGTGCATTATTTTTCTAATAATTCAACAGCCTGAAGTCAATAATTCCTTACATATATACTGAAGTTTAATACTAAGAATTAGGGTTTATACAAATTCTATAATTCCATTAGATAAGACATCTTTCAAGCCATTCCAAATCTAAGAAGTTTTATAGATTAATTTGTTCATTATCAAATTAATCAAATCTGTTTTATCCCCAGGTCTCGATCTATTTTCCCTGTACCTGCCTCTTTGCTAAGTTACCACAACACACACAAGCAACAGCAAGGACAATTCAATTAATGAAAGCGTGAAATGGGCTTGAATGTTATGCATTAACCCTGGACCAACCCTGACCGCAGCTCAACAGACAGGTGTGCTGCACATCCAATTACAAAAGACAGCTGGTGACAATCAACATACAAAGAGGAGGACCCTTTCTACAATTTGTAAAAAAATAGAGCAGGGCTAAGGAAGTGACATTTTAAAAATCTCCTCCTTTCAGAGCACTCAAAACATTGGACCATTAGAGCCCGCTATTTTTTTTTTTTTTAATGAAGGCCGAATACACATCAAGGAACATCATTATCAGTTATCCCAAGTTAACTGTTGTTCAGATGAAGGAGAGCTCAGTTAAAATATTATTGTCCTGCATAGAAACCCTTGGGAGAGGGTCTATATTCCACGCATGTACTATTCTAATACACTATAGCCCTTGACAACTGCTGCTTTAAATTCTATTTAACAGCATTATAACAGGAACTTTGTTGAAGGGATCGTTCTCCAGAATAATTTATTAACTCTCATTCCAAACCTATGACTTTCTTTCTTCTGTGGAATATAAAATAAGATATTTTGAGAAATGTAACAATGTTTGTTTGTTTTTTGTCCATACAATGGAAGTCATATACAGTAGGTAAACAATACTGTTTGGTTACCAACATTCTTTAAAATATCTTCTTTTGTGTTCTGCAGAACTCAGTCATACAGGTTTAGAATTACATGAAAATTAATAAACAAAGGCTTTCACACTGGGTAGTTATAGGAACTCAGTTATGGGAACTAGCCACCAGGGCGGTCCACTGAGAACTATACTTTCACTGAGGGCCATTTTACTGACACAGACAGTCACTTACATCCTTTCGCTCTGGCTGTTCATCATAAAACTGGTTTAAGATGGTCTCCCAGCCTGGATAAGCTGGTCTAGCTGGTTGACAAGCTGCTCTTTAAACCCAAAACCACTCTAAAAATCAGGTTGGTATTCAGGGCTTAGCACTGAAATGGTTCTCTTCCTATTTGAAGGATAGGACCTTTTCATTGGGGATTATCTTTCTTCTGTTGCCCCTCGTCTGTGGGGTTCCACAGGGCTCGATACTGCGACCAATTTTATTTTCCCTTTATTTGCTCCCTCTAGGCTCGATTTTTGTGAAATTTGGGATTCTGTATCATCTGTATGCGAATGATTCTCAAATGTATTTACCACTGAAACATGGGCATACATGTGCCATTCAGTCTATGCATGTTTGGGCGAAGTTAAGTGTTGGCTTAGGAATAACTTTGTCCAATTAAATGAGGATAAGACCAAGATGATTTTATTTGGAAATAAGGGGTGTGTGGATGATGACTGCCAGGGGTTGTTTCCTGGGAAAAAAAAAAAAAAAACAACAACTGTCTAACGCAAAGAACCTTGGTGTCATTTTTGACTCTGGGCTTAAATTTGACCAGCAAACCAATGCTGTTGTTAAGAATAGTTTTTTCCAACTTAGATCAATTTCTAAATTGAAATCTATCCTTTCTTTTGACGATAATGGAGAAGGTTGTTCATGCCTTTGTGTCATCCCATTTGGATTATTGTAATGTATTGTTTCTGGGTGTGAGTCAGGCTTCTCTCTTCCGTTAGCAGCTCGTTCAGAACTCAGCTGCCAGACTTTTAACGGGTACTAAGATCCCGCAATCCCATTTAAAATGTAAAGGTGATCGGGCTTTCTCTGTTGCAGCTCCTAGGATCTGGAATGACCTTCCCCTGTCTGTAAAAGCTTGTCCTTTATTGGGTGCTTTTCAGAGTGCACTTAAAACACTTGTTCTCTTTAGCATTTGATAGTGCTTTGTAAGTTTTTATGTCATATGTTTGCATTGTTTTGTCTTTGTTTTTACTTGTGGTCTTGAAAGTGCTCTATAAATAAAGTTGAGTTGAGAGTAAAGATGAGAAGAAAGTTCTGTGACAGTTGATGGATGCAATATAGATGATAAACGCTTTTGTTTACCATTAGTTAGTAAAGACGCCAACATGCAATTGAGGTTTAGCATCCCTTTTGTCCGGTTGACAATGACAAAGTCCAAAAATGTTGACAGACAGAAAGAGAGAGTAAGTTACAGAAGTGGTTCTTCTTAACTGACGATACAGCGACTGAAGCCTTTGGGTTAAGAAACAGACAGGTGCAGAGAAGGCCGCTATCAGCTCGAACCTCAGGCACCCCCGGGGGAAAACGCGATCGACGCCCCCTCTCACCTCTTAAGACTCCCGCTGTCCGACAGGGAGGCCAGTGAGCCAAGGGAGCCTTGGTAAAAGCTTTTCAGGAAAGTGGGGGTGTGGAAGGAGGACGAGAGACTGAAGTAGGAGTCACTCTCAGAGACACTGCGCACTCTTGAGATACCAACAGTGCTGAGGGCCGAAACATAAAAGGCCCACGACAAATACACATTTCATTACAAAGGTCTAAACACAGCCATGGAACCACAATCTAGAACACATGAGCGCCTCTGAGCAGATGAAAGATTATAATTATTTTTAGGTTTTGCCTGGATTTACTGGATCATTTTTTACCATTACTTTTTTAAATGCTGAAAAAGTAAAAGTTCTGACAAAAATACATAAGCTTAATATAATTTTACCTATATTAAATCTATTAGAGATGACAATATATTTGGGGGAAATTCTCAGTATGGGCTGACACTAGATAAATTAACTGGCTTCAATTACTTTTCAAACAATTGACAGACTCCCATCAATAAAATGTTGATTCATTAAAAATTTGTTGACAAAATTCAACAATAAAAATCATATGCATCACATTCTCTAGATTTAGTAATTTTCTAAATGATTTGAATTAGTGCTAAATCCAACTATACACAGACATGCCACATGCACTCTTGACCATGTAAGCATTCATGCTCAAATTTGAGTTTATATGTATTGAAGAATATTTATGATTGTAAAAAAAAAAAACACAAGCAGTTTTCAGCACATCAGCACATAGCTGTGACTGTCTATTCATCATATGACTGTTGAATAACAGAAGTAAAGATAACTGGCTTTATCACATGAGAGCAAACAGGAAGAAATGCATTACCTGCTCTGCAGCAGCTCTGGGGCCAAAGACTGCTGCCGGCGCAGTGGAGCCTTACAGGCCTGGGATGAAACCTCAGTGAAGGAGATCTTCTTCTTGATGGGCGGGTGGCTGAAGGTGTGTGCCCGGCGACGGAACTGCGGGGCATCTGGGTCGTCCTCAAGGTAACTGGGTGGAGTCCCAGGTGGGGAGTCACCAGGAGAGTCGCCCTGCAGGGTGAGCAGATAATGAACCGGGTCAGTGATTTGTTGAACCCAACAACCTCAGACGATGAGATTATATTTCATGTCAGACAAATTAGTTTACCAATGAGTCCAAACTCAAATTCAATAAAGATCCATCCCAGACAGAAACAAGCAATTTACTGAAATGTACAACCTTCAAATTTCAGACAAAGCAAAACAACTGACTTGACACCAACTACATCAAACTATTGATTCTGAACTCACTCAGGATTTTCCCTCTCCCCGTCCTGTCTCGTTCGCTTCCCCAGTCAGAAGTGGCTGTGTTGGCGGTAGAGTGACACACTTTGTGATCTATTGTATGTTAATAGTCTGTGTAACAGAGCCACATCACACACACATGAACCATTGGAGGTGGACCGCAGCACAATGGAGGTTTTTGGCTGCTGTTTACTGTGATGGCTATAGGAAGGGTCTCTCTCTCTGGCTCTCTTCCTCACTCTGTTTCCTGTCCTTGTTGTATGGCAGTTCCTGAACCCATGCTCTCCTGTGAGTCAGTAAATAGCAGGGCCAGGAAACCAGTAACGGCTGCACAACGCTCTCTCTCCTTTCACTCGCACAAATCACAAACCCTGTCCACTTCCTTCAGCTGCCTACAGCTAAATTTGGGAAAAACAAATGACCCAAACAATATAATAGCTCTCGTCATGGTAATACCAAGGGAACGGGAGCCTTCAAACAGCGCAAGATTTGATCGATTTGAGACTAGTAATTATTCAAATGGCTTAGAAAAAAGTTTTACTGAGAAAAAGTATTAGTATAATTTGTTCACGGATGCCACTTCATTTTGTATACACAATTGTTTTGTATATTTTGTAGCATTTTTGGTTTGCACACATTTTGACCAATGAATCTCTGTGATTTTTCCAGTTGTTTAAGATTTCTGAATAAGGATTGTAAAAAAAAACTCAAAATTCAAGGAAAATTCACTAACATACCCATTACTATGGCTTGTGACTGCAAGCAATTTTAAAAGGGGACCTATCATGCAAAATTCACTTTTAAATGGTGCTTGAAAATACTTTAAAACAAGTGTGTACACAACCACCCTATAATGGTAAAAATCCACCCACTCCACTTTTCTAATCCCCATAAACAGCGTCTCAGAACAAGCTGTAAGCAGATTCTAGCAGTGTGACATCACATGAGCTTAAGCTCCACCCATGACAACTGACAGACTCTGCCCTATTAGCATATACCCTTTCCTGAGTTAGCTCTACAAACTCCACCATGTTTATCTCCTCGCCAGAGCATTTAACAGCTATTCAGTCAGGAGCAGCGAATGATTTTCTGTTTTTCTTTTCTTGTTTGATTCACATTAACAGCATTTATAGCAGAAGGTTCTGCATATTATGCGGCTTTCACTTTAATACACAGATCTAATATGAAGAGTTCAGATGCAAAAGCCTCTATTTGAAATTTTCTTCTAGAATGATCATTTTTATCAAGCTTTTATATTTAAGTTCAGTAATTTCAGTTAAATTGCAATAAAGATTACCTATTAATTGTCATTTAAGTGAAATTACTGAACTTGAATATATAAGCTTGATAAAAATGATCATTTTAGAAGAAAATTTCAAATGGCATTTAGAGGCTTTTGCATCTGAACTCCTCATATACACATGCGATTTCTTTCCCTGCTGTTCATATTCACAGACATAACTAACTATGATGTGATGTGAACTTCGTGTTTTTGACATAACCTTGAGTGTATTTGACAGTTTAAGTCCAATAAGACGTGAAAAAGAACTTAGTTTAATACTCATGGGACATGACGTCTGACAGCCAGCTCTCTTGTGTTTGTGCTTCAGATTTGTGTGCTCAGAAAAAAACATACATCAGAAGTTTAGACTGATATGACTTTAAAATGCATGCAGATAATAAACTTTCATGATAAGAAATGCAGTGCCAAGTGACCATGATAGATAATCAAAACAAAACAGATGTTTTAGTTTTTGGGAGACTATCAGAGGCACAAGCTGTAAAGGCTCTGCCATTTTCTGGAAAGCGGGGTGGAGAGCAGCAGCTCATTTGCATTTAAAGATACATGCACAAAACAGCATGTTTGTCCTTCCACTCAAAAACGCCCATTTACAACAAGGTATAATAAATGATCTGTAGGATACATTTTAGGCACATTCTGGGGACACCTGAGACTTATATTATCTTGTAAAAGTGGCCCAATATACACTTTATCCCATTTCTCTATTTTTCTGTCAATTTTGTACCCCATTATAAAGAGACCGCGGGGTGGGTGGGTGGGAAGAATTGGTAGATAGGTTGTTGTTTGTTGTGTTTCTTTTTGGCATGTTTATTGTCAAAATTTAAAATCTAATAAAAAAAGTGGCCCAAAATGTACCCTTTAAGCAATATTTAATCACATAAATATTTTAGAGCAGAGCATAACTAAATAAATGGATATTTACTACATAAACTTCATAATACATACAACCTGATTTTCCTGAAAGAAATATAGACCTGAAAGAAATATAGAAAAAAAGTAGGTCTAGCAAGTCTTATATTTCTGTAATTCACACAGATCAAATACAAATATGCTGGCAGAATAGATTGCTAGTTGAGAAACACTGCTTTGATTAATGTTTTTAATGATGACTATGTGAAAGGTTAACTAAACAGCATGAACCGGTTTAAACATGAGGTGGTTTAAACGTGGCTAATTAATCATTCAGAGAGCTTGACATTTTATTTTTTAATGTAAAAAATGACCGAGGTCCAGACCTCATAGCTTGCTATGGCCATGCGCAGTACAACAGTAACGTGTCATTCATTCTCCATTTATTCATCTTCTCATATCAAATCAAATCACGTACAGATGAACGTGTTCTCGCCACCTACTGGTGAACGTGTAAGCACGATTACACGATTGACATTTAGTGCATCAAATCGCACAACAACTATCTGGCATGTCGTTTACACCTCAAAACACCAACTTTTGTATATTGAAACTGGCAACGTCCTGGCAAGATCCTTGATTAGTTTACTGGGTTTCGTTGCCAGAGAACGACGTGCTTGCCCGCCAGCCGGTATTTTTGACATCATGTGCAAAGTATGAATTGGAGCTGCTGTGTTCTCAGAACTGATTCACAGTACATACAGAACATGGAAGAGAGCCATGTGTAAGGAACTGTTAGATTGTAACATGCTATTGAGAGCTGAAGTTTAAACATGAGAGAAGGTGCTCACATTGACAGTGCCTCTAAGGCCATGTGAGGACCCTGTGGGAAGGTAGAGCTGACTGATTTGTTAGTCCAGAGACCCAATCTTACCATCACACACACCTCACATTTCACACCCCACCGAGACAGAGGTTGACAGAGTCAAAACAAGCCAACACCTACAAGTGAGACCCCCTGATGAGACTGACAGGCCAGCTTTAATCATATTACTCATGCTTATGCTTAAAAACATGTGTATCATAACACAGCATTGGTATTATGTGGTGGTAACTGACACCACAGAGGCATGCCAGCAGGGGCAGAACAGAGATGTGATTCTTGGCAGGGAGAGAACAAGAGCTGGGGTTAAAATGACAGTATTCACGTGTGTTGTGTGATACTCACGCGGTCAAAGCTTCCCATACTGCCCAGACGCATTCGCATACGGCTGGCTCCCTAGGGAAGAAATTAGGCAACTTGAATGTCAGAATTTACATATACACAGACTTTATGAATAATGTATAAAAATAAAAATTCTGTTATCCATTAATCAACATGTCATTCATCATTCACAAACCTATATGATTTCAGTCTTTCATAGAACACAAAACGATGTTTTATTAACAAAGTTCAGGAGGAACACATTCAGTTAATTAACACGAGTGGAGTATACTCAGCAATCAATGATAAGAGGTGTATACATAGATTCAGCAATGTCACTCCATTGATAGTTTAGCAGCATCCCTCCACCACCCCTTCTCCACACTTCCAGTCCTAAACACTTACATAGGAGGAGTACTCTGGGTACGGGCCAAGCTCGGAGCCCTTCCCCCGGACAGCACGCCAAATACCCATTAAACCTTATCCACTCTAACTCATTAAAGAAGATTTGTGTAGTTTGAAGTATTTTAATGCTGCTTTTTTCCATGTAACAAAAGCTGATAGTGACCATCCAAAAAAAATTTAAGCTTGATTTGAGCTTCAAGAAAGAAAGAAATTCATACAGGTCTGGATGGAACAACATGAGGGTGAGTAAACGACAGAAGATCATTTTTTTTGTGAACTGTCCCTTTAACTGAACACAGACGCCTAATGGAGAATTCCGGCTTAGCTGGTCTTTATCCTTAAGCAATGATATTGCGAGTAAATACAGCAGCTGGTTGAGATATTATAGTACTGTACACACAAACAAAGGTATTATTCATAGTAGAAGGGTGGGTAAATGGGTCAATCCCCATTCATAGACCATTAAGACACAGACGAAAAAAACACACACACACACACACATACCCGTGATAAGATGTTCTCCAGGGAGCTCGTCAAAGAACTCCGGGCTTTGTTCTTCAACAAGTCTAGTTTATTGCGGCCCGCAGTGGAGTTATCAGAGGTCAGAGTGCTGCCAGAAGCATTCTGCTGTGACACAAAGGAATAAAACTGAGTGAATTAGTGAGAATGAATGCCCTGTAAGATTAAATAGTTTTCTGAGGAATGCATGTTCTGCACTTGGTGACATTTTACTTAATAGATGTTAAAATGATGGAAGCAAGACCAAACCACAAAGACTGGGAGTAAATGGCTCCAGCTAGCATTTTGCACCCAATAAGTGATAAAATAATGCCAACATTTTCCTATTTATATGTTGTGATTTGTAAAGTCACAGTGTGTACAAATAACAAGGTCATATGAGACACAGCCATCTTTTAACTGTGTACAGGGGTTAAAGTAAATAAATTCCTGAGCCTGACCTTTTTTTTGGTGTGTGGGGGGAGACTGACTTATCTTGAATGGCACCTTTTATTACAGCTGTATCTTATTGCCATATTTTTATGAATGTAAGCCAGTATCACTAATATTATAGCTACTGATGTCTCGATGAAAATGATTTTTCCCAAATTTTAAATATTAGGCTTTAAAAAAATAAAAACCTTTAATTTAAGTGAACTTAAAACAATCCTCACGTAAACCCATAATAAATTACATTTAGCCTATACCATACAGAAATTTAATAAGTTTATAAAACAGTCCTCACTGCATTAATTATAAATGAAATATAGATTAATCCTTATCAAAGCTACAAGCGTT
This sequence comes from Pimephales promelas, assembly GCF_988280905.1. Taxonomy (NCBI): domain Eukaryota; kingdom Metazoa; phylum Chordata; class Actinopteri; order Cypriniformes; family Leuciscidae; genus Pimephales; species Pimephales promelas. Next base: position 20,457,057 of record NC_142775.1, read on the forward strand.
CTTTAGTCAAGAGCAGTTAGTAATTGTCTCCGTTCCCTCTGTTCTTTAGGTTTACTTTACTGACGGACAGAATTAATGGCTCCTGTCACTTTAAGATCTGCCACTGCTGATAGGATCACACATCTCATTCTCTCACTACTATTTACTTCCATTTAAGATTTTATTCAACTAATTTAAGACTGTTCTTGGGAGGATACTTGAAAAAACAGAAATTTTGGCATAAATGTGTGTGTTATTGTTCGTTCAAGCGCGAAAGAGAACTCCATACTGGCGTGTGTCTTTCTGTGCGTTGTGTGTGTGTGCGTCAGGAGGACATAGGGAAAATGTAAATAGGAAAATGTTGGCGTTATTTTGTCACTTATTGGGAGCGGTATGCTAGCTGGAGCCATTTACTTCCAGTCTTTGTGCTAGGCTAGGCTAGCGGTGTGTGTATCAGAGTTACAGCATGCAAGGAGATGAAAAGTGTATGTACGGACTTTTCTAACTCTGGGGGATACGGTGAATAAGCTAAAGTCCCAAAAGTCAGTGTGTTCCTTTAAAGCACAGATTGAGCACATTGGAAGCCTTGCCAACCATTGCTTTCACTGTACAGTTGAAAGGGTAGGCAGATAGGATTGTTGTTTCCATGGTACCTTATAAAAATTGTCTGTATACATACACAAATTATATATATATATATATATATATATATATATATATATATATATATATATAATACATCTAGCTTTTAAAATTGAAATGAAATCAAATAGATCCCTATTTACTTATATATATATATATATATATAAGTAAATAGGGATCTATTTGATTTCATTTCAATTTTAAAGCTAGATGAGAGAAATGTTAACAGAGGTGAACTACTCTGAAAACATACAGTCTTGTTTAGACTTCATGTGACAAGCACATGTTTAGAAAGGCACCTGCATTCATTCAGGTGCTCCGTTCTAATCTCTATTCTGATGACTCTTACAACCTGTCTTATCCTATTAAAGGGAGGTCACAGTTTCATGACTTTGCAAGGTGGCGTGAGTGGGCGAAGTTAGTGGTGCATTTTTGTTGCTTTTGTATTTTTGCTACCTGTGAGACTTCTCCAATATGAACATGAGATTTCTGCTTGGTCTCACACAACTGTCGGAGGTGAAGAATCACAAGCTCGTTTTCTTCTTGATCAGATGCTGGCTTCATTTTCTAATGCATGAGAAAACAAACTAAATATACAATAGATAATTGGAATTATAGGATATTTAGTTAAAGGACTAGTTCAGTATTTTACACTTAAAGCCCTGTTTTAAGATCGTTTCTGATGAAATAGAACAGTTAAGAATGAAATTTGGACACATACTGCTGGCCCGAGAATTTTCGGTTTGAACCAAAAACCGAAATACACCTTTAAAAGAATATTCTTGGTCAAACTTACTGTAAGCTCTACTCATGGTATCAATTTTGTCAAATACTTTGAAAATATATATATATATTGACTACACAAATAAAAATAAATTATACAGTAATAGACTTACAATGAAAGTCTTTTTTTTTTTTTTTAAAGACATTTTGATTTGTGAAGTCCTCAATTGTCATTTGAGGACTTCACAAATCAGAAACCGAAAATTCTCGGGCCAGCAGCATGTGTCCAAATTTTAATCTAAACCGTTTTATTTTATCAGAAACGATCTTAAAACAGGCCTTTAAGTGTAAAATACTGAACTTGTCCTCTAATTTGTTTGCGAAATTTCTCCTGGTTTGCCTACCTGCACCCGTTCAAATATGTTCACCTGCTCGTTGTCGCTCAGTTGTGACAGGTACTTCTGAATGGCTAGTTTCGCCCTGGGAGGATACAAGCCTGGGACATTGAGAGAGACACACACTGGAATATTGTGCTAAAACTGAGACGAGTACATTGAGTGAGATTATGGAAGCTGGTGGCTTTACCTTCAATTCTCTCACAGAGCTTGTGCAAGTCGTGCATTGGACAAGCCTCGCACAGTTTGATTTGGTTCTTGGAGCTCTGCATAGCTGCTGCTGTGGTAAAGGCTTGTTTTAGGGTGAGCATTACTTCATCCACCTAAGAAAAGCATTTGTAGAGAAAATTAAAGTAAAAAATAAAAAAAATTAAAAAATCACCTTTAAAAGAATATTCTTGGTCAAACTTACTGTAAGATCTACTCATGGTATCAATGTTGTCAAATACTTTGAAAAAATATATATTTTGAATTATACATTAATAGAATTACAATGAAAGTCCTCAATTGTCATTTTGAAATTAGACAACCTTTCCACACAAATTAACATCTGGTTATCAATTTATGATGCATATCATGTGCTTGTCATGGCCATGAAATGAGTTGAAAGATTATATTACTGTATAACTTTTGCTCAGATAAAATTTGCAAGCGGTAGCATATTCTGCTTCAGAATTATGTTTATACTGTACTTTTGGCAAAACCGTTTCACATTTTAAACATTCATAGTATTTATAGTGCTGTACATTTGACTTTTTTTTTTAGAAATCAAGGTAGTCCACATTATTTCTTTGAGGTAATCAACAGCAAAGCATCCATATAGCCCAAAAACAAGGAAAAACCTTTATGTTTGCATATCAGCTGTACAATGAGACCTTATCTGTACATCGTGTGCAAAAACACAGGTCTAATCCTATTCATCCTCTGGGTGGCAGTCAGTTGGCACAGAAATCAGCGTACTAAAGGTAATGTCCACAAGATAGGCAAGTGAGAGTCATTGTTTCCATTGTACCTTAGGATGAATAATTAATCAGTGTGGTGACAACAGGTGCTGCAAGCAGGTCAGGACTCACCAGAGACTCACTAGCGCACTGGAACACGTAACACACATACTGGGCTGGGCCAGACACCTCCACATCCCGACAAATAAAGCCAAAGTGATCTGTCTGTTTAACACCCTGCAGGCACAAGAAATTACATCCATAAAAGACTAACAGACAGACAGGGCTGCAAGTCACAGTGACACACAACATGTAAAAATTCACTTCATAAGACAAATTATCCTACCTCTGAATTCTGATTGGAAGAAAGTGCGATTACACATCAACTGAATTGCATATTAACACATAACCTTGTAGGTATTATTATTGGTAATACATATCATTTTTATTTAATGAACATTAGTATATTATTAGTATATAATATTTCTGTTGCTGTCATTTTATGAAACCAATAAGCGCTTAATCAATGTTTTGGGGGATTTTAGTATGAATAGCTTATAGATAATAGTATGGCTAACATAGTGTTCTCCAAAACACTGCCAAAATTAAGATATAAGCCTTTAAAACTTACAGTCTCTCACTTTCGCCAATATGGATCAATGATTTTGATGACATCATGCTGCATTGCAGCTTCTCATCAAAATTTCTGTCCAATCAAATGCTTATAAATGCTCATTAACATTATAAACATTTTCTGAAGCTGGGCTAAAATCAGTCACTGTTCACACATTTACTATTTTCTACATGATTAATGGCTTTACTGAGCTGTGAGTGATATAAACAAAATGCTATTGGCTATTATTAAAAAGGGGAGGAGCTGCTCAATATGTCCTGTCCTGTCTTAATGTTTAAAGTGTAAATTACGTCAACACATTTAATAATGCTATGTCCTTTAAGGATTAGCATTACAAAAATACTGTAAATAAAATCGCTCAACTCATGACCTTGTTCTTGATTGACCTATTGCCTTAATATTCAAATCACTGTCCTGTTATACACATGCAAAACATGCACTTTTATCGTAAGACATAGACAACAGTAAGAATTATGGCAGTTTGAAAGGTCTTTTTATGAGAACATCAATTTATATGACAAAGAAAAATATAAATATTCTAAATTTGGACAAAATCTTATGTCAGTTACTTGGAACTTGTTTTGAACAGCACTGTGTGACAACATATGGTGACATTAAATATGAGACGTACAAAGAGCTTATCTCTAAAACCAAACAATCCTAATCCTTTCACACACAGACCTGGGAACAGGATGAGATGTCCTTAAAATTCTTCTCCAGAACCACAGTTTTAGTTTCAGGGCTGATGAGATTCACTTCAAACCGTCCAACCTGCACATAAAAAAGCAATTTGATAGCATATTTTGTTTATTGAGAAGCAGTAGGAATAAAAACACAAATATTAAGCTAAATGTCTGATAAATGATAACTCTCATGGCAGTGTTTTCTGAGAGCTGTATTTGCATTTCAAAAAAAAAATCTTACTTAACAACCAAGGTCATAGATTGCAAGTGTTTTCTTAACCAAATGACCATAAAGACACCTCCCCCTAAAAACTGTTTAAAGGGAAATGTGACCCATCATGCATGCTAATTAGCAGGAATTTGACTTCTAAAAAGAAGACATTTACATGCGTAGGCCCGTTTTTAAAGTTAAAAGGATAGCTCAACCAAAAAATTGTTTTTTGTTTTTTGTTCATAAAATTAAAGTCAGTTGTTTAGATCTCCATCAACACTCTATTCACACAATGGAAATAGAATCACCATAGTTGTTGTGTGGACTTCCCACTTCTCATAGAATCAGAACAATTATTAATACAGTATAGTTACCATCCTTTGTCTTAATAGGCCTTTGGCCTCTAACTCAATCACTGGTGAGTGAAATCTAACATTATACATATATTATTTATTCACCTAGCGTGAAATTGAGTAGCATATGGGATCGATTTACTCGCAATGTATAGGGTTTGCCCATTAACTTTCATTGTATGGACAAAAACAGTTGAAAGACTCAATATCTTTTTTGTTTCAACATGAGGGAATTTCAGTTTTGAAATCATCTGTAAAGGTACATGAAATCACAGACTAAAAGTTTGTGTGATACCTGGAACAGCATTGTACGATTCTTGTCAGCATCAGTAGGCTGCACGTTATTGGGCGCGCTAGCATGTCTCCTACGCGTTGACCCCTTGCCAGTCTCTCTGGGCTTTTTCTGCAGGCCACCCGCGAGGCTATTACAGCGCGTACGAATCTCCTGCTGCTCCCCAAATCCCGAGTCCTCCAAAATGCACTCAGGAAAGGCCCCTCGCAAGCTGCCTGTACTGGAAGAGTTGGTCAAGGCCAGTTTCCCATTTGCCAACTCAGACAGGTCTTCCTCAATCGAGCCATGTTCTGCCTCGGGTTCGTCAACTTCGCAGAGGGAGGAGCTAAGAGGGTCGTCACCCATGATGAACTCTACGGGGGCTTCGGTGGAGCTACGCTGGCCACTGAGAAGCCGCAGACGCTTCCGTTCAATCTCGTGTTGGCGAAATTTATCAATGCAGTCGTCAATTAGGGTTGAAGGCGCTTTCTTGTAGTTGACAGTCACTTTTCCACAGTAAAGTACTTCAAACTTCTGGGAGTTGTAGAAAGACTCGTCACTATCTTGCTTGGGCTTGCTTTCCTCCTTAAGTGCAGCCTTGGACACCTGTCTAATGCTGCTAATAACCTCAGGCACCTGGGGAACAGGGTAAGACATTAGATCAACCATACCAAGGACAAAACGTCTATAAAAAGGTTCAGTGGTCACGTTACATTTTTGGAGTGAGACATGCAGGTTGCATAACTAACTATGTTCAGCCCCTAAGGAGCAATTTAGGAGTCAGTAATACAAAAGCCAAGGCAGACTTTTCCCTGGTATCTGATACTACTATCGATCATTTAGAATGAAACCTGGAGCTAAGAAAACAGATATCTGTTTTTGTAATCCTGAACATCAGTAGGAATCTTTTGAAACTAGATGCAAGGGTATAGGTTTAATTGTAACATGGGTTGAGAAATTTTTTAAATCAGCAACACTATACATATCCACACAAATACTTTACCTTTATTTTATCTTGTATTAAAAATGTTCTTTCCCAGGATCTAACACTCTGGTTTCAAACAACTGAGATACTGTAATGTATATTAATTATGAGAAAAAGAAAAAATATATATATTTTGTTGTCCCAAACAATCCTGAGGGGGAAATAAAAGAAAGAAAAAAAGTGTTTAAAACATTCTTAAGAATGTTTTGTGAATCCAACTGAATTTAACTGAAACACCATTTTTGGAAAGATTTTAATAGGCTGATTTTAGGCTCCTCGCAGAAAAGCACGGGACAATAAAGAAACTGTGATTTATAGGGGCTTGGGTTTTGAACAGCAGCATTTACATAATTCCCATAAAACTCATGCAGTCACAAGCCATGCAAAAGTGTTGCCCTTGTAGCGCCTAATTTCACTTATTACAGGAAACAAAGTACTTAATTTTGTAAATGAAAACATGACATTTATAAACATTTATATTTATATTCCCTAGCTTTATTACATTTAGTCACAGCTGAGATCGAAAGAAACTTTGGTAAACGGTCATCATGGCTCAAGTCCCCACTGTCCATAATCAAATCTGTATTCAAGCTTTTGGTTGTAAAACTGGTATATTAACTGGTGGCAAATGTCAGATATATCTCAAAGTATATTATGCCATGTTCTCTTGTGCCTTTGCTTGGCTTAGAAATGTTCTAGATTGGCTCTCAGGTTCAAGTGTATAAAAGGTTATGGCAACGTTAAATATAACTGATTTACATCAGCAAGACACATCTTGTTTGAGAGAATACAATAAGGAGTCTGGTGACAGAATTGGGTCTGATGCCAGGAACACTCAGAGGTGAAAAGAAATGAAGCTCCACAGACTTTAAACACACACTAAGCCAGCTCAAACTAGACCGGAAGAGCATGTTTGACTGGCCTGATCTGGATGACTACCATAAGCCTGGTGATGGTATAAGATTGTATCTGAGCTGGCTTAACATAAACAATAAATCCCTGAAGTTGCATTCAGGGAAAACAAACAGAGTAGAGAGAATTAAGTTCTAACAAGAAACGGTTTCAGGCATGGTTTAAACGAAGGTTGGAGTTTCCTTAGACACAACAAGCTCTGAGACACTTTAGCATGTTGCACAGTCAGTGCACTAGACGAGTGCTAAGCACTAATGTGAACAAGAATCCTGTCGATATAAACATCTTCCAGGAACTAAAGCCCTGTAATGGATACAGAGTGCTTGCTGCATGAAAATACAGTCACATGGATTACTTGTTCAAGTAATGTAGAGCAAGTCAAACATAACTGCAGGCTGTGCACACTGTTCTCATATAAAGCTAACCCATGAAAACTTTCACATTAGAGGCTTGACTTGTTGATTTACCAAGTCACTGGGCATAGCTACACCCATGATATAAATCATTGTTTCATGTGCAATCAGGTACAACAAACACCTAACATGCCACATTAAATTTCAGCTCATAACTCAATATAATATGGCTTTTAGAGAATTGGTGTGCTATTACTTGAAGCAATCAGCCTTATCATTTTTTTCCTGGTGTGCAAAAACCACTGAAGGAGGGACCGGAGTTAAATATAGAACCAGAATATCACAGAGACTTGAGGCTGGGAACGTAACTATCCAGAAAACCGTATAAACCACATTAAAGTCCACTCAAAATGCTTTGGCAACCGCATAGCAACAACCAGGAAACCACCCAGAATAGCCTAGCAATTTAGCAGTAAATTCTACATGGGTACATTTTCTTTACATTGCAATTGGTTTTATGCAATTATTGCAGGCACTTCACGAGTGAGTCAGGAGTAAAAAATAAAGACAATTGAGACCTCTGTGGTCCACTACACGTCTGTCAGTAAATATAGCTCAGTTTAATGCAAGCATTTCATTGAAACCCTAAGGCTAACTGGTGGAAAATCATGGTGCAGCTGAGAGAAAAGGTTCCTTGAGATCAGGAGGAAAAGCAAACAATCCTTCAAGCAATCTTCTGCTGCAATGGGCTGCCTGTGCAAGCAGCAAAAAAGGGTGTGGCTGCTTGTTTTTAACTGACAAATGGCATATTTCCTAGGAACACTCACAGATTTCCAAAAAGACTCCTAGTAACTACCTAACTGAATAATCTGCAAAAAAGCAGATTTTTACATCTGCTAGTGAAAAGGCAATGCACACTAGTGCTGTTTTGAGGTCACATACCCATGAAAAGGCAGAATAAAAACATTCACCCACAGTAAACTTCTATGACCTCACCAAGCATCAGTGACAGAGTTTAAAACCCTTAAATGGTCTGAATTATTCAATTGCAAGATGATGCTAGACCCCCTTTAGTCGTCTAATAAATTATTTGCACTGAAACAAACATGTAAGGATGAAAGTAAGATAGTATGAATTACAAAAGCTGTATAAAAAAAAGAAATAATTTCTGTTGAAAATGATGACAATGTGAATGAATGTTGTTGGACTCTTTCTGGTTGTAAAACAAACATGTTCATAGTTAATGTGATGCACTATACACGTGCTTACAAGAGTAACCACGTGTATAGTGCATCACATTAACTATGATATTGTTTGTTTCACAACCAGAAAGAGTCCAACAACATTCATTCACATTGTCATCATTTTCAAAAGAATATCTATTCTTTTATCATTAAAAAAACAATGCTTTGTGAAGCATTTTGATTTTCATAAATAACTGCCACTATAAATAAGTGGTTTTGTTTTCTGTAACCAAATGCAATGACTTTCATACATTTTTAGGTGCTTTACATATGTGACACAGAGGCTTGATACCAGATGAGGAATATCAACCTCTTTGTTTTGTGCATCAAAGCTGTGGTATGAAAAATAGTTTAAACAAAGAAACTGTGATGAGAAATGCATGCTTTTCATAAGAATTGACAAAATACAAAGACCGATTAGTGCACATGACCTCCAAAATCTCTCTCAAGATTTAAAGAATGTGCAAAATTTGATCAATGTGCTGCCATGACCTCATGTTTAAAAATGCTTTAGGAATGCCGTTTCAAACTAAGATATAAAATGCAAACAGCAGACTTCTCAGTAAATTACGCCAGTCAACCCACATAAAAACTAACAGTGAAAACAGAGAAAGGAGCACTGAAAGATAATGAATCTGAAGATTCTTTAAAAATCTGTATTTAATTTCAGTATTTAGTTCAAATCTAAAGTACACAAATTAACCTTGACAGACCTAAACATATACAGCACAAAATCCTTTTATTTCTCAAAAAAAAAAAAATTGCTAACCCCCAGCACCAAGTCTGAAAATTCCTTACTTAAAATCCACATTAAAATATTGATTATTCATAGGTATAACATTGCTTTCTCTACAGTACCAAAAAACAATGCACTAGGACGCAGATTGGCATGACATCAATCTATAGGCCAATTACAAGGTATTCAGAGGAACTGGGTAAAACAGGACACAGTCCATATTCCAAAACTCTAACTTGGAGGTCTAAGTGGGTTATTATATCCTGTGCGACATTGCTTTTGCTTCATATTTTGATAACCGCTCCAAACCGCAAAACAAATAGCCTAGTCTTTAAAAAAATGCATCAGAAGGACCCCAGGCATTTTTTCTTGCCCACAGCATAAACAAACGTAATCACAGATAAAGCTTTCCTTTCATTTCTATCAGTATAATGAGGCCAAGCATCTGTGCACATAGTATATCATTATGAAAAGAATCATAACCTTACTTTGTTGCCCTTACTGGGTGGGCTATTCTATGCTGAAGGTGGAGTTATAAATAAGGGACCAGCGGGTTCCCCCACAGCCTTAATGTCATTCCACAGGCAACTAGGAAAGGATTGATCGGGCTGCATTTAGACTGAGATATATTTATATGCCTTAATGCCAGTCTCAGAAAACTGGCGGGACTATAGTGCATGGTAGCACTTCAAAATGAGCCAGCAGCCATCTTAAGATGTGAGCAAAGACACATTCCTCCTGGAGTATCTAGCACGTGTTGATATCCAGCTACGTGTTGCTATTTTATTGCATAACACATGACGGTGATGTATGCATGTTGCCTCTGGAGCTCAACATGCACACACAAGAGGACCGACACCAGGAAGAGAAACTTTCCCTTCCTCACATTCACTTCTGTAGTACTTTTACCTTTGAGAATATATACAACAATAATATAAATAGCACACATAATGTGGCACATGCAAATAAAAATGATTTATTTTCAAATGAAATCCACAGAGACACAACGAGATATGCTATAGCAAATCACTGAATAATGTTTCACCAAAAACAAAAAAGCACATTGAACAGGCTTCTCAAATATAGCTCAGCAGCAGAATAACATTAGGGTTACATTACAACTAATTACAAAGATCAATATGATGGAACAGAGTACACTCTAAAAAATGCTGGGTTGTTTTAACCCAACTTTGGGTCAAATATGGACTAACCCAGCCGTTGGGTTAAATTTTTACATTACATTTTTAACCCAACATTTTGGGTTTGTCCATATTTGACCCAAAATTGGGTTAAAACAACCCAGCATTTTTTAGAGTGTACTCAGATACAACTGCAGTGCATCATGGTTTTTATTGTTGTTTCAAGGCATCATGACAGAGCGCAGAGGAGCGGGTGGGGGGTATTTCAATATTCTGTGTGTGTATTTTCTAGCTGATCTGATTAATCCTTTCTACTTGTGTGCCAGGAGAGATCTGACCCACCTTTACATGATGCTCTGTAAATCTAATTCCTCTGGTGCAACGGTGACCTAAATACTGGCGTTTATCCAACTGACAAAGACCGGTCAATCATACAGGAGACTAAACATCAGGGTGCATTATCCCTGGTATTGTAAAAGTTTAGCATGATTCATTATTTCTGTTGAAAAGGTCAGGTGGACACAGAAAGTAAGGTTGTTATATAACAACCTTCCTTTGTCTATCTTTATTTTGTGTGTGTGTGTGTGTGTGTGTGTGTGTGTGTGTGTGTGTGTGTATATATATATATATATATATATAATACACACACACACACACACACACACAAACTAGAATACATTTGGTAAAGAGGCAGTCCCAACCAACAGTGGAAAAAAAAACTTCAAATAAATTAATGTGAGAAATTCACACAAGTGAATTACGAGATTTTACATAGATAGATAGATATTTAAGAATATATAAACATTTAAATAAAAAAGCTGTTAGGCTAATATCAGTAAAATAAATAAAGTAAAAATTATGGTCAAATCATGTAATTTATTCATATAGGGCCTGCTAAAAAAGAACCGATAACCAGTCCTCTAATCATAATTTACAAAATTATGTAATTTAACAATAGACCAGATATTTAATAGTATAGTACATCATTTAAGTTGAAAAGGTGTTACTATTGATAAATAAATAAATAAAAATAATGCTCAAAAACCGATGCCATTTATTCATAAAAAAGAACCGATAACCAGTCTAACCTCTAATCCAATCCCCTGACAGGGTTAACTGAATATCTGTAAAAAGTAAAAAAAAAAAAAAAAAAAAAAAAAAAAAGATCTGATATATTTATAAACATAATTATTTATGTTGAAAATGTGTTAATGTCTGTAAAATAAATAAAAATTATGATAAAATATAGTCATTTATTCATATTGCCTACCAAAAAGAACAGACAACCATATACCTCCAATCCAATCCACTGAAAGAGTTATCTTAATATCTGTATAATTTTTTTTTTTTTTTAACCAAAATTAGGTCTTTTAACCATAGCCCCGATATTTAAAAATATATAACCAAAGTTAATATTGGAATAGGCTAAATAAATAAATTAGTGGTCAAATTATGCCATTTATTCATAAAGAACCCATAACCAGTCGACCTCTAATCCGAACCCCTTAAAGTGTTGATTCATAAACTATAAGCAATCTGTGCCCTTGGGCAACACATTAACCAAACAAAACGCTTACCAGCTAAATCAGTGGCCAAACATACCTGATTTGGATCGCATGCTTTGAACACATGGCATGCCATCTCAGACTCTGGGTTCTCTGGTTGACTTCTGATAAGGTAGGCAAAATAAGACAAGTCATGACTATTGTGGATAAACCTGGATATAAACTGTGCTTTGTGTTCGAATATGAACACGGACGGGTTGCTGCTGTTTGAGGGGACGCAGCGGATCAGAGAGGGCGAGAGAGTCAGCTGGACTTCTCTGGCCTGTGCGGGTCCGGGCTCGTTCTTCTCACTTTTCCTCCGGATCTCCGCCACCAGCCACGGGAGCATGGGCAGCGTGGTTCGGCTGTCCAGAGACGACCAGCCCATGTAACACAGCGCAAACCTCTTGTCTGCCTTTTGATTACTGTCATTATTATTATTATTCCCTTTGCCATCCTGTCCCTCCATCTCTCCAAGGGCCCCGGGACAAAGACTTAGTTGCTTTGTGCAACAACTCTATGCCGTTATACCACTAAATGCCTAAATAAATACAGGCATCGGTCAGTAGGCTATGTGAAAGCAACTGGAAACATCTCCTCGCACGTTAATGGTAGCCTATAATGATCATCACGCTTTAAGCAAAAGTGCGTGAGGATCGTGTGTCCTGAAGAGCTCACGCTACAATAATACTTGCAGCTATAATGATACTTGCTTTTAATGTGCACCGAGGCTTTTATTCCAAGGTCATATCACTGTTTAAAAATAAAAAAACTTCCACTCGAAGCGAAAAATCCATATATAAAGTTAAACGATTTGCCCCAGAATACACAACTGCGCGTCTTATTCCTGCAGATTTATTGAGTCCCGACGCCTCGGATTGTGGTCTTCGCCGCGGACAAACGTCATGTGTCAAGTTGCAGATCAGCTGGAGTCCTTTAAAGTCGCTGCACATCACTTTTTTATGGGTTATTATTGTGTCATTTAACGGCGTTGGAGAACAGAGAGTGCTGTTGTTCCAGGAGGAGTGGCCGCAGCAGCCACATGAGAGGCGTTCACTTGAACGCCCGCGCGCGCGTGTGTGTGTGTGGATCTCTGGCTCCCCTGCGTCTTCAGGAAACACATGGCACTGGCTGAGAAAAGCAAGTGAACTATGGGATATCGAAATAGTTCGATTTTTGAGCTAGTTGCCAAACTTATTACTCCATCTGAATATTTTATATTATGCCCCAATTGTGAATATTGATATTTTGTCATAATGACAGTTCAACATTTTGTTTATAATGTCAGTGTGTTTTTATTGTGTAGCTAAGCTACAATTGTTTATCAAACACTAAAATGTTCATATTCAAATTTTAATATTGAGAACACAATTCACAAAAAAAAAAAAAACTTTTTTACTTTTCGGATTACTTTTCAAATTGTATTTAATAAACCAACATCTCAGGAAAACGTTATGAAGTTTTAAATCAAATCATGCCTTTTCGTTACAGAAAATTGCATTGATTTCATACAGGACTTAAGTCATGTTTATCAGGGATAAGTGTGTGAATAGGGAAAGGTATTATAAATCAATATTCCTATGAAATAGATATTACCAATTATTACTCCCATTATTGCACTTCTTTTTACATTACATGTGGAAAAAGACAGTGTACTGTACAGATACGTTATATTGAATGGGACTACACATGTATGGCCATTATTGCATAAAGTAAAATGGTGTATCAATTCATTCCGTTATTTCTTTTATAGTTGAGAATCATCTTTGTACAAATCTTGGTTAAAAAAAAAATCCTGAAACCCAAGAGTTTAAAGTTAATGAAAAATCCCATTGTTTTTGCCAATACATGTAATTTTATTTTTTCAAACAACTGATTTCTGGTGTCTACTAAATAGGACATATCATAACATGTGAACAAAATATACATTTTCAAATATATTTTTATTAATATTACTACCATTTGTTTCTTATGCTCTAATGTTATGACAAAAAAATACTAAATTCAAAAAACCTTTTCTGAGCGAATGAACACTAAAAGTTGAGTCAAGAGATTTTACTGTGGATAAAGCATTCTTCACATTTCTAGTAAATACAGGGTGAGGCTCAGGGTGTGTTTAAGGTGAGCATACTTGTAAAATTCTGTGTGAATTAATGGTATCCTATGCAAGGGAAGTTACATTCGAGCAATTAATAGCAGTATTAAATAAAGTTTTGGGGTTTTTTATTTTTTTATTTTTGCCAGTATAGTGAATTGGATACAAATTACATTACAAGTAGGCTACTGAAAGGTTTGAAACATGAAACTGTACTTTAGTACAAAAATGATTCAATATACTCAAGGGCGCCCTCTGCTGTCTCTAGAAGCTATTACGTTTTTTAATGATAAAGGTTACTGTGGTCATATTTCGGAATCAAATACTAACATACATACTGCTACATACTATGTATTATACAGAGTAAACTGTCTACCCGAATTTGGCTGAATTTGAAACAGTATGTTTCCATACTTTTCTTATAATTTCTGCCATTTCTTTAGTATACACCACTATATGAATAGCAGAATATTGTAGAAATCGTAAAAGTAGTATACCAGTATGCAATTCAGAAGTATACAATCTGGATGCTGCTATCATCCACTCTTAGTTTTAAAACTAATTGTCCACCGGGAATTGATTGGATCATTTTTGTGAGGTACAGGTAGGTTGTGTTTCCTTTGCGTCAGTAAATTGCTTGACTAACACAGTAAGATATGATGAAATATCGAATTCAGTTCAGGACCTGCATCATTTTAATTTATGTTTCATAAAAGTATTAGCTGGTGAATAAAATAAATTGAAAACACATTTTTAAAAAGTTCTCTCATGTTACTATTGCTGTCATCTAGTGCTGACCAAGTGCCCAGCTTAAAACAAGATGCCATACAAATAGTAAATAGCATGAATATGAGAGACCATCAGAGACCAACTGCAGCCCATCATCACATTTAGCCTGTAATTTAGTCTGCAAAAGTTGCCATATTTAGGCACAGGTTCCAGGCCTTCAGAGAGTATTCACACCCCTTAAATTATTTCTCTCTCTGCTGTGTTGCAAGGTCACATTCAATCAAATTTAATCTGGAATCTTTCAGCCAAGACAAAACAGCAGATCAGTTCCACTGTCAAGAAGACAACAAAGCTGACAAAATTAGATTTTAGGAAAAATCTATAAATAAGTTAATTAAAAAAAAAAAAAGGTCATCTCAGGGTGTCAAACTCAGTTCCTGGAGGGCCACAGCCCTACAAAGTTTAGTTCCAACCCTGCTTCAACACACACACTTGCAGTTTTCAAATGATCCTGAAGGACTTGATTAGCTGATCAGGTGTGCTTAATTGGGGTTGACGTCTTAATGAATTTTTGCCTTAACCGTATATCCAACACCATCCTTACTATTAAGCATTGTGATGTTAAGCATTGTAAAGAATTGCAATGTTAAGAAGATGGAATACATAAAAAAAACATAAACAAAACAAAAAACAGTGGTTCAGTGAATAATTATATTGAACAATATTAGAAGAAATTCATGTTCTTTATTTTAACATCAACTAACATGTGTTATTTATATTTGAAAGGTGAAAAACAAATATTTAATGTTCAGACAATTATGAAGATCAATATTAATGACAAATGGAAATTTATGTTGATCCATGCATGATCTAACACTATAAGACATGTGTTTGGATGTCTTTATTCAGTACTGATAGTATTAAAGGAATAAAAATTCCTTTAAGATCAAAAAAGATCAGTGCAAAATTATTGACTGTTAAATCCTTAAACGTAAACATTTAGTCAAAGACAGAATGTTTCAGAATCACTGCTGCAAAAATCACTTGCAGAAAAATATTAAACCGTCTCTAAAACGGAGGCCATTTCCTTGAACTGCTTGTGGAAGTTCTGAAGGACAAAAAAAAAATTGAAATTATGAATTGCAGAAGTTTAGACACTTCAGATGGGTTTAAATAAAATTAGGAAAATGCATAATTGCATACCTGGAACTGCTGCACTGTCATCTCAAATGATTTATATGATACCTCCCCTGACGTGTCCGCAATTTTTATTAGAACCGAGATGAACGAAGAGTTGAGGGATCGGCAGGTATCTGAGCTCACTGCCATTCCAAGCTTCCACTGGATATCTACAAGCTAAGAGTAAAGAAGCTTTGATATCAACAACCTGAGAGAGAATACTGGCTGACCAATAGCGACACTGAAAATAAGAATCATGTGACACACCTGTCCAATCCTAGCCATTGTCAGGACCTCCTGCTGTGCATGTAGACAAGCACCATGCTCAGTCCAAAGCTGGTGCACCAACTGTAGCTTTGCTTTGGACCATTTACTGCTACATTCAGTCAATTTGCTGACCAAGACATCTGCACTGAGATTGCCCTTTGCAGCTAACCTGTTTTAGTAAATTTGTATCACTTTAATCATAAACTTTGATTATAAATGTAATCACAGGTGACACTAATCGGAAATGTATGTAATACTGTACCTAAAATAGTATGACATCAGTCTTATAATGTCTTGAACAGCTTTCTGATCCAGGTTTATCCCGGCTCTTTGAAATTTCTGAGTTAGGGAAATAAAAGCATTTCAAAGACATAAAAACAAGCACATGCATGCTCAATTTACAATATAATTACATCCCTGTCAATGTGAGCTTACATCACAGTTTTCAATCAAATCTACTGCTTTGCTCTGATCCTGAAGATGAACACGGATCACCTGGAGCTGGAAAATTAAAAGACTAGTGTCAGATCAGCAGTCTTTATTACCATTCAATGTGGCATCCAGTTAAATAACTTGATGATGATATGTAAATATGAACTGTTGCAAATGTTTCAAGCAGAATTTTGTCTTCTCATTGTATGACCACACAACACTGACAAATCTTACCGTTTCTGCAAACAAGTCTGTGGGGAGCTTTTCAATTGTGTTGACCACATCATCCACACCTGCAATAAAACATGCAAAATGTCACAGATAATCAGAATCAAATAATTTATTATGCTAGCTTATATCAATTAATGGCTGTGTGCGTGTTTATACTTGTGACATTATGTTCAGTGTAAAGTAAAAATGTTACCCAATGATATGGCAGACAGAATGAGTTATATCAATATATATTTTGATACTAATTATCATATTCATATGGTTAATTTTGTCATGTTTAGTTTAATTAGAGCACAGAAAGTGAAGGAAAACAAATTGTTGCTCTTTAAATTTGCAAGATAATAGTAATACATTCTACTCACCAGTTGACAGCTCCAGTCCAAACATCTTTGTAAACAATCGGGCTATATATCATAAGGCAACTGCATTCAACAATATGTTAAACAGCCAAGATTCGTGGTATTATGTCAAAGCATAGATCAATTATTTTGGACCAGTACTGTTGTCTTTACTCTTTAGCCACTTCTGTATAAAGGAGAGTTCCAGTCCGGAAGTGATGGATTCCATTGAGCATTTCTTTCAAAATAACAGTGCGACTGTTGGGTAGTAGACTGCTTGCTTATCAATGGGAAGAATATACAATTTATATTTTTTATATATTATTATTTATGTCTATATTTTGTATTCGTAAATATAAGAGTTACCTAATAATTTAACTCGTGTGTTAACTATGTGTTTTTTTTATTCTTTTTTTATTCTTTTTTTATATGGAAGTTATTTCCTAACATAATTTTTATTCAAATTTTAATTTTAAATTATTTTATTTTACTGAACTTAGCCGATTGGAGTCTATAAAGGTATTCTGTTTTGAATACATTTCTTGTCATATGGAAACAAAATAGGACTAATGACTTCTTCTTGATTTAAATACGTAATACTTTTTAATAACTTAATAACTACTTTTGGGCTTTTATTTTGAATAATCTTCGGTCAATACTCCCGGATGTCGCAGTCACACCATAGACTGGAGTCACACCTCTCTCGAAGTTTTGTATCGTCGCGGGTTTGTGCACATCAATAATGGCGGTGCAAACGGAGAGAGGAATCCCGCTCAGTGCGGTATGCATGTTTAATACACTTATTATTATTACTGCCTGACGGGTGTAATTAACGCATGGTAATAACAGACACCATGCAACATGTTTATAGACATATTGGAAAGTTACGTAATAAGTTAATTTCTCGCATTGTTAGTATTGTCATTGGCAGGTTGACAGTTTATATGTTATGGTATTATCTAACGTTAAATGTTTGCTCTTAACAATGAACAACAACTATTTCACAGTCTGGAAAATGGTGTGGTCGTTTAATGTCATGTCCATGTATTTGTTTTGCTGTGACGTATGTGTTCGTCGTCCTATCAGAAAGGCTCCAAAATCTTTACTTTCGTACGTTACTTTCAGTTTCATTTCTCTGTCAACGGGATCTGTGCCTAATCGAGGCTGAAACTACCCGTTTATTTGTTTCACCTTAAAAAAAGCGACGAGTGCGCTTGTTTTTAAACTTTTTACCTTGGTAGTCCATCACACTGTGTATCAGGTCCCTCAGTGTGATCAGTAACGTTAGGCTACTGACAGTAACTTAGCTAAGCTTAAAATGACTGAGAAACAGTGGCTCCCAAATGAAAAAATAAAAATAAAATAATGATACACTAAAACTTTTTCTTTTGATAATCGGGTACATTATCCTCAGATCAACTGTTATTTCTAGCCCTTAAGTTAAAAAGTTATTAGCATAACGTTTGTCAGTGAAACCTTTGAGCTGTTGGTGGCGCTACTAGGTTTGAGACAGATACTCAAAATTCGCTGTGGTTAATGCTGAGACTGTGTTCTATAAGTGTGCCAAACTTTAAGTTTCCCTCAAACAACATAAACACAGGAGCAATGTAGGAGTAATAGCCTTGTGGTCTAAGTTGCTTCAGGGCACCCGAGTTTGAGTCCTTTGCCTGTTCTGTTCCCCTCTCTCTTCTCATTGTTGCTTCCTGCCTCAGCTAATAAAAGGATGAAATAAAAATGTAAAAAAAGACACAAGAGTGGAAGAAAAAGATGAAGAAGAATGGGTTCATATAATTGGTGCTCACACCTTCAGTGCTTGTTGGCCCCTAATAATAAGTAACGTTAGAAATACAGATTTGTAGCATATCATCATCACTTAACAATAACAGTAAGCTCCGCCTCTCTTGAAATACTTATAAATCATCTGTAAAAAATATAATCTATGGAAAAGATAAATAAGTTTTTACTTCCGAGTGCTGCTGTCTAGTTTTGTTTTTTCTAAAACCACTTCGAACAAGATTTTGAAAAAGAGTTTTAAATCGAGCCAAAATGGCTTAATAACCTTCAAACCTGGAAACAGATAATATGGAGAAAAATCTATGTGCAAGTCTTATATTACAGAAACATCCTAACACAGAACCCCCTGTATGTTCAGTAATGGTATAGCCTAACTTTTTCAAATCTTAAGTATTTATTACGATAAGAAGTTTCTGTAATACAGCTCATGTGAACAGAGATCCACAATCCTAGAATACAGCATTATTAAGTAATCCATATACATACATAAATTGTGTTTTAGGGTGTTACTTATAAAGTTTCCTGTGTCTTTGACCCTTTTTTTATAGCTTAATCCAAAGTTCCTTCACACCAACTCCACCAGCCACACCTGGCCGTTCAGTGCCATTGCAGAGCTGATAGGTGAGCGGACACTTCTGATAGCGTTCATTGTGAGAATATGTATTATTAGCAGTTGAAACAACAGGTGTGTTCACTCAAGTCTTAGATTACAATGAATTTGTAACCTAGTTTCACATCTTAAAGACATGCCTGGCTATATTACCAGTGCATTATACTATCTAGTACTGTACGTAATAAATTAAGTAAATAGTTGAATTGCATCCCATGTATTGCTAGCCATGAAGTCCTGTACTGTGTTTAACTCCTGCCAGGGTTAACTTCAAGTAAAGAATTAACAGACTTTGTAAGAATAGTTTTCAGGGCTACCTCAGTAGAGAGCTACTTAGACACTAGGATAAATATGTGTAATAATTTGATCATGTTTTAAATTTATATTTTCTACTTTAGACAATGCTTATGACCCAGATGTGAGTGCCAAACAGTTTTGGATTGATAAAGCTGCAATTAAGGGTCATGACTGTCTAATTTTCATGGATAATGGAGCAGGAATGGATTACGATAAGATGCACAAAATGCTCAGGTGGGTGAGAGCACAAACCAGATTGTTGAATAGCACACATTTGGGTTTCATGATCCTAACAGTGATTCTTGCAGTGTCACATGATCTAAAAGGCTGATTTGGTCTCAAGAAACGTTTCGGTTACCCTCTATTTTTTGAGGTGTCATTGTTACAGTGTAATTATATATTTAAGTACTAAGTTATATACTGTACATTAACAACACTTACTCTAGGGTTATTGTAAAAATACACTTTTTTCTAATATTTTTAAAATGAACTGATTCCTGTGATGGCAAAGCTGAAATGTCATCATTAGTCTGACTCTGCAGTGTCACATGATCCTTTTGGAAATCTTTCTAATATGCTGATTTGATGCATTTTGTGAAACATTTTGTAGAATCTGATACATTTTTTTCATGATTCTTTGATTAATAAAAAAGTTCAAAGATTTTTTGTAATATTATAAGTATCTTTACTGTCACTTTGGTGAATTTAAAGCAGCGTTGCTGAATAAAAGTATTAATTTCATAACAAAAATCTTACTGACCCCACGGTTAAACAGTAATGTAAGTTTTTTTAAAAATGTAACATATAGCCTAATGTGTTGTGTTCCTCTCTCTCAGTTTTGGCTTCAGTGACAAGGAGACTATAAATGGCCATGTCCCTGTGGGCCTCTACGGCAATGGATTTAAGTCTGGTTCCATGCGCTTGGGAAAGGACGCCATTGTGTTTTCCAAGAACGGAGAGTCCATGTGTGTGGGCCTGCTGTCCCAGACATACCTTCAGGAGATACATGCAGAGAATATCATTGTACCCATTGTTTCCTTCAAACGCAATGGACAGTCACAGTCATATATCCTTACCTTCCAGATAAAAACAGGAGGAGGCTTAAACGGATGGGATTTAGCAAGATATAAAATTTGATCAGTTTCACCATTTGCTGTAAAAGTTGTTTTTTTTTTTAAGTAAGAGTTCAAGCATATGTGATCTATATGATGTCTTTATCCTTGACCTTTCCTCTCACTCCGACCTGAGTCACAACACACAGCAAGTCTCCAAGATATCATGCGCTACTCTCTGTTCAAGACAGAGGAAGAACTGCTCGGTGAACTCAAGGCCATCAATTCACACTATGGCACGGACTCCACAGGAACACGAATCATCATCTGGAATCTCCGCAAGTGAGCATGCTGAAATGTTAGATCTGCTAATAATGTTGTTTAGAGCAGTGTTTCTCAACATCACATTCAGCTTGGTATTGCTAGCACCATACACTTGAAGCACAGGAATGCATAGTTGAAATTGTTCAGAGATTTTATTTTATTTTTTTCTGCGACAGAACATCCACAGACAAATCTGAGTTTGACTTTGAAACAGACCGCTATAACATCCTGATTCCATCTGAAGTATATGAGACTGAAAAGGAGAAATACAAGCAACCCTGCCGCATATCACAGTCAAGCCCTGAGAGCGACTTCTCCCTGCGGGTGAGTACTTCACCCTCCTACTGTTGATTATGCATTACAGTTTGAACCAGCTTGTGGCTCGTCTGTAAGGTAGAGCAGTGCACCACCAAAATATTCATGCAAAACATAGACCTCTACATAAACGGAATCAATAATAAATTGTGAAAAGATATCAGTATTTAAAAAAAGCCATCTTTGCACTACAGTAGCACAAGCTGCATCTAGTTGTATTTGCACAGTTGCAAAAAAAAAAAAAGCTTCAATAGAGAAATAATAATAATAATAATAATTCGTTACATTTATATAGCGCTTTTCTGGACACTCAAAGCGCTTCACATAGAAGGGGGGGATCTCCTCAACCACCACCAATTATCATCATAGCATCAAATATAAAATGATGCTAAATATTAAGTGATTGTTTTAAATATTAAAGTAATACTTATCCCATGATTTACTCGCGCTCAATCAATCCTAGGTGTACATTGAAGTCCAAGCCCAGTCCATTGGTCCATCCTGACCAATGAATAACTACCCCTGGTCCCTTCCACTCAGGACAGACTGCTCTTTTGTAATATAACTTGTCTCCTGTCACATACATGTCATCCGTGGGCCTGAGCTGCTTACTGTACATACTAGTGCCCTTCTTATCCGCTTAGAAGACTGAATGCTTTCCTAAAAGCATGTACTGTAAAGCAGAAATGTGTTCTCCTACTCTAGCACTCACACTGGTACCTTCTAGAACAGGTAGTTTATCAACTAATACAGACGGAAGGTTAGGATTCTGTTCAAACCGTAATTGATATGGACAGTGGCCATGAACATTCAACACACTGTTCTTAGCCATGAGGGCCCAGTCAAGGGCAGTGTGCCAGTCACATCCATTTCCTTGTTTGACCTTCTGGGTTATCTCAGTGAGCATTTGATTATGTCTCTCAAGTAGTCCGTTTCTCCAGAGACTGTATCCTGCTGTTGTTTTTGTCACAATGTTGAAGTTTTTACCCATGTCTGAGGGGTGGACACTGATAAAAGTGTGAAAATGAATGATTTCAGATGACTTCTTTGTTTTCGCAATGTTTCCAGTTCTGAAACGTGTGAAATGGTAGCTGATGAGATACCATAAACCTGGATCCAACTCGTGCAGATCCACCGCCACTATCTCGTTTTATTCCAAAACGGAGGGTAGCCCCTCAGCAGGCTTTGTCTTTTTTGTATTTAGAGTCAGGAGCTGCCTCTGGTTTGAACACAACAGTAATTTGTGTCTGTATGTCTCTTTTCTTTTTCTAGGCGTACTGTAGCATCCTGTACCTGAAGCCCAAAATGCAGATTATCATTCGTGGACAAAAAGTGAAAACCGAGCTGATCTCTAAAAGCCTGGCGCACATTGCCAAGGATAAATACAAACCCAATTTTCTAAATGTATCCATACAATCAAAAGGAGAAAGCTGTGATTCTCTGTTTCCCAAAGAAATCCTGATAACTATTGGGAAATTGGTTCCCCAAGATGCTACATTTTTAATAAGAGAAAGAAAATGTAGTTATTTTAAACATAAAAGCAACTTGACATAAACCTTTTAATGAATTTATCATACAAAATTTATATAAAAAAAAACTCATAACACCAGATCATCTCATTACTATAATCAGATCATTATAGTAATTTCTGATGAGAATACAGTACTAAATTGGCTATGAATACACACATACGGACCTATCCTTAAGTCTTTTCTTCTCAGAGAGAAAGCATCCCCATCATATTTGGATACAACACCAAGAGCAAAGAACATTATGGAGTCATGATGTACCATAAAAACCGGCTCATCAAATCCTATGAACGTGTTGGATGCCAAAACAGGGTAAATATTTTTCTAACCTAAACACCTTTTTTGAGTGATAAAATATTTTTTGTTGTGTATTACTACTTGGAGTATCCAAATGCATTTTCAATGGTTTTACAATAGGCAAATGGAAAAGGAGTGGGAGTCATTGCTGTGATTGAGTGCAACTTCCTCCAGCCAACACACAACAAGCAGGACTTTGACTACACAGAAGAGTACAGGCAAGTGAATATAGTCACTGTTGAATGTAGATACTGTTTCTCCTTTTTACTACACTCTGTGTATGTCAGAATACATTAAATATATGCCAATGTTACCTGCACAAGTATTTGCATTTCAAAATGTTTTGACTAATTATGAATATCTTATTTTGTGAGCTCATTTGCTATTCAGCGTTTGATTTTTGATGAGGCAGGCAGGGTTACAAACAATACAGGTAATTGCAAGAATTGTTTGAAACCTTGTTAAGCTTTGTTCTCATATTGGACTGTTTTATAACTAAATAAGCTCTTTTACATTTAAGTTTTTGCAAGCAAATTTAGTTATCAGGAAATAAATAATATAGCAGTCTAAGCTGTTTATTGTTTGTCCACGCAGGAGAACAATGGTCATTTTGGGTCAGAAACTGGAAGATTACTGGAAAGCAATCCGCCATAAGAGGGGATTGAACAGCACAGTCCTTATGGAGGATATTCCGTTAGTATACACTGACACACACTACAAAACTTTTAGTTTCTTTTGGCCACTTTATTCATAAACTGTTTACCTTGTTTATCATAAAGGAAACGTCCTGATCAGAACTGGGTTCAGTGTGATGATTGCCAGAAGTGGAGGAAACTTCCCGATGGCATCGACATGAATAAGCTGCCTGGAAATTGGTTCTGTCGATTGAATCCAGACCCCCAGTTCAGGTTTGTTCAGGGTTGTTGCACATCTTTAAAGTAATTTTTTTAAAGACCTAAAGAAATACTTTTTAGACTTAAAGAAATACTGTACATTAGGGGTGTGCATTATTTTATATATATATATATATGAAGAGCTCTTTTCCAAAACGCGTTAAACGACATTTTAAAAAAAAATGAGTTTGTCGTGTCATTCTGCTGCGGACAGAACCCTTTCACTGCTCTATCAACGTTTCATGCCGAATCGCTATATTTCCTTGTTTAAAATGTACTGCAAGATACAGTTTCTTTCCAAACCACGATAAGCGCCAGCCCTGTTTTTAGCCTAAACACGATAAATCCTCAAATTCAATGAGCGCTCTACACAATCCAGCACGGCGGCACTCTGAACAGAGGTTTATTATGTTCATTCATTCCTCAAAATGAGTCCTAGTTTTCTAGTCGACTAGTAGTAGATCATTTAAGCCATTTGTATTATCAGTAATCACATATATTGATTTAATTAAATGGGAGAGAAACCATATGAGCGTTTTTAATTGCATATTCCGCATCTCAACGTATGCATAAAGCTTGCCACAAAGAACCGGCAAAAGTAATGATTATGCATGAAACATTTGAATTGTTTATTAATAAACTAGTGTTTTCTGTCAGTGTCAGCAACAAAGATAAAGTTGATGATGCTTACTCGCCATCTTCGCAGTGAACGCGCAGAGAAACGCATACTTCGAATTAATTAGCCTACATATGCAGAGAGTTGCCAATTTATTTTAGTTTTTAATTGTTTTGTTTAAAAGTAGATATTTAAAGCTTTCTGTAGCTTAGTTCTCAGGCCTGTGTGAGGCAAGCATCGCGGTGTTTCGGTTCATATTATGAGACGCGCTCCGGTTCACCTGCGCGCCTCTGTGTCCTGATTATATTGTCTGATATTTACTGATATTTCTAATGTATTAATCCAGTCAATTTGTCGATGAAACATTTATTAAAATGAAGATACAATTTATATGAAACGAAATTTACAAGCTTTCTACAAAACAAAACTTAATAAGTGGTCAAAATCATGTCTGACGCACTCCAAATATTTTCCGATATTGGGCAGCTTTTGAATTTTGATCCTATCTTACTCATCTCATGTGGTTCCCTTTTCATAGCCTACTCAACAATAAAAATAAGTAATGTAATATTATTAAAAACAAATGTGAAATGTTTATTTTTTATTTTTATTTTTTTTTTAACTTATATTTAAGCGTCATGCTGCTCCGCTTTGCTCACATGTTATGTAGCCTGTGTTTGTGTGTGCATGTGCTGGAGGGGTGCCCATCCCTTTTTTGAATATCGTTATCATATATTGATCATTTTTAATAATTCGTTTTTTTTCATGCATATGTTGAAATTGGTATTAATAATTTGTTTTTTTCATGCATATGTTGAAATTGGTACTATTTGTTTGAGGTTTATTTCGATTTATAGCGTTTTGGGAAAAAATAAAATTAACTTTTAAATTATCATTAACAATATTGTTGTTTGATTTAATAATTATTGTTCAAAATGTTCAGACTGAACCAATAAAACATTTAAACAGGATAATTTGAATATTCACAAAATGTGTGGGTCTAGGTAAAAAATGTAGTTTTCCTGAAAACTATTGAAATGGATTTATAGCGTTTTGGAAAAGAGCTCTTCATATATATATGAAGAGTTCAGATGCAAAAGCCTCTAAGTGCCATTTGAAATTTTCTTCTAAAATGGTCATTTTTATCAAGCTTATATATTCAAGTTCAGTAATTTCACTTAAATGACAATTAATAGGAAATCCTCATTGCAATTTAAGTGAAATCACTGAACTTAAATATACAAGCTTGATAAAAATGATCATTCTAGAAGAAAATTCCAAATGGCACTTAGAGGCTTTTGCACCTGAACTCTTCATATATATATATATATATATCATATGGTATATCAGTATATCAGTAATGGTCTATTATGGGCGCTGGGGCGCCGCCCCTCCTACCAAGTAAAAAAAAAAGTTTTTTTTTTAATTTGACAAAAATATGACTTTCTTCTGTGCAGGTGTACGTGTTTTATACACTAGAAGGACGAGGAGGGGTGGGGATATTTTTGTAAGCCAGCTTAATCGTGTAGTTTTATCCTCGGGGTGCTGAGAAAGAGCGCCCTCACTATCTAACCAATGAAGCTCTGATATCCTATTAAAACGTCACTAAATTTGCTCAATTCAACCAATCAGTGAAGCGCAGTGTTAATTCTCCGATGGGCGCTTTGCCTGTGAGAATAACATGGCGTTTGGAGTTACTTGGTGTGGTCACGTAGCAGCGGCGGCATACGAGAAAGAGACCTTCAATCTCTTCTTCAAACTCCGTTTGAAAAAAACACTGGGGGGGAGATGGTCAGTGTTTCAAGGCCACAAAGGCCGGTCTGATAAAACAGATCGTAGCCTATATTTGCAGTAAGTATAGCTAAAACACGCCCGTCAAGGAACAGCTGTAGTGGCGTGGATCGAAGAGTGTGTGGTTCAGGAAAGAGCTTTGATGCAGTCGGACCCGAGTCCGAATCCGCCTTTTGCCGAACATATGAGATGTAAATGTATAAACTATCATGAAGGTATCTAGCGTTATATTTTGCCAGAAATAGGCATTCTGTTTTGCTGGGTATTTAGAGAAACGTGTGCACTTTGCTCACGCGATCTTCATAGTCATCTGGTGTTTTCTCCTAAATAAAAGCTCTAGGATTTATTTCTTGCAAGTGTAAAAATAAGGACTAAAGCATTTTAATTTTCCTATATTATAGTGTAATGTAGACTAAAATATACTTTTGAAATATTCATTTTCATTTAAATAGTACATGTATAGGCTATATGGATATTTACGTCATAGGAATAATTATATAAATTATTGTTACATTATTATAATAATTGTTTGGCATCCTAAAAAAACATTGATAATGTAATGTAGACTGAGACTCTCATAATTAAAAAGATGTTTGAGCCCTCTTTATTGTCCTGGTACAAATAAAAAAAAAAAGCTCTATCTTTGTTTAACGAACAGTTCATGGGTTGAAGCTCTTAATTTCAAAGATCACGAGACTGATGCATTTAATTTTCTACATAGCAGTTCAAATAACATTGTATTTTTAGACCATTGGTATTAAGTGGCAAGGAGCAAAGGCCTAAAATGCACCAGAATGCAGGAAATCACATCTACGAAATTCAAAATTTGATGGGGGAGAACCCATCCCCAGACTTGATGTCAGCTCGCACATTGTTAAAATGATCTTAATATTATCAATCACAGGCGATAGCCTACATATCACACACCCCTATGTACAAAGAATACACTTACAATTGAACTGACATTTACTCATCTTCTCTTCCTTTCTCGTCTAGGAGACTGTACGTGATAATTTTGTTGTATATGCCTTGAATTGTCACGTAAACAAGCAAATCCACAAATAAAGTATAAGAAAAAGAATGTGTACTCTAATTAGATCGTTTTATTTTGGTAAAGGATTTAGATATGTCTAAGTCAAAGTGTCATTTAAAAAAAGATCTCTCATAAGTAAAAAATTAAGACTTCTTTTACTTTAAAGTTTACTTTTTAATCTTATTAATGGGAACCTTGTTTGTTTAATCTGACTTTATATTATTTCGCTTTTAATGTTTAATAAAACCTCCAGCAGTCCTCGAACAAAAAAAGTTTCATATTACAATTTGATGCCTTTCCATTTGCAGTATCCGTTATTATTATAGAAAAAGTATTACCTTTTAAGGGGTCATTAGAACTAAAAACTACCCTGTTAGTCCAAAAAGAGCTTTATTGAAACCATGCAGTTTCCAGAATGACTCGTTTCAGATTTTGTCACATTATTACTTTTTAAAAATATGTACTACCTCTACATCATCATGTTTCGGCACAGTTAGCAAATATTTCAACTATGTCTATGCAAAACCTAAATTTGACGCAGAAGTGTAAACTTGACTTGCAAAGAAATACTCAATATTTCAAAAACCGAGAAGACATTGTATTGTGATTCCCACATTTATTACACAACAAAAGGATGAGGAATATGTAATAGATTATTATTAATAGATTGGTGGCATGACTGCAAAAATTGTATTTTACAGTGATGTAAATTACAGTTTTTTTATCAATTAAAAGCTACAGTGGTGAAGAGAAGCAGTAATATCTTTAAAAAAGAATTATAGTCATTCTACACATTTGAATGGTAGTAACTTTTAATCTACGTAAGCACTCTTGGAAGAGATATCATTGAAATGGGTTTCCTGAGAGATCACCTATCACTGTGACATCCCAAGGCTCTGTAAAAGAAAAACAACAATCTGACAGCAGCCATAATAGGTCATAATACAATTATCAAAACTGTGTATTAAATTCAGAAATGTTTGGGTTTCCTTATGCCACCTACTCACTTGAGAGCTCTGATGGGGCATTTGAAGGATAGGAATGTGCACGTTTTCTGATCATGTACCATGAAGAGAAGGAGCGGATGAAATCTGAACTGATTTTCGCATGAAATTACTTTTGGAAATTGCTATTTTGCATCACCGGAGAACAAAGCCAGAAGGATTCTGGCGACTGTGTGAAATTAATAAAATGCATTCGACAACCTAAGTTACATATCTAATATATTATGTTTAATTTTATTTTTTTTTATTTTCCAGAATTATACTTCAACAAATGTAAATGCTTCTGAGTTTGTGTGCAAATCTCTAAACGTGTCTTAACTCAGTTGTTCTTTCTATATTCAGGCGATGTGATGAACCAGAAGAAGCTGAAGATTCTGCGGATGAAGGTTCAGACTGCCTGAAAATATACAAACAGCAGTGAGTGATTTGCAGTTGGATTTATTACAACTATTCATTTATTTTGTTATCTAAATATGAATAAATAGACCCATTGATTTATGCAAGATACAATTAAGCCAGTGATTTTAAAGAAATTGATCTTAAATACCATAATCTGACACTAATTTTCTGCTATGTTGATACAGTGAGAGAAACCTCAAAAAACAGCAGGAACAGAAAAAAAATCAGGTAATGTCAAACAATGGATGCTGAGTTTGTGTTTTGTACTCTTTTTTTGTAATTTAATTGACCATTTCTTTGGATTAGGAGGAAGAAGCCAGGTTGAGAAATGATGTGCTGAAAAGGAAACGTGATGACTTTGTGCATCAACTTCGGCAAAATGTAATTTTTTTTACCGGTACTCAAGCTTAGTTAAGCAATTATCGATTATAAGAACATATTTAAATCTCGCTCTCTCTTTTTGTTTCCATAGGCCCCTTTCTCACCTAGATCACCTACGGTGTCGTTGACAGCACAGAGCCCAATAAATTCAACACCCCTCTCACAATCTGGTGAGGCCAAGTTTTGTGCATATTTGTTTTTGCTACAAAATTTGAATTATTTATATTAATAATATTATTTATATAGGCCCGAACAACATGCCAGTGATTTCAAATGTCATGTCCCTCTCCACTCCTAAAAGGTATATCATTCAATTTCTTTCTTTCTCTTTCTTTTTAAATTGTTGTATTTGTGATAATCTTCTATTAATTCTCTTTTTTTCCACACAAAATGATTTCATACTTGTCTTATAAAGGATGAGAAGTAGTCTAGGACTGACCCAGAGTCAAGCTCCAAAAAGAACAAGAATGTTTCACGAAAACTGTAGCAACCCACCAGACAGTCCATCAACATCCGCAGCTGATTTCATATCCTCACCTTTGGGGATCACAGACAATAATGACAAAAAAATTGATGATGACGATGCAATAAGCAGTGGTGGTGATGATGACATTGCAATTGATGAGACCAAAAGCACACCAAGACCAGCATCTTTTACCTTTGACCTCTCTAAGGTTAAGAAAGAAGAAAGTACCAGCAAGGATGAGGTGGGGTTATATATGGGGTGCAGTGATCAAACAACAATGAATACTTCAACTACAAATTACCAAACCACCACAACAACCCAAACTGAACGTTTAATTGTAAAGGAAGAGGAAGACCAGCAGATCAACAGGGAGGAGATTGAGACTGATAATAAAGGAAGGGAACAGCGCGCTACCGATGTTGAATGCAAGATCAGTAACGCTGCAGAAATAAGCCAAGCCCCTGTGGAGGTTGAGAGATGTCATAGTGCAGACGGTTCCAGACCAAAGTTTGCAAAACTAGAGGACACAATTAAGGAGGATAGAATCAGTTTTGAACATCCCAAGTCAGATGTAGAAAACCATGAAGGTACGACATCAACAACACATTTCTCTAACATAGAAATAGACCTTATGCCAACCCATGAAGCACAGAAGCAACAGGATAACCTGCTAAAGCTCCTGGAAGACACAGCCCAGGAAAGAGATGAATTAAAAGAGCAGGTTCAGGAGAAAGATATCGAACTTCTGAAACTCACTGTGAACAAGGACTACAGCCATCAGAGCATCCAGACTGATCCATCAGAGGAACAGCACTATAAGACTCTCTACTTACAGGCCACCCAGAGCATTAAAGAGCTTACAGAAGAGAGGGATGAGATAAAAAAGAGAGAGGAGGCGTTGTTGCAAATCAGAGCTGAGAAAGAGGCACAGGATGAGGTGCGTCGTGGCCAGTTGAAAGCTGAGGAGGAGGGACACTCGTCAACAACAAATGATGTTGATGATGAAATGGGTCTTCAAGACTTGGTTCTTAGGGAGCTGGACAATCGCAACTCAGAATGCAGTGAACTGAGAAGCAAGGTGAGCATCTGATATGTTTTACTCTCTAAGTGCTCGTAAGTATTAAGGAAAAGACCAGCATAAACGTCCAGACTGCTTAGTAATGCTTTAATGTTGTTAAACGGTTAGTTCACCCAGAAATGGAAACTCTTGTCATATTTACTCACCCTCACGTTGTTCCAAACCTGTATGACTCTCGTTCATCTTGAATGATTTGAAAGATTTCTGTTTCTCAACCATTCTTGCGTAACACGCAAGTAAAACCTTACTGGTTCTCACTCATTAAAGGAGTAGTTCACTTTTCAAAAAACTTTTGCTGATAATTTACTCACCCCCATGTCATCCAAGATATCCATGTCATTCTTTCTTCAGTCGAAAAGAAATTAAGGTTTTTGATGAAAACATTCCAGCATTTTTCTCCATATCATGCACTTTACTGAGAACCAAACAGACAGTTTCAGTGCAATCTGAACCAGACGATGAATAAGGGTCTTATCTAGCGAAACGATCGCTCATTTAATAAATATATAACAAAGTTCTCACAGTACAGAGCTAGGCGAGCATTTGAGCTTATAAAACTTAAACTTTGTTATTTATTTATTTATTTATTAAATCAGCGATCGTTTCGCTTGATAAGATCCTTATTTATCGTCTGGAATCGTTTAAAGCCCTTT
The DNA here is from genome assembly GCF_988280905.1 of Pimephales promelas. Classification (NCBI taxonomy): domain Eukaryota; kingdom Metazoa; phylum Chordata; class Actinopteri; order Cypriniformes; family Leuciscidae; genus Pimephales; species Pimephales promelas. The sequence goes on from NC_142775.1 coordinate 20,488,605, forward strand.
GAACAGTTTGCAGTTTGCACTGAAAGTGTCTTTTGGACCTTGAACCGTTTGGTTACCAGTAAAGTGCATTATATGGAGAAAAATCCTGGAATGTTTTCATCAAAAACCTTAATTTTTTTTCGACTGAAGAAAGAAAGGCATGGACATCTTGGATGACATAGGGGTGAGTAAATTATCAGCAAAAGTTTTTTTTTTAAAGTGAACTAATCTTTTAAGAAAGCGCTTATGAGCTTCTCTTTACCATATTTGATTTGCTGTGTGTTTATGCCTTGATCAGGGTTTAAATGTGGATAAAAAAATCCGAAAATAAATCATGGTCATATCATTTCATAAATGTTCATCACATAAAACAAGAAGACAAAGTTTTGCTTGCATTGACTTTCAATGGAAGGACAGATATATCTGGTTTTAAAATGTAAAAAATAAAGACGAATGAAAGGTGAGAAAGACATGAGGGTGAGTACATGATGACAGAATTTTAATTTTTATGTGAACTAACCTTGTAACTGGAAAATCTTGCCTCTGAAGGTAATTTATACTGGTGAAGCTGACTGACCATAGAAGCCTTGTTGGTTAAATAAGCTAAGAGCTACGAGGCATGATGTGGACATACCAGCATTCTAGTCTACAAGAGCTGGGGTCTCATTTATAAAGTGTGCGTACGCACAAAACGGGTCTGGAAACGTACGTACGCCAGTTTCCACGCAAAGGTTGTGATCTATAAAAAACAAACTTGACGGGAAAATGTGCGCATTGAGCCATGCGTATGCACACTCTTGGACAAAGGGAATTGGCGACACTGATGGTGAGCTGGAGTTATATGTATTTTTGGTCACATTTTGGAAAAATATAGCCTGTATGCTACAGAAAGATAATAGCCTAAAAATATAATTTCACTCACCAAGCCTATCACTTGAAGCCAATATCCATCCCTTCTTAAATGTCCGCGCCAGCAAGCGTGTTGGGCCGTTTAGTGAAACTGACGCACATATATCCTATAATCATATAAAACCTTAAATCTTCATGTGTCCTCATAAATACAGTGCATGTTCTCAGTAACAGTTTAAATAAATGAAATAATGATTTAAACTATGTTGTACTTCTGATATAAACATTAAGATTGAATATGCCATTCTCATTAATGGAGTCAAACACTTAAACTACATGAAATCATTACTGAGAAGTTACAAAACTATATATATTAAATAAATCGAAATATATTTGTTGTGGATGCCATGCTTTTGAACACTATTCTTCTGGCATGCTGTTGTAATGCTATAACTAGGGATAATTGTTAATCATGATAATAGCAGATTGTCTGAGTAAATAGTTCCATGCAAATAATGCACAACCATGTCTCTATCTGTTTCCATTAAAAACATAAATTAATTAAAAATACTTTTTGGCCAGTGGAAAAGATTGAGAAAATCTTTCTCTGAAATGTATTTTACACTATTTGATTCATTAATTCAAAAACAAGGCAAGGCTATATTATAGGCCATTAAAAATAATAATTTAATGTGACACGGCACATCTGTATTTCATATTTTCTGAACGTTTTGTACCTTAATATGGTATCATGTGGATGAATAATCAGATGCAAATGATATGCAGATGAGGATATGCATCTTTAAACTAGGCGTTGCAATCTTTGGCAGACTGGGATGTATAAAGTGAGTTCTGCGCAGGTTCTGGCATACGAATGCTTTTATAAATCTGAATATTATTTTGTCGTACGCCATTTTTGGCTTTCGGGCGCACGCACCTACACTTTCAGTAAGGATCCTATGCACAGTTTTATAAATGAGACCCCTGGTCTTTTCCATTATTTGATTGGTCAGGCTTAAACTGTTTTTTTCTTCCTCTCCCCCCCTTTTTTTTCCACTCCTCAATACCTACAAACTCAATTTTATATGTGTAGTTGGACAGCTTGGAGCAGGAGAAAACTCAGTTAAAGAAGGAAGTAGAAGAGCTGAGGAAATGTAGAGAGGAGTTGAGTAATGTAAAAGTAGAGCTAGAGACTCTGAAGAACAGTACCACCAGTTCAAGTCAAACATGCAGCACAAGCACAGCTGCAAACCTTTTGAATGCAATCATAAAGGACGAAGAGAGCAATGAAAGACCTGTGGAGGGAATGAATGCGGTGACACTGGCCAAGTAAGAGCCTTGTTGACTTATTTTAAAGATGTTCAGTATTAAGGTGGCATTTCTGTACATACTCATCAGGAGTCGCCTTTTAATACACATATGTAAATCTTCTCTCTCTGTTCTGTCCTTAGGTTGAGGGAGCTACGGTGCAGTGTCGCCCGTTTACTGGTCACTTTTGTTCCTGCACTAGACCCAGACCAAGTGAACTATGACTGTGAGGTCATAGATGAGATTTTAAATCAGATCGTACAGCAGATTGACCCCTCTTGAGACCACTTTTATGTTAAAGTCAGTTGCCAAAATGTTCAGCCTAGGTTAATGTTTGTGTATTGGGGCAAATTGTTCAATTTCTATTGCACTCTGAAAATATTAAATTTAATATAAAAATGTTAACTTAAGTTCTTCCTGATTACTACTTGCAGTTCTTTGTGCAAGTTTTACATTCTTTTTTTATTTTTTACAATATAAAAATATTTTTATTTTGTGCAAGTTTTACAATATTTTTATTAAAATAGAGTTAATTGTTCAGAATAATGTTTGACCTTTTTGCCACAAAGACTTTACGTTAGTTCACCCAAAAATGAAAATGATATCATTAATGACTCACCCTCATGTCGTCCCAAGCCCGTAAGACCTCCGTTCATATTCGGACCACAGTTTAAGATATTTTAGATTTAGTCTGATAGTTTTTTGTTCCTCCATTGAAAATGTATCTATACATGGTATACTGTCCTTGTCCAGAAAGGAAATAAAGACATCATCAAAGTTGTCCATGTGACATCAGTGGGTTAGTTAGAATGTTTTGAAGCATCGAAAATATATTTTGGTCCCGAAATAACAAAAATTACAACTTTATTCAGCACTGTATTCTCTTCCGGTTCTGTTGTCAATCCACGTTCATGAGTCCGCAGTGACGCTGCTGACGTGTATCTGGTGCGTCCGTGTATTTGGGTTCAAATAAAAATGTCTTTCTCTGTGTCTCAATCTTTACACGTTTGCAAAAATTGTGTGTCTCCCTCATAAGTCGTAGTTTATGTTATTTTTGGACCAAAATGTATTTTTGATGCATCAAAACATTCTAACTGACCCACTGATGTCACATGGACTACTTATTGATGTCTTTATTTCCTTTCTGGACAAGGACAGTACACCATGTATATATTTTCAATGGAGGGACAGAAAACTCTCTGACTAAATCTAAAATATCTTAAACTGTGTTACGAAGATGAACAGAGGTCTTACGGGCTTGGGACAACATGGGGTTAAGTCATTAATGACATCATTTTCATTTTTGGGTGAACTAACCCTTTAAGATTTTAAATGTTATGGCATTTCAAGTTATTTATTCTGTAATTGTTTCTGATATGCAATTGTGTGTATTTTTGATACACAATATTCCTGATACACAATACACAATTGTGAGTGGATAACAGCTGTAGTAATTTCTACTTATATTGTGTACAAGCAATTCTGTGTTTAAAATTGTACATAGTGCTGTTTTTGAAAAAAATGGTTAATATAAAATATTTTTTATTTGTTTAATTAAAAAAAACTGTTATGTCTGACTTTCTTGTCTATCTGAGATATTATTTGTCATAATTAAGTTAATTTTTTACTAAAATATATTTTTTTGGTAAAGATGCCACATGTTGTTTACAAAAATTACAACCGAAGGATTTTCGTTTTTATTGTTGCAGTGCAAACAGTATTTTACAAGCCATTTTTATACAATATAGTTTTAGTACACTATTTAAAAACTTATGAAACTCGTACACTTTACATCAAGTGGAAAATGTCACAGCCCGACGTCGGATTTTTTGTGGGGAAAAGGCAACCCTTGAAACCGGAAGTTGTCATTCTTACAACGCTGCGCGGGAAAGGCGTCTCTGTGTTTGGGTGAAAGCGGGACTGACGCGAAGCAACCGTGTTGAACAATTGTTACGACTATTGTAACTTTAATAGTCAAGGTAACTCTATGAATGTTTACTATATATAATATGCCTTGTGACACTTATATTTTTGTATTAATTGACAATACGTGCTGTTACCGTTAATATTATTCAAGAACTTGTGTTTGTTGAGTTCAGATACGCTGCGGCTGAAGTTAGTTAACAGTTAGCTAATAGAAAGTTACTTTGTTAACGTTACACACAAATATTACTGTTTCACGGTTTGCTATTACTTTTATTAATGGTTCTCACATTTTCATGATTTATGGACATTTAGTCTTCAAGTAAATGTCTAGTGTTGTTTAACTGTTATCTTACTTTATATAAATGTAGCATTGCATTCAACTCCAATGGTTCTAACTCAAGTTAGGAATAGGACAGTGTATTCCTGTTGTGACGTTGTTAAATAAATTCATATTTTGCTTTTCACTATGCGTGTTATCTGTCGTGCTATCATCTTTTACATTCTGTTCATTCCCTCATATTCCTCCTGTCTTTGTCATCATCAAAATATCATTGTCTTTTTGTTATCCACGTCCATCAGGAGTCAGAATGAAGGTGGTAACCTGTGAGATTGCCTGGCATAATAAGGAGCCAGTGTATAGTCTGGATTTCCAGCAGAGCGGTGAGGGAAAGACACAGCGACTGGCTACAGCTGGGGTGGACACCACAGTTAGGGTGAGAGAGAGGCTCTACCTTGAGTTAATGCATCACAATCTTAACTTAACATTGGTGGTGACATATTACAGACTGTAAGATGAGAGCTGCTTTCTTTTAGATGTGGCGTGTGCATAAAGGACCTGATGGGAAAGCGGTCGTTGAGTTTTTGTCTAACTTGGCACGACACACTAAAGCAGTTAACGTAGTGCGTTTCTCACCCACCGCTGAGGTCTTGGCATCTGGAGGGGATGGTAAGTTTAATGTCAGATCAACACTTGACTAAGTTCTGAAATCACCCATAAATGTCTTAATAAAAATATCTGGTTTCTCAAGATGCTGCTATCTTGCTTTGGAAACTGAATGACAATAAGGAGCCTGAACAAACCCAGACCTTTCAGGAAGATGAAGATGCCCAGCTCAATAAAGAGAGCTGGAGTGTGGTAAAGACTCTGAGGTCTGATTTTAATCTCTCCCAATTAAAAGGTCCTTCCTCGGCTCAACTGTCTTTGACTTTAAATTTGGCATGAAATGAAAATTTCATCTCATATATTTTCTAAATGCATGTTATTGATCTTCTTGGGAGCAATTTATCTGTCCATATGTCCTATTGTTTATGTCTTACTTTTTTTCTTGAGTTCATAATTTCTAATCAAAATCTCTTAACTTGATTTTATGGTGAAACAACAGTCTTCTCTCCAGCGACGTATGCTTTCCTTTAGTCCGCTTAAACGCTGCCCCTTTCTTACAAATGACTGCAAGCTCATTCTTAGCTGTTCTGCCTCGATCAATCAATAACCAATGGATAGAACAAATTTTCCGTCCAACATTTTTCGGTTCATCATCCAACGGTTCCTTTATTTATTTATCAGGGACAATGCACAAAATACATTAGTCTTACGAAGAGATGTTTTGTGCCAAAGTTAGCCGAAGCTAATTTTTATCCGCAGTCCCCGGGCAGGTGCACACAATTTATACAACATTACATTACAAAACAACTATCAATAGTAATAAAGGCTACACATACTATTAGTCTATGAAGGTCATATAAAAACAATCAGATGTACAAGATGAGAAAACATATTCAAAAGACCATCTCTACCCATTATAAATATACATTAAGTGTACTGATGCTGACACAGCTGCTTCTCAAGAATGTATTTCTTTAAGTTTTGAGAAAAATGGTTCATCTACAGCTACTTTCATTTTATTGCAATTTTAAAGTTATAATTACTTTTGAAGAAGTTTGTCAAAGCTCATATTGTTGTTTGTGCTTGTTAGGGGACATATTGAGGATGTATATGATATCTCATGGACCAGTGATGGGAATTTGATGGTTTCAGGCTCTGTGGACAACACTGCCATCATGTGGGACATCAACAAGGGTATGAAACTTGAAGTGACAGTATTGTAAAATGTTGATAGTTGTTTAGAAAGCAGAGCTTTATGAAGTTGTTTCATAAAGTTTGCTTCCTAATCTTGCTGTCTAATAAACCTGACATTGTATATTACATATATTGTTGGCTCTGTGATGAATTGCTTTCGTTCCTCTATTGTAAGTTGCTTTGGATAAAGGTGTCTGCTAAATACATAAAATGGTAAATGTATTGAATTTAATGCCTGTTTTGTTTGCAGGTCAGAAGATGTGCATTTTTAATGATCACAAAAGTTATGTGCAAGGAGTAGCATGGGACCCACTTGGGCAGTACATCAGCACATTAAGCTGTGACAGGTTGGTCTGCTGGTTTTAAGGGCTTTTAAATGAATTTCAAGCCATTATAGATTATTATAGACAAGAGTCTTGTGATGAGCATTTTGCAATGAAACCTTTCATGGTTTTACGAACTGACAGCATGTAAAATTTCTGTGCCTTAGGGTAATGCGTGTGTACAGTGCTCACAACAGGAGAAAAGCTTACAGCGTGAGCAAGATGGCATCAGCCGCTTCTACAGATGGAGAGGTGAGTTTCACTAGGATCTTCAGCCAGTCTTTATTTTTATTAAAGGCTGTGTTGCAGGTTATGTACCCATTAATCGACAGTGGTGGTCACTGTCGATAAATCGGTACATAAATCAGTCTACGGGCTAAGATGAGGAAACTCCTCCCTGCGACAGCCGCGAGTAAGTTAGGGTGTGTGCGGCTTAACCATCATTCCACTCTTTAACATGGTAAGCGGCAGTAAAGTGAGGCTACAGTACAAGCAAGCGCCAGCGTCTTTCATATCCGGGGTGTGGGGACATTCCGGTTTTACCGTTGATTATAATACCGCGGAAGAAGAAAAAAAAAAACGGTAAACAAAAAAAATGACTGTGTGCAAGCATTGTTACACGTGTAGCCTACTTAACAGGAAACCTCAAAATACAGGAATAGATAGCTGACCTAAGTGAAATTGCACTTTCCATTCTGAATGAAGGACACCTACTGGATTACTGTAAAGGTTAGTTAAGATTGTTTATTTATGTTTACTGAAGTTGAAGTATGTTTTTATTTGAAATGGTCAATTTATGTTCACGTTTTCATCTTTTTCGCACACTTAAATTTATATTAACATGTTTGCTGCATTTATAAAATGTGTGCGCCTCTTACTCACGCTGATTGCTATTTGATTGTGTCAAAAACGTCATTGTTCAGTAAAAATTTTTCGGCCTTCACTTATTTGGCCAAACACCGAGAGTGCTTTTATTTTTGTTGTTGCTTTTTTTTTTCGAACGAACATTCGGTGCATCCCTAATTGGCTCAAACAGTGCTGACCAGGAGAGACACTGTGCCATGAACAAACAAGTTATAGAAGGCTTTTCAGTCCACAAATCATCAATGTTCAGCATGGATTTAATGTAGTAATGCTAGCTGTAACCATGTTTTTTTTTTTCTTTTTTTTTTCCAATTGTCTTTTTATTGATTATTAACATAAGAGAGAGAAGAGAAAAAAAATAACTAAAATAAAAAACAATAATAATAATAAAATGCAGCAAATTAAATCAAATCAGTTCATGGTCACATTTCATCCTTTGTAAATGTTATGTAAACATGCCAAACCCTGTCATGACATGGTAGTGCCAGAGGTCCAGAAGTGTTCCCATATCCTTCGGAAGGCATCCCCTTTGTTTTTTAGGGCGTATGTGTGTTGTTCCAGTCTTAAGTCAAATGTTTTTGTATTATTCATTTCAGGGTTTTCGCAACCTTTTGATAGTGAAATTCACACAAGCTCAACACAATGTTATTTGTAATATGATAAATATTATTTGTTACATTTTCAAAGATTATCTTAATATTATTATAATTCACGCTTTTTCTTTTGAATTAATATATAGAATGAAATCGCTATTATAAAATATCAAATACTTTTGTCAAAGTTTGGCAATTTGTTTTGAAGTAGGAATGAAGGTATGAAAAAGGATTTTTTTTTTGTTTGTTTGTTTTGTTTTTAGTAAATAGTTTCTTAAATGTGTTTTTAAATCGTAATGACTTTTGTGCAGGTGAAGAACTACAAAATGTTCCATGATGACAGCATGAGATCATTCTTCAGACGTCTCACCTTCACACCAGATGGGTCATTCCTCCTTGCACCAGGTACACTTTCTTTAAAACACTATCATCTAAAAATACATACTGTATAATGTGTCAAAATGCATATGCCCAGTGTTGTCCATTTACATGTACTTTCCTAGTGTGGTTATGGAATAATTGTATTTATTTTTAGCTGGGTGTGTCGAGGCTGGAGAGAATGTCACAAACACCACATATGTGTTCTCCAGAAGAAGCTTTAAGAGGTTTGTGTCCTAAATGTCTATGGTCAATTGTAAACCTATGCGTTAATCACATGTACAGTACAATCACATATACACATATAGAGTCATTTTTAATTATTTTTAATATTTTTATTTTAAAGTATGCATTAAATGTATCAAAACAACATGCTTTATGTGAATAAATTGCATTTTAAAATGCATTAAAATAGAAAAGTTATTTTAAATTGTAACAGTGTTTCACCATATTATTGTTGTTGTTTTCTTAAATGCAGCCTTGAGCATAAAAGATTTCTTTAAAAAATGTTTTAAAAACCTTATCAACTTCAAATGTTTGAAAAGAAGTGTAAACTCTAAATCTTAAAAAAAAAACTGCATGAAAGATTTGTGGTTCCAGTTATTTAAAGAATAATCCATTTTTAATAACCAGCCCAAATGCTGACACAGTCAACTTTAAATGTTTGTTTGTTTATCAGGCCCATTGCTCATCTGCCCTGTCCATCTAAAGCAACCCTGGCTGTGCGCTGCAGCCCAGTGTATTTTGAGCTGAAGACAAAGAGAAATGAAGGTACAAACAACAGCCCTACCTTGCATATACCAAATTGACTTCTTTTTCATGGCTTAAATTGTCAAATACACACAAACTATTTCAAAATGCCTGTCTTTTGGTGAGTAGATTCAGGTAGATACAATCAGTGTTGGAATGTAAATAGTTGAAAGAAAACCCATGTTGTGTAACAGTATATTGGATCTGTGTATGAGCAGTCTAATAAACCTGCTGCTGTCTGTTAGTCGAACAAAAGACTGAATTACTTTTGTAACTAGCCATTGCAACAATGATCCAAGTTATCAAAAAAATGAGTTAATAACAAATTATCTGTATGACCGTTTTCCCCCTTGGTATCTCAAATGGTATACAATATATATTTCGATACAATATTGAAATATTTTTCAAGGTATGATATTGAAGTTGGAAATTTCAGAATCGTGACAAGACTACTCTCTTTGTCCTACAGATGGTTCTCTGAAGCCGGTGTCAAACACGTTTAATCTGCCATATCGGCTGGTGTTTGCGGTTGCATCAGAAGACTCTATCTTCTTTTACGACACACAACAGACGATGCCGTTCGGATACGTTTCCAACATTCACTACCACACACTGAGTGATCTGAGCTGGTAAGACACATAAACGTAAATAGATGTTGTGTTAATGCGTTGGGCCTGTGTTTTTTCAATGACTTGAGTTGTGCTTATTCTACGCTATGACAGAGGGGGAAGATTCTTCTGTCCACAAAATGCATTCCAATCTAGTTGACATTTTTTGTGTCTGGTAACTAGAGGCCAACCGATATGGATTTTTGGGGGCCGATACCGATAAAAAAGCCAGATACCGTTATATCGGCCTATATTATTTGTGTATATTATAATACAGTAGCAATATTATAGTTTAAATATTATTATGTATGTATACTATAGTACAGTACCAGTGAAAGGTTTGGACACACTTTCCTATTGGTGTGTACAAACTTTTGATGGGTACTGTGTATAGAATACACGGTATAAACAACAGAATAAATATATAAATGTTTTGCAGTGATCCCTTAAATGTAGTGCTCAAACACACTCACAAAGATATGTAATGGAGACAGGGTGAATGATAGAATGTGAATGATACATTTGAGCTGTAACCAAACTAGTTTGCATTGCATGTTGTATTACAAATACTGTTGCATAATCTTCACTAACGACTTTGTCTTTTAATTTAGTCACGATATATAAAACATAACTTGTATCAATAAATATATCAAAAGTGTCACTGACAACCTTATCTTCTATTTTAGTCTTAATTCCTCTAATTGCTATATGTGGAGAAAGAACTCTCTTTACTAAGTACTAAAGTAAAATTAATAATATAATGAAAACGTTGTTAATTACATATGTACAGTACTTTAATACTATTTTTAAATTGGTAAGCAAAATGTATTAAACGTGATTCATAGTGTTCTAATTATTTAAATTATTGCTTGTGTAACGTGCGGTCATTATTGCTCACGTCGCAACAGCTGTTGACCCTAGACGTGAAAAAGCGCTCGCGCAGCGCCTTTTAATCGATGTTTCAACCAATTGCGTGGATTTAATAAGTAAATATAGCAGACAATATAATCAGGACTTATGTATATATATATTATGTTTATATTATTTATATAATAGGAACTTAACTATTGTTATATTTTGATTAATTTGTTTTAAATAGTTAAAACATTTTTTTGTTGTTTTTATTTATTTATATTTCCAATCTTGGCCTTTTGCCGCTTTATAAATAAGTTGAAGAGTGGGAGATTTGCAATGATTGATAAATGCCACCAAAACCTATTTCTCATTAGTCACAGATGCATACCTTACTGGAGAGAGTAGCCTGAAACACTCCTGTCCATTTATAAATGGTCTTTGTCTATAATGAAATCTAATTGACCAACAAATGCTATGTTCAATTTATAGAAATGCAGACATCAAGTGTCTTGAATCATTTTGATAATAGCAGTCATTCACTAACATTTGTTGTTATGCACATTGTTCCACAGGTCTCGTGATGGCTCCTTCTTGGCAGTGTCTTCCACTGACGGCTACTGTTCATTCGTGTCATTTGAAGAGGGGGAGCTGGGCACCCCATTGAAGGAGCGACCTCCACTGGAGATGGTGACCCCATCCTCTACCAATGAGAAGAAGGGAAAGAGACACTCAGCCAATGGCAGGACTTCTTCCCCAGTGCCTCGCCAGGGCAACATACCTGTCGTACAGGAAAAGGAGAAAGAGGGATCAACTGGCCCTGCATCCTCAATGACCCCCAGCGTATCTGGGTCAGAAGAGAAACGCACACCGCAAGGGAAAACCAAACCTCAGCCCAGGAGGATCACACTCAACACCCTGGAGGGCTGGGGCAAACCCAGCACCCCCAAATCCCCAGCAGCTGCTGCCAGTACAGCTCCCAGCACACCCAAATCTGCTCCCTCTACCCCTGGATCCAGCAAAGGACCTCTTACACCTCATACAGCCCCCAGCACTCCTCTTGGACCCCTCAACTCCAAAAGTACCACAACTCCTAAAGGACCCACTCCTAGGTAGGGTGGCACATCTGTGGTGTGATATGATGTAACATTGTGTTTTAACCATACCACCATTTCAAATTAGAGTGTGGTAGTGTTTTGTTTTTTTATTGTCATGGCAACCCATAAATATATCCCTTTAGATTATAGATTTAATTTTACAGATGAATCCATGATTTTAGCAGTAAAGATAATGTTCACAATAGATCAAATATGTACTTCTCTTGCAGACGAATTTCACTGACTCCAGTTGTACCCAGATCTCCCAATCCCTTTATCTCCCCATCTTCCACTGAGAAAGCCAAGCATGGTTAGTAGAGACATTTATTGCATGCTTTTAATATTTGTTTGTTTGTTTTAAGCTTTCTTTTATAATGTTTTTTTTTTCTTCCTAATATTTGCTTAAATTTTCTTAAATTGTGTTTAAATGGTCTGTAATACTTTTATTACAGAGAGACCATCTCCTCCCAGTGACCCAGCATGCAATCCTCCTGAGTCCAAGAGGTCCAAGACTGATGTTCTCAATGGTTCTGCCCAGAGCAGTGAACACAAAGTGGGCACAGAACCCAGCACCACACCCCAGGAACCATAGGCACTGAACATGGTTCTTTGTGCATCTTTATTAGCACTCACATCCTCAGAAATGAAATGTACTCATAAATTAGTAACTTAAAACTCCTGATCTCTCATAGACATGGAGTGTCAGATATGGACTTTCTGAAGCTCATTTTCACTTCTTTTTCAATGCTTTTCTATTTTCTATGAATAAGTGTGTATGTTCTTTAAGAGGGAAATGCATTGAATTATTCTTAAAAACAACCGTCTCCCTCTTGGCTTAAATTCCTTTTAAATTTAGGACAGGAATGTTTTACTGTTGGACCATTGGTTTAAATTTTCTTCATAAAGAGTTCTTAAGAATGTGGAAGTGAATTGTCTTTGAAGTACAAAATGTTAAGATATAATCGATTGTCATGTTTTGCAAGATTTTTTTGAGCATTTTGTGGGTCTTTAAAAAAAAAAGTACTAAATGATTTTCCTGGATTGGATAGTTTGTGACTGCTTTTTGCTGCATTCAACATTTGAAATGGAGTTTTATAGAATATGAAAATGCCATCAAAAGTCTATATTATATTAAATGATGCTATTATACAAGTTATATTTTATTATCTTTAACAGTAGCAAACTGTGTGTTAAGGGAAGTATATGAACAGAAGTTCTGTATCACATATGCAAACACAATGTATATCCTAATAAGTAAACAGATTAAGTTTGTAGTTTTTGATTTTATACTACACACATGCATTTGTTAAATTGAGTAAGCGAAATCATACCAAGTGAACTGATCTTTGCGGGGAAATTACAGTAAATTGTTTTACACTGCCTATACTTTTGTCTTTCCCCATTTAAAACCAATTTTAGTATTCTGTTTCATATAAAAACCAAATGTTTAAATCAAAAGCATTTTAAGTTAGGGTTAGGGTAATATTAACTCATTTTATATTAAACCACTGACAGAGGAAGTAACTGATATTGATTATGTCAAGGGTTGGGATATAGGCAAATCAACTGTCAATTCTTGAATTACGTAAATATCATCTGATTGATTCAACAAGTCAAACGAAAGATTGTTTGAGATGAGCAAAATCTGCGCAGAACGGATTAGTGAGAGATGCATGCCGGTTAGAAATGTGTCCGAGTGCGGTCCGCTTTGCTCTGATGACATGCCGACGAATGTCAAAAAAGAAAAACTGTAAACGAATATTGGACGACTTGCAAGAAGAAATGGTGCTTATAGCGTATGAATTGCTTTTTAAACCAGGGACACACCAAGCCTGCGGTCAGCCGCAGATAATCAGGACTTTACCTGGCATTAACGCAAGGGGAGAAATTAATACAAAAAGCACCCCGAATATCTTGTAGTAGTAGGACTATGTACCCAGCATAAGTGATACGTTTTAGAATGCCATGGAGTTCAGCAATAAGGGTGTCTCTGAAAACAGACATGAACAGACCAAAAGTGTCCAGCTGAAATTCAAGACGTGAGTTGGTTGACATGATTACACAGAGGACAGCAACAACCTTTTGAAGGTGAACTCAAGAATATTAGCAGGCCAAGCTTTTGTGGATTCTATTCGGGTTGCAGAGAGGTTGGGGCAAGAGCAGTACAAATTCTTTGTTGGAGAGAGAATCCAGGGCACAAAACGCATCATTGCCCCTTTGAAGAGGAAAAAGTGCCCTCTTTTTAAAACAGTTCCGATAAGAGACATGCCACAGACATGTTGTCCGAGCGGACTAGAACATGGTGGCCCCTTAAAAGTGGGAGGAAGCGTTTCAGTGCGTTCTCGACCGCTATCATCTCCAGACAGTTTATATGAAGGCAATTCTCCTGGTCTGACCACAGGCCAAAGACCGGTCTGCCCTTGAAAAGAGTGCCCCGATCTAAGTTTGAGGCATCCGTCGAGATAACCTGTCGGTGTGAGACAGCTCCCATTGTCGCTCCCCGCTGGTACCAGCCGGCCGTTAGCAAGGGTCTCATTGTTGAAACACAGCTCTGAGTTACTCTGATTTTAATGCCACCGGACGCCCAGGCTCGGTGAGGCACTCGAGCGTTCAACCAGCGTTACAGCGGGTGCATGCGCAGTAAGCACTGCTGCAGCTGAAGCCATATATCCTAGCATCCTCAAGTGGGGCTTGACCATCTTTTCCTCCTTCGATCTGCTTAGAGGACTTCACCTGCTTAGGGATCAGGCTTCAACACAATCTTAGGCTGGGGTCCCCGCGGGGGAGGAGGAGGCCTGTGATGGCTGGCCGAGCGTGATCTAGGGCGGGCGCCATATCGTTGCTGCAAAGACTGAGGCTGAGCTGGACGCTGGGCGGAGCTTCATGCAGGCTGATCCCGAGGGCGGCATGCAGCAGAGCTCGATCTACGAGGCAGGAAAAGATTCTTAGCCTATGTGGTTTTTGTACCTCCGAGTAAAGCAGTCCACGGTCCCGCTAACCGCTGGGCCGAAGAGGCCAGTGGGGGAGAGTGGCGCGTTGAGGAACACAGCCCGCTCGGATTCCCTCATGTCGGTCAGCATCAACCAGAGTTGCCTTTCTGCAACAGTCAGAGAAGACATGCACCTTCCAAGAGCCTGGGCAGCTGATTTAGTAGCACAAAGGGAGTGGTCCGTCGAGCTGTGCAAATCAGTAATGGAGGCAGGATCCGAGCTCTTCTCACCTAGCTCACTGAGGTGATCGGCTTAGAGGATCTGTAAGACTTCCATGGAGTGCAAGGCTAAAGCAGCTTTTTCGGCGGTGGCGAAAGCGTGGTCGACAAGGGTTGATGTAGTCCTGCAGGCTTTAGACGGGAGGGCAGCCTTTGAATGCCGTCCAGAGGGCGGTCAAAGGTGCACTGCAACTGCTTCTTCCACTGAGGGGATGGAATTATACCTCTTCTCGACGAAGCCGTCAACATATGAAAGCGTCAAGGAGTCATGAGAGTGGACTCTCGCGGGGAAAGGAGCACTGGAAAGCTCCAACGCTGAGCTTTGGAAAGCTCAGCCTGGAGAAAATTGCCGTCAAGCCTGTTCAGCGCAGGCTCTTCAGGCAGCAGAAGCTCTGTGTACAGCCGGCCTTCATGTCACCAGCTTCATCCCCTGAAGAGGCGGCAGCACGGGTGGGAACCAGCGGCTGCGCGTCTGAGTGGAGGGGTGGGGATGGAGAGAAAGAAGCAAGAGGGAAGGGTTCCGGTGAGCTCCTGGGCGCCACATTGGTCTCCTGTGGCCTCTGGGAGCGGCTCTTCTTCCTGCACGGCAGAGACAGGTGGAGCGGCAGCGTTATTGTCGAAGATCTCAAGTTAAAGCCGCAGGGTTGAGATTGAAAGATCTTCGCACTCAGGACAGCCGCCTAAAGAAAGTGCCCATCAGAGAGCTGGTGAGTCTCCATTGC
Organism: Pimephales promelas; assembly: GCF_988280905.1. Lineage (NCBI taxonomy): Eukaryota > Metazoa > Chordata > Actinopteri > Cypriniformes > Leuciscidae > Pimephales > Pimephales promelas. The sequence continues at coordinate 20,504,139 of NC_142775.1, forward strand.
TGAGCGCGGCTTGGCACGAGCAGCAGGTGGAGTGAGGCATTTTGATAAAAACGCCTTGCGCTCTTTTAGATACAAAGTGTGTGTGCCGCAGCGGCGAGCACACATAGAGGATACTTTGTTGCCGGATAGTGTAGCAGGCACAGATTGCTGAAGACGGCGAAGACGCCGGCTTCTCCAGACGATTCCTAAGCTTGCTGGTTGCTTGTTTCTATGATTTGCTGTCTGCTGCACTGTATTGACAATAAATACAAAATTAAGGATAACTTTTTGGCATCAGATCTCGGGAAAAGATGACTTTACCTGTAGCATAAGCAACTTATGCAATATGAGAGAACCTCTCGTAAGAGAACAAAAGGTTTAAACTTTTTAAACTATGCACAACATGCATGCAGTAAAGTCTAGCAAAGGTTCTGATACTGTGATTTCCTTCTCACGTACCTGAATTTACCATTAACTATCCTCCTGAACAGTTTATAGTGTTGTATATGGTATTGTAATCCTTGATCCACAAAACATAGGGATAGGCCACATTTTTAGTGTTATCATGTTTGGTTCAGGAGATATGATACAAAATACATGATGTTATGGCAGAAAGTAAAATGGCTGAGAGTTTACTACTGCGAAATTTTTTTTTTTATTTTTTTTTTTTTGCGATGGCTCCATTTCTGAAAATGTGCAGGACCCCAAACTGTACAAGAGTACCAAGTTTTGTGCTTTTATGAAAAAATGAACATACTGTATATCCTCAAATTTTGCACATATCACCTGGACTCAACCCATTTATCCACACACAACTACTAAACACAGTAAATGTAACGCAAAAGTAATGTGAAAGCAACTATTTCTTGTTGGAAACAATCCTTCTGAAGAGAGTCACGTTTAGGGAATTAATGATAAATAGTTCTAAACAAATGTTTCATTGAACAGTGACATTAAAAACTGAGAAATGGTCTCTGTAATGTAGTTTGATGGTGTAGCCTACTCTTAAACCTTGGCAGGATTAGATGTGCAACCAAATTTATCATGAAAGATCATGTCATCCACAGCAGTATATTGGAAACCTATGGCAGAGCCAACAATGAGCTGAACCGTCATTGGTTAGTTGAATCATCCTGTATCGTTATCAACAAGCATGAACATAAACATGGCAAAGCACATTACAAGCTATAATGTTTTTTCCCAGATTTGATCTGGTAGAACAATATTTAATTGTTTTCCTTTCATATTATTAGAGAAAAGACAATAAATTAGTTTGACACCTTTATGAAGTTTCAGCATATAGCCTACCAGCAATGTTCCTGTATTACAAGCCGTCCTGTAATGACATAGTGCGACTTTGTGAAAGCTATTGTTGTTTGGATTATGAATCTTCTTTAGAATTCCACCAGTAATCCTGCACTGATTCTTGACAATCGATACATTCTATTTTCGTTTCCTTTTCTTCTTTCAGTACCTCCAAGTACTGTTTAATTTTCTGTGACGGTTGCTATTGTCCCTTGTATTTTTTCAAAGATGTTTCACCAGTCACTGTTTTATCACTGTTACTTGCTCTACGGAGAGGAAACCTTTACTTGAATCAAATTACCACAATTTAAACTTCCCTTAACTAAACAGTACCATTTCCCAAAAATGTTACATACACTTAAAACCGTTTAGGGAAATAGGAAACTTCAGCACATCATGCAAGGAAAATAGTTGAATAAGGCTATGGTGCAAGGAAAATATCAATGGCCTCGTTGGTCAGTTATGATGCATGTATTAGTTTATTTTACCCTCTGCGTTCATTTGGCTATATATATATATATATATATATATATATATATATATATATATATATATATACAGATTTGAACAAAAATGCAAAGCTATTGCACATGCATTAATAAATAATAACCTTAACTATCACATAATCTATCAACTAATAATGCAGACAAATACGAGAATCGTATCAATGAAGGGCTAAAATAAAAACGAGTCAAAGCGAAACAATATTTTCGCATTTTTGACCTTTTTCATATTGATAAACTAGACACTAAGTAAGGTAACGCTGACGTCAACAACCTATCTTCGTGTAGGGAAAAAGTAGGGAAAACAGTCCGGTGAGTGACAGCTTCAATGACCAATGGCGTTGTCTGCAGTCGATGTTCTTTAAAGAATCCGCCAATATGCGTCGAGGAAGGGAGGGGGTGAGGCAATTGGGCGTCGAGGCGAAGTTAGGTTGACGAATGGCAACCAAAAGAGGACTACGAGTTAAAAATTGGATTATTTGATCATCTGACTGGCTTTATCGTTACATGAACGGACGCGGAGCACGTTAATGTAAAACCGCGGATGATATTTTTGATTTTGGAGGCCGCCGTTCCGTTTGGATGTGTTTCGGGAAGACCCCCGCGTATCGCGCATAGGTCGCGCGACAGATTAGCTGCGGCGTGCTTAGACCGAGTTCAAGAAATCACAAGTTGCACGCGCGAGAGGAAGACCCTTCCGCGCGATTGTTATTGCTACCCGCCGAGAAATTCGGACGTTCGGATCTCCTGTTATGACGTAGTTGGCGTTTCGTGACAGACATTCATCTACAGTTACCTCTGATGAAAGAGGCCCTTAAAGTACCTGCCTAAATAATAATTATTTAATATCAGTGGATGGCAGCCATACATATTTGACAGATGAGACATTTTAAATCGATTGATTTTTGTGTTTAGTTTAGTTCCATGGGACAACCGGGCTATTGAAGAACTTACCATCCATGTTTCGGATTTTTAATCCAGAATTTATTTGAAGTATGATAAATGGTCAGGATTCACTTGTGTCTTTTGATGGTGGAAGTTACTCCTCTGTCTTGATTTCAGCGTCTCATGGAGTTGCAGTATTTCACATTTGATATGATGTAACTTAATGTCACATCGTAAGCACCAAAGATGATAGACTTTATTGTAAAATACTTACGCTACTAACGTCAACTCCACTGCTTTTCATAACAAAATTAACCTGGATGCCTACGACCTGTTAAGTAGATTGTGTTATTTATTCTTAATATTATTAATTGCTTGTTACTTAAATATCCATATTGAGGATTTGCTGTGAATCTCCAACAGATGTTAAAACTTCATGGACACTTCTCAGAGCATCATTGTTTTCCGAAACGTCTCAATGTCGGTGGATAAAGTCAAGTTAAAAAGTTCTGTTTTTTACACATAGAAACGATTTCAGAGAAGCTGCACTGATATTTAAAGTGTATTGTATTGTGCAAAAAAAAAAAAAAAAAAAAATCCGGTAAAAATGGCAAGTGAATGCACCCGCAGTGCTCAGTTTGACACTGATGACACCTTTCGCAGTAGTAAACTCTCAGCGGACGAGCAGCGGGAACGCGCAAGATATGTGAACGGCGGCAGCGCGTCTATCTCGTCTTCTGCCTTCTTCGAGGTCATTGGCGGCGCTCTTTACCGCAAAAAGTTGGAGAAGGGTTTCGTCCAGTACCGAGAGGTGCTGGCTGAAGACAAACGGCTTCAATCCATAGCTACCTTCCACGAGAAGAGACTCGGCAAGTCGCACCACACCCTGGAGGACACATACAGACTGGTGGCCGAACACTATTGGTGGGAAGGTTTGTCATTTTTCTCTTATGGTATTATTTTGTTTTTAATACCGATATATTTTATTTAAGTGTCTGTTTCGAATTAGTTTTCAGCTGGTTTTATATTTGAACTTTGAATCAGATCATCATGCAAGTTTATAAATGTTTTAATTAGCTAATTAATTCAATTAATTTAAATATTATTAAAACATATTTATGCATAAGATGTATTCATGCGAGTTGTCGATTTCCACGAGACGTGCAACAGCGATGCAAAACTGATTTAGGCCTATAAATGAGCATTGCAACTACCAACATGACGGAGATCTAGCTTAGCCACCATGAATTAAGAAATTGACAGTTCTTATCTTCTTTTTATGGAATATTGGAGTTCATTTCTATTTATCTGTGCACATCATTATTGTTTTTAAAATTCATGTGCCCTCTTTATCTTTAATAAATATGAGTTCCCCTCCCTATTGCCTTTATCTCTTTTATGATAATGTTTACTAGATCGAAGGTGGGACAACCTGTCACTTACATGAGATCACAAGCAATTAGCAAAATACAATGATTCAATCAATTCCCAATGGACAAAATCAAGTTCCACCCTAACTTGGGTCTTCTTTAAGCCGTCTAGGCTATGTCACAGTAGGGAAGAAAAGACTATCACAACGTCAATTTCATGTTGACTTTAAATGTTGTCATTGTTAACTGGTCTTTAAGTTTAATTTTATTTGTTTCTAACTTGACAGTGAACTTTTAATTTAAGAACAGACATGGGACTCTTCATAGCAATTGCTTTTACTAAGCAATTAATAAAATTGTAGTTAACATGGAAGTATTTATGATCCCATCTACAGCTGTCTTTACACTTCTAAAGTAGCACAGAGATTACATAAAATCATTTACAATTTAAGTACAACCACAGGGAACAATTCATCAAGCACTCAAAAGTCACATTGTTGAGGTATGTTGCCTTTCGAACTCATCTGACCAAAAACGAGACATGCACTGATTATGATGACAGTGGCAAAAAATTAAGGTGGCTCTGATGTAGCATTTCAACACAGAACCTCTAAATCGAGGAGTTGGGGTGCATTAGAGTTGGCTTTAATGCTGCATGAAGTGGATTTGGAGGTGGCAAAGACATCCCTCAGGGCCACCTTATCCCAGGACTTCTTATGATGTTTACAATTCTTAAACTCATTTCGAATGTCAGATCTCATTTAGTTATGCTTGGTATTAGCAGGTGATAGCTTTGTGATTTAAGCATCTAGGCTGGTAACTGTAAGGTTGTTGAATTTGATTTGGGTTGATTAATCACTTAAGACACTTAACCTTGGGTTATTCCAGGAGCACCAAACCTGTAATTTCTGTATTTAAAGCTTTGGCTAAATGACTACTTAGTGAATTACTGTGTGTACATCATTGTTAGAGGTAAAAACACTGATCAAAATAATCTTTAGAACCATTTAATAGTTCAGATCATTTTTGAGCTCCACATTTATAGTCAAATGCCAACTAAACTTTAGATTATTTTAGCATTTGATTTTGTAGATTGCTGACAGTAAGGATTCCAGACAGTATTTAGCTTCATTCAAATAGCAGTTTTCAAATCTACTGTCCATTTATTTCAGAGACATTCCCCCTGGAATAGGGGTTAGTGTATTGTGATTTGTCACATAAAAGTTCATGGATCATCTTTTCTGGTGTTCAGACTCACAAACCTTAATGTAGCTCTTTAACCCATAATCTATACCACTCCATAGTCCCCTGAGAACTGTTTGGAGGATGCCATATCTGTTGCTTCACTCTCTAGATGGCAAGTCAGGACTTTGTGATGGGAGTTATAATCTGAGTTTTTGGTGCGCTGCTTCATGTTTTAACTGAATTGCACCATGAGGGATTTCTCAACACAGCTTATTGGGGCTGCAGAACTGCTGGCTATTTTGCCCTGTGCCACAAACAATGTGCCAAATGAAATTACTGATGACTCGTTGATTTTGTTAGGTCATACTTGGCAATGTTAATTTCAGAAAACTGAATGTGGAATTGATGAATGTGTATGATATGTGGACAAGTTTGTATCCTGGTATCCCAATTTTCATGTCACAATGATTCTAATATTGTTTAAAGAAATATTTTTTGCCATTTCCCATTCCCTCTATTTTGTTTTTACCTGGACGATAAAATGCTACAAAAAGTATATTTAGCCTCTTTTTCTTTTATTTAGCCTTATTATTCACACCTGCATTCATTTTTTGGCAAAAAGTAAATGCATATACATATTTAAAAAATCTGTTTGCCACACTTACCACTTTTTCCATTGGCAAGTTTCTCATTTAACTGGAGATAACTAGTGCTATACTCCTAAGAGATGATAATGACAGATATCTGTTCAAAATTGTGTAATTGTCATTGCCACGCCAAAAATTCACTCCTGAATTGAGATTCCTACTCTAGCTGCTTAGTTTGCAGTCTTAATCGATTCAGTCTATGTAACGTGAAAGTGAAAGAGTATGGGTAATGCCCACACAGAACTGTGCTACTTGTGGAATAGGAGTGGTCTGACTGACAGGCACAGCACGGACTTTCTTTTTTGAATATACTCAGACAAATCCTTTCCTGTAATAATTTTGTACATTTTTTTTTTTAGGAATGTATTTTCAGGTCAGAGACTATGTCTTTGGCTGTGAGGAATGTCAACGCAGTCAGTCTGAGAGATCAGTGGTAAGAGAGATCAGCTTTTTAAACACATTTGTCCCAGTATTCATCTTAGTCAAAATTACTGTTTTACTTACTTTCACTTTGTCTTTGTCTCTAGTGTTCTGATGTGGGACTTATCTCCAGGATGGTGGAATCACATAGTCATCAAGTCTTAACCAAACTCAATAGCCAACGGGAAGCAGGGCTCTTCTGTGATATCACGCTGAAAACTGGTGATGGCCAGTGTTTCGTCGCCCACAAAGCAGTCCTTGCTGCGGTGAGCGAGTACTTCCAGGAGTTATTTACTGAAATGGACTCTGATGCCCAGTCTCATGTTGACCTCACAGGTATGGGTGCAGTATTTATTCAAGTTAAAGAGTTAGTTCACCCAAAAATGAAAATTGTCATTAAAGGGAAAGTTCACTTTGAAATTAATTTTTTAAATGTTTTAGCTTACCTCAAGGGCATCCAAGATGTAAGGTGAACTATCCCTTTAATGACTCACCCTCATGTCACTCCAAGCCCATAAGATCTCCATTCATCTTCAGAAACACAGTTTAAGAAATTTTAGATTTTGTCCAAGAGTTTTCTGTCCATCCAATGAAAATGTATTCACCGAATACTTTCCTTGTCCAGAAAGGAAATAAAGACATCATCAAAGTTGTCCATGTGACAACAATGTCTTTTTTTTGTCTCATTTTTGGGTAAAATAACCCAAATAAATAAGTGTTTGTTCACACTTGTATTCATTTAAAATGGCCAATATTGAAATTTTGGAGCATATTTTATTCATTAAGGTGAGATCCTTTACCTTTAGACTGGCATTATCCTATTTCAACACACTTATATCTTATTGTATCCTTCAGGGCATTAATCTGTTATCATTTATGGTTCCTCATATAGATTTCAGTGAGCAGAGCCTGCTTGCTCTACTGGAGTTCTCTTACACTTCCACCCTCAATCTGAATCTGGACATCTTGACAGAGGTTTGTGCCATGGCCCGCCATCTACGCATGTGGCCTGCCCTTGAGGCTTGCTCGGCTATCAAAAGGGAGCGAGAGACTTGTCAGTTACATTCCAGAATGCACAGTACTCCTGGTGAACCATATAATTCAATACCTGAACCTTTCAGGAGAGACCACTCCTCAGCTTTAGGAGGGAAAGTGGAACTTAAAAGGAAGAGAGAGGATACGGAAGGAGAAGGCTCTGTGTCTTCCTGGAACATCCAAGCACAGTACAGTGAGCAGATTGTTAGTAAGGTGACCGATGAACCTGAAACGGAAAACTCAAATCCTCAGTTCCTGTCCAGTTTTAAGGTTGAGGAAAATGGCTTTCCATGTAGCCCAAATCGCAGAATGAAGCTCATGGACTTTAAATCTCCATCCTGCAAGAAAAAAACGTCCTCCCACCCCACATCTTCGGTCATCCCAACATCTCCTTGCACCTCTACTCGTTCTTCCTCTCCATCACGCCGTCTGCTTCGTTCTTCACCTGGCGCTGCACTTGCTCTGCGCAGACTCCTCCCCAAAATTGACCTCTCCTCTAAGAGAAAGAGGAAGTCCTCTTCTTACCGGGCATATAAGCCCCAGTGTGAATTCTCAGTGAATCCATCCCAATCTCAGGCAATTTCCTTGACCCATGATACCTCAGTAAAGGTAAAGGAGGAGTATGTGGAAGAGAAGGTATGTAAAAAAGTCCCTCAGGATGAGGTGCATAGCCCCCGTGCTCAGGAGAAATACCGTCTTCTTAGCTTCCTTGGCTTGCAGAGGAAATCCTTGGTGCCTGGCCCAGAAGAACTGTCTGGTTGGGGGCAGAAAAAACGACTTAGGAAGTTAAAAGTCAGTGATTATTCTCTCACAGCCCGCCGAAAACCTCGCGCACAAGGCGTCCCATTGGGATTCGGAACCAGTTTAGGGGTGCTTGCTGCCGTTAGTCCTTCTCTGTCTCTCTGTGACATGAGCAGAATGGACTTACTGAACAGACCAGTGAAAGTAGAACTTCAAGAATCTTGGAACCAAGAAAGGTCCAAAAAGAAAAGGCATGATCCTGTGGAGCCAATTGCTAGAGCTACACGTAGCAGGACATTGATGCAAACAGAATCAAGTGCAATCGATCGAACGCTCAGACGTCACCACAAAAATCAAGATAAAACACCTTCCCAACCTGCTCGAAGAGGTAGAGTACCAGCATACAATGTATCTCACCATTCAAAAAGCACTATGCTCAGGATAAAACAAGAATCTTCGGACAGTGCCATCCTGCAACCTATTCACCGTCGCAATACTGTCTGCAGCCCCCAGGCAACTCCTCCTAAAGCACCAGGACGTAGGGGTCGACCACCAGCAGATCGCACAGTAAGGGTAGCCACAACAAATTCACAACACACAAAGCGGCACAAACCTGGGCGTCCCTCAACAGTCAAACCTAAGAGTTCAAAACAAATAGAAAGCAAAACAAAATGCAGCCATGCTACAGCAATTCCACAAGCAAAGCACGGCAGAACTGAAAGAGGAACACAGGTGAAGGAGAACAGAAAAATTAAGGAACATTCAAAAAGAAAGGACAGCCCTGAAGTCCAGTATGCCATCATGAACTGGGATGCTTCCAACCATCAGCATCTTCACAGCCATCCCCTTTACAAAACGATAAAGGAAGAGCCAGCTGACCCGTTGCCCCTAACCCAGCCATCCCCAACCAGCGATTCCTCAGACCTGGGCAAGCGTCAGAGCAAACCACCCGTCAAATTGTTGGATCAAGGCTTCCTCTTTGGGCTCTGTCGGCAACCAAGTGGCATCAAACGGGAGGAGGAAAGCATGGACATCTACCTGACTAGGTCTCTCTCTCATGGAGGTAGTTCCCATTGCGATTTATCATCTGACATGGGGAGAAGAGATCGGGTGAGGGCCAGGATTATGCCAGATCGGACTGGTCTAAATGGACCTCACTGGGCAGGACTTGGAAACAGGCACTCGCATTTTTCCCAAAGAATTGCTATTCAAGTGAAGACAGAGACCGATGAAAGCAGTGTGTCCCAAGGGTCACGGGTTACCCGATTTTCTAGACACCCCCAAGTCAGCAAGAGGAGCTGTAAAGTCAAGAAAGAGCCTACAAAGACAAAGGTGATAAAAAGTTTTTCTTATGCTGGCATTTGGTGATGTTTATTCTTATGACAAAGGCATGTTACGTAACTGTTTTGTAAACTAGTATGCAGTCAATCGTTGAAAAGAATGATACTAAGTTTAATCTGGTAATAAATTTAAAATGACATTTGCCAAAATCACAAACACATTTATCTGTTTTGTCTTCATAGAATGTAAATAAGCTGCTTCCTCTGAGCAGCCGCCGTTCCATCCTACTGGAATCCATCCAAAGGGCACGTCTGAAACAGCAGAAGAGTCCTCACGGTCAGGCCTCCAGTAAAGCACATGCTTGCCTGCAGTGCAGAGCCACCTACAGGGACTGTGATGCCCTTATTATGCACCGGATCAAGCACATTGAAGGCAAACATTGGCCCTGCCCGGTATGTATCATGTCTTCTAATGCTACGTTCACACCAGACGCGAATAGCGTGTTAAATTCGCGTCTAGTTTGACGCTTGACCACTTTGTGTTAAGTCGCGCGTCAAGAGCGAAACTGATGCGCGTAAAATCAAAAGTTTGAAGCGCAACTTACTCAATTCGCGCGAATGAGGCGTCTTCCGCGCTGCGCTCTATGCCTCATTTTCGCCGCAGGAATTTTTTTACACGCATAATGCGTCTTTGCATTGACCTAACATTGAAATCATTCGCGCCTAACGTGCTATTCGTGTCTGGTGTGAACGCACCATAAGGATCCTGAAGGTGCTCCCTTTCCAGCAATGTGCCTGTCTACTGTACAAAGCTATAATAAAAGGTGGGGTAGACCTGATTAATTGCCCTTATTCTAAAAAAAAGTAGCATCAGAGCTGTGACAAAGCGGTTTGCACGTCCGGCGTATTGACTGAGCAGGGCAGCTTTGAATCTGGTTCGCAACATTTATTAATTCCATTTTTTTTTCAATTCAGTCTATTCTTTGCTTTATAAAATTGACAAAAGACCACAATAAAAAAAGCACCAGAGTCATTTAACAGTTTTCCTATGCCACTATCCCGCATTGTACTTCTATATCTGGGTTCTTCCTATTTTCACTTTTAATTCTCTCTTGCAGTTGTGCAGCAAGTCTTTCTTCAGACAGAAAAATGTGAGGAATCACATAAAGACACATAATGCCAAGCTCTACAAATGCCACCAGTGCATTGCTGCTCAGTGAGGTCAGTCTGTAATATACAGACATCTCTATGTTTCTGTTGATTTCCTTTGTTTGTTTTTATGAGTATTTTAATTTGTCTTCATTTTAGGTGAAAAGCCACAGGATTAAATGAAGAGGAGCAAAGCTTTGTTTCTTTAAATATTAATGCTGTAAATACCAAGGATCTGTGATGTAAGACAATGAGGTTGAATTTATTAATGTAAATAATGTTATGATGGTCCTTTTCCTCACAATAATTGTTATTTAAGTTACTAAGCTGAGGTTGCTTCGCAATTGATACAGATGATAAACCAGAACTTGAACCCATGGTGTTTTTCTCAGGGGGTTAGAGCCTGATGGTCAAGGTGATATATGTATAATGAGAATTGTGTAGAATGCTTTAAATTTATTACTAATGTAATTGCTACAGTTGTTATTTCTATTGTTATTATGATTATTTTTTTATAAATGGCATAATCTTGAGTGCACTTAATGTTAGCTTTGTTTTTAAACCTAAGAAAGATGCGATGGACTGGGATGTACTTGAATGATGGAGTGGAGCAAGTGGACTGCCATAAATGTGTGGTTGTCTGGCAATGTTTTAGAAAAAAAAACTATTAGTCAGGAATTTTTAAATGAAGGTTGGGTAAATGGAGTTAAGAGTTATTGTAGAAATCACAAAATGGTTAACCTGTATTGGTGAAATGCCATTTTTTGGGTATATACAATTTTGTGAAAACATTTGTTTGACTACAGCTTTTCTAAATGAGACGGTGACTGTATCTTCTAAATAAGGGAATCCCAAAATGTCTAATGTGATTTGTTTTCTCCTTCCCTCTCTCCTTTGATAATTCCTTGTCTGAAATTTTAATGCATATCCTTCTTTAACATACAATGCAATGGACTTTAATGAAGAAGTTTTAAATGGTGAGGTGTTTTGTTTGAAAACACAAATTTAAAATGTAGAGCGACCAAATAGCCATATAAATAAATTTTGCATTTTAAAGTTTACAGTTTTCTTCGTGTGTGCTTTTTCAAGTGTTGGTTTGTTACACTAGTGAATGTACAAAGCAAAAATCTATAAAATGTAGAACATGATTTTTTTTTATTAAAATCACAATTTAATATGCATATCAGTAGTAAGAAACGTTTCACCCTATTGACTTGCATATCACCTTAATTTGATGTTAAAACATCAAATGTCATTGTTAAAAGAATTTGAGGTTGCAGCAAAATCTGTAGCAGTTTCAGATGACTGAAATGAAGGCACCTACAGAATATATTACACACAAACACCCGTTTGAATAGTCACACACATTATCAATATTTTTGCTGTGAAATGTCAGCTAAATATTACGTCAGCCTTTGAATGAATTTGATTACAAACTTGTATACTGCAGATGAACACTTTCTCATCTGTTACATCCGGTCATGATCCGTTTACTTTAAAAGAAAGGACTTGACAGAATTTAAACATAAGACTCCTAATACTGCTCTGTTGTTATTATAAACGCTTGAATCCATGTAGGATTCTACGGCCCAGAACCAAACATTTGTTTTTATGGGTCAAAGTCCAGAGTTGAGAGTTCAGACTTTGGGATGGTCATCTGCACTGTTGCAGAGAGCATGGTAAGAATCTTCAGATAGAGTGTGAACAGCCATTGCCGCCTTAAATTCGTGCAGTGGGCAGTAGACATCACTGCAGCCTGGGATTTTTTGGTCCTGTGGGTATAATCAAAAACAGCTTCAAATGTGGATAGACAACTCAAAAGGGGGTGGTGGAGAGGGGGTCATAACATCAGGCTTTTAAAACTTATTAAAATGCTTTTTTTTTTTTTTTTACATTTTACCTCCTGATTATTACAGTGTGAATGGTCTTACCTGGCCAATGTAAGATACTTTAACATAGTGCTGGTTAGTCTGGCGGTGCTGGTACAGCTCCAGTGTGATGTCAGCTGCATATGGTGGCCATTTCATGTCAAAAACCCCCAAAGCCATGAGACATGGCATCAGGGTGGTGTCATGCACAGAGTACAGGAACAACTTTCTGTATCAACAACAAAAAAAAATCTTGTTTTCAAGAAGACTTTTACACCTGTGATCTGAGTTTGACCACTGTGAGGCAGCACCTCTCAAGTTTTGTAATTGACATTTACTGTCTGAAAATAGCAGGTAGAGAATGTTACGCAGTGGTTTCATTAATTTTTTGGTCACTTAAGCTTTAATGAAATTTTTAGATATGGATTGCAGGTGTTTTAATGAAAACATTAAAGATAAAATGTTCAAAATGAAGACACCTGTCTGGATTAGAAGTTGTGCCTTGAATTTTGTCCTCAATGTTGGTTAAAAGTATGTGGAAAAGAGGACCCACGCACATCTGTAAATTCTGCCTGGGGACAAACAAAAGCAAATAAACATTTACAGAGACCATAAACCATAAGCAACTTCTTCATTCATTCTCTTCTCAAGAATCTACAGCAGGATTCATTGGCCCCTCACCTCTTACTGGGCTCATAGATGTGACAGATCATATCTACAGCTCTCTGCTCTACGATACTCCTCCAGTTCTCTAGAGCTGTAGGAAGTGGCAGGCCATGGGTCTAGGATCAATAATATAACAGTACCGTATTTGAGAAACAAAGCCAATGCAGATGCATCTGTAGAATGTATCAGCAGGGGGCACTTTACCTCTCTGGCCACCATGTCATCTCTTATGAGGATGAAGTCGATATGTTGATGAGGATCAACACCCAAGGAGCTCTGGATGCTCTGGAGGTCTGCAGCAATGTCAGGAAGCGTGGATGATTGTGCCCAACGATGACTACATTTGATGCACCACAGTCAATCACAGACACATGATGTTAAAGGAACATGCAGACTTTTTGAGACTTTAGCTTATTGACTGTATCCCCCAAAGTTAGATAAGTCCATATACCTTTTTCATCTCTGTGCGTGCTGTAACCCTGTCTGATGCGCCCACCGCTAGCCTAGCTTAGCATAAAAAAGACTGGATGTAAATGGCTCCAGCTAGCATACTAATCCCAATAATAACCAAATAGTGACCAAATAACAAACATTTTCTTATTTACATGTTGTGATTTGTAAAGTCACAGTGTGTACACATAACAAGGCCATATGAGACACAGCCATCTTTTAACCGTATAAATATTGGGAACTATATTCTCAGAAGGCGATGAAGGATATGAAAAAGGTATGTATGGACTTATCTAACTCAGGGGGATCTCAAAGCCCGTCTACGGAAAGCCTGGCCACTCCTTGTATTAAATCCTATTGTATCGAATTTTGTTTGTAGTTCCACCAGAGTTCCACTGGGGCAGATCGTCCGAGTGCAAAATGAAAAGGAGTCTATGGAATTCAGTATTAATGGTAATATGAAGTTGAATCATTATTATCAAAATAAAGCAGGTTTTACCCCATATGCAGCTTGAGCAGCTTGCATCCATGATAGTTGGGATAGAGAACTTCTTTCTCTGCCTTATCAGTGAGGATGGGCACAACACCTTAGAGTGTGAGAAAATCAAACACAGAAAGGCAAACACAGGAGTATGTAAAGCTCATCTCATCCATTACTCAAGCAAACCACACAAAAAAAGTGTAGCTGAGCTGCCACCTTACCTGCTTGTTTTTGTTGGAACAGTCCTGCCACCAAACACTTAGCAGACTCAATGGTGCGTACAATGTTGGTAGAGCGAATGCTGTAAATCAATGACAGATAGTCCCTCTTACTCATGTAGCTTAAAGGGTTAGTTCACCCAAAAATGAAAATGATATCATTAATGACTCACTCTCATGTCGTCCCAAGCCTGTAAGACCTCGTTCATCTTCGGAACACAGTTTAAGATGATTTAGATTTAGTCAGAGAGCTTTCTGTTCCTCCATTGAAAATGTATGTACGATATACTGTCCTTGTCCAGAAAGGAAATAAAGACATCATTAAAGTAGTCCATGTGACATCAGTGGGTCAGTTTGAATGTTTTCAAGCATCGGAAATATATTTTTGGTCCAAAAATAACAAAAACTACGACTTTACTCAGCACTGTATTCTCTTCCAGTTCTGTTGTCAATCCACGTTCATGAGTCCACAGTGGCGCTGCTGACGTGTATCTGGTGTATCCGTGTATTCGGGTTCAAATAAATATGGCTGGGCAAAGAAATGCAAGTCTTACTCTGTGTTGAAATCCTTACACATGCTTGCGAAGATTGTTTTGTTTACAGCGTGCGTCTCCCTCAGATTGTAAACAAAGCTCGGGCGCACTGATAACACGTCACCAGCATCACTGAACACGGATTGACAACAGAACCGGAAGAGAATACAGTGCTGAATAAAGTTGTAGTTTCTGTTATTTTTGGACCAAAATATATTTTCGATGTTTCAAAATATTGTAGCTAACCAAATGATGTCACATGGACCACTTTGATGATGTCTTTATTTCCTTTCTGGACAAAGACAGTATATCGTACATACATTTTCAATGGAGGGACAGAAAACTCTCGGACTAAATCTAAAATATCTTAAACTGTGTTCCGAAGATGAGGGGGAGTCATTCATTAATGACATTTTTAGGTGAACTAACCCTTTAATGCTTCTTTAACTAAGAATGAGCAATTCATATGTTACAGTATTTATTACTTTGTTAATAATAATACAAATACAACTTGTCATTGTTAGTTCATGTAAGCTCAGGTCCATTAAATAATATGAATAGAGTCAAATTTTTATTTTAATATTTAATTAAAGTTAAAGTTTAAAAATTAATGTCTGTTAATTACTGTAGTCAACTAATGTAAACAAATGAAACCTTACTGTAAAGTGTTACTGTTTGTTTTTTTCTCAATATGATACAATTTAAGGTGTCGTTTTTGTCATTAGCACAAATGGTGCCAAAAAATATAAATATTTCAATACAGAATCGTCAATAGCACTCACTAAACTTCTTTAGGGTTGAAAGAAGGTGTGAGAAAGTGATCTTCCTGTATGTATTTCTTTCTTAACTTCACTCCAAGATCATACAGCTGTTGCATGCCCACCGTGGTCAGCTGACCTGGATAAGTTCCACCCTATGGAAGCAGGAGCCAAAGTCAGTATCATTATTTTTTTTTAATATGACAATCTGGCACAATTTCCATCTAAACATTTAGGTGTATGCTAATGTTTACATGATGCCTGACACTGTCATTTACCATCAATCCTCTTCATACCAAACATGCACTGTAAAACGCTATATCTTGGAAAATGACACTATACGGCCAACGCTATGTGGACATCCAAACAACGCACCCATACAGTATGTTTGCTGAGCAATTCATTTCAAAACCATTTGGTCTTTCATTTTCTACTCTTCATAGAAACCTTTTATCATACGTTAGAATGTGCCTGCAGAAATTTGCTCCCATTCAGGTGTGAGCTTTGTTGCAGGTCAGTCAAGTTCTTCTACACCAGACTCAATAAACCTTTTTCTTTTTCTGACCTTGCTTTGTGCACAGGGGCATTGTCACGGTGGAGCAAAAAAGGACCCTCGCCAAACTGTTGCCACAAAGCTGGATGCACACAATTCTCTAGAACAGGGATGGGCAACCTGATAAAAGCTAAACTGCATGTCCTGTAGCCATTGATTAGCTAGTTCGTTCAGGTGTGTTAGGCTTGAAGCTAAACTCTGCAGGACATTGCCATCCCTGCACTAGAATGTGAACATATGGAGTAGCGTACGCCTGCTCTGAACACACTGAACACTGGTTTGTTTTAAGACCAAACCTATTAACTAGAAAGATTTGTAGCCCTTGTTAACCTAATGTTACCATTCAGAAGGTAAACCATAAGCTGGACCCTTTCAAATCATGTGTGCAAAACACAGTTTCCATTGTATAAGAAAGTGTCAGATATGCATAAACACAAACCCACCGTCAATACTTTGGCCCTGTAGCTGTCCTCCACAGGAGCTGGGGGTCTGGGTCCCCCCTTTAGGTCTGTAACTGTGTAGTCCATTTCTGTGTGAGCGGGCGGTTCAAGTAGCTGAGGGACCCATTGTGCCTAGGTGTACAGAAACCATGCGTCATTCGGTATATAATTGGCATCAACATGTAGACTATTACAGACATATGACAGTGCCAGTGTCTCCGAGTGAAAAAGCATGCTGTTAAGACTGATGCTGACAAATGATTCTGAGACATTTAAGCAATAACGTTTGTTTTTTTTTTTTTTGTTCCACCTTTGTTCCACTTTTTTGTTCCACCTTCTTATGTATTATTTTTCATTATCTTTAAACTATTATTCCTATTATTGAAAAGTTTCAGGAAAAAAAATGATGACGCCACATTGCATCTTTGGGCATTGAAGTGACACTAATAAGCTTTCTTACCTCCAACACATCTGGTATAGATTTCAGCGGCGTCCTTGCCCCATGTCGGAATAAAACTTGAATTAATTTAAGCTCGTATGGAGAGGGTTCAGCCTTATTCTTTTGAAACCAAAACGTTGACCCGAGGGCCACTGAACCAATCAAACCCACACGTGCCCACATGATGCACCTGAAAGAGACATGAACACTTGACTTGACATTATTGAGAAGCTGACATGTCCTGTGTTGCTACTACTCCAGAAAACTGAACAGCACTTTACATATAATAAATATGCATAGAGTTGTATAACATCAATAGTTGAAAGACTATATGAAATGTTTTGTCTCCTAAAACTCATTGGTCACAACACAGGAGCATTTGAAACGAACTCAGAGAAGCCTAAAATGATATAGAATTTAATTATTATATATAATATCAAAAACATTTTAAACTAAAATGTTTTTTAAAAGTGGGGTTAGGGTTAGAATGTGTCAACTACACGTGTCAGATCATTCAGATCCGCTTATATATAGGCTATTTCAAAACGTTTCATTTAGTACATTAAGTTACATAGTACTGTAACGTTATCATTCAGTAATGCTGCTGCCTGTCCTATCAGCAAGTTTCATACGCTCTTACAAACTGTCAAATATCATCCACTAGTTTAAATATGTTAAGTAAAGTAAAAACATGTAGGTGCACTAGAAAAAGTGTCTTTTAAATATCACTAACCTTCAGACGCGGCAGGTTAATTCCACTGGTTTTGAATTGCACTCATTCCTTACAGTGTCAGGAAGCTGCATTACGCCAGCACACGGTGAGGTGAGGTGCATTCTAGGATATGAAGTTTCATAATCTACCTATTTATTCTGAGAACTACCGGAAACACAATGTGGTAAAACTACATTTCCCATATCCCAGCAGAAGTCTGGTTTAATGCAGAACGACGTAACATAAAACGTAGCATAACAAACAACAAATCTATGTGTGGTGTCCAAATACTTTTTGGGGACAGTGTTGAAATTAAACTGTCTTAACACAACTAGCATGTATACAGGATGTAAAATATTATACAGTCACACATAACGTTAACATACCGTAGTCAGAGGGATGACATTTCGTTATGTGGGGGCGAATGAGAGCCTACCTGCTCAGTGCTCAACAAAAAGCCGAATAACGCCTGTAAAAATAGCCTAACATTAAAAGGGATATGTATATATACAAGTCTGACTAGCTGACGGTGCGCATGCTATAGCCGATTGGTTTGTAATTTTATAATGTGGACCAAAATAAAACCTATTTTATTGTGTAGCCTACTGCAGTGCGCAAACAGTTCAGAGGAAATGAGACACACAGTGACTGCAATCAAATGTGAGAAATAAAGTGAAGTTTTTGTAAAGCTTTACCTGTAAGGCAAGTTTATTTTGTCAGCACATGTCATACACAATGGCAATTCAAAGTGCTTTACATAGAAGAAATTAAAATAATCAACAAAGTAGAATAATTGATCTCGAACACGAGATGATGAAAGAGAACTGAATTATTTTGAAAAGATTTTTTTCTCTAGACCAACTCTAATCGCCATAAATTTAAGTCTTGTTTCTAGCTACTTGTAAAAATAAAAAAAGACTACGTCAGGAGACTAAACAAATGTCGTTTGAGTAGTCAGTGAATTCTTTTCTTGAATCCTGAAACCCTCTGACAGATATTTTGAATGACCCTTTGTGCGAGTTTTATTGGAATAGGCAAGGCCTATACTTCACGTAGGTCTAGCCTACATATTACAGACTATAGACTAATACAGACTAATCTATGTAGCCTATGTAAGTGCTAAAATGATACAAACAAGCCCATTTGAAGAATAAAAATGATTGTTTTGGGGCTAGTAATGCCATTGCATATGCTAAATTCAAATGATTAATATTTAAGCTCTGTTTGCCCGATAGCCTTCCTTCTCTCTTTTTTTTTATCTAAAGATTTGATTTTCCAAGACACTTTCATACTTATAGCAGTCAATATTGAGGATTTTGGCATTGAGGTTAATAAGGTTCATTTATAATGCCTAACATCAGTCGTTAGTGTGCCTCTTGACATCAGGGGAGTGAGGTTTTACCTGCACAGCTCTCATTAGCTGATCTCCGTTACCCTCACCCCCAAAACCTCACTCCCATCTGGGTCATGGCACCAATGTAACCCCTCCAATCCTTCTCGCCCCCTCTCCGAGCAGGACTCGAACCAGCATCTCGGGCATGGGAGGCAGGCACACTAACAAGGACACTAAAGACTGCAGTCCCTAATGTCAGTCACACGTGCTCCTCTTGATATCAGGGGAGTGAGGTTTTACCTGCACAGCTCTCACTAGCTGGCCACTGTTACACTCACCCCCTAAACATCACTCCCATCCGGGTCACTGCGTCAATGTAACCCCTCCGGTCGTACTCACCCCGCTCCGAGCGGGACTCGAGCCGCCATCTCCAGCATGGGGGGTGGGTGCGCAAACAAGGACACTAAATACCACAGTCTCTTATGTGTTGCTAGTGTGGCTCTTGAGATCAGGAGAGTGAGGTTTTACCTTGAATAATAAGAATTCACCTCTCACTAGCTTCCTCTGTTATTATACATCCAGTACTATCTTGTAAATATATATTAACTTTAATGCCAAACTCATGATCAAAATCATTTGAGAGTTATTTTGATATTAAATCTAAGTACAGCCTAATTACTGTAAAAAATAACTCATGTGTTCATAATTCATACATATTTGCATCCCTTGTTGATTGCAATAAAATCTATAAAACAACAAGACACTTCATAGAATTCTGTGTTATTTATTTCACATATATTAGTAAATATGTAACATATCTACTCACATAATCTCTGTTCTGTAGTCATGTTATTGCTAATAAAATGTATAAACTTAAAAAAATAAAATTCACAAAAAAACTACTTTAAAGTAGGCTGTACAAAGTGTTGTTTTTCTCCTTTTTCATTTAGATACGTGTTTAAGATATGTTTTAAGTTCATTAGTACTTTTTTTGCCTCAAAAACCATTGATTGGAGTGTTTTGAATTACAGACCACAAAAAGATGAATAATAAAATATGAACCTTATCACTGTGCAAAACTATCCAGTGCTATCTTGTAAATGTCACCAATGTATTTCACTAGTCCTCTCATCTTCCATCCATTCATCCATCCATCCATTCATTCATCCGGTTATATATCAACAGGCTTTTATTCAGGATCACTTGATCCCACCCTATAAAAATCTACATACACTTTAGCAAATACGACAACAGTTTCAATGAAACCATATTAAATGCTCTGATACAGATTCTCTCTCTGTCTTCCTGTCATTATCCATAATCCTCTAATTCTTAATGTTATTTAAGTCCAAATAACTGAAATATTCCATCTCATAGGACCAACACACATACTTATACGCACATAAACATACACACATATCACAACTATCTCTCATCTTAAGGCTAGTTCACCCAGCTTCTCTTCTTCTGGGACGTCCTGTAACCCAACCTACACGGCCAGATCACTTTGTTTGACCCGATTACTACTAGTACCACTGGTCTTGCTCAACCGCCGCTTGTCTCTGGAGAATCCTGGTTGGGAGGATGGCGTGGAGGGGGCGTTTGGTGTCATCTCACCCAGGACTCGAGCATCAGGGCTTTCGTAGCTCATCTGCAGGAAGTCCTCAGCAGGATCCAGGTCATCGTGGCTGTGATGATGACGCTCGGTGGCCATGTTGACGGAGTTCTGCTGGTGGGCCAGGTGGTTTGTGAAAGGCTGGCAGGTTTGATGGATGTGATGAAGGTGGTGAGAATGAAGATGTGGGGGTGATGTTGGAAGTTGGCTCGTTGCTAGGCACTGGTTGAAATCTGGGGGTGGGGTGCAGGTTTGGGGGGGACGTGGCTGAGCAGTCTCAGGCAGTTCCATCGGAATACTTGTTTTGCCAGGTTTGACAACAGAAACAACTTTGCTGTTTTTGCTTTTCACGTCATTAGCATGTTTGACGGCGTATTTTCTAAGACATTGCTTGCACTGTTTCCATCCTAGGTAATACAGCTCCAGCACACTGAGGAGCAGTGAAACAGCTGCCACCACCAGCATGAACACAATGAAGACATTTTTCTCTGTTGGACGGGACATGTAGCAGTTCACGGGGTTGGGGCAAGGTGACATGTTACAAGGATAAAGAGCATTCAGGAAGATGCCGTACATCATGTACTGGATCACAATGAAGGTCACTTCCATGACCAAGCGTATTATAATACTCATGACGTATGTCTGCAGCAGCGCTCCCTTCAGGTGGAACTTTGTCTTTGTATGTTCGACTTTCTCTTTGTGTTCCAAATACTCCTTCTCTCCTCTTCCCTCCTCGCCCTTCTCCTCTGTCTCCCTCTGCTTCCGCTTCTCCTCCATGCGAACGATGTGCATGGCATGGCCCATGTAGATGAGGGATGGTGTTGATACGAAGACAATCTGCAGCACCCAGTAGCGGATATGGGCAATTGGGAAAGCTCGGTCATAACAGACGTTTGTGCAACCGGGTTGTAGTGTGTCGCACATGAAGTCGGACTGCTCATCGCCCCATGATGACTCTGCGGCCGTGCCCAGAACGAGGATACGGAAGATGAACAGCACAGTTAACCAGACCTTCCCCACTGATGTGGAGTGCTCCTGCACCTCCTCCAGAAAATTACCCAAGAGGCTCCAGTCCCCCATCACTCCACGGCAGCACTACTGAGGCAGAGAGAGAGAAAATAAATGACTGGCATCAAGATCAATTTTAGCATTGTGGCGAGGGGTGCGTGGTTTGGCGAGATCTGCAGCGGGAGAGCGAGGGCGGAGCCAGGCGGTGAGTAAGCGGGTCAAGTTCAAATGACGAACACCTGTCTGTGATTGCAGTAATTGGCGTGAGGAGACCGCATATAAGCAGCCCTGGCAGACAGCACTTTTGAGAGAGACTGGGAGCTCGTGCACGGACCGGCCAGACACGACGAGTGACGTCTTCATTGAGATTGAGCCTATTGCGAAGCTGTAGCCAGCGGGAAGAGTTCGTTTTGCCCATTTACTTTCTGTTTGTGATTTGTGTTTTTGAGTTACGTTATTGTGAGCGCGGAGTGCGCTGTGGAAAGAGTGAAAAATAAAAGTGCACGAGCCCCAGATATCGCCGACCCTGTGTCTCCTTCCATCACCTACACTTCACACAGAACCTGATCTGTATCACACTGGTGCCGAAACCCGGGATGGAAGGGGAAGCCGCCGACAGACAGGTGTTCGTCATTTGAACTTGACCCGCTTACTCACCGCCTGGCTCCGCCCTCGCTCTCCCGCTGCAGATCTCGCCAAACCACGCACCCCTCGCCACAAGCATGTTGTCAAAACTCATGCATTTTCAGCTGATCTGAATTGTTCACGTGATTCCACTACAACATCTTCCGAAAGTTTCGTTTACCCGCAGAGGAAAGCACTGGAGCTTCGAGCATCACTTTGAGCACAGAGTACCCAGAGAAGAAGAAGAGCACAGAGTAAGTCATGATCCTCTGTTTTAATGTTACAACAAATTCACAACTTGTTTGACACAAACAATGACAACTTGACTGCTGTTAGAGAATGATTCCCAGATAATTAGTATCAGTTTTTATGAGTGTCTGTAACTTAGCCAACAGTTTTACAGCCTGTTCATTGACCACACCTGCTCAGAACAAGTGGTTTAGGCCTAGTCATATTTCCCTTATCACACGATGACTTACATATTGTCACATTATAAACATATTTCTGTCCAAATAGGCTTAATAATTTATTAGGACTAAATGAAGAGTTCAGATGCAAAAGCCTCTAAATGCCATTTGAAGTTTTCTTCTAAAATGACCATTTTTATCAAACTTGTATATTTAAGTTCAGTAATTTCACTTAAATGACAATTAATAGGTAATCTTCTTTGCCATTTAACTGAAATTACTGAACTTAAATATACGCGCTTGATAAAAATGATCATTTTAGAAGAAAATTTCAAATGGCACTTAGAGGCTTTTGCATCTGAACTCTTCAAATAAATTAAAGTGAATTGCATAGTTGATGTTATAGTTGAATTTTAAGATCAGGTCATATTTTATAATCATATCCTGGCCATGGATGCATTAATCATTGCATCTTTCTTTCAAAGATGTAAGTTAAAAAGCAATTAAGCGTCTTCTCATCCTTCCTGAGAGGAGAAACCCCTTAAAAAGGCCAGGTTAGAGGATGCTGGCCCAGAGGATGGCGAAAAGGTAGGCCCATTAAATAAAGGAGACCAAAAAGGCAACAAACACTTACAATAAACAACACCAGTCATAATCTCTCTCTCTCTCTGTCTCTCTCTCTCTCTGTCTCTCTCTCGCTCTCTCTCTCACACACACACGCATGCGAAAATTCAATAAATACTTTGTATTTGGTTGAATTGTCAGTGACGTGTCAAATTTTTCTTCTGCAAGTCTGAGCAATTAATAACAACATAAACATTAATAATACTAATATTAATGACACATCCCTATTTTTACGACCTTTTTAATATATCAAGGGGATATCACTATTTGGGTGCAATAAACAGATCAAAATCTAACTGGCTGCAATCTTATACTGTTTCGATCTTCACGTGCCTCTCCATAAATTCCCCCACAGCTCTAAGTGATCCCAACTAATTTCTAAACCCAAAACTGACGTCTTTTTTGTTTTGTTTTGTTTTTGTGATGCACTTATATTTTTTTTCTAGAGGTTTCCCGATCTTTGTGTCATATTGTATATTTACAGTTGGGCCGGAGAGGGGAGCACTTAGACACAGGGGTGACAGTTCTAATTTTAGTCTGGCCTGTCCCATTTTTTTAGGTGGGATGGGAACAGTGGTCTTGGCAGGGTAGAGCAGGGCAATGTGATGCCAAGGGCCATGAGAACTGCTCCTCTGAATGACCCTGTGCAGGCCAAGACAGGGTGATCATTTTACCACTCTGAAGCTGTCTCACAACTACATCGCATATGCCAGCCTTTTTGCTTCTGTTTTGTCCCTTTGTGAGTGATGTGTCTTTCAGGACACTGCAGGGACTAACTGAACTTCTCATCACAGAGACAAATCAAACAAGATGACAGAGGTCACTGTTCCTCTATGTGTAGTATAGCAAATACTAATGTCATTTAAACAAAATGGCAACAAGATATTCAGACAAATGTAACCAGCTGAGAAACCAGACTTTTTTTCCTGTTTAATACTTTTTAAAGGTGACGCATGCCCCTTTTGATAAGATGTAATATAAATCTATGGTGTTTCCAGAATATGTCTGTGAATTTCAGTTCAAAATACCACCTAGATGTTTTATTATAGCTTGCGAAAACGCTCAGTTTTTGTGTGACCCTTAAGAAAGCTGTTGCCCCCCAGGAAGAGACCAGGAAGAGTTTGCAAGTTTTAGACTGCACCTGAATGGTTAGTGGATACCTTTATAGTTGTTCTGGAGTTAAATAGATTAATCTGTTTCTAGTGAAGAATGATGTTCAAAAGTTTCTCCCCTGTTCCTCACAGAGGTGTCAAATGTGAATTCAGGTATCAGACAGTATATTAATCTTAGACATTGTCATTAACACTGTCCAGTGTTGCTCTGTTTCCCAAAATAACATCAGTGAGCGCTGCTTAATTTCCGTAAATGCCCCTCCAGTCCAGCCGCATCAATCCGCCCTTAAATAAATCACTCTTAAATTCCAAACATTCCGTAAAGCATCTTGTATGTCTTGAAATTGATTTTGTTAATCCTAAATTAAATTCTAACAGTTTAAAAGTTGTTAAAGCAATGCAACAAGTGTGTTATTTTGTCTTTTGCTGTGAGACCACATTGATCTTTTCTCAGGTTCTCCACATACCTTTTTTTAGTTGTTTCTTTAGTGCCAGTTAAGGGTTCCTCTGAAAGGGGTTTCAGTTTAATGCTATTTACAGGATGTTGTCACTCGAATACCCATTAAACCTCAAATGTTTTATGAAGCACTATCTGTAGCCACATTAGAGAGTTACATTTAAAGTTTATGTGTGTGTGGATTAGTATCTGACTGCCCTCTCACACCCTTCCTGTACCAAACCCTAGTACTGGTCCTGCTGATCTCCTGTAGAATGGACAAATATGGACTGGCAGTTTTATTGGAGGCCCTCCTATTTTTCAGCAGATGTAAAAAAGTAAAAATGCCTGATCTCCTATTAATGTTTAGTGAAAGTTAATCCAGAAACTATAAAGAGGGCACTAATAAAAACAACAACAACAGGACTTTATATAAATAAGCGTATTTTGTTGAATATGTATTGTATTAAATTGGCTTTAATATTATTATTATCTATATGTTTTATTTTGGGAAATGTGAACCATGTAGTTTATATTCTCGAATATTTATTTATTTATTGTGAATTTGACCTAAATGTACTTGAAGGAGTAGCTCACTTTAAAAAAAAAAAAAAAAAAAAAAAAACATTTGCTGATAATTTACTTACCCCCATGTCATCCAAGATGAAAAGAAATTTAGGTTTTTGATTAAAACATTACAGCATTTTTCTCCATATAATGCACTTTACTGGTAACCAAACGGTTCAAGGTCCAAAAGACAGTTTCAGTGCAAACTGCAAACTGTTCAAAGGGCTTTAAAACGATTCCAAACGATGAATAAGGGTCTTATCAAGCGAAACGATCGCTCATTTAAAAAGGAAAAAAAAAAAGGTTTAAGTTTTACAAGCTCAAATGGTCGCCTTGCTCTGCTCTGTTCTGTGATGAGCGTTCGTGACTCTCCTGTTCAAACTCGTTTATCAAAATGAACAAATCGTATTTCATGTCATTTGGTTCATTCAACAAACGATATTAACAAATTTTCTCGGGAATAGATTCGTTCATTTTGATGAATGAGTTTGAACAGGAGAGTCACGAACGCTCATCAAAGAACAGAGCAAGGCGAGCATTTGAGCTTATAAAACTTGAACTTTGCTTTTTTTTTTTTTAAATGAGCGATCATTGCGCTTGATAAGACCCTTATTCATCGTCTGGAATCGTTTAAAGCCCTTTGAACAGTTTGCACTGAAACTGTCTTTTGGACCTTGAACCGTTTGGTTCCCAATGAAGTCCATTATATGGACATCCAAAATCTTGGATGACATGGGGCCGAGTAAATTATCAGCAAAAGTATTTTTTTTTTTTAAAGTGATCTACTCCTTGAAGATGATGAATTTTAACATCATTAATTTCCTGTGCATGTCAGTTAAACTGGTCTTTAAATGAGCTACTGAAGGGAAGGAGCAGTGGGAAGTTCACCCGAACTATGAAACCCTACTATATTGTGTCAAATCTAATAATGAAAATTCAATGATCTGTCTTAACTATGTTCAGCAAATCACCAGGCTTTATGAATAATCATACCCTCTTCTATAAAGCACTAGTCAGTTTTACAGATTGAGTTTCAATTACACGCGGACATTTGACAAATGTGCAATCTATTTCATAAAAAAATGCATTTTTGTCCATGATTCGGTGTCGTGGATGCATGCAGTTTTGGCATTTATTTGTTTATTTTAAAATCTAATCTAAAATCTTTTCTAATCAAATGTTTTGGAAATGGCTGCCATTCAGTGACGTGAACTCAGCAAACCCGTGTGCTATGTTGTTTTGGCAAAAACCTTTCGGAATGGCATCGGTGGGAACGGAATCTTAGACATATTAAAAAAAACTGAATAAAAAAAAAAACAGGAGGATGGAAATATCCATCTGATTCACACTGACTGAATGGGCGATCTCTGTTGCCAGTGTGTGCTCTCTCTACTTCTGTCTTACATTTTCCTTTTTTTCCATCTTCCTTTTCTTCTTCTCTTAGGAAGCAATTTCAAACAATATGATTTCCTTTAGACTTGCTACTTTAAAGGAAACAAGTCTCTTAGGGTCTCCAAGTGCAAGGGTGTTTACTTTCCCAAAGAGAGCAAGAGAACGACACAAGATAAGAGTTCATTTGTGCTGATTATTTTTCATCTGGTTAATGCACAAAATCGTAAAACCCCAAAAGCTCTTATCATGAGGTATTATGTGAGGTCAAAGATTGCTGTATTTCTTGAAGGTAGCAAACAATGGACATCGGTCCACACACACATGAGTTTGTGAGATGAATGACAGACAGAAAGAACTTTCACCTGCTCTCATATGATTTTATTTGTAAAAGGAAAGACTTGACATTGGTCACTGACCACAAAGGTCATATTTATATATGTACATACAGTACCGGTGACATACTATTTTTCAACGCATTCTCACCCCAAGGCGTCACCTTTGACCATGCTTCAATATTTGACGTTTTAGGCGCCCTTTAGCGTCACTTACATGACGCGATCCTACGGCGTCATTTAACTGACGCTAAAGGAAAGCGTCTGTTAGAGGACGCGGTTAGGTTTAGGTGTGGGGTGGGGGTAGGGTACACGCGATCCTAGGGCGTCATCTAACTGACGCTAAAGGGCGCCTAAAGCGTCAGATATTGAAGCATGTCCAAATGCTTCCCAAGGCGTCAGTTAAGTGACGCCTTGGGGGTGAGAATGGGCTGTATTTTTAATGTTTTTGACGTCTCTTTTTTGATCAAAAATACAGAAAAAAACTGGAACATTGTGAAATATTATTACATATTAATATTACATATAATATTATTAATATTATTGCTAATTTGATATTCAGTGATTATAAATGTTGCTAGAAACAGTGGCTGCATAATATATTTTGGAACCTGAATACTTTTTTCAGGATTCATTTATTCAAAATAGAAATCTTTTCTAACTATATAAATCTATTGTATATCTATAAATTACTATTTTTTTAAAATCAATTCAACATATTCTTGCTGTATGAATTTCTACATTCATTGAATTTCTGTATTAATTTCTTTCAAAAAAAAAAAAAAATGACTGACCCCAAACTTTTGAACCGTATGGATTTGGTTACAAAATCTTTCTTTTTTTTTAACTTCTTATTCATCAAAAAATCATGAAAAAAAGGTATCACAGGTTATATACGAAAAATGTTAAAGGAGAACTCTGGCACAAAATGAACCTTTGGTCTAATAACACATTAGTACAGTCAACTGTTCTCTGAGATTTGTTTTCATGATAATCGAATGTAAAGAGTTTTATCTAACTGTTTAGAATAACGATATATTGGGGCATAATAAGTAAAAAGAAATCGCTACAAGGCTCAAAATAGCCCCACACTAACACAGTAACATAATGAGGGTCCCTACATGCAAAACGAATCACTGAATCAACTTTGTAAGTGTACAGATAGTTTAATAAGAAGATATTTTATGAAGACAGTCCACTTTGTGTATTCAGGCAGGAGCCATCTCGATAAGTCAAACCACGAACGACGTGCCAAGTGAGCTGAACTGTATGAAGTTCAGCGAATTTCGGAACTGTATACCTGCCTGTATACACGAAGTGAACTGTCTAATTAAAATATCTTCTATTAAACTGTCTGTACACAAAATTGTTGTATGTGTAACAATATTTCACAATATACTCTTTTATGTATTTTTGATTAAATAAATAAAGGCTTGGTGAGCTTACTTGTTTCAAAAACATTAAAAATAAAAATAGTGTTTCCAAATGTATATACTGTAGGCTATGTATAAACATTAAAGGACTTCCATTAAACATCCATTTGGCCTTTTTAAACTATTTGATTTGGAAATGTGTGAATCAGGATCCGAGAAGCTTTTCAAAGTCTTCCTGAGCTTCTTTTAAATTGTTTGTTAGGAATCGTCAGAGCTTCCCTTAACCCTCAAGGATTCTTTTGCTGTTCTTTATGACTGTAAGACAATGTCAAACATTCAATAACAAAAATAAACTTAGAATAACATGCAGCCTCGTGCTTCCATTTGCATCAGTTTAACAAGCTGGGAACATTGCCACGACACCTTTGAAACATTCTAGTAGCACTTCACAAAGGTGCCAGGCACTGTTGGCAAGTGATGGCATGCTGGTTTTTCTCACAGTGATCATGTCGCTGAGGGCACACGGATACTCACACCATAAGAGGCTCTACAATGCCCACGCATGAGACCGACCCCTCAACTCCGAATAAATATTTATTCAAGCCCTTTCCCCCTAACCTGATTTCAGGGACTACCAGAACCAGCATGACACCACAGACTGTAGTCGCATCTTTATCCCAATATAACCAGAGTTGTAAACTAGGCAAGACACAAAGACAAACATTGTGGTTTATATAGATCTGATTATAAGTTTGCATGATGTGTATCTCTTTTTTTTAATAAGAGGGATCATAAAAATTGCTTTTATGAATGAATAAATGCCGTTATTGACACATAAATGTACTGTTTAAAAGTTTGGGGTCTGTAAATTTTGTTGTTGTTTTTGAAAAATTCTAAGTAAATCAGCAAGGAAACATTAAATTGATTTTAAAAAAATATATATGTAAACATCTGTTGTTATTATCTATGATAATAATAATTATATATACACATAGAGTATATACAATGTATATTTTTTATCTTATTTTTTTTTTTTAAACAAAAATGCTAAATCTTACAGATTCTCTGAGGGGAATTTAAAGTTATGTGAGTAGAGGACAGGTATGTAAACTGGGCAATACTCTACATCATGTACGTTATCTCAGTACAATCAATAAAACTTAATGCGTGAATGTCATAAACATCCATTTATACAAAAACAATTAAACACCATGGGGTATAAAATTAGTTTTTGAGCCAATCATAAGTTAAGCCTATGTACTTGCTAACTAATTAAATATTAATACATGTTGTAGTCACAGATCCATATTTCATGCTGTTTAGTTCCAGTGTCTAAGGAAAGCAGTTAAAATGTCAAATGGAGACATTACATAAATGTAAATAGAATGTTAACCTGCAGTTTACATGTGTGGAGTGTGAAATTAAAAGGGCAATTCCACTTGCACAGAAGTACAGAGGAAAATACAGCGAAAGAAGAATTTTGTGATGGAAATTGAATCAGTTTCTTATGGAGAAAGCAAACATCACTTCCAATTGAAGTCTAAACCTGTGCATGCACTTGTGTTGCTAGACTTGAACTTGCATACCAATGCTAAACGTGTGCTTTTAAAAACAAAGGAGTGAACAACTGTTTAAGCCAGACATTCCAGTTCAAGGATGAGATGCTGAGTTTAGCCATATGAAGTGAATCCCCCTCGCCCGACTCTGCCCACTGCAGAACCCCCATTATACACACACTGACACCCGCACATATCAACACTTCACCTGCCATCCAGAGGGATTCCTCATGTGGACCATGAAGACAATCCTACTCTGCTTGTCATGCTGCTAACTGGGTGATGTGTTTCCTTACAAGGCAGTTTTGTTTTTCTCTTCACTGTCAAAGCAACTGTATTGATCAGCCGATGTCTTATTATCCAAGCCAGGCACCACTTGACATGCTGTCTTTCGCACTTTGTAAATATGACTTGTGAGTGGGATATGAGAGATATAATATATTTACATACAGTGACCCATAATATGTTTTTGGACAATTAAGCAGTGCATAAAAAAATGCATTTGACAAGTTTAACACAAAAACATGGCTCAAAAGTTGGGTCTGTGAAAGTTCTGAAATAATTTAATTGCAGTTTAATTGCAACTTTTATACTTTTGAATTGATACTTAATTAAATGACATTCTTTGTAGGTTAATATGGACCACTGTATCCAATTAAATAAGTATAAAACTGCTTAGACATTAAGGTCAGGTGATCTTAAGGCCAATTCACACTGAGCCGACATTCACCAGATTCACACAGTCACCAGATTACAGCACGTCACTTGTCAGACATTCTAAATCCGAGACATTCAGAATGTCCAATCGATGAAAACAAGCCCTGACAGACGCACACTGAATCCAACGAAATGTCGGTGCAGTGTGAATTGACTTTAATTTAGTTAGTCGCTAAAGTACAATCAAAATCTCAATCCTTTATGATGACAAAAGCATATGTTTGATTAGTGCTAGAAATCATCGTTCCATTAGAATGGCTGCAGATTCTCATCTCAAGCAACAATGATGTCATATTGTGCAAATGTACTTAATTTCAAACTCTTATATGAATTATTTATGACCATGTAAAAAATTAATGTAGCAAAGTCTACAAGCAAAATCTTGTAAAAAAAAATGCAATTTTAAATTTGTAAAAAATTAAACAAGAAAAAGATTTATACATAACTTAATATTTAATTAGTACATTAATAAAGTCAGTTGTATTTTAATATTTAAATTTCCCCCTCTCTTCCAATAATCATTTGTAAAAAAAAAAAAAAATACAGCATTCTGCACAGTACCTCAAAATCATGACACAAATAAAACAATAAAATCGTATTTGACCCATAGATCTCTTAAAACTGAATTACCTGTCTGACTGTTGACTTCTGAGATCGTATGAGTGTGCTCTGGTCTGGTCCTCTTCAGATGAATGTGGGCTCTAATTCTGTGGCCCGGGGTCCTGTAGACGTAGCTCGGCTCTGATGTCTGTATGACAGTGGGGAAATACTGAGTGATGGAGAAAAATGCCAGTGTATCTCAATAGAAAACACTAGCAAGAGTAGTTCAAATACAGCCCTCTCGTGCCTGTCCCAATGTGGGAATAAAACACAAGTGTGGGACACTGAGAATACTGGGCCATTTTAGGGAGTGTTTCAATCCCCCCCCCCCCACAAACACACTTTTCCTTTTCCTCCTCCCCCTCTCTTCCTCCTTCCCTCCCTCTCTAGTTGACACCCCCCCACCACCACCACCACCCAACAGAATGCACTTGGTGTATAAGAATACCACCGTGTAAAGAGAGGAAGTGAGATTGTTATAGAATACAATGGTTGTTCTTCTCAAGGCTGTTCACTTGTGCTATGATGCGTTGTGCTTGTCACTGTTATGTGATTGTTGAACTTTTACCCCTACCCTGATCAATAAACCTTTCCATGCGATAACCACGTCTTCACCATACATGCACTTCCTCAATTTTAACAGCATTATGTATATAGCCTATTTATATAATCAATAAAATAGTACAGATTTATTTAGCATGCAAAGGCACACTGGTTTAAATCCTGATGTGATTAAAACAATTTCTTAATAAACAAAGGAAGATTTCAAATTTCAAGAGATTTCCACGACACATGCGCGAGAATTGCGATCTCCTTTAACTACTTCAGTTCAGTTCTCGCGCATGCGTCGTGGAAATCTCTTGAACTCTCGTCTCAGGCCTACAAGGAAGAAAAGGAATAGTTGAATAAAGTCACTATTTTTTATTTATTTATTTTTTTTTTTTGCACAAAAAGTATTCTTGTCGCTTGATAAACTTATAGTTGAGCCACTGTTGTCACATGGAATATTTAAACATTTTCTTCGATGACTTTCTGGGCCGTCAAGTTTCGATCCCTTATGTAGCAGTGATCCACCTCTCAAATTTAATCAAAAACATCTTCATTTGTGTTCCGAAGACGAACGAAGGTCTTACTGGGTTGGTACTGCATGGGGGTGAGTAATTAATGACTTAATTTTCACTTTTGGGTGAACTAACCCTTTAACTAGTTGCTTAATACCATGCATATTACTGGGATATTGGCTGTTTATTAGTACTTATAAAGCACATATTACAGCATTTTTCAAATATTGCCAGTGGGTGGAGTCTGGCTCTGACTAGGGGTTTAGTTACCCTTTAACAATGTTATTATTTTGACTTTTCTTTGTTTACATATGGACTGAATTTATATGGTAAATGGACTGCATTTATATAGCGCTTCCACAGACCCAATGGCCACCAAAGGACTTTACATTTTGCCTCACATTCACCCATTCACTCATTCATTCACACACCGACAGCGGTGTCAGCCATGCAAGGCGCCATCCAGCTCGTCGGGAGCAGCTAGGGTTAGGTGTCTTGCTCATGGACACCTCAAAACTTGGTCCCACCAACCATCTGGTTACGCTTTGAATAGAGCAGGAGAATATATATATAACACTAAAATAATGGAATCCGCTGAATTATTTTAGCAGGTCATTACCATTTTTCTTACACAAAAATGTCTTCCACATACGTCACATCAAAATTCCACCTACTGTTTTAAGGTTAACAGCCTGATGTGACATGTCACCACAACATTTTCAAAACTTGTTTTATATCAATTTGTACAAGACACGTTTTAAAATCAGGTCAAGTGTAATCTAGGGTATGTTATTAAACCATTAGAATTGTTGCGTGGGTTGAAACATACCTTTAATAACAAAAACAAGGGTTTTTAAAAATTTCTGACAATGCAACATGTGCACACCAGACAGGCCACCATTTTGGAAATGTTACCTTGGAAACAAAAATGCACACATTGTCACATGACTGGGTCATGAACCTGGGTGTTCCTTAAATATCCCTTTTAAAGACTTACTGGGTTGAAAGTGAGGTATAATGCTTTTAAAAAACCTTTTCAGATTATAACCAATGTTTGAGACACCCACGTCACAGCGGTTTGTATTGCAGAAGTTCAGAAATGAAATGTCCTGTGACAGTGGCTAAAAGGTTAATGCTCTATTTTAGCTTGCTTGTACAAGTCTTTGAGCTCTTTTATTTTGGCTTGTGTTTCACAGGTCACAGGACTCCTACCCAAACTCTTTGCATTGCAAATGCAGCACTGTACCAGGTGCAAGGTATCATGCAAGTTTACTAAATGCACTTGTTATGTGCAACAACTGACAATTACAAATCATGCATATGCTAAAAGTGTTTTGAGGTCATAGCATAGTATTGCGCACAGAACAATAAGCATTTTTTAATTAAACATCTGCCCCTGTAATCATAATTTGATTAAAAAAGAATGAGAAGTTGTTGGTGTTTTACGGCTATGCTCATTTCAGCTGGAAACTGCAGTGAATTTGTATAGGTACATATGTTTTTGGAGTTTTGCAAAAATGTAGGCACATTTTTCCAAAAAGGTTGGTTAGCTAAAGCTAAAACTAATTCTTGAGACAAAACTCATAGACTCTCTGCCCTGGCAATCACACAAAATGTGAAATCAAATAGTTTTTCATAGTATTTTCCCAAAATATTCCTTTTAGCTGAACAATATGATGCATCAGTGTAGCAAAAATGGTTGTGCCAGTGTTTATAGGATATTAAAATATTGTACCTGATCACATGATCCTTTTTTCTTCTTTGTGCAGGTGTCCTTCTTCCTGTCCTTCATACAGTCTTGTTTGGCTACTGTATTCCAGTGAGGAAGGAACTGTAAGGAATTCAACCAACTTCACAGAGACTAATTTAAACAGAAGCCTGAGCTGTAAGCCCTCTCTCTCATCACATCTCTTTCATTGCTTATTCTGCTCATCGGCTGAGAGCCGGAAGATATATGTCAGCTTTATATAATGCCAATCTTTTAGGTTTCATTCCTCCTTGCTCAAGGGTCTGTGTGTGTTTGTGTGTGTGTGTGGTGGGAATTCTGTAGATTTGAGTACTCCTTGCTGCTGGGTCCATGTGTGTTTGTCTGTACATACATAATTTTGTACAGACATACTTATAATAATGTACAGATATGACATATATAGTGAAATGGGCACAAATCGACATGATGCTAATTCGGTGTAAGGGACACCAAAGGTTACTAAGGGCTGTTAATGACATTGTGTCATAGTGCACTTGCTCATTTAGAGCCAAAGAGACATGGAATTTCAGCCCGTTCTCATCCTTTAACGTCATATAGAACGCTATATGCAAAAACGGCGCTATACTACGCACATGGCTCCCTTTATCGTTAATATAACACGCGAACCCAAGACGTTATAAATCCTTTAGCGTGAATATGACACGTACACCCTACCCCACACCTAAACTTAGCCCTCACAGCACGTGTTATATTAACGATAACGGGTGCCATGTGCGTAGTATACCCAGACAGCAAACTGACATTGAATCAACGTGGAAACGACGTCTCTCATGACATTGAAACAACGTTGATTTTGCTCATCGAATTAACGTTGAACCAACGTCAGACGCGGCATTCTTCAAAGCTAAATGAAAATCAAAAATTGGTTTGCTTTCATAACGTTGAAACAATGCGTTGATTTCAAGTTGATTTTCCGTTAGTTTTGAAAGAATGACGCGTCTGACGTTGGTTCAACGTTAATTCGATGAGCAAAACTATGTCAGATCAACGTTGTTTCGATGTCATATTTCCACGTTCATTCAATGTCAGTTTGCTATCTGGGATAGCGCCGTTTTGTCACATAGCGTTCTATATGACGTTAAAGGATGAGAATGCGTTGGAAATTTTGAGCCCTAAAAGAAACTTTGACCTCTGTTTTAAGAACCGCTACTTAAATCTTGTGTTTCTACCAAGGTAACCATAGTTTACTAATTCCCATCAGCTATCTGTTTTAATATTGAATGTACCTATCATTTCTTATTTGGGCTCATCTAACACAACACATCACAGAAAAGTGAATCTGAGTGAATCTGTTAGTTATTCAGTTTGTTTCCCCATCTCTTCACATGCATAAAACGGGGTACATTTTTTCTAACTTAGTCAAAAAATATAAAAGTCAAGAGATGACAAGTGGCTCAGGGATTTAAAAATAAGGCAAAAAAAAAAAAAAACATAGGGTTTTTGTTTAAAATTAAGGTTTCCATTTCCCCCCAAACCTATAAAATAGTTTTGAGCACCAAATCAAGTGGAAATGATAAAGGAAATATATTTTAGTATCACAGAGTATTATAACATTGATGGCAGAAATACATGATGATTTGTAGAAATACATTAGGATTTAGTATGAACTATGAGGTCAGAATTTGAATCTACATAAATATTCTGGACTCTGTTGCTTGTACGTCACTAAGCAGATCCTCATTGTCATAACTGTTGAACATATCATACTGTTGTCTGGGGAGTTTCTGTGAGCATTATATGACGTAGATAGTCCTTTGTTCCACTTGCCAGCACCCACCAATCACTTTTTCTACAAACAGGGTGACTGAGACAAATGTAATGAGAGCAGTATTTAGGTGCATACTACTAACCTTTATAAAGTTGTTATAATTCACAAATATGCTGATTTATTCTTTTTCGGAAGAACAAAGTATGTTCGATGTACATCTAATGCTTCTGCTTTATGTGTCTGTCCATTTCTTTTCTTGACATTATATACACTTACAATAATTTAGTTTGTCTATTAGAGGGTTTCAAGCTTGAATGTAAAAAAAAAAAAACAAAAAAAAAAAAACATAAATTTTCACATATTTGACATTTATTTATTTTACATTATTGCAGCTGCTCTCTTCCCAGTCTGTCAGTAATGCTCTGTTTAGTTTCTGTTATTAGGCATCATCCTTCCGAAAAGCTCAATGTAACCCTGATTGCCAGCTGGACCAGTGTGTTTTGATTGGTCATTTGCTTCAAGCAAGTTTTGGAAATGTCACACCCCTACCATAACTGTGTAAAGTTTCAATTTACGGACGCAGCTCAACCAGGCCTCTTCCCTTTTTTCTTTTCTTTTCTTTTTTTTTTTTTTTTGCATATGCCTTGGGAATTGTGACGTAAGTATGGTAACCCTCGTTCCCTGAGGGAAACGTCTCATCTGAGAAGTTTCCAACGAATTGGGATCACGCTAGGGAGATAATATTGGCATGCAGGACTTGCATTCAGTCGCTGAGGTAGTACCAGCCCAAGGGGTGGGAGCGTACTCAGCAGGGATAACTGAACAGGTCTGTCAAGGTTAAGACACAGTGCTAACCCAGAGGGTAGCTGGAACGTGGAGGAAATGGGTCGCCGTTAGGGACCACATTAAGGCCACCCAGTCTAATAACAACTCCTAAGAGAGGTAATAGACCTAGCGCCAGGCGATCCGCTTTTTAAAAGCACACTCCACCCCTACAGAAACACGACAATCAACACTTTCAAAACTGGCACAGGAAAGAAGGAGACTGACAGACGTTATTCTAAGAGAAAGTAGGAAGCTGGACGGGTAGATGTTCTGTTTTTCTGCACTGAAGCTGAAACATGGATTTCAGCGGTTGGACACGACCACTCAGACAAACACAGGAAAAGGAGTCACCCTGAGACATCGATCCCAGACATGTATAAAGTGCTAATTTCACAATCAGTTTTGCTAATTTTATGAGATTCTCAACAACTAAAGACTGTTACTAACAACAACAAGGTCATAAGTTTGATGCCTAGGGAGAAAACAAACAGAGACAGTGTTTAATTAATGCACTGTAAGTCACATTGGATAAAAGCATCTGCCACATGCATAAATGTCAAATAAACAGCCAGTGCAGTATAATTTATTCTAACAATATACACTTTCATTTACAAGCCAATTAAGTATACAGGGTTTTACCTGATAGAAAGCGTGGCATGGTAAATTAATGAAATTAATTTGTAAATTTTACTAATTTTTTTTCTTTGTATTGTATTTCTGTGAAACTGAGGCTTGGGGGATTGAGAGAAAGATGGAGAGCGTTTCTCCTGCCCTTAGTTTATCATATCCTCTGATAACATTGTTTTCTGCATTGGTCTAATGGTGGGATGAAAATATATTTTGAAGATCAGCATCCAAATGGCAATTAGCCTGTTTTTTTTTTTTGTTACCTTCTCCTGTACTTTAACCCTCCTCCATCAATCCGTTTTTCTCTTTATTAATGTTGCATGCTAAGGCAAACATCACTATTATTATTATTAGTTATGTTTAGGGTTGGAAAGTTGTTCTAAATGATAATAGATTAACATTTAAAACAATTCTTGCAAAAACTGTATTTGTAGACTATAGCTACTGAAAAAAAAACTCATAATGTGTATCTTTACAAGTTGAACAACCAATCAGTAATTATACTGATTTACGTAAATCTCACAGTCAGTTGAAGGTTGTATGTGTTTTATACACTAAAATTAACTGACTCATGAGAGTCATTCGTTCGAGAGTCAAACTAAATTCATAAATAAAATAGGTCCATAAATAGGTTCATAATTTATCACTCTGTTTTGTGCGGCAAATTCAGGGACAGGGACAATTCACAGACAAAACAGAAAACTCTTGAAATATGGTATTCAGTCTGCAATGGCGGAAAAATGCACTGTGAGAACCGCTAAACATCATACAGAACACCTTAGCAACACCCTGCAGCCACTCATAACAACATAGGACTTTTACATGGATCTTTCACTGACTGGCACTCACGTTTTCTTCAGAAAATGTAAAAAATATAGGTTTTGCTGCTGCTTTGGTTTCATAGATTCAGACATGTCTAATGTGACTGACAGTCCAGAGCCTTTTTCCCATGGATTATGCATTTCTTTCTCCTGTTTATTTGGTTCCTTTCCCATTTTCTCTCAATTCTTTCCCCTCCCTCATCTTCTGCATCATCCATTGTTTCAGCAGCATCTCAGCATTGGCCCCCTAGTGCAGTGCTACGCTACAGGAAGTCCAGGGTCTGCTTCCTGTCAGGTTGAAGAGAACAATCAATCATTTCCTCCTTTGACCTTAACAAATTTGCTTTGCCAGTTTATATGCTTGCTTGTTTATAGGTTCTACATAAGAGAACATTTACACGTGTGAACAAGACAAGTGGCTCTCGTTGAATTTGGTGGCCACTGTTTCCTTTATTCTGTTGAACAGCAGTCAACACAGATTTGCAAGTGCACCTCAATAATAACATATAGCTGGGTGACCTGTTATGTAATAATCTTTGATTTGAGTAAAAACTAATCACTTGATTTGCCAAGTTTGCAAGATTTTTTGAGCTCTGTTTTAGGTAGCAAAACTAAAAATACATTAAAATTCCAAATAATATAATTTTGTGTCCATTATTTTATATCAATAAATGTATTAATAGTTATTTATTTATTTGCAACGCATTCTCACCCCAAGGCGTCACCTTTGACCATGCTTCAATATTTGACGTTTTA
Organism: Pimephales promelas; assembly: GCF_988280905.1. NCBI lineage: Eukaryota > Metazoa > Chordata > Actinopteri > Cypriniformes > Leuciscidae > Pimephales > Pimephales promelas. Next base: position 20,543,018 of record NC_142775.1, read on the forward strand.
GGCGCCCTTTAGCGTCACTTACATGACGCGATCCTACGGCGTCATCTAACTGACGCCAAAGGAAAGCGTCAGTTAGAGGACGCGGTTAGGTTTAGGTGTGGGGTGGGGGTAGGGTATCGCGATCCTAGGGCGTCATCTAGCTGACGCTAAAGGGCGCCTAAAGCGTCAGATATTGAAGCATGTCCAAATGCTTCCCAAGGCGTCAGTTAGGTGACGCCTTGGGGGTGAGAATGGGCTGTTATTTGTGCTTGTGAAGAAAAATGTATACTTCGAAATCAGTAGCACCACAAACAATAAAAATGACATCTGAAGTTTCCTGAATTTCAGACAAAATTATATATAAAAAAAAGGTCAAATAGAGATGTCAGACTAACCAAACGTTTTCAAGGTTCACACCCATATAAGCGCTTACAATAAATAATTCAAAAGCACATCACATTTAATATTTTGATGACACATAAGAAAATAATTGAAAACATACTTTCAATGTTTTTCAGTTATTTGGTTAAAACCGAAGTCATGTGAAAATACATTTATATGGTTAAACTTGAAGAGCAGAAGTGTGACTTAAATGATGTTTTATGATCCGTTGACATCTGATTTATTTTATTAAAATGGTTAAGAGTTTCACCTAGAAATTAAAATGGTGTCATCATTTACTCACCCTCACCCTTTACTTGTATGAATTTCTTTCTTGCTGAACACAAAAGATATTTTGAAGAATGTTGGTAACCAAACCGTTGATGTGCCCCATTGGCTTCCATAGTATTTTTTCCTAATATGGAAGTCAGCGGGGTACATCAACTGTCTGCCAAATAGCTGTTGAATCTGAGAGGACGTTTCTCTTTTTTTCTGAGTTTATATTATGTGTGAAATTTAAATTGCTTGACATTTTTTGCAAAAGTTATAGTACAAAGACCAAATACAATAACCTATTAAGGAAAATATCTGAATGCCCATTGTGTGTCTCGTTACTTATTGGTTATCCAAATCAAATGAACTAAAACAATGAGGTAAATACTTGGTGTTGTGAGTCATAACTTTCTCAAGAGAACTTTCAAAGAACGGTTTCTCTTGCCTTACTTTTAAAACTGACGCATTTGCACTGACCAATATAAATGAGTGATATTAACGAAACATGAATGACTCAAACAACAAAACTTTGAAGCACTGATTTTAATATTCGGCTCCCACACTACTGAGAGTCCGTCCTTTTGAACCCTTTGTGGCGATAACTTCCATAGGAAATCACTTGTTCATTAGAAGTATTGAATTTGAGGAAAAGGAAGCTTGTATCTGCTGGTACGTATGCCTGCTGCTGCTCTGGTTCCCTGTCTCTCATTCTTCTCATGCATGGAGTCTGTTTCCCCGATTTAGGCTTATAACGTGTTTCTGAGATTTGTCTCTTGTACACAGAATGAAATAATAAGTGATGGAGGGCTTTTTTATGTGCCAAAATTTTATTTTATTATTTTGTTTTATTTTTTATCACACAATGTTGTTTCAAATATCAGAAATCTGTGACTAACAACACCAACAGCACGATTACAAGTGTAATGTTGCATTTATTCATCAGTAAAGCATTTTATACGTTTTTGATCTGCCAGAAAAAAAAATATTTCCAAAAAGAGTCAAATCTGAATTGACCATTACTATAGTTCAGTAGTCAGGGCTTTGATTACATTTTAAGGGTTGTTTCAGTTGCAAAACGCTTTCTGTTCACTGAAATAGTAGCTCTTTAAAAAGTTTCACAATGCACCATGAAAACAAGGGAGCATGGATGCTCACTATGTTCCTATTTTCTGAAACATGAAACATCACTTATAAGTAAATAATAAAAAATAAAATATATAAACAGTTACTTGATTAGTTCCTCGAGAATCCTTATTTGTTGTTGAGATGATTGAGTGAATGATTCAATGACTGAATGAATTTTGGTTTTGAGAACATTTTGGTGCTTAGTTTGGTTATCATTTTAATGTAAAACCATTTGAGACACTGTTTATTTTTAGTGGACATGATCTATATTATTTGAATATGTTTCACAATCAGGTCAGTCAAGCACTCTGCAGACCTGATGATATCAACAGGTCAGTAGAGGTGAGGGTGTGTCTGGTCTGTCTAGAGGAACGACGGAGAAGGCCAGGTCTTTCACCTCTATCCAAAATCAACATGTTCCTCTCGCAAACACAATTGCAGCTGGGCAGCGCCGGCCGTCGCACCCATCGAGGTGTTCTTTATGACCACAACCGGTCGACCGGCACAATGACCTCAGCACAGATACCTGCTCCATACACCCATAAACACGGCACACGTAATCGCTCAAACGCACACTCTAATCAAGAGTTTAGGTTGGCATGGGCTGATGTCCGCTTGGGGTGAGTGAAAAACTCAGTGTGTATAAACTGAGCTCGGTGAGAACAGTTTTTGTGTACATGGGGGAAGTGAAGAGAATGCTTTTGTATATACTGTTAAATTAATTAAACAATGATTGGAAAGGTCCGAAAATATAGTTCCCACAGGAAGTGAGGCTCAGTTGGACACTTGAGGTGTGAACAGGGTTGAGACTGAATGAAGGTGCATTATTTCTCACTAACTTTAAAGGGATAGTATATTCAAAATTGCTGTTATCATTTACCCTAAAGCTGTTGCAAATCTTCTGCTAAACACAAAACAAGATATTTTGAAGAATCCAAACAGTTAATGGGTTCCTGTTGACTTATTATGCGGAAAAAAATAATACTATGACCAATGAACTCAATGACCCATCAACTGTTTGCTTATTGGCATTCTTCAAAAATATCTTCTTTTGTTCAGCAGAAGAAAGAATGGTGACAGAATTTTCATTTTTGGGAGAATTATCCCTTTAAGTATGGTTTCTAATGGTCCAGACACATGCAGGACAAACATGACTCCTTATTTGAAGACTTAATATGTTTTTTTTATGCCTTGGTCCTTTGATCCATCAGTGTCTTTTTTTAATGATGATTCTAGCATCAATGATCCTCCTTAGCACCTTCATCCTCTTTTCAGCAATGAGGAGCTGCTGAAGTCTGCATTTATTCAGCTATAGGAAATTCGTAATGTAGACAGAGTGAGAAATTGCTTTGGCTTGAATTTAAATGGTTGAATGACGCATGAAGCTTGTTATAGAAATGTAAATTTCAAATTAAGTACATTTCAAGGATACTTAATTTTTCTCATGGCAGGACGGTGAATTACTGGAATACACAAAATGCATTAGTTTTGAATACTTTAGGTTTACCTGTCAAAAATGTATGAATGTAGCCTTTTAGATAAGACATCCAACAAAGTACCAATTGCAAACAAATGATGACAGACTGCAAACTTTTAAATTAACTGATGTTAGGGTGAGCATGTAACACTAAATGTTTTCAGCGTTAGGAATTTCCAGATACAAAAGCTGATTTTAAACATAAATCAATAAATCAGATTTCACAGGCAATGTAATGTGAGCAGCATTTGATAGCTGTGCTATAGCTTCACGAGTGTCTGCTGCATTGGCACGATGTGGGCTCATGCCTGACTGCACATGCTCCATAGGCTCAATGCTCTAGAATGACATCATGTCTTTCTGTGTCATCCTATCACTATTCACTGGTAGTCCTGTGTGGCTTATCCTGCTAGTGTCCACTATATCAACACACAAACCCCTCTAGGGAACAATTACTAGGGTCTAAAATGCAGAGAATACAATAAAGTCACTGAAGTATTACACAGCATTAACTACATTTAGATTTTTTTTCTTTACTATTATTTACTGTTTTACGCATTACTGCTATTAATATTTCTGTATTGATATAATTCTAGTTCCACCTTTTATTGTTTCCCTATATCATATCAAAGGCAGGTTTGATTAATGGTGAGGGGGCAACATGTTAACATTTTGATGACACAGTTGGCATCATAATTTTATTAAATGATGAAATGTGAAGTGTTTGTCCACTATGTTTGTTTTCAATATAGCCTTTAACACACACGCACACACACAAATATATATAAGGACGACATAAGTAACACAGGCTTCAGTCTTCTATTAAGCAGTTAGTTAATCGTGCTCTTCTCTTTATCTTGATGTTTGGTCCTTATGTACACAACAACCAGTCAAATGTTTATGAGAGATACTGTGCAGTACGGGGAAATGAATTGTGTATCTTGGAATAAACTCTCCGTCTATGTAGCATAAAACATTGCCCATTGACTGTCAGTCATGTTGTTTTCCCTCTGAAACTTGTAGCACAAACTGTTTCCCCTGACAACAATAATTCAATAGTTTAGATAAGTGCTAAACAATCCCAAACTTTAAATAAACCATTCCCAAGTATAGGATTTTGCCAACTGTTTCATGTGCTCTCTTGATCAGGACTGCCACAGTAAAAGAAACAGTCAAAACATATAAACCCCAAAACGCCAAAATAACTCAGACTATACACATTTCCCGACTTTTAAACATTGGTGCATTGCGTACTGTTTAAAATCTTGGTGTGAACCAACACTGACAAGAATGTGTCTGGCCAATGATTCAGCTGCGCAGGAAGTTTTTTAACAGGGTATTGTTGAAGTTTATCCATGTGTGTATGTGTGTTTGAGCTTCCTGGCCGATATCATAAATATGCCACTGCGCTGCACTGTTGCCCCGTTATCACAAAACCATTAAACCTTATACCTCCAACACCCAGCTTTCCTGCATGTGTGTGCCCAAATGCTTTATTATCACCATTTCCTAAGGCTGTCTGTTTGTGAAATATCTCTGTTGTCATAAGGTCTTTTGGCTTAAAGTGCAGCAACATTTTGTTAAAGATTTGTGGGTGGATAATTTACTGTGTGTATCCCACTCATACAATGAAATACAAACACTGTAATACCAAAATGCTGCTCCGCCTAACATGAGCAACCATGTCATGAAGTTTGTGGCATGGTTTCCCATGGATCATAAAACAGATCTACGTTTTCACTTTCTCTGTTTTCTGCCAGCATTCAAAAACTATTTTTAAAGAAATCTCTCCTTGGTCACCAATTGGTGAAAAATACAGTAAAAAATAAATGAATAATGTAATATTGTGAAATATTATTACAATTTAAAATAATTTAGATTTCAATATTTTTTTTAAGTTTTAAAATGTGTTCCTGCGATTGGAAAGCTACATTTTTAAGTAACGATGCTAATGTTTTTACTGGCACTTTCTTTTCAAAAATAATGCATTTTATAGTTTAGTTTAGTTTAGTTTAGTTCCTTTATTGTCCACAAGTGGAAATTTGTCTTTGGCTTCACTATACATCACACACAAGGACACCAACACCAAAAAACATAAGGAAAAAATACATACATGAATTAAAAACAGTAACATTACCATGCAGCTATACTTAAGCTTACATATATCCACTCCTACTCGTATTTATGGCTTCTCAGCATTTAGAAATCGAATGGCAGTTGGCACAAATGACACCTGGTACACATTTTTACTTGCCCTAGGTTGTCTAAACCTTCTCCTTGATGGGAGCAACTGAAAACTGGAGTGCAAGGGGTGAGATAAATCCTCAATAATAACCCTTGCCTTCTCTTTAACTTTCAATAAGTATATCTCATTCAATTGTCTTTGTGTTTTACCTACGATTGCACTAGCTATGTTAACCACCCTAGACAATTTCTGCTTTGATTTAACAGTCAGGACTCCATACCACATAGTCATATTAAAAGACATAATGCTTTCTACAAAATTCTTATAAACCATTTCTAAAATATTTTTACTCACACCAAAGTGTGAGTAAACACTAAAAGTATACTAAAAGTAAACGGAACAGGAAGTTTGACCACAGATTTTTTCTCTGATACAGGATCTGATACATCCTTACAGCATTTATATCATGATGAAGTTGGCCATTGCTGTGGACCTCATGCCCCAGTTTTATTTTATTTACTTTTTAGCGTGTGCTCTTGGTTTGGGCCTGTGGATGGTGTCCTGTCCCTCTGGCCCCTCTGGCTGCGGGTCTGTTGATCCTATTGTCTTTTGCATCAACACTCGTGGTCTGGTGCATAAAGGGCATCTAGTTAGCAGCTTAAACTCTACGGCAGGCATGAAAAGCAGCCATCATAGCCCATTCGCTCACATCTGCTCAGTGGTGCGACAAGGACGAGGACTGAGTTTGGGTGACTGGGGGACAGGAGTTCAATTCGCCCCACAGGGCACCAGGAGCAACGGACAGAACTGGACTGCATTGAGTCCACCACTGCAAAGGTGACCGTTTGAGCAAAGTTCACATTGGCACTCCTTTTAATGCAAAAGCTTCTATATGTATAGTTTTTGTCCGTAAAAAATGTTTTCTTTTATGTCTAAGATGTACAGATGGCTTAGATTGTTGAATGTGAACCCATTGGTGAAGTGTTTTGGCAATGGCATATCTGAGTCTTACAGTTGTTTCCTGGTCGTCTTTGTAAATGGTCAGTGTCTAGTTTTGTTTAAAAAGAAAGTTTACAGGTTAGTGAGAAGGTACACTTGGAAAGTATTTTTTGTGATATCACTAACTATATTTTGAAAATTCTGTAGAAAGTGTATATTATGTATTTATTACGTATCTGTCAGGCTTATTATTAAAAGACACTTGGGTTGCACTTTATTTTAACAGTACGTGCACTCATGTTACTGGGTGATATAAGGTTATTAGATGGGTTAAGGTTAGGTTTTGGTGTAGGTTCAAGGTTAGTATTTAGTAATTACCCACTTATTCCAATTAATAAGTACGTACATGGCAACAAGACTGTAAAATAAAGTGCTACCTTGTGTCATCTTGTTTCTCCCTAATTCATTTTTGTCTTTCTTGTACACAGCTAATATACAACCATGGGAGACTGGAGCTTCTTGGGTAATATTTTGGAGGAAGTAAACGAGCACTCCACTGTGATTGGCCGTGTTTGGCTCACGGTGCTGTTCATTTTCCGCATTTTAATTCTGGGCACGGCTGCCGAGTTTGTCTGGGGAGACGAGCAGTCTGATTACATATGTAACACTAAGCAGCCAGGTTGTGAGAACGTGTGTTACGACGAGGCCTTTCCGATCTCTCACATCCGTCTATGGGTGTTACAGATCATTTTTGTATCCACACCTTCGCTTGTATACGTCGGCCATGCTGTCCATTACATTCACATGGAGGAGAAGCGCAAGGAGCGTGAAGAAGCTGAGGTTAGCCACCAACAGGAAATAGGTGAGGAGCGTCTTCCCCTAGCGACAGATCAGGGAAGTGTTCGCACCACCAAGGAGACCAGCACGAAGAGTAGCAAAAAGTTCAGACTCGAGGGAACCTTGCTTTGCACCTATATCTGCCATATCATCTTCAAAGCTCTGTTTGAAGTAGGCTTTGTAGTCGGACAATACTTCCTCTACGGGTTCCGCATCCTGCCACTGTACCAGTGCAGTCGTTGGCCGTGCCCCAACACGGTGGACTGCTACGTCTCCCGGCCCACCGAAAAGACTATCTTCATCATTTTTATGCTGGCAGTTGCTTGCGTTTCCTTGTTCCTCAACTTTGTGGAGATAAGCCACCTTGGCTTGAAGAAGATCCGCTTTGTGTTTCATCGACCAGCTCCTGCTCAGTTGGAACCTCTCGGACCACCGGAGAGAAGCTTACCGTTTCTCTTGAACACCCCTGTCCAAAAACGTAAAGGCTATAGGCATCTTGAAGAGGAGAAGGTAGACGAGGTTGCACACATATATCCACTAGCTGAGGTCGGCATGGAAGAGGGACAGTTCGTCTCACCTCAACTGGAGAAGGAGCAGAAAAGGAGTCAGGAGGCCGTTATGCCAACAGCTCCACCTGTAGAGGAGACAATCATTTGTGATGAGACTCGACCCTCCTTCATTCAGGTCACAGAGACACTATCTGAGCTCCCAGAGGAGCTACTTCGGGAAGGAGATGAGGTAGACAGCTTAAAGACTCAGACAGCTTTACCAGAAGTACTGGAGGAGCAATCAGAGGGAGAGAGTGTGGAGGAAACATATTTGATATCACTTGAGGAGAGTCTGGATATAGATCTAAGAGAACTGGCCAGTAGAGAGGCAACTGAGGAAAAGTCTGTGAAAAAGAATTTGGTAGATGCTGAGCCAACACAAGAGGAAAAATTTTCAGGAGCTGAAGAGAATGAAATCTCACAGGAATTTAGGGGAAAGGAGGATAACACCTATAAGGACAAGGGGTTAAGAGAAGAAGAGGGTTTACCTGATGTGGCAGAGGAAGGGACAGAAATTGGGGTGCTTGGTGAAGATAGAGAACTTTGTGAGATTGAGCCTTTTGTAAATGAGGACATTTTAGAGGAGGTAAAAACTTTAGATGATGAGAAGATTGCTGGAGATTTGGGGGAACAAAAGTCTGAGGCTTTAGGGGAGATTGTAGGGTCAAATGTATCTGACTTAGAGCCCATTGGGAAAGAAGTGGATTTGGGAAAGGACAAAGCTCAGGGGAACGTAGAAGATGCAGGAGTGGGTACTTTAGAAGATGTAAATAATATAGGAACGGGTGGTGCTCTAGAGGATTTAGTGGATGCAGGAAGAAGTTGTGGTCTAGATGATGTAAGGATTGGTAAGGATGAAGTTTTAGAAAATCTAAATGAGAATAGACCTATTGAGACTGCATTTAATACTGTTGAGGAAGTTTTAGATAAAGCTCTAGGACTGTCAGTTGACTCTGTGCAGGTGAAAACTTTGGGGAAGGATGGGGTTTCATTAGAGTTAGAGGATCCAGAGGAGTTAAAAGGCTGTAGGGAGTGGGATGAGAAAGAAGAAGACTCTGTGGAAACTGGAGGCCCTGAGAAGGAGTGTTCTGAAAAATCAAAAGCCTTGGAGGCCATTGAGGAGGTGATGGATGTTCCACTTGTAGCTCTGGAATTAGAGACAACAGAGGAAGCAAGATCATTAAGTCGTCTTAGCAAAGGGAGCAGCAGAGCCAGGTCAGATGATCTAACTATATGACTGACCAAACAGAAACTTAATCAAATTCTTTGATTCCAAATAGTGCCACATCATCAGGCGGACAAGCATACATGCATGTTTTCTGGATCAGGACTATTTAAAATCCGATCCCAAATGATGCTCCCCTTTATACTGATAAAGGCAGCTATTTTCATGCATAAGAATTTGTAATATTTAAAAAAAAATATGTATTTCCCAAAATTAAGCCCCATAGCACCCCTCTGTGGTACCCCAGATCCAAGTTAATCTTAAAAGCAATGCAAAAGAAACTGAAAAAAAAAATCATATAATTATCTTATAAGGTAAAAATATAAACATTAGCCACTTTCTAAAAAGTAGCTAATTTCTCGCTGTGAAAAGTGTTAGACATATTTTCCTAACACAACTTTAATTCTTTTTTTTAAATGTCAAACATTTATGTTTTGAAGCTAGAAAGGTTTAGGAATATGAGCAAAACATCTTGATTTTAGTCATTTTTTTTCATAGCATTTATTACAAATCCACACACAGTAAATAATATCACATTCTCAATTTATGCCTCATCTGTCGGTTGTGTTTAATAGTTATGTTTATCTATACATTTGCCATTTATTGTTACATTCTTATCCTGGGCCATAGAAATAATTGTGTTATTGTTTAAAAATCCACTAATTTGTGTATAACATTCACATCCTTTTTTGAGTTGTTCTGAATTGCTACTACCAATGGTGTTCAAGCCCATTAAAAAAGAGTTTTAAAAATTATATAGTTCCATAATTTAGTTCCATTTAGATGGACTGTATCATTTAAAAACGATTTATAGCAATGTTATGCTGTGTGCAATACCTCTCACCAGATACAATGATCATTTACTGGTTTATATGTCACGATTTTATCTGATAATAAAGATACTACATTGAGTGATGACTAAAGAGCCCTGTGTTTGTCTGTTGATTTTTACCTAACCTGAGACATAATTTCTTTTAAAAAAGTAGAAAGACTAAATTATATATGCAGAAAAAGTATGAAAGTGCACTTCACAGGACAACACTGAGAAACGAACCTATGACCTCTAGTGGCCATATTATATGACCATATTATAACTCAAGGCTTTAATAACGTCTTAAATTTCAAATCAATTTTAATAAAAAATGTGTATTTTTATTTATTTAATTAAAACCTTCTGATAATACACTGAAAATAATTAACAACCACAGTCCCAAAAAGAGAAACTGAAAGTACGTGGTCATACACAACTAGGCCAACCTTGGAAAAATATACCCACATTAAATGACCCACATATACCTGAAGTAAACAAATGTGTCAAAATATTTTCATTTATTAATATATCATGTGATTTTGCATTGACAGTTAACTTTTTCACCTTCAAAATTCTTTTTTCTGACCTATTTGATTTACTCTAGTCTAATTTGCCAAACTACTAGCAGTAAACTGTTAAGACTTTTCATAAGTGCCTAACCTATAAGGTTACTGTGGCTTTAGAGCTGTTGCACTGCAACACTTGAATACATTGGTGCTTTACAAGTACAGAGTGTCAATGCATAACTGTGATCATTATAGTTGCTATTTACAAGAAACCATATCGAAGAATTCATAATGAAATTGAAAGTGCAGGGACAGTTGAAACCAATACATACATTCACATTTGGCTCTCTAAATGTCAAATATGCAGTACAGTGGCTTCACATTAACATATTTTTCATTTTCTAAACATATTACATAAAAAAAATAAAATAATAAAAAACCTATTCTGACTTTTTATGCAAATATTTACTCATACTCATTCACAGTCACGTCATTAGGGGATTTTACTCCAGTCAAGGGAATGTCCTTTATTTTATTTTTTTGTTTATTTTTTAAGAATGTTTCCTTACAAGTCTATCCCTCACAGCCTCACTTTCATACCTGTCATGGCGCTGCTCTGAATAAGGTCTATAGTTCTTCCAAGCAGGCTGTATCGGCTTTTTGTGCAAGTTTGTTACTATTGTTTGTGATGGTTCTTGGCCCACTCAGGCTCCCATTCTTTGAGAGCTGTCATTCCGTTTGATCACACAGATGGTGCATTAATGCTAAAGTGAGAATTTCACTATTAAATCTTTTAGAAGATGAAGTTTAAATTCCAGTGGTACACATGAACCTAAAATGGAGAGACAGAGAATTAGAAGTAAAAAATAAGTAAAAATAACGCAAGACATTTGGGAATTTTACAGGAATGTACTGTCATACAGAAAGTGATATCTCTTTCCCTTTTCGTATAAACACACAACTTACCATATGTGCTTGCTTACAGAAAACACCACCAACACATTCTAAGGTGAATATTACACATGAATATACAAAATTCCCACCTGTTTCCATCAATGCTGATCTATGTTGAAGCCTCTGTTTTAAAACGGAATCCTAAAGTCATGAAACCAAGAGTTATTTACATAGATCATCTATGCCACCATCTGCAATTGCAGGTGGTTTAGGGTCAGTTCTATATTTAAGCTTAAAGTGGTTTCAAACAGCGCAGTCTCATCCCACCCCAGACCTAAACCTACCCAGTCACCAAACCGACGTTAAAGGTAAAGCGTCAGTTGTATGACGGCCCGGGATCGTCATGTAACCGACATTTAAGGGTACCCTAAAAAGGCGGATGTTGACGTATAAGACGTCCGTCAGTTATGACTTCTTGGGATGAAACTGTGTTTTTTCAAACGGCAGTCAAATCTAATAGGAAGGACCATAAGATCTAGAGACACCCAATAAAAGCAGTTGCTTTTGAGTTGCTTTTAAATTATATTTAAAATAGAAGGCTTATAAACAATTTTACACATGTGGATGATTATAATGGTGGAGTAACATATAAACAAGAAAACAAACAAAAAAGAAACATGATCTCAACGTGATACCTTCTCCTTGAGTAGTGTCTTCATGATAAAGTCCATGATAGGAAACATGCTGATCAGCTGTCCTTTCTTCCACAGTCTGTAAAGATTCAACAGCTCTACTCTAGCACGTCCTTCTTGACACACTGAGGACTAAACAACAACAAAAAAAGAGAGAAAATTAACAAGGCAGATAAATCCACATTCATATGGCTTAAAATGACAGTATGATCAAGTAATTTTTTATTTTTTTTTATCATGACTAACCTTTGGAAGTGACTTCAAAATATAAATAAACCAGTAAAAATCTTTATGAGCTTCTGTCAGTTTCTGAACTTTATCTTCTCTGGTGTTTAGACCTTCCAGACTCCTTCTGAATCTCTCAACATTGGATATCTGATGAAATACAAATATTTAAACATTAACTACCTTTTAACAATCTTTTTGTTGTATCTGCAGCAATACTTGCAATTTGCATTATGAATGTCATATATCCCTACAGCAGAGACTGAATGATTATCCAAGGCATTAGGTTGAATGAATGTGTTGTCATGGTTCTGATAGCTGTCTGTATAGTCTTTATACTGTTGACACAAGTATAGTGCATGAAACACCACACTACTTTTTATGGAGTTCACCAGAAGCAGTAGACTGACATGATATGGAACAGTGTAGGTGTAAAGTGTAGGTGTCTCTTCCATGGAATACATGTATTGAAACAGAATGTAATATTTCACAAAGGAGTTCTGAGTTCTTCAGAAGCTAATCTTTATCATGTAAGATTCAACAGACAAGCATTTCCTGATAAAGTAACAGGCCCATCAGCTTTTATTTCCTGATCAAAAATAATAATTCTCGCATTTCGAAGGCTTTAAATTTGGACCCTGTGTGTAGGACAAACACAGATATTGAGTCACTTTTACCTTGCCTAGGTGTCTTCTGTATTTTCCACGCAAACACTTCAGATCCTCAGACCATCTGGCAATGAAAATTTCACACTCCCCCAAACTTAAGTCATCCACCACATTGTAAGCTTGGGACTTTCCACAAACCTATAGAAACAGCAAAACTTACTCAGCGTCTAGACAAAAGAATGATGATGTACATGATGGCTCATTAAGCCGTGAATCATTTTAAAGGTGCATTAGTTGGCCGCATATGTCATCAAATGAGGATGTCTTATTTCACAAAAGTAGCCTAACCATTAAAAATTGACCATTATTCCTTGTGAAATGTATTTTTTTTTCATTATGACTTTAGAATGTAATGGTTACTTTACTGAAATGAGGCATCATCATTGACTTAAGCAGCCTTTGAAATGAGACAAAGAGATTGAGGCATGTCAAGAGATTATCTGATTGGATAAAATGTCTACAACAAATGTACCAGTATTAGTAATGTACCTTTGTTGTGACTCTATCTAACTGTGTTGCCAGGTCTGTTGTAATGCATTTAAAAGTGTCCATGGTGATACTTTTTTTCTGTGTGGATACAAAGACATAGACAAAATATTAAGTGACAGGCTTGTTGATGCATGAATTGTCCTTCAAAACAAAGCAGTCATGGTAGAGATTTGTTTTCTAGGCTAATTTAAAGGGATACTTTATAATTCTATCATCGTTTAGACGTTTCCTCACCCTCAAGTTGTTGCACCTTAAAAACTTTGCAAAAAAATACTTTGGAAGTCAATGGTGCCCCACAACTGTTTGGTTCTAATCGTTCTTCAAAATATTTTCCTTTGTGTTCAGCAGAAGAAAGAAACTCATACAGGTTTGCAACAACTTGAGGGTGTGTAAATGATGACAGAATTTTCATTCAGAAGTATCCCTTTAACAAATTAATCCTATATGTGAATATAAAAATTTACCTTTGATCCTATTTCTAATGTAAGCATTAAGATACTCTTTTAAAATATAAGTTGAAGCCTAAGCTTTAAAATAAATATGTCTAACTTAGATGTGCATTGTTGGATTCATACTTTGTTTAATGATGACAACTTACCAGTATGGACAATTTGGGTTTTGTGAACGGTTCAGACATACAATCATATTCCACCTCAACAATCTTCGAAGGAATTGTATTATCCCACATTACATCTCGTCCTTTAAAAGAACACACAAATATGACGTAAATGTTGAACTCTGGATATGAAACTAAAACAAACTGAATGACAATCCGGCTTTAACTTTAATTGAATAGTCTACACATCTCTATCACTCAGGATCATCACAAGCAACCAATTTTTATTTCATTTTTTTTTTATCTGTAAGTTTTAATTATGTTTTATTGATTTAGCTACTACGTTACCTTTTCTATGCAATTCCTGCAGATTTCGAATGAGCTTTGATAAAATCCTCATAGTTTTTAGTAGGGATGGCTGACGCGAAACTGACGTTCCGAAGTTTTTCAAGATCCCGAAGCGCATGATTTGAAACTTGTTTGAGATGCGCCTGACTATGCGAGAGTAGGCGGCTGCGGAACATGAAATCAACGGGGAGGAGTCGGATCCAGATCCAACTCCTCCCACCTTACATAGGCTACACCTAAACATACCCAACTCCGCCTCCTAATCGCTAAACCCACCCCTAATCCCTAAAGCCAACCCTAATACTGGCCTATGTCCACCCCTTGGATCTTGATCTTGATGATTATGCCGGTGAGGAAATTTTCCCACTTATTAACTTGCTGTATGACAATACCAGTGTTATTAGTAGAAACAACATCTTGTTATTACCACATTTACTATGAATAAGATGGGTGACCCAAAATAACCAGGATATCTATAACAGATATTAATCATGGTACATAAACTAACTAGCCTACATTTTCTATTATCAATTATTATTAGTAATTTGATTAAATATTTTACTTAATAAGAAATATTTAAAAGAAGGAATTTTCTTAACCTTTGCATGTGAAAGTAAAAGTTTGCCTCAAGGATAAGGAATAGTCCAGTCATTTTATGAAAAAAGGTTAAACAAATTGCAACAGAAGCAAACTCAACTAATTTTATATCCTTATATAAAAAAGCCCAGAAGAATCCCATTAGGGGAAAGTTTAGAAAAAGACCAAAATATATCACATTCATTCGTCAAACAAAGAATGTTACAAGTTTTTTGAAACTGTTTGTTAACATGGACAAACGGTGCATAATATAATTACGTATTAGTTTGCATAATTACCCAAACAGATCTAATCATTGGGTATAGCAGGTTATTTTTTATTTTATTTTTTTTTTTAATCTTGTTGACATATAACAGTAAGAGATTTAATGTTAAGGTCTGAATGGAACCCATTGGCTACCCATGAACATTAATACAGGAAGAAGTAGGTATAAACCAGCCTTTATTAGGCTTAATTATTATTGCAGGATGGGGTTTGGGCATTGAGTGCATTGTGTACGTAATCAGATTTTTTGATCCAGACACTTTTTTATTTCACCTACCTTTTGTCTTCTGCATTCTCCTTATATTACCCATGTCTCCTGTTCTTTCCTCAGACTCATCCCCCAGAAACAGTTAATTTTTTTTACCCTTTTCACGTGAGAAAAAGAATGAATATGCATATGAATGTTGCAATGGGATACATTTGGGTCTTTTTCTAAACTTTACCCTAATGGGATTCTTCTGGGCTTTTTTTCTCCTTACTCGGGACATATTGAGGATACAAAATCAGTTGAGTTTGCTTCTGTTGCAATTTGTTCAAGGTTGACCCCCATTTTGGCTTAAAATGACCGTGACTCATGACTCATGATCAGTGAAAGGGGGGCAACTCATGAGTCATGGCCACACATGTGGAAAAAGAATTTTGAAGTCAGGCTATTCGTTTTTTGCCTGTGAACTAAAAAAACGAAAAATCAAGTCGAAATCTCATGTTTTTTTTGTTTTGTTTTTTTACGAATAAAGGTGCCGTTTTCTCATTTCTGCTGATTTCATTTCAATTTGGAAATCAAATGAATGGATGATACATGGACCAGACCATACTATACAGTGCAGAGTATGTGCAGAGTATAGTAGGCTACCAGATACAGAATTGATTAGTTGAAGTTTCGAGTCAACTTCGGGTTCTTAATTCGTTCATCACGTGAAAGCCCCATTATGCTAAGTTTTAAAATAGAGTAAATTAAGTACGATACTTTCTATCGTGGCATGTAGGCAAGGCTAACCCAGCCAATATCCATATTCACATATGGATATTTAATCGAAGCTACGTCTTCATAGAAACAAGAATTCATTGTGACTGGCTATTTAATATAGGCGACAGACCTGTAGGTTGAGTCCTTATGAGATAAAAACACATGATAGAGGTACTGCCAGAACTTCTTTAATGAACAAACAGAAGAATGACATGACAATGTTCATATTAAGCATACATACAGTATATACAACAAAGCACAGGCTATACAACAAACGTGTGCCTTCTTTTTAAATCTCAACTTTAAACTTGATACAGAAGGAAGGACAAGGTGTATTAAAGGTAGGGTATGGGATTTGCAAAACGGCCGGCAGATTTTGAAAATACACAACTCAAAAGATCCTACCTTCTTTCCTCCAACGCTGGCCCTGACTCCACCCATTCAAAGAACATGGACATGAAATCATGCATCTGCAAAACTCAGATGTATGAGATAGCAAATACTCTCTCTCTCTGTACCTGGGCGTCTTGCACTTATTGTGACTGGGTCACAATACGACCGTTTGATTGATGTCCAATGATTCTAGGTTGTCTTGGAAATGATTGGCTGGAGTTTTTCGAGTCCGGCCCGTTTCACTTAATTTTCATTTCAGTGCTTCTAACTCAGTGGCTGTAAGTGGGTTAGGATATCAAGTGATTTTGAAAAAAAATGGTCATAAAAGAAAATCACATACCCCACCTTTAACCTAAATGAAGTACATTTTATGATGAAATCACCAACGCTCTGTCTGTCTCAACGGTGCCAAACATTGGGTAAATGTTTCCTGTCTCACTAAACTCTGTTTTAAATGTGTAAATATGTCTTCTTTTCTCAGCATCATAGAAGGAGACGTGGCCCTCTTCAATGTCCAGATAAACTCCTACCTTAGAGGGAGTTTGTATGTTGAGTTTGCTGACTGGTTCAGTCAAAGCCATCAAAGTACCCATCTGCAGACGCAGATTCCAGTAGCCTGTTTTTGTGTTCATGGTCACATAGCCATTACGAGGAGCTGATTCCTTCACAACTCCCACCCGCCACTCATGTTTCTTCTTCACATCTACCTCCCAGTAATGGCTACCTGTATTATAACCCTCTTTAGCTTGGACACAAGTCCAGCCATCAAATTTCGAACGCTTCCATTGGAACCCATTCCAGCTATTGAGACCATATTCTTTTGCCCTCAAAGATTTTCCATCTTTAGAGACTATGAGTTCTGGGTTGGCTGTGTTTGGATCCAGAGTAACAACAGCTTCAAGAACAAAATGAGAAGATATTGAAGTATTGAAATTAAACTCTGTATGGTGAATTTACATGTCTTGGTTATAAAAGCTAAATATCAGTTGAGCTTTACCTGTTGATTTTGTGATCCAGTTCCAAACTGCGAAAAAAAGTAACGTTGGATTAAACCTGACAAATTAAGCATCAACACAAAAGTGAAATTAAAAGTGAAGCCATGATTTCATGAAAGTCAATGAGTAATGAAAATACCTGGGGTAGGAATGCGTAATCCAACTAGGGGAAAAAGGAAAACAAGGAAAAATATTGACATAACCTTTTACACATACATTTGTATAATTTATCATTCTCTGAGACCATTTTTTACCAACATGGTAAAACACTATATGTAAAATCTCTAAGGAAAAGCCTAAAGTAATCTTCACCTGCATTTTTGGCGTTTTGCGTTTTGCTCTGTTTTCTCTTCACCCACTGTCTGTGGTTTGACTCCTTCCATACAAAACAATAAAACCACAAATACATTAAGATTTGACATTCGTTTTGATAAAAATGTGATTGCCGTGATACATAATAGATCCAAAATATGATTCAGAAATGACAAAAACATGTTTCTCTAAGTATAACACATCATAAATGCACTATTTACTGGAAGGGGGGCGGCCTACGAACTGATGAATCATTCCCCCCTTACAGTTACAAAGATCACAGCAGTTATGCTGTATCCAAGGTCCAAGGTCTAAATGTACTCACATTTATGAAAAGTTTAGAACATCAGTTGAACTCTCATGCTTTTAGATATGTTCAGTTGCTAAAAAATATTGAAAAGCAATGGACTACTGTCTAAAAATATTGTCAATACTTGATTTCTTTACATGACCAATTTTCATTTTCATCTTTACCTCAGAGCTTCCTGACTGTATTACAGTCCATATTATCCAGTCCATCACTGGGAGTATGCTGGACTCTCCCTGTTTTGATTCTTTGTGGAGATCCCTCAGTGTTTCTTCACATCCCCTCTTTTGAAATATTGAGTTCTATAGTCAGAAAGAGGCAGAAAGATATTTGAGATATCTGATTTAATCTTGTGCGTGACAGAAACGTCTTATCCCTTTGTTCACGGTAAACATGCAGGTGACAAACCTGTTCCATGTCTTTCAGTTTCCAAGACCAGTCAGACAAAATTTGTTTTGCTTTGTTAAATTTAATTTCACTGTTCGACAACTGCTCTGAACAGGTCTGTTGAATCTACAGCAAACATAAGAGTAAACAAATACTATTGACAACTGTGGTAAAATAATGTCTGCAGTTAGGGTTAATTAATAATTTTCCCTGAACCACTGTGTTATCTTGTCATCACTTTTCTCCACTCATAAAACACTCAAAAACACACTCATAAAACACTCATAAAAAAGTGAATCCAAACCTCTTGCTTGTCCAGTTGTTTAGTCTGTGTGTTCTCGAGATCTTCAGCCCATTGCAAAATATAATATTGGTGTTCATCCTGCTCTTCTTTAGTTCCTTTATTTTTGAACTTTTGAGTTATCAAGTTGAACATCTTTGACTGTGGGCATAATGCAGATCAGTTGAAACTTATGTTAAACTCATATTAAATTCATAAAATAATGTCAAATATTTACCTGTATCAATCTGTCCAGTTCAGAAGCCAGGTTTCTGATAATGTCCTTTGACTCATCAAGCGAGTTGTCCTTTTGCTGAATGCTTTCAGTGGCTGGTATTTTGAAGTTGAACCGCTGCAGAGAGATTTTTACATATTAAGCGAATACTAGTGGCTTAAAGATCATTGATTATACTTTACATTACATGCATATGTTTACCTGGTAACAGTCCTTCCCAAATTGTTTGAGTTTTTCAACAACATTCTACCAGGAAAAACAGGGACATGCCCAAACAATTAATTGTATGCATCTTCAAAACAAGCTGAAACTAACTACAAAGTTTTTTTTTTTTTTTTTTTTAAATAAAAAAAAAGAAACTATGTAGAAGTTGTTTGTGACATTATACCTCAGCAGCACTCAGATCTGGCTTGATAAATGGGAATGACGCAGAAGCTCTTTTACTCTTCTTGTTTTGCTTCATGAGACTAACATCACTAAAGGAAACTCCAGCTGCAACATAGACAGACAGTGAATTTAGTAACTGCAACTGAAACAGTAACGCTGTTGGCAAATTGTGGTAAAACAAACAACTATTTACAGTATGAAACATACAATACAAAAGAATGTTTGAGAAAATAGTGGATATTTGTATTTCTCAAGCACTATATAAGATATGAATATAAAAAGAAAGCATACCAGCTGCTGCAAATGCCATATCTTATGTAGGCAAAAGAGTAACCCAATAAGAGCTCCTGAACACATCATTGACTGTCACTGCAGTCGAAAGACAGGTTGTTTTTGTACAGCATATTATTATACTAGACCCCGCCCTGTCGAACACAAAAGTGAAACCATTTTGTTCACAAGTTTGTTTTTGTGGTGTGGGTGACATTGGTCTGTTTCTCATAGTTCAAACAAAAACATTCTGTTTCAAGCAGAGAAGATGTTATGGCTTTAAACTGCTTGGAATGTTCCATTTAGTGGTGATTTTAGTTCTTGTTTTAGTTTTATTTATTTATTTATTTATTTTATTTTTTTGGTGCAGGGTTTCAAGGATTTAAAACAAATGGGATTGTTATTTTTGAAAGAGCAAATTGCAGTGATAAATGATGGCCAACTTACAAATTAAAGATCTACCTTACAAACACTATGAAATGATAAATAAAGCTAAAAATAACTTGAACTTAAGGTTAACAGAAGTAATAAAGAAAAGACTGGGGGAAAATGTTGTTTTTAGTCTTACTGAAACTGTTTCCTGTAAACGTACTGTGTCCTCTAGAGGGCAGCACCTACCGTTGCGTCATTTTATTTAACACCACCACGAAGAAAAGAATCCAAACATCACGGAAATAGCAGACGTGATGGTGCACTGTTTTGCTTGTATTTTATTCCAGGGAAACACAATTGAAACCTTTTAATTTTTTATGAATTAACGATGGATTTAGAACGTGATAAAGATATAACAAGTTCGAGCACACATCTTAAATCAGTCTTTGTTCATTTGTTCAGGATTCAGTTTCTTTTTTTATCAGCCAGTGATTGACTGGGTGAGTGTTTTAGTGTCTCTTTGGTTAATTTACATTTATGTAAATGTACATAAAGTTCTTTAAATCTCAAGACTCTTTAATTCATCTATCTGGCTGTCTAGCTATTACGTTTCATTAAGTAAATCAATTAGGTGCAAGTCTAACAGTGTTGTAGTGATGTTCAGCCACAATATACTGGAATATAGCTTGTGTAACTGTGTTGTGCAGAAGTACATGTGTAACTTACATCTCTACTTTTGTATGGCAGAGCACTGAGGATTTCACAACACCATGGGCAACAGGAGGAGAGGTCACACTCATGCACCTAAAACACCTCCTCTATCCCTGGACACACACTCCTCTGATCATGAGCCGGGCGTGAAGCACAGGATATGTATGGTGTCAGACTTCTTCTACCCAAACATGGGTGGTGTGGAAAGTCACATCTACCAGCTCTCACAGTGCCTCATAGAGAAGGGCCATAAGGTTGTGATAGCAACGCATGCGTATGGAGACCGCCGTGGGATTCGCTACCTGACCAATGGACTGAAGGTGTATTACCTACCACTCCAGGTTTGTTTAACAACATATTGCATTCGTTTAAAAGGGCCATATCACACACTGCTAGTGAAAAAGTTTGGAATAATTCAGATTTTTGAAAATGTTTGTGATAAAGTCTCTTAAACTCGCCAAGACTCTGTTTATTTGTACCTACATAAAATAATAATAATTTATTCCTATGATAGATCCTTTAGAAATCATTCTTATATGCTGATTTGGTGCTCAAGAAACATCCATTATTATAAATAAGTCTGAAAACAAAATGTAAAAACCGTGATAAACTACCATTCAAAAGTCTGGTGTAAGTACAAACAAAAAGAAATATTGAATTGATCAAAAGTTACAGCCATTTATAATGTTACAAAAGATTTTATTTCAAATAAAAGCTGTTTATTGAACCCATTCATCAAAAAATACTGAAGAAAATTTTTTTTTTTTACAAAAAAATATTAGCCAACAAAAACTGTTTTCAACATTGATAGTAATAACCATTATTAATAATTGAGCACCAATAATAATTTATAATAATAGAGCACCAAATTAGCACATTTTTGCCATTAGACACAGGAATGAATTTTAAAATATATTAAAATAGAAACGTTATATACATTTCACAATATTACTGTTTTCACAGTATATTTGATCAAATGAATGCAGCCTTGGTGAGCATAAAAGACTTCTTACGAAAAACATAAAAAAATCATAATTATTGCAAACTTTTGACCGGCAGTGTACATATCAAACTTCTCACTCACATCCCTTACTTTCAGGTCATGTATAATCAGTCCACAGCCACCACCTGCTTTCACAGTTTGCCGCTACTCCGATGTGTGTTTGTGCGCGAGCGCATCACAATCGTGCATGCCCACAGTTCCTTCTCTGCTATGGCCCATGATGCCCTGTTTCACGCAAAGACTATGGGACTGAACACTGTATTCACAGACCACTCTCTCTTCGGATTCGCGGACCTGAGCTCTGTACTGACCAATAAGCTGCTGACTGTCTCTCTGTGTGACACGAATCACATCGTGTGCGTGTCGTACACCAGCAAAGAGAACACTGTACTACGGGCCACCCTGGACCCTGAGATTGTCTCTGTCATCCCTAATGCTGTTGACCCCACTGACTTCACCCCTGACCCCAGTCGTCGTGACAACAGCAAGATCACCATTGTGGTCATCAGTCGACTGGTTTACCGGAAAGGTGAGGAGAACATGGTGTTTTTATTTGTATTGCAAAATAATGTTGAAACATTTTAATAGAATTTTTATAAAAAAGCATTTATGACTCTAAAATCATTCTATCAGTATTTTAATTAATGTTATATATTCATAAAGTTTTTTTTGAATATAATAATAATTTCACATTTTTTTATTCATAATGTATATAAAAGTCAAATGTAAAGCTACTTAATTTTGATGTATAGCTGCTTAATATGTTGTTTTTTTAAGAATTGTATTATATCAAAGATACTTTTTATTCAATGTGATATCAGGACAGTTTTGACTTTATGTCCCCTTTAAATATCTGAATGAATTTCAAATCAGAAATTAATATGCTCATAATAGAATCTGTTGTTTTTCAGGGATTGATTTACTAAGTGGAATCATTCCTGAACTGTGTGGAAAGCATCCAGATCTCTGCTTTCTGATTGGTGGAGAAGGACCCAAAAGAATCGTATTGGAAGAGGTTCGAGAGAAATATCAGCTTCATGACAGGTAAGAAAGCCAGTAGGCCTGAGCAATGATCTCTAGATGTAAGTATTTGTATAATATCTTTGCTTACCTTTATTTTTCATGTGTGTATTAAGAGTCCGTCTGCTGGGAGCTCTGGATCATAAGGATGTGAGGGATGTTCTTGTTCAAGGTCATGTCTTTCTCAATACTTCTCTCACTGAGGCCTTCTGTATGGCCATAGTGGAGGGAGCCAGCTGTGGGTTGCATGTATGTGTTTTTTTTTTCTATGAAAATGTATTAGTGATGTAGCATTATGCAAGTAAAATGGGTTGCATATGACATTTCATGTTCAAAAGTATATTGTGTGAGTATTATATTGTTCTGTAATTATATTATATATATTGTATATAGCATTATATTATATTTATATAGTTCATAGTAGGGACAATATATGTTAGTGACTTGATTTGAAGGCCAAGTATGGTAACCTATACTCGGTCCAGTGTGACTCTCTTACCATAAGGCCACAACTGCTCCACATATAAGATGGATACAGTATACTTTTTAATGCTACAATTAACTGGTTTATTGTGTGTAGGTGGTGAGCACTCGTGTTGGAGGTATACCTGAAGTCCTGCCTGATGAGTTGGTGACTCTGTGTGAACCATCAGTTCAGTCACTTTGCGATGGTTTGGAAACTGTAATTGCAAGAATACGCACAGGAAATGTGGCGTCTCCTGCCTCCATCCACCGCCAGGTCCGAACCCTGTACACTTGGAGAAATGTTGCCGAGCGCACAGAAAAGGTAAGTTTTAAGAACATGCTTGAATGTTATAATTATTTGTTGTTTATTATTGTGTAATTATTATTGTTGCACACAACCATTCAAAAGTTTGGAGTCAGTAAGATTTCCTTTTTTTTTTTTTTTTTTTTGAAAGTATCTTATGCTCACCAAAGCTAATATTGTGAAATATGAATCAATTTTAAAATAGCTGTTTTCTATTTTATTGTATTTTGAATGGTAATTTATTCCTATGGTGGTAATGCTGATTTTTCAGGAGCCATTTAGTCCAGTCTTCAATGTCACATGATCCTGATCACCCAGAAATCATTGTAATAATTGTGATGCTTTTTTGTTAATTTTCTACAGAATTTATTTGAAATGAAAATCTTATGTAACATTATAAATGTCTGTCACTTTTTGATGAATAATGCCTCCTTGCTAAAAAAACAACAACAACAAAAAAAAAAATAATAATTTCTCTAAATCTCACTGACCCACATGTTGTAAATTGTAGTCATTGTATAATTCTCCCACTCTTTCTGTGTTTGTTTCAGGTGTACAATCGGGTGTGCAGGCAGCCCGTTTTGCCATTGTCTGCGCGACTGCAGAGACTGCGCTCTCACTGTGGGGCCGTGTCAGGCTCCATTTTCTCCTTTGTTGCTGTTATTACCTTCCTCTTCTTGCTTTTCCTGCAGTGGCTCCGCCCAGATCATCTAATTGATGTTGCTGTAGACTCATCAGGCCCCCACAGCCGCTTTGGGCATCACGTTAGTAAGAAGACAAGTAAAACACCAAACCCAGCTGTGTCCTGAGTGACTAATGATCTAACATGTCTTTACATGGTATTTTTTTTGGAGGGGACGGATGTAGGTAATGAACTGAATTGTGATACCAATGTACTACGGTACATCAAAACATGTATTGTCTGTACCTGTGTACATAACTGTGTAAAACAGTGACCTCAGGTGTAGAGAAAGCTTTTAAGAGCTTTCCTCAGCCAATCCCAGAGCCCAGCGCCTGCTTTTGCACAATGAACCCCCATCAGATAATAATCTGTGCACAAACACATCAAAAAATCTGTATTCAAGATAAATAACTGACAACAGGGGTGGCTTTTTCTCTATCACCTTTACTTTCATCTTACAGCATATTTGTATGCTTGAGATGTGATCTCAAACTGGTATATATATGAATTGAACTAAAATGTTTGTTGGATAGTAACATAAACGTATTTATTTTACACCCAAACACCCCATTTTCTTTTTACTTCACATGCAACACACTCATTTTAAGGCACTATACTTCACTTTTCATATTTGCTTTCTTTTATGTTATACCTATTTTATATTGTCCTTTTCTGTGAGTATGATGATCATGGTTATAACGCACAACGTTTATACTACCTGAAAGTGGTGTTAACTTAAATGTGTTCACAATTGTTGACACAATCTACAATAAATTGTATTAACATGCAATAAGTACTGTACACATTTTTTATAACTGTTTCAGCTTTGACATGACTGTTTGACATGAGTATTTGTTGGTGCTTTGCGAATTTTGTCCACAAAATAACATAAAATAATTGGAAGAATTTACTTAAAATATCGGAATTCAAATTCAAACTAAAGAATATACATTAAATTAAGTCAATATATGAAATTTTACTTCAAAAGTGTGACTGTTGAGGATAAATGAGGCATGTTATGTTTACATAAAGTTGTTTTTGTTGTAGATAACAGTCAGGGTCTCTCTGGATCAGGAATCTTATGCTAATACCCAAACAGGGCTGATAAAACACACCCTCAAACATTCAAGGCTAAATCCAGAAGTCGTTAACAAACACTTATCGCCCTCTCTGACTGCTTTCACACACATGCACATTCAATAGCCGCTCTATCCAGCTAGGGCGATCCTGTTTCTGCATAACACTGGATGCAAATCATGTTTTGCTGGAGAGGCAGATACTGTATCACCAATTACATTTGCAGTTGCATTGGCTTTGGTTAATGGTTCATTTTCTTTTTTCAAGTTTTAGCTATTTCTCTTGCTGTAGATCAGTTTTACTTAGTTACTTTTTATAGGGACGTATTGTCTTTCATTAATTTGTTCTCTGAAACTGGTTAAAGGTGCTTGCTGTGGCATGTTTTTGCATCTAATGTTTTATCTCCTCTGGCCCTTCGACTCATTTTGAGGAGATTGTTCATGTGGGGGATGCTCACCTCAGGAGTTTGGGGAGATGGGGGTGTGTAAGCACATATCACTGATAACAGTGGGAGGTGCTTTCTTGCCAAGGGGGTTCTTGTTTCTCCGAAGGCCATTTAAACTCCTCTGAAGAGTTTCTCTGTCCACCACTATCACTATTGTTCTCTTCCTGCGGGTTGTCTTCTTGTGAAGTTTGGAGATGGCTGTGGTTCATGCTGAAGTGAGCGTCTGGAGTAAGCCATGGGATCACAGCTTTCACATATATGGAGGACAAGTGTGTAATACACTAATGGCAGGTGAGTTTTCCTCCTCTACCTCTGTTATTATGTCACTCTTCACTCTTGAATGTTGTTAGTGGTCAAACAGGTTTACAACAAGAACCAAGCTTGTTCTGTTCTGTCTTGTTCTTGTTTTGTTTTACAATTTTATTACACTAACAAAAATCCCTAAATTTATATCAACAAATTTGTCACCATTGGACCATGAAACATGTATGATAGTAACATACTATATAGCACCAAGTCAGCATTCCAGACCATTACTTTTTTTTTTCAATTATATGGACATAGAAAAAGCCAATTCCACATTACAAGCCAAGCCAATTGGTTTGGAATGTTGATCTAGAAGATAACCCAATCTGACTGATTTTGAATAGTTTGTTTAAATTGCTTTTAAGTAATAAACCTCAGGTTTGCCCTGAGGATGGTTGTATCACCGAAAGCTTGGCATTAAATTTTGCTTGAAGGACTCAAGTGTGCAGACAATTTATTCTTTGGGTTGTCAAGTGTTATCTGTCTGGCACCTTGCCGTGAGTGCGGTGAAACTCTTTCATATTAAGTAATAAACTTCAAAAATAAGGTATTGAGTGTGGGTTTAATTGTCTATACTTGGAGGATACTTTCCCTTGATAATCCTCTGTGCACATCCTCTAAACATCTATAAGACATCTGTCTTTCAAATTTTTGTATCTGGCCCTGAGTCATTTTCTAATCCCTGTTCACCCATTTTCTGCCTCTAAAAACAACTCTGTTTGCATTTCACAGTTTTGTTCATTTTGAGGAACACTGAATCTGTTTTTGTGCAAGTGAGATGAGCAAATGTATGCTCACATTTAACTGCAATTCATTGCTGATTTACTTTTTTAATTACTTGAAAAAAGTAATCAGATTACATACCTTTAAGATTAAGTGGTGTTTCTTGTAATTCATTATCCCAACACTGACTATTATTTAAATATCAAAACAACAAATGTGATATTGCACATCTTCATTTTAAATATTAATGTATGTTTCTGCTTTGTTAGGTTCCTGGGATGACAGAACACCTCTACACGATGCCGCTTTGCAAGGAAGATTGCTGCCACTGCGAAGACTCCTTTCACAGGTACTAATGGGAGAAACACTGGATAAAACTGGATAGCTAAATATGAGTTTACAAAAAGTATTTGGACACTTATCCACACTAAAATAAGTATGAATGTCATTGGACTAAACCAGTCCGACTGGTCTACATGTTGAGGTTTAAGGACAGACTATTAAAACAAACGGTTATTATGAATGAAATTAATTGTCCATGTTTGCATTTTTACAGGGATACCATGTGGGCGTGGCTACATTAAATGGAATCACACCACTGCATGAAGCATGTGTTGGAGGCCATTTTACCTGTGCTAAACAACTTCTGGAACATGGCGCTGATGTATGTATATAGGCCTTACTTTCTCTTTATTTGCAATATTTATGCCTTTATTTTTCTTTTTCTCTGCTTTAACATGCATTAATGGCTGCAATATGTATGCATTCAGGCGAATGCCGTCTCCTTTGATGGAGTCACTCCTCTCTTCAATGCATGCTGGAGTGGAAACCCCACTCTCGTTAGCCTCATTCTGATGCACAGCTCTGTCCACCATCCGGCTCATCTGCTGAACTCACCTCTTCATGAAGCAGCAAAGAGAGGTATATGTGATGATTCTTGTGAATTTACAGAGAACTGTAAACGTTTGGATTTCAGTAAACCGGATGTCGTGTGTACATGTTTTAGGTCACACAGCATGTGTGGAACTGCTGCTGTCTCATGGTGTGAATGTGGACATGGAGTTGCCCAGCATAGGAACACCGCTGTACTGTGCATGTGAATCCAAGAGCACAGACTGCGTTCAAAGCCTGCTGATCTCAGGTCAGAATCACACACACCACCCTTCATGGGTTAATAAATACATTTTTGTTTTGTTTTGTGTAATCTCAAAGATGATTCTCACATGCACATTACTGTAGTACTTTAAAGGGTAACTAAACCCCTGGTCAGAGCCTGACTCCACCCACTAGCAATATTTGAAAAATGCTGAAAAAATGGGCAGACCCCAGCGGGGCTAGGGGGCGTGCACCTGAGACCCGCCGTGAGTGACAGCTGCTGTCAGACTCTAAAATAGAGCGAGACTGGAGTGACTCAAGTAGCTGCCTTTGCAACAGAGCGGCCATTTGAAGTCGAGGACTTTTCGCCATCACCTTCACCTTCACCTGAAGTGGATGAGGGTGAATTGTATGTAGACACAGGGCCAAATAATCCATTCGAGCTGCTGGCTCAAACTGCGGTCTTAACTCCCGCATCGCGACCGGCATCTGATGAGTTATGTCGTCGAGTTGATCTCAATAGCGCACGCTGGCATATATTCATATTGATATTATGCCGCTATATGAAAAAATATGAAAAACTCCAGCAAAATGCACCGGCTCGTTTGTCGACCCCAGAGGATTAATTATATGCATATATAACTAGATGCTATTATATGCTATCCTGATCGTTTTCAATACTCATAAATCCAACTCCTGACTCGCTACAGTAGTTTTGACGGAACCAGATGCTTTTATACCAGGGGCTGCCAGCTCGCACCAAGGGTGTGACAAGAGTGCGTCTGAGAGTTCGCTACGTCAGCAAGTACCCCTACTGCAGGAGCTTTCCGTTTAACCTGAAGAGGGCAGCACTCAGACGTTTTTACACCATATATTTGAAAATCAAAACACTTTATACTCAATTGTCAAAAAATGTACTCGAATCAATGAACAGCATTTATTAAGCTCCACTCTTACAGATCATTAACTAAAAAAAGTTGTTTTGGTGTTTAGTTACCCTTTAACAAAAAATCCTATGGATCATGTATTGTCTCTTTCTTTTTGTTTAGTTACTAAATTGACGTAATCAATTAGAGAAAATGTAAAATCAAATCCAAGCTAAATCATACATACAGTTTAAATATAATATGCATAATATGCAATTACAATAAAGTGCTCCTTTTCTCTCTCCAGGCGCTGATGTGCAATGTGGGCTGGGTCTTGAGACACCTTTACATGCTGCAACCAGAGTGGGCGGAGCAAAGGAGGTGGAGCTACTGTTGGAGCATGGAGCTGATCTGACATCAAGGAACTCTGAGGGAAAGAAACCTCTAGAATTGACTACAGATCAGAGTATCAAACATCTCTTGCAAACTGCAGGTGAATAAACACAAATTAAATGTTCAGTATGCCCCATTACTATTATGCTGTTTTAATGCAAGTATACTGATTCTGGCTTGTGATCGGTTCTGCAGGTCCTTGCTCTCTTTCTCAACTGTGCAGATGGTCTATTCGACGTTCACTGGGACAAAAAGGACTCAACAAAACTAAGTTGCTTTGCTTACCACATATCCTGCACTGTTATCTTCTCTATCATTAAAACACACACAAATATTATCCTAACACTCTTCCGTGATCTTTCTCTTTTAACATTATGTGCACATTTTTATCTGTAAATAATCTTTGTATAAATGTAGCTAATCTTTGCTTTGTGTAATAAATATTGTTATACATTCACAGGCTATTCATTTGTTGAAATAACACACACACACACAGTCTACAGTCACAATCTTTTCGAACGCAAAATAACTGAACTATCCAGTAGATGGCAGCAGATAATATTATTTTACCCTCATAATTTTATAGGGTAGATTGGGATAAATCGCATTCTACAAATGTGGCTTTAAGAATCTACATATTTTACGTAGCCTACCATGATTGTTTTTTTTTGTTGTTGTTGTTTATTTGTTTTGTTTTTAATACACTATAAGTAGCCTACAAACAAATTGTTACAAACACAGTAGGCTATTTACAAAATACGATATCAATTATGTAAAACCCAGATGTAAAACTCGGATTAAAAAAAATAAAAAACATGAATGAACATAGCTATCTGTCTGTCTGTCTATTTCTGTCTGTCTACATCTATCTGTCTGTCTTTCTTAAATTCTGACTAATATGTTGAGGATGTTCCCTCTCTAGCCTCAGTTGCACAGTTTGGGAGAGTAGCCTATGGCAGTCTTGATGCAAACACGTAAAAGACTGCGTCTGCGTGTGTGTGTGTGCGCGTGTGTGTACACGGTCACGGGGAATCCGTGGAAGCGCAAACTCCACCCACGCTATGAACATCTCCAGCTGCGGGTGCGTGGGGGGGTTTGCCTCTCGCTCGGAGCTCGGGCTGAAATGAACACACCACTACAAAACTGCTCTTGACTTGACCATGTAACAGCACTGCAGTTCATAGGATATTCATGTACGAATCCTGCGGCAGGTAGGACAACAGTTTATATCCTAATGTGTTTCATTTATGCGGGTTAAGGGAATAACGCAGCTGTAAGGTGAGATGGACGCAGGAACTTCAATGCTCCCATTCTCTCGTGTTTAACAAGAAATCTTCTTTTATATATCGGTTACATCATCTTAAAACATTCTAAACCCCGCAAAAGTCATAATCAGAAGATATCCATTGACAAACAAGCCAAGTTTAACGCTGTTATGTGACATTACATATAATGTCGTCTCACCAGGTGTTTGAACAGGTGCAATGCAGTAGAGCGTTCTTGTAATTGTTTTTCGAGCCAGCCTGAAGTCGTTTTTAAATTTGTGTAGGATATTTTTTGTTAAAGTTCAAAAGTGCTACAATCTAATCAGTGGTATTCATTGTAGGCTACTGAACATCTCATCACATATCAGTCACATATTACATTAGGGTAGTTGTCCTACTTTTCACCACAGTGAAAATTAATTGGGGTGTAACGTTACTTTTGAAAGTGAATTTCATGCTTGCCTTAAAGTCCTAGGGACACAACATCTTAATGTGTTCCATTGTGGCTCTATTGTGTGCATTTGACCATTTATATGATATTTATTTTTACGTGGGATATAAATTACTAAATTAAATTATTGAATTTACCTAATTTAGTTTTGAAGTAGGCCTAGTTGTTTGAATCCAACATACAAAACCAATGCTAAATCAAGCAATTAAGCAATTTATGCATTATAGAAATCAACTTGCCGACCTTTCCTCTATATTTCCTATAGCTTATGAAGGCTATGTGAGGGGAGGGGAGGGGGGGGGGGTGAATAATCTTGCACAGTGTGGATTTTTGTAAGGTGATCTATAAGATGCTCTTCCACATGATTACAGCTTTTAGCACATGCCAGTGCACTGGGTTTATCCTTTAGTATGAGACGAAGCGGAAAGCTGTCCAGGGCTATTATCATGAGCGCAAAACCAGACCACTAGTAGTCTACTGTATGTTGTTGTTCAGTATTATCTGTCTTTTTTTTTTTTTTTTTTTACTGCTGTTACAGTGGTAATCACACTGAGAACCAGAACAGACTTCCTGCTGGTGTACTGAACTAAATGCCTACTCACTTCAGTGGAAAAGAAGAGTGCAAGTTATACACGCGGATTCGAGCCCCAATTATTTACGGAGGTGACAAAAGCAGTGATGGATAAAATGCCTCTAAGCATGTTAGCCTTATATCACATGCCGGTAATGGATTAAGGCGTGGTATGTCATCTTTTGTGTACTATGAGCAAAAACATACAGTAAATCACTTCTGTTTTCAGAAGCTTTAGCTATTTATACACGAGTGAGGCATAATCAAGATAAAAGGCAGCTGAGGAACAACAAATCAGTTTGACTGGCCAGGGGAACATTTGCACGAGAGAGAGAGAGAGAGAGAGAGAGGAACATTTGGCTAAATAAATGCACTGTTTTACATGTTCATTATATTTTCACTCTTAGATCATTTTTAAATTATTATAATGTTTTTATTGAAAAAACTTCGATATTGATATTGAAGTAAGATTCAAGTCGAGTTTATGAATCAAATCATGAAATGTGTGTCAACCCAGCCCTAATAAAAACATTACCAATCATTGTCCCATGTACATGTTGTTGGTAAACTTAATGAAATTATGTTCAGTTACCAAATGTTTTGGCGATCACAAGTTTTTTTGTAATTATTATTATTATTATTATTATTAATATTTTTAAACACCCCCGAAAAATCCATAATTCTCACTCTAAAGATGCCAGCTCTGGTTAAGTGCTTAAAGAAGAGAGACATGTCCTCGGTTGTGACGTCTCAACAGATCAGGTGGGGGTTGGCTGCTCATTCCACCAGAGACTAGTAGAGGTTTCAGACAGTGTAGTCTAGTAGAAACAATGAAGATATTAAAGAATTTGCATTTCTATTTTTCTTTGGAAGTCCTTTCACTGGTGGTTCTTGAAATAAATTTCAACCATCACAACAAAACAAAAAACTAAACAAAACAAAGTTTGGGTAACACTTTACAATAAGGTTATTTTATTAATCATTAGTTAATGTATTAACTAACATGAACTAACCATGAGCAATGCATTTGTTACTGTTTTTGTTAATCTACGTTAACATCAGTTAATACAAATCCAGCTGTTCATTGTTTGTTCATGTTAGTTCACAGTGCATTAACTAATGTTAACAAGTATTAGTAAATGTTGAAATTAACATTAACAAAGATTAACAAATGCTGAAGTACTATTGTTCATTCTTAGTTAATTTTAACTAATGTAGTTAACTAATAAACCTTATTGTAAAGTGTTACCAAAGTTTGCTTCATATTTGTAAAAGAGTGACTGATACATACTGGTCACACACACACACACACACACAATATATATATATATATATATATATATATATATTATTATTATTATTATTATCTTCACTAAAAGATATAAATATTTACATTATTAGCTATAGACAGTGACGTTAGTGGCAGCGGGATCATAAAAACTAAACAAAATTCATAAAAAAGACTGAAAGCAAACTCATTAATTTTTTAAGGCCTTTTTCTAATTTTAATGTGCACTGGTCTTGAAAAAAAAGAGAATGTGGGATGATTTCACAGATAGAAGGACCAAAATCTGTCATTTTCAGATAATATGCCTCAATATATTGTGCTCTCATAATCATATGATTAACTGAGATGTGCTGCATATCATTCTACTGAAGGACTTTAACACTAACAATTGACTATCCATAAGTGACATTTTGTATTGATTTGGGTGTATGTGTTTAAAGATGAGGCATGCATTAAAGATTCAACGGGGCACAGCTGGAGAGAAGAACATCATTATATTTCATTACATTGCATGTCATTAGTCATTAGTCATTAGTCCAGGGTACACTTCATACGCATTCTGAAAGTGTATGATGGCTGGAAACAACATTTCCTTTACATCTTCTACTTTTATCAGTTTGTTGCCATGCATGGTGATTTTGAGAAGTTGTTCCCCTTTGTGTTCTTTACACAAAGCTCTTTGAGTAAAAAAATTGTAAAAAAAAATAATTTCTGCCATTAAATTAGAACTAAACATGTTTACTGACATTACCATTAGCTACCCTGCTCTCGAGATTTTGATATAATCTCTTTTTGGTTGTCCACTGCCATACCCAAGACTCAAATTTGTCTTGCTAATCTGCATTTCATAGCTGTGTCTCTTTTTTATTATGCTAATGCACCTCTCTGGAAGGCATAACACATGCATGAAATTAATCTCCATTAAGCCAGGCGTTGTTGGTGAATGTGTCTCCCATCATTAGAGGAGTAATTACTGTGAGCTGAGAGATGGACTGACAGATTGTTGGCTTGTTCTTTTTGAGATTTATGCACTGAACTACATTTCCCATGCTTCTTGCAATATGTCGTCATCTTTCATGCTTTCAAGTCATGTCAGGATGATCATATTTACACACATGAACAGCACCACATTGTGTTAAATACCAGTGGAAAAATCAGGATTGTGAGGCATGTCACAAATAAAACATTGCTCAATATTGACATGAATATTTTGCATGCATTCAGCGTACTGTTAGGGCTCGTACAACTGCATTTCAGCATGAGAAAGCTAAAATACACAGATTACACCAATTACACACCTAATGCGCATCCATTGTGCTTCATTATGTTGCACTATGACTGAAAAGCTTCCTGTCTTTTGTCAGTAACTAAAGAGATAAAGAAATATGAAATCTTATCCTTTTGTCCCCATAAATTCTTGAACTCATAATAATGACTTCTGAGCTGGTATATACGAATTTCCCAGGAGAATTAGAAGGCAGCATTATTCCTGTCTGATGTCTTCTTTTGCACTAGAGCCTGAGGTACAAATGACTTAACCGTTTTTATCTAGTGTTATATTATTGTTGTGCGTCTTAACTAATTCCCCTGCCAGCGTTTTCGAAACAAGTTGCCAACCAGCACTAACATTTTTGATCATTTTCACAAAAGTTTCATGGCCCTGAATATGCAATATATCAAAAGAATGATCTAAAACTGTTTTATTCCAGCTTCATGCATTATTTTTTAATCAAAATTTGAATAGGGGAGAGTTTCATGATTTATATGCTTGCTCTTTAATGTTAATGATTGTGTTATTTTACATATGCGTCTGCTTACATATGCTATTGCTGGTTTCTGCTTCTTCTTCGACTGTGTATTTTATGGAAGCTTGTTTACGCCAGAGAATAAAAAAAATAAAGGAAGTTACACAATATAGTCAGAATTGTGAGATATAAACTCGCAATTGCAAGAAATAAACCTGTCACAATTGTGTGTTATAAAGTATTGTGAGGTAAAAACTCGCTATTCTGAGAAAAAGTCAGTCTTTTTCCCTTAGAATTGGACTTTGGAGATTAAATCACTTCACTACAACGCATTCTCACCCCAAGGCGTCACCTTTGACCATGCTTCAATATTTGACGTTTTAGGCGCCCTTTAGCGTCATCTACGGCGTCATCTAACTGACGCTAAAGGAAAGCGTCTGTTAGAGGACGCGGTTAGGTTTAGGTGTGGGGTGGGGGTAGGGTACACGCGATCCTAGGGCGTCATCTAACTGACGCTAAAGGGCATCTAAAGCGTCAGATATTGAAGCATGTCCAAATGCTTCCCAAGGCGTCAGTTAGGTGACGCCTTGGGGGTGAGAATGGGCTGTTCACTAATACTGACTTTATATCTCGCAAATTGTGAGATAAAAAGTCACGATTATCTTTTTAAAAAATTTTATTCTGTGGTGGAAACAATCTTCCATAGTATTGATCAGAAGATCTAGCACGATTTCAGAAGATGTCATAACGACGCCTACCGTATAACAGTGAAAACACAGAAAGTCCAGTCACACGAGTTTGGAATTATTGTATTCAGGAATTCATTGATCAATCTATTTTAAATGAATTTTGTTCTTTTGAATATTCTATTCATCAAAAAATCCATCAAAATTTTCACAAAATATTAAGGAGCACAACTGTTTTTAACATAAAAAGAAATGTGTCTTGAGCACCAAATCAGCGTACAAGAATGATTTTTTAAGGATCATGATCACTGAAGACTGGAAAAAAGGCTTCTGAGAATCCAGCTTTATCACCACATCATAAATACAGCCTTGGTGAGCATGAGACTTCTTTGTAAAACATAAAAAAAATATTCCTGACCCAAATGTTTGATAACTAGTGTATATCGCTTAACAACGTAAGAGAACTGTGTGTTGGTGTGTTTATACAGGGCTTTGTGTACACTAATGTGTGTACTTAGGGTGGGATCCAGGGAGATACCACACCTTTTGTAACCCTGCAGTTTTTATTGAAGCATCTCAGCAGTAGGCTACACCTTGCCTTAGGAGTGTAATGAGCACTTCAGACTCAAGCGCATATAACAACTGCCTGACAATGACGCAGTAACACGCAGAAGAGCTTGTTTTTTAATTACCAGTGCTGCTAGATATTGCGGGCATATGCTGTCCTTTGCCTCAGCGGAGATACTGAAGTTACTCTTTTAATCTGCATGTATTTGTGTGTCACTGTAAATAGTTTTCGCATGAGAAATTTGAATTCATTTTGCTCCATGTCTTCCTGTTGAGTCAGACACTTAATCAAACAATAACCTCAGTTACACACAAATGCACAAACATACACAGATGGAATTGTCTAGAGCGATATTTGTCTGCGACATTACAAATTATTTGTCACCTGTGTGTGACACATGCACGTATGTGGTTGTGTCACCAATGTCAGACGCTTTTCTAACTAAGTGTCAAGTATGGTGTGAAAAACATATTTTGAAGGTTCTGATTATGTAGGCTGCCCTGTTAAACATGGTGTATCAGATTCTTTCAGACAGACAATATAGAAGAAAGCACGTCGTACACACACACACACACACACACACACACACACACACACACACACACACACACACACACACACACACACACACACACACACACACACACACACACACACACACACACACACACACACACACACACACACACACACTGTATTCTGTGTGTACATTTGTCATTCACTATTAATTTCAGACAGACCTGCAACAAAAATGAGATAGCACATACACATACAGAAAATACTACATATTAACCTAGTTCATACAAACAGAAGAGATGGCTATGACCCATAAAAAGTCCAGGCCAGTAAAATGCTGGGGCTTCCAGTAACTGAACAAACAACTGCACATGATTAAAATGGTTATGGATTGGAGCTGGCAATTTCTAATAATATATATATATATATATATATATATATATATATATATATATAATTTATTTATAACAAATAAAAGGAAAATGTCCATGTCCTTTGGAGGTTATAAAATGATTGTCTGACAAAAAATAAAAATAATAAAAAACATGAATATGATATTATAATGTTATTATAATAATCATTAAAATATTATAATACACATTAGTAATAGTGGGATTGAATATTACTTCAGCTAAAAGTTAAAATAAATGAATAATTATAAAATTTATATCCATTCTAGAATTATTGGTGAATATTATATCTGTAATGATTAATTTTTACCAAAAATGTAAGTCACAATTTAGACATCAGGCATGCCTTTTATGGCATGATGTTCCCTCTATTATATTTGAGTGGATTACAAATAAAGAGAAAATCGACAGCCAAGGATGTAGGATTTCATTATTTAATTAACTTTACGTTTTCATCCATTCCAAGCCCTATTATTGTTTGGAAAGTGGCAGCTATTAATGCAGAGGTTGTAGGTTCAGCCCCAACCATGCATGATGTACAGTGATTACTGATTACTGCCCTGTTCTATTACTCTAGTGCTCTCCAGCAAGCCACTTCACCTCAGATTGCTGCTGGCAGACTGTCACTGTAATTAGTGTATTGTCGCTTTAGATAAAAACCTAAATGGTGACTTGTAGCTGTAGCTGTATCGGATTCGCTGGGCTCTTATACTGACGTCTGGACTGTCAGTCTATTAACAAAGCAGATAGATCAAAAGTACTTGATTTTGCCTCTAAATTATATATATATATATATAAATATGGATTTTTTTTTTGAAAAGAGTAATAATAGGTTTTTCATTACGATTTTCTACACTCTCTCTCTTTGACCCTTGCAGTTAGACTGGAAACACAGAAGTGACAGAATCATTTTTTTTTTTCAACTTATTTCAATAGAAGTTTTTTTTTCTTTTGTACTGGGCGCATCTTTTTTATTTCTGAACGTAACTATGTTTTGTATTATATTGAACATTTTTTTAAAGATCATGAACTATTAACTAGGTCAGAAGACATGAATCATGATTTACCATGTATATTGTAAGTATTACACATAAAATACTCTGATCACTGATTTTTTTTATATGGATGTCATTCTTGCAGGCATTCAGCAGGTGAAAGGGTTAATGCACTGACCAATAGGATCACAAGACCTGCCACAATTGCTGAGAGGTGACTGTTATCGTCTGAAGGAGCGGGCAGATGACCTTTGCGTCGATATGTAGATGTACCAAAGCAATCCTTCATTAATTCATAAGGATTCGAGCTGCCTTCATGAAGCATAATTTTGATTGGTTTGTGGCCAGTTTTATTGGCTGAGTTTTCCTTGAGCTCTGTGAGCAGTTCTTTAAATGGTCATGGCGAAGACAACCGGGTCCCTTAATCTGTCCTTTCTTCTGGAGCACGAAAAGCAGACGATCCTCAGTGTTCTCCAGAAAGACGAGAAGGTCAGGAAACGAGAGGAGAAACGCATCAGGTAACGATCATCCCAGGCAGACATGTTTTTTCTTTCTCTGCAAAAGTAGTTAGCTACTTTTTTTTAGAAGTTTATAGAATAGCTAACTACACTGAATCTACTTAAAATAGGTATATAACTATCCAATTACATCAGTTTTAATTTAAAAATATTGCAGAATGACAAAAGCAAATAGAACTCATTATTATCAGTGATGCTGTCTACACTGGATGGGGCGTGTCAGTTTCCCCGACAGTAACTGATCACGCACCATTATATTTCAAATACATAATAATAAGCTGAGATATTCTGCTTAAGAAATACTTAAAATGACTCAAATCTGGGGATTTTCTGTGTAAAATTCAGCTTCTTTTTGGAATAGAAAGATGAACCGTGTAATAAGAAACAGACCTACTGTAGCTCATCTATAGGGTTGCTAGCTACGTTTAGTTAGTCCCCAACAGTGATACCAGTTGTGCCTCACAGGAAGCTGAAAAATGAACTTCTGGAAATGAAGCGAGCTGGGCGACGTAGTTCAACTGATCAGCGTGAGTGTGCCGTATGTCTTCGTGCGCTGGGTCTCATCCTGCAGAGGGGTAATGTGTGTACCAACTGTCATCGGCGCATCTGCAACTTCTGCACGGCAATGCCTCCAAGCAGCAACTGCAAATGCACTGTGTGTGCAAAGACTGCGTGAGTCACACAGAACATCCATACATACTCTGAAGAGATGAGAGACACCATGAAATACATTTTTTGGCTTTTAATACATGTTCTGTACCAACTTATTTCAAATAAGTTGCAGTTTGAACATATGAGCTTTAATAGGTGAACCAATTAAGCTTTGCTTGTCACTTCTATAATTGTGGCTTACACAGTGTTGTCTGTGTGCGACTTGCTGTCATAGGGAACTGAAGGTGGTTACAGGAGAATGGTTTCTGGAAGAGAGATCCAAGAGGTTTCAACATGTCAATGCACCCACCAGTGATGTAATCAAACAGTCAATCCTCAGCAGTCCTCCAGGTGAGATCAACTCAGAGTTTGTGTCAACACTAACATCCATCAACCAATGCCCGGACATATTGCCATACATTTTACACAATTTCTGCCCTGCCCTAATTTCAAGTTTGACGATGACAAGTTTTCCTCTCCAGGCTCTTTTTAATGATTTTAAAACTGGAATAGTTACATGTTTCAGTGTATACACAATAGATATATTATATTATGATTGTTTATGTCCAGGTGAACAGCAGCATTAATCAGGTTTTGTGTTAATTAATAGTGATGCACCTACAATTTCCACATCCAAAAAATATTAAGAAGAAACAATAAAAATGGTTGCAGCCAGAATAATTTTGAAGGCCTAAAACTATTGACTGAAAAGTGATCATGTTAGCATCTATGTCATGCACACAATGTGGATAAGCAAAATCGGGTGAACATGTCAGTGTGGATGCACTTCACCATGACCAAAAAGGAAGCTAAAGAAGCAATATGCTAATTTGTTCAGCTGACATATTGTCGCCAAAGAGCTTTACTACGATTGGTTTAATTTATCATCTGATAACACTATACCCAGAGCAGAATACAGTGATCAAATCCTCAAATTTAATTACCTAACTATTATTGGTCACTATTGAATAATAAACAGATGGTCAAAGGACTGTGTATTTAGCTTGACGGCTTTGATATTCTTATTATGAATATTTGTTTTTGTTTATGGAGATGGAGGCTCTTCTCCCAGACCATCAGAGAGGGAGAGATCATCCGCGCCACAGTACGAGAGATCGCCTACGTCTCAGTTCCAGATAAGGACAGGGAAGAACAGGAAAGGGTGAGAGGCATCATTTACAGTCCATTGAGCTTGACTTTGCTATGCTTGGAATCACTTACTTTGATACAATTCCTGGAGTTAATAGTAATTATGCAGTGAAGCGTATGCCTTTTTCTTCAAGCATGGAAAAACAGGAAGACCTACTACAGTTGCTTAAATGTAACACAATAAACACTGTATGCAACAGTGCAATGCTCAACCATTAGAAATTAATCAGTAATATCATCAATGGTTTAAACATTAAACATGCATTGTATTGGTCATGTGACAAGAATGTAGCATATCGCTGTTTGAAATGATTGCATATTGCATACTGTTTCACAAAATAATAGGCAGGATATACTTTAGTGCAATAAGCTAACATTTCGTTCTACTCAAGCCTGTGTCTTCTCATTGAGACTGTCTGTGTTTCACTCTCATTAAGTGTCTGTGTTTTAGGAACAGAGCGGGTGCAGTGGAGCCATCAGGGTTACCAACGGTACCCAATAACATGAGAGCACAAATGGTCAAAACACCAACCCAGACTGAGGCAAGAAACAGGGTAACACATGATATATACATATTAGTATGTTCCTATATACATACTTGTGTGTTTGACAAGAAAGCAGTGTTTACTGCCTGTGCGTGTCCTTGTGTTTGTTCAGCCGGATGGAGCAGAGAGCGTGTCTAGTATACAAAGCAGTGACGGCGCTTCTGAAAAGATGGCGGATGGGCGGAGACAAAAAGATTCCAGCACACCCTCTATCGCCATATCCAGAGCCTCCCTCTCATCAGGTATCACCATGGCAACAACTTGCTATAAAATCTATTAATGCCAATGACACCAGTAACAACATTTCCATGCGAAACTGTCCTTATGTCAGTTTACTCTAATAAAAATAATATAAAAGCACTGAAAATCTCATTTTTAACATGGAACAACATTGACATTGAAATAGATGTAGAAGAAATGCAAATACTGTCATGTAAACAAACAATAATAAGTGTCTTTGAATTTGTAAACCAATACTTACCTCAAAAACAGAATGTCTACCCCTTTTTCTAATGTTTTTTTCTTTGTTATACTATGCAAAACATTTTCTTGAAAAATCATTAAAAAAGAAAGTAAAACAAATCTATGTAGAAATATTCAAGATTCTGCTCTATTTCTAGGACATTGATTAAAATATTGATTCAAATTTTGAAGCAGTGAATTAAAATAGAATAAAATATATTGCTTGCCTTTACTTGCTTTAGCTTATTATGTTTGTTTAGACTTATTTAAAATAATTTTAAGTCACCTTAGAGGGACCAACCCTGGTTGAGAACAACTTCTGCGAAGTTGTTGTAAAGACTGTCAGATGTTCTTGCTTCCATTAAAGCACAAGATGCTTTTTGGATCTTTCTCAAATCATGCTGGAGAATATGACCATCGGGGTTTACACAAACATGCCAAATTTGTGTAAGTGTTTCAGTTTAACCTTTTGCTTAAATTATGGGAATTGTCTAATTTGTAATGAAAAAAGTAAATATTTAATTCCAAAAATTGCTAAATGAATGCATTTTCACTTGTGGTCTTAGGCTCGCTCTATGTCCTTAGTGTTAGATTATATCAAATAGTCCGAATATCTAGTTTTCTGTTCTTCACAGATCGCAGTCGCTCTGAGATGGACCTCAGTAATCCTGGTGAGGGCTTCAGTGAAGATCCTCTGATAAGTCGATGCCGCTCAGTTCCAGGACTGAACGATGGGGTAGATTTCAGCCACAGTCTCTTAAACCACTTCTCACTTGGAATCATGTTTATCATTTTTTTCTGTGTGTACCAGGATATGAGATAGATTTCCGGATAGGGAGTTAAAATGATAAGAGACAGCCTTCTGTAATGTGATTTTTATGATATCATAGCACTGAGTGAAGTGATTGCATAAAGAAAAGCAGTGCTGTTTCAATGTGATATTCGTTGATGGCAGTGTTTGTGCTCTAGGACTCGGATGAGGACATTGATGCGGTGTTATCAGAACACTATAAAACCAACCGGAGTGTCTGCAGTGCGCAATCAATGGTATAATGATTTACATAGACACACGCACACAAAAAACAACATAATCACAGGCGCTCTGCTGCAGTGTGTGTTTGCTGGCTTTGTGCAATTATCTGACTGACACAAAATATATTTGTTCCCTTTTCTGTGTGCTGTATGTTTGTGTGCCTTATATAAAGGGAGTCAGCAATACGTATAACCTACCCTATAAAACTCGTTCCAGCTATTCCTTTGCATATAAATATGTATATCCTTGTGAATATTAGCATTTCCTCCTCCTGGCAAAATATCCAGTTACACAAGATCACTTAATTTGTTGACTCACCTGGTAGACCCACGCATGCATTTTTTTTTATCGCATCTCATGTATACACAATTTAGCATAGATAGAACTCCCAATAACTAACCAAAGTGCATCATTGTCATAGTTCCCGCTTGTTGGCCACACATACAGGTGCAGGTGGTGCATTAAGACACAACAAAGAGAAATAATTCAGGCAAACGTGAAGACAAGTGGCCTCTTTCAAAACAGCTGACATAACTCATAGCTCACTCGCAGTCTCTAATAGCTAGATGAGTCAGATGTGTTTCCTCTTCATTTAGCTCTATTCACAAGAAAATAGAAGAAAAACTAGCAAAGACAGGCTTTTACTGAAAACAAAACAGTCATGTTTTCACAGAATTAAAGTTGCCATCATTTACTCACCCTTATGTCATTCAAAAATGTGCATTCTACTCTTTTACATACAGTGAAAGTGAATGACCGAAAGCAGCATTAAGCTGCTCCATTCAATTTGTGTGATAAAGTCCAAGTATAAATATAAAATATTCCAAAGAATAGACACGATACAATATTTATTACTTGTTGAAAATCTTGCTTTCTGCCATAGCTCTTAAATCATATTTAATCATCATGTTAATTCATATGCCTTATGCTACATTTTTTCCTGTCATTTTTGAGCCCAAAATCCCCAGTTCCCATTCAGCGTCATTATATGGAAAAGAGTAGCGATGCACTGAATACATTTTTTAACAAAAGTAAACCGAAAATACATTTTTCATTTAGCCCAAAACCAGATCTAAAATGTATGTATGGGTAAATTAATTTTGGTCATTGAATTTGATATGCTGTTGTGGATTTGTGTTCTCAGGTGATAAATTAGGGATAGTCCAGCCCGTTCTCATCCTTTAACGTCATATAGAACGCTATATGCAAAACGGCGCTATACTACGCACATGGCACCCTTTATCGTTAATATAACACGCAAACCCAAGACGTTATAAATCCTTTAGCGTGAATATGACACGCACACCCTAACCCACACCTAAACTTAGCCCTCACAGCACGTGTTATATTAACGATAACGGGTGCCATGTGCGTAGTATAGCGCCGTTTTGTCATATAGCGTTCTATATGATGTTAAAGGATGAGAATGCATTGGATAGTCGTAGTGAAGTTCTCAATATTTTAGTCACCCAATTCGGCTACTGAGAAATGCTAATTAAAAGATGTTTTTTGGTCAATGGTTTCGTCCCCTTAAAACTACTACCTCAAAACTACTATTTTTGATTGCTGAAATGTGCATTACTAGAAAATAAAATGTCTTTTTAATTATGGAAGAAAGAAGTGCAAATGGGTTTGAAATTAATAATCACGGATAGTAAATAGGATGCAATGTTCATTTTTAGGTGAACTGAGACTTTAAACAGCTAATAATCAATAATCAAATGTAAAAAAAGTTCCTCGTAGGCTCTAGCGATGTGTTCTGTCACATAGGTTTTCTTATTCTACTTCTCTTCCCTCTGTTTTTTTTTTTTCCTTGTTTGCCTTCATGCTGTCAATCTTCTCTACTCTGTCTTTCTCCTGTCTTATTCCAGTCTTCCACACCTGCCTCGGAGAGAAAGTGGGGTTTCCTTAATGTACCTGACTCAGATGCTGACACTGTGAGTGTTCAGTGCGTTTGAGTACAGCTCTCTCTGTGTGTGTGTGTGTGTGTGTGTGTGTGTGTGTGTGTATGTTGCTGTGTTCGCTTCAGTTTCTCTCTCTTGCCTTTCTGTATTACACATACATACACATACATTTAAACACAAGCCTGTGAAAGATGCACAGCCAAAGACTCTCCCTATATTCTCTCCAGACCAGC
The DNA here is from genome assembly GCF_988280905.1 of Pimephales promelas. NCBI lineage: Eukaryota > Metazoa > Chordata > Actinopteri > Cypriniformes > Leuciscidae > Pimephales > Pimephales promelas. The sequence goes on from NC_142775.1 coordinate 20,587,022, forward strand.
ATTAACAGTATGATGAGCGTGTACAGTGAGACGGGGGACTATGGCAATGTGCGGGTTTCCGGGGAGATCCTTCTCAACATCTCTTACAGCTATAAAACAGGGGCACTAAACGTGCTCGTCCGCGAGTGCCGCTGCCTAGCAACCGGGGATGAGAGGAGACAGCGCACGGATGCGTAAGGCCACACACACACAGAGAGACAGCTATACACTTCACTTTGAGCCCTGGCAGAGCATCCCTGCACTGCATGTAATTGGAGTCTCCATATATTAACATTTAGGTTTATAAGTAGTATATTTTTATATTACTGTATTTAAAGGGATAGTTCAATGTAATAATGTTAAATGTAAATTCTATAATTCCTTACATTAGTATTGTTTATACACTTGAAAAAATGTATTAAAATGTTCGATTAGTTATTAGTTTTATATTTTGTTTTCATTTTAGTTTGTTTTAATAATTGCGTGTGCTTTTGGTATTTTTATAAATATTTTGCTATAATTTATTTTTGTTTTAGTACTTTAGTAGTATTTTATTTCAGTTTAATTTTTTAAGTCTTTCATTATATCTATTTTATTTCAACTTGTATTTCAATTATCAGAAACAATTGTTAATAGTTGATTTTCTGTAATTTAATGCTTTCATGTTCAGTCTATGGCTTTAGAAAAAGGGCATGGAAGGATTATTTTTATTTTTATTTTTTGGTCATTTTTAGAGTTTGAAATACTTTTTTCCCCCCCAAAATGGGTGGCCTTTTCATTTAATGCTGTCATTTTCAGTTTTGATTACCTGACATTTCCTGAAAATCTTCTGAAATATTTGCTGAAATATTAATAATTAAATACAGTATGTGTTGAAAGATAAAGGAATCTAACTCTGTCCAGTATCCACATATATTCTTAAAAAATGTTTATTATTAACAATTATTAATTGTTGTCTAAGATATCAATTTAATACTGATGCGTCAGAGACCAATATTGTACAGAAGCAAAAAAAATCGGTGTGTGTGTGTTTACAGCTATATTAAAACATATCTCCTGCCAGACAAGTCCCGTCAAAGCAAGCGAAAAACCAGCATCAAAAGCAACACCACTAACCCAGTCTTCAATGAAAACCTGAGGGTAAGAGAGGGTTCAGTCCTGCCTCACAGGGTTTTCTATTTAGATTGATGAGATATTGTAAACGAGATATTGATTAAAAGGCTCTTATCTGTCTGTCCCTTTGAGTAGTATGTAGTCAGTCACTCTCAGCTGGAGACGCGCACACTGCAGGTTTCTGTGTGGCACCATGATCGCTTTGGACACAACAACTTCCTGGGGGAGACGGAGCTGAGCTTTGACTCCTGGGAGTTTGACACGCAGATAGAGGAATGGTTCTCTCTACAGCCTAGGGTGAGCTGAACACACACACACAAACAGAAACAGCGAGAGATAAAAAGAAATGTCGACATGGATAAGTGTGATACTGAAATGTGTGTGTGTGTCTGTGTCAGAATGAGTCTTATGTGGACTCGGTGATACACTATAAAGGGGAACTTACAGTGGTTTTGAAGTACATTCCTGCAGAGAGAAATGTCTCCCTGCCTCTGGACCAAGTGCAAGGTATGATTTAAAAATCATTTCTATTGCATTTCTTTCACCTTTTCATTGTTGATAACCTAACCTATGACCTAAAGTAGTGGCAAAAAGTGGGGATTTTTTATTTTATTTTAATTAACTTAAAGTTTGATTAAACCATCAAAAAATATTAAATTGTATTTTATATATGAGGGAGCAACAAAACACTAAACTTGGTTATGGATTTTTTTTTTTTTTTGACAAAATTGATTTGGCTAAAAAAGACAAACTATTGCTAGAAGTTTTATTTTACTGTGCAAAATAAAGTTTGTTGGTTTTCTCTGGTTTTTGCATGTGTACTTCATTTCTTTGTATGACAGCCAGACCAAAAACTGCAAAAAAAAAAAATGTCTCCAAAATTTGGCATGTTTCATTGCGTTTTCGCAAATAAAGCAAAATTGTCCCCAAGCACAACTACATGATATGCTTACAAAATCACACATTTTTAATTGTATTTGAATAAAAGGTGAAGATGTACATTTTCGTTGGCTGAACATATTAATTTAATATTAATGTGGCAATAATTTCTTTATGGACTGATCGTGAATGATGATGTTGCCTCGAAACCATAAACAGCCTAGAGTTGGGTTAACTATTATTTATTGTGATTATTAGTAGTATTTAATTATTTTGAAAACCTTATATCATACCGCTTTGCTGCCTGAAAAACACTTTGTGTCATATTTAAATATTATAAAAAGTTATATAAAAAAATAACAAAAATAAAATGATAAAAAGACATATTTGTTTAAGGTTACATTTATGGATAAAGTAAATTTACAAACATTTTTGTTTTTGTTTTAAAAACTAGGTACTTTTCATGCTAGGCTAATTTTATGATAGGTATGTAAATCTAACATATCTAATAGTTTACACAGCAAAAAAACCCAAAACAAAACTCTAATGCAGATGTTTTAAAGGTATAGCGGAGGATCTTTCCGAATTTTAGAGCAGACCCGCCCTCTCCAATTTTTAAAAAAAAATGCACATGCACAAACACAACACTCTTGCTCCCGAGAGCTAGGGAACGTCTATACGCCTTGCACAATTATGTTGCAAATTCTAAACTAACTAAAAAACATTCATAAACAAGACAACATGTCAAATGCCCTTCCGTGTTTTATTTACTTATTATACTGATCGATTGAGTGACCGAGGACTCAAGACATGATATGTGCAACCCTGTATCACACGAAATACGTTCTGAGGAAACTATTTTGCAAATCGCAATTACGTTACATAGCAACATATAAGCAGTGCTATTACGTTGGTCCTTAACCTAATATCTCTCATTGTTAATACGTTATTTGTATACATAGTTGCATATGGAGAAGTAGCTTGTTGCATTTGTGTAATAATAAACACACAAGATTTTAGAATATTTCAGCGTGATACCATTTACCATTTTGGACAAAAGGCTACTTTAGACAAATTGAGATGTTTACCGTGTCTATGCGGTGCATGACTCGTGCAAGGGCTAGCATTGTAGCTTGCATTAACTTTTACTAGTGATTTTAAATGGATTTCTCCAAATAGTGTGACAAACTTTACCTGTCTGGTAGAATCTTCGCGACTGCGGCATCAGTGAGAAGCCCAACCTGTGCTTTTAGCGCACGCTAGCGTGTGATATTCACCCAAAATCTCTCTGGTCTTGTTTCTATATTCTGCGGCCTTTCTCTTCTTATCATACACTTAGTAAACATTTTTTCTCTTTCGACCCTCAGCCATTTTCAAAGGAATGGCTGAAACCGTAACTCCGACATAATACACATGAAAGTGAAAACTACATAGGGATGAGCACGTAGCCTACGACGGCCTACGACGTAAACATATCACCAGAATGATTGACACTTAGGTGGACCAATAGTATAGACTACCCACCCGGAAAAAGAAAATCCTCCGCTATACCTTTAAGCAAGTTCAATAAATGCAATGGTGGTTAATGCAAAGTGATTCTTTTAAAGGACGGTATACCCAAAAATGTTTCGTTTTTAGTACATAGTATTTTTGCCATAATGTGAAAGTCAATGGGATCCATCAACTGGTACAGGTTTGGAGCAACTTCAGGGTGAATAAATAAAGAATCGTCCTTTAAATATTAAACTAAAACTGCCAATAGGTGGCTGTAAGTCCCTGTCTTAATGCCTGAGCCATCGGGTCATTCAATCATTCTGTTATAAAGCCAGTGACTGTCTTTTATGAATGAAACATTGACTTTCCAGATTCGTTCAAAATTTTGTCTTAAAATGATCTCTATGCACTCTCTGTGTCTATATTTGTTCTTCATGCTAGTAAGTGCTAAATCCGTACATTTACAAAGGTACAATGCGGAGAAATGACTGCACATAACCTCTCATGCACAGTGCATGTGTGGATGCAGTCAGGTAATTTGATTGGATGCCATGTATTTGACCTTTTACGGCATTTTCCCTGTTAGAAATACATATCATCGATTTTAATGTCATTTTAAGGTGGGGTAGAATTAAATTAAACGGCAAAAACGCCCCAGTTTAGGAACTACTGGTCTAATGAATTAAACTTTGTAACGGGACACTGTATGTTTAACGTGTCATCGACAAAGCTTGTATTTGAGCTACTGGAGTGTGTAATCAAGCTCTCTTCTGTTTCTCAGTGAAAAGGGGATTTCTGAAGGGAAAGAAGAAGACCATCACTCTTCCTAAAGGAGGAATGGTGGAGCTGCTGGTTAAAGAGGCAAAAAACCTAACGGCTGTTAAAGGAGGATCCTCTGACCCATTCGTCAAAGGGTGAGCTGAATTCCTCCTGATTTCATTCATATACATTTCGCAAACTCACACTCCTGGTTTTCTGCTTGTGTATCAGATACCTACTGCCTGATGACAAGAAAAGCACAAAGCACAAGACCGCAGTGGTGAAGCGTACCATAAACCCACGCTGGAATCACACCTTCACATACTGCGGCCTGCAGCACAGTGATCTGGACAGCGTGTGTCTGGAGCTGACAGTGTGGGACAGGGAACCGCTTGCCAGCAACGTCTTCCTGGGGGGTGTGCGGCTCGGAGCAGGGACTGGTCAGTCTTTCTTTAGCTTAGCCTTTTTCAGTTCAATCTGTTTTTGTATCAAAAATCCACAGTATGTATTTTAAGATCTGCATACATGCTTAATTCAGCGTTTTACGCAAACAATGGGTATATTATAGTATTTTGAATTCGTAATATTTTGAATTAGCTATATACTTTCATTCTAATAAAGGTTTTAGTCATTTTGTTGTGCTTTTCTGTTTTAAGTTTAAAAAAATGCATATATATTTCTATATAGCTTTAATTTATTTTCATTTCAATTTTAATTTTAATCATTTAAATAGTTCAACTTATACATAGTTTTTCATCTAATATCTGTTTTATTGCCTTTTTCAATTTCAAATTTTTTTTAATAGTTTTAGTTAACAATAACAACACTTGAAAGTCAATCACAAAACACTCAAGTTCTGTCAGGAACAGCACATCCTGAAACATGGTTTCTGAAACATCCAATTATATTTCCCACATTAGTAGGACAGATTTGATATTGTGCATTACTGTGCAATGTTCTCTAACTCAAATTAAGATAATCATTCAGTCCCACATGTTCTTGAATATAATTTCCACTGTAATGTTCTGTCTAAACTAAACATGAAGCATTAGTTTCTGCGACACATTTTGTGTGCATGCTAAACTAATTTACTGTTACGAATATGTTTTATTAAGATCTTCACTCACTCATGAGCCATTTGATTGTCTTTGATGATTGTGTCAAAGGGGTTCTTTACAGTGTTTATAATTACAAATATTACTCAGTTTCTTGCACTAAAATCAGTTTACATGACTAATTTCCAACCTCTCTAGCCCTTTTAATATTTTTCTACTATACCTTTAAGACTCCTATGAGCCCTATTAGGATTGGCTAACCCTCTTCACATGTAATTGCTGACAAACTAAATGTGGACAGTGATATACAGTGTTTATGTGCTGATGGTTCAAACATAACCGTGACATGTTCCTGACACTGAAGACTGGAGTAATGATGCTGAAAATTCAGCTTTAGCTTCAAAAAATACATTTATTTTAAAAATATATTGCAATATACAACATATTTCACAATATTACTAATGCAGTCTTTGAGCATAAGAAACTCATTTTCAAACATTGAAAAACTTACCATCTATTGTAAATTCATTCATTTTGATTTTGGCAAGATATTTTGTTTTATAAAATGTTTCAAAATAGCCTCATGACAAACCATTGTTGCAATTTTAATTGAGATAATTTCTCTGTGTTAGATCTTACATACAGAGCAATCAAATGACCTGCTTGTGTCCTGCAGGTCTGAGTTATGGGAAAGAAGTAGATTGGAACGATTCCTACGGCGAGGAGCAGAGGCTATGGCAACGCATGATTGACAACCCTGAAGTCCCACTAGAGTGCACACTGATGCTGCGATCCAGCATGGCCAAGAGGAAGACATAGAGAGAAGAGGAAAGACAGTTTATCTGGCAATACGCATCAAATCTGATCACCTCTAGACACTTTAAAGTGCTCTTTATGTTCTTTGGCAGTACTCACACCACCTAGATTCTCATTTCAAGATGCATATGCTCTCTAAATTCTCAAAACACACCTGTGGCATACACATGTGGACCTATAAGGTCCCATTTACACCTGGTATTAACATGTCTCATTTGTGAGCACAAGGAATTGGATTTTAATCACTATCATATATCATCTATATATAATATAGATATCCACATGTACTGTATATTATAGATATATCATATATCACTTATATCAGTACGGTACTTCGTGTTGATAAAGCACACGGGAAGAGCAAAAAAATGGTACACCATCTCTCCCAAATATATTATATATATACTGTATGTATATATATATATATATATATAATTATTATTATTTAGTTCATTCACATTAGTTGAGTACCTGCATTAAGCAATCCTTGGAATAGTGTGCTTCAAATTTAGTTGATATCAGGCTTACTTAAGAAAGAATATTACTCAGTACTTAAATGTATATTTACATTATAACATGGACACCTTGAAATAAAGTGTAACCTTATATTTTAAACCATTCCCACACATTGGTCATAACTGTGAATAGCACATGAGTACTATTTTAAAATTGCATAGTGAGCATTATCAACAATTAAAGGTCACAGTTGTCCAGAAAGAACAAAGCACAAAGCACTTCCTTCATATACACACACACGAGATTTTTTTTTTTTATATCCAATTTGCACAAATACCACCTGCACATAACACTTGTACAAATGGCACACTAACTGAGAACAATATACAGTAATTTCATAGCTAGTTTTACCACTTTTGGAATGTGAAAATAGGTGTGTGGCATGGAACAATGTGGTTCATTATCTTTACCTAAGTTTACAGTTCCTTGGTAAAATGATAGTTATAACCCCAAATGTAAAGTGGATAAAGTAGATTATATTTCTATTAAGACATCTTTAAGCCTGTTTTCTAAAGACTAGTCACAATTCAGCATGAAAATATTACAATGACATGATTGTTGTCAGGTAAACCCCCCTCCCCCCCGCTCCCATCACCAATGTTGTCACACAGAAAGCCTCAGCGTCAAAGAAAGTACAGAAAGTGCACAAATGCGTGATGTTTACCATAACCGAAAATACAAAGAAAAACCTAAGAATAAAGTGATCTATAAAAATGTAAGTGGTTTAAGGTTCTATTTGGACATAAAAAGAAAAAAAAAAACATACATAGGCACACAAATTGTATAAGCACAATGCATACAGGACCCGTTATTTATTTTATGAGGTTAGTTTAATAGTCAATTCCCCAGTTGATTCATTTGAGCCATCATGTCACTGTAAGGTCTCCATGAATAATGTGTCTTACACCTAATGCTCTTGTTAGAATCAGTCAAGTGAATAGACCTTATATCACACTGTATAATAAATTGTGTGGCATATGTAAGGCTTTATCAATGTTGATGTTTGACATCCAAGTGTTCCCATGTCTGATATTGTCTAAAGCTGTTTGATTCACAGCATGTTCAGTGTACTGTTTCCATCATCAGCTGTACTGTACTTTATCATCTTCAGAAAGAGAATAAACTATTATTTAACCACTCTTGCTGCTTCATTTCTCCTTTTTCCACATCTTAATTATTATTCTCAACCCTTCTTTCTTTCTCTCTAAATACATACATAGCTGTATTGATATATTATCTGAAAGATGTTTTCTGCTCACCAAGGCTGTATTTATTATATCAAACATTCACTAAAACAGTAACATTGTGAGTTATTGCGATATATTTTAAAATGTAATTTATTCCTGTGATGGCAAAGCTGCCATTACTCCAGTCTTCAGTGTCACATGATCCTTCAGATATCATTCTAATATTCTGATTTGCTGTCATCTTGTTGTCAATGTTGAAAACAGTTGTGCTACTTAAATATTTGTGGAAAAATGTAAATTTTTTCAGGATTCATTGATGAATAGAAAGTTCAAAAGAACAGCATTTATTTTAAATAGTAATCTTTTTTAACAATATCTTTCTCTTTACTCTCACATTTGTTTTTTTTTTTTTAAATAGTTTTTAATAAAGTAGCTAGACTAGCTGGTTAAAAAGATCACATTATTGTTCTCTTGACTGGTCACGAGTCTAACAAAACGGCTTCCGCTGACTTTTACAATAGCTTTTCAAACATTACAAATATACTTTATGTATATTTGAAAGCAAAGCTGATTCACTTCACTGTAAGAAATCATAATATAACACTACGCCAAAATACTTCTAATAGTTTTAGCCTTATACTGAGACTTTCTTCTCCCCACTGTGACATTTAATACATCAATCTCTACAAAATAAATTTGTTCCTTTGCCCATATCATCTTTTAAGCTAATAAGCACATTTGGCTTGCTGTCCGCAGCGGAGAAGCTTGAGGAAGCAGCTTCAACTCTAGCTTAGATATTCCCCGCGATATTAGATATAGTCTATAGATATATAGATGATGAGTATGGTAGCAGGATGCCTAAATTATATTGGTGGAGTTGTAGAAGTGGAGGGATGATGCCAGAGCAAGGTGAGCGGCGGCTTATGCTCCGGCAGTTAATTGAAAGATTAGATGGGTTCACTCCTCCCGAAATTTTCTTGTGAACTTCACCTAATTTTAATTCACAAATTGAAAACATATTAATCATAACTCTAATGTACTCACCATATTTATTTACCAAACCAAAGAACCCAGATAAACCCTTAAAAAAGTCTCATGCTCTCAAATTTCAATCATCAAACAGGCTTTTATTACATTAATATTGCTTTGGTAGTATTTCTTAAGAAAAGTAGACGTCCACTCTGACATAAATAGAGACAACAGACAAATCAAATGGAGCAGAACCTCGTAAAAAGACAAACAACAAAGACTCACTCATGCATTCATATTGAGAGATGTGTGTGCATGTGTTTATGTTTACAATATGTGATAAGATGTAGCAGCTCTATCCAGACCCAGTAGAAAATGATGTGTAAATGTGTGCACTGTAAAATAAACATCTAGCAGCTCTGTCCAGCCTCTTTCTGTAGTATGGCCTCCTCAGTGCGGAGGGGAAACGTGTCAATGGTGGTGAAGATCTCTGCTGCTGTGATGGGGAACGTGTAGCGTTGCTTATCCACGCCCTGTTTGTCCAGCAGCACCATGCTAAAGGAATTCTGAGACAGCTGCAGCAGCAACCTGACAAAACACACACACATTTACTGCACATTCAGTAGAATGATGCGTATCAGGATGTGCTTTCTAGTGGGAGCAATTCACAAGTTCTTTTCTACAAAAGACTGTAATCAAGTGCGTGAAATAGAGTAATTAATACCTGAGTTGTAGAGCCAGCCCTGGAGCGATGAGTCTGTGTCTGATGCGGCCGATCTGAACTGGATACACGCCCACCAGCTCGATCACCGTCACATGCCTTAGGTCCAGACCACACTGAGCATGCTGCATAATACAGATCATCCAGTTTACTTGCAATATGTGTGGAAGTATTTATTATACCATCATTTTTACATTTACATTGTTGTACATCTATCTTTGTGAGGACATTCATTGACACAATGCAATCTCTGACTCCTTAACCTAACAGTACACATCACAACTAAGAGCATAACCCAAACCCTTACTGTAAAACCAGGTCTTGACCCCCAAACAGGCCTTTAAAGGGGCCTCAGAAAGTAAAGACCAGTCAAAATGTTCTCACTTTACTCTCTTTGTCCCACCTCCAATGGTCTAAAGGCCAGGAGGACACACCAAGCCAAAGTCAAAGATCTAGTGGTGCCGAAAGCTGACTGTGTTGCCGCCTCTCGTCAACACACCAAAAGGACTTAAAGGCGGCTGTCAACTAGCATGTGTGTTCTGTGCCTGCGTACAAGTAAATAACTGTCTATATCAGCAGGTGTCAATAGTATATTCTCATCATTCAAAAAGGAAAAACAAAACTCGGACTGCAGATATACAAACAGTAAATAAAGCAGTGCCTCAATAAAGCTAATCAGTTTTTCATGTTATTATGAAAATATTATTAAGATGACTTAGGTGAGATGACTAAAAATTATAACAGCCTTCTGTCTGTACTGTCTTGACTTTTTTTCTCGCTTCACTTTCACTTTTATTCTGTTCACTAAGCTGAACAGCCAGAGTTCTCTCTCTCACCAGCAGCCCAACGCCAATTCCACATGCTAAATCAGCCCAAAAAACCTGGACGGGGTCCGACTAAAGCCAACGGAGCGGAACACAGTGAAAAAACTATCCCAACCGACACTCAAAAACAGCCCAACATTGCCCGAAAGCCGACCGTAGGCTTGGTGTGTCCCAGCCTTAAAACTTAAACTAGTCATCACAAAGATAGTTGTAGGCTACAAGTACACACACACACACACACACACACACACACAGAGAGATATTGAACTAACTATTTTTGACTACTTTAAACCAGAGGTGTAAAGTCCAGGGGTCAGAAAGTAAAAGTCCATATGCCATATATTTATTCCACCCATGAACTCAGCCAGCTGATTTCACTAATTAATCTCCAGGCTAAAAAACTGTGCAAATAGGCTTTATGCCAAGCGTCACGTGACCAAACTGGAAAACGTGTCTCATCGCATCCACTCGTCAGAGAAAGTGTTAACGGCTGTAAGAGAACTGACTACGATATCTATGGATTTTTAAGGTAATCAGCTAACCTACCTAGTTCACTTTGTTATTGGCATTTTATTCCATTTAAATATCTAAACGTTACTGTGAAGAAGAAAAAAAAATTCATGAAGCACATACAAAAGACCTGAACCGGAAGCGATGCGATCTGATGCGGAAGTAAGTTGTGCATAGAGCCTATAAGCAAATCCAGGTGATTGGATAAAATCCTGAGGAGGGCTTTTACTTTCTGAACCTGGACTTTACAGCTCTGCTTTAAACTTACAGTAGTATTTACCAACTGCTTAACTGCATTACTGTTGTATACATTAGCATACAACAAAACTACATTTATGTAAGCAATTGGTGTTTGCACATGTGAGGAGTGTGTCTGTGTGACCTGGTGAATGAGTGTAGAGTTTTGATTGGTGTTTGGAAAAGGAAAGCAAGTCACTTCCTGGTAGATCTTTGTGTTTTAGGTAGATAATTGTGTGTTGTTTAAAAAAAAAGTGTTTTATGCAAGCGGAAACTGAGTCAAAAGCTGTTTTGAAGATTTGGCATGTAGTTTTGCACTTTGAGGTTTCAAAAATCGTTTCAAAAAACTTCTCCAAATGTAAAACTATTTAAAACATAAAGCTTTTCAAACTACTTACTGTAAAACATTCAGACTAAGCTTTATTTTGTATAATAAATGGAATAAAGAGGCAGAAATGAATCTTGTACCTGTAAATTAGTCATCTGGAATCTGTAGTAGTGATTGGCAGCCGAGGGGGCTGAGATGATCAAAATGCGCCGTTTCTCATAGAACTGGTCCAACAATGCAGCAGCGGACCGCACACCGACATTAATATTCATGGCTTTTAATAAAACAAAGCATTTGGATGTTATTCACCAGAGGGCAGGAAAGTAAGGGTAAGATCATGAATTTTACATAAACTGGGGTTTAATCGCATAAGAATAACGTGAATAATTCTGTCATGAAAAGCATTTTGCCTCACAATATTATAAATATTCTGCCAGAATAAGCAGCATCATTCTTATTTAGGAATGCTATGCAATCATGCATTTAAGGGCGTGTAATGTTTCATGCAAGGAATATCTCTGGCTAAGCTGTTTGTGAGATGTTAATGTGTGTCACGTACGGGCACAGGAAGTCTCCAGGCCAGACCATTCCATGTTAAACTGGCAGACTCTGGCGGCGCTGCCCTTTAGCTCGTAGCCACCCAGACAGCGGAATTCACACGTGGCCCCGTAATTATCACCCGCACTGTCACATTTCATCCAGCCATTGTCAGGGACAGAGAGAGGTGTACAGCGACGCACTGCAACGTGTACATAATACACACTTATTACCTTACACACATTCACATATCACTATGCCAACACATTATGCAATGTTCTGCAATTCAAAAAAATTAAAACAAGGATGCTACCAACTACAGTTTAGCTTTTTCAGTAACACACAGTGCCTTTCAAAAGTTTGCGGTCAGTTTTTGTTTTAAGGAATTAATACTTTTATTCAGCAGGGATGCACTAAACTCATCATTTTACAAAAGGTATTTATTTAATATAAGTGCTGTTAATTTGATCTCTCTAAAGAATTCTGTTTCTAGAAAAATTTGGATCGGTACAATTATTTTCAACAATGTTAAAAATAAGAAATGTTTCTTGAGCAGCAAATCAGAATGATTTCTGAAGGATCATGTGACACTAAATCACATTTATTGGGGGGAATCACAAAATCAAATAAATGTTTTTTCTCCAAAACACATTGGCAATTATTGGCACCCCTAGAATATTTTGAGTAAAATATCTCTGAAATATATTTTCAAGAATATTTACATTTTTTTTTTTATCACACCAGGGTGACTAAACATAAAAAAAAAATGTCTAGCTATGAATTGTTTGTATCACAGAAGTTTAAAAATGAGGAAACAAAAAGGCTAAATTCCCTGAAACGCAATGAGTAAAACCAAAGAATATAGTTCTGATGTGCAGCAAAACATTGTTGAGCTACACAAAATAGAAAGTGGCTGCAAGGAAAAAGCTAAAGCATTGAAAATCCCCATTTCCACCATCACGGCAAAAATTAAGAAGTTCCAATCAACTACAGATGTTATGAATCTGCCAGAAAGAGGACGTGTGTCTATATTGTCTTAATGCACGGTGAGGGGGAGAGTTTGAGTGGCCAAAGAGTCTCCAAGGATCATAGATGGAGAATTGCAGAGATTAGTTGAGCCTTGGGATCAAAAAGCCTTAAAAAAACCCCTAACAACCCCAACATAACCACATGTTGTTTAGTAGGGTTTCAAGAAAAATCCTCCTTGCTCATCCAAAAATAATCTCCAGCATTTTCAGTTGTCAAACACGACTGGAATTTCAAATGGGATGAGGTTCTATGGTCAGATGAAACTAAAAAAAGAGTTTTTTGGCTGCAAACCCACCAAATGGGTTTGGTGCACACAGTGATAAAAAGGACCCTATGCCCACGGTTAAATATACTGCTGGATCTTTAATGTCATTGTTTTAGATAGAGGTTCTGGACATCTTGTTCGGATACAAGGTATCATGGATTCTAGCAAATACCAACAGATAAAAAAAATCAAACCTGATGGCCTCTGCTAGAAATCTGGGCCGTGGCTGGATCTTGCATCAGGACAAAAATCCAAAACAAACATCAAAATCAACACAAAAATGTGTCACTGAGCGACCATCCCAGTCCCTGAACTGAACCCTGTAGATTAGATGAGTTGGGTGAACTGAAAAGAAGCACCAACATGGATCTGGAGAGATTCTGTATGAAGGAATGGTCTCTGATCTCTTGTCAGGTGTTCTCCAAACTTATCAGGCATTGTTATCTTGGCCAAAAGAGGTTGAAAAAAAGGCAGTAATTATTAAAAGAGTGCCATGACCAACGTGTTTTGGAGAAAAAATTTATTTCATGATTTTTTCCCCACCATTTTTTCCCCCACTTTCAATTCATTTACTTCAATAAAAGGTTGGAGTTTTGCTCATTTTTTTAAATGAAAGATCAAAAGGATGAACAATACAGATTTATTTTTACAGCCATCATATTAACCAGGGGTGCCAATAATTCTGACCACAACTGTACATATTTAAATAAATGTTGGCTTCTTAAAGAGCGTAAATGTATATTTTGTAGCTACCATTTTTAGTTGCTCTTTGTTTAGCTAAGCAATTTCAAATAATAACTTGACTTAAATCACGAATAAATGATTAAACATTTCAAACATTAAGTAGCCTATTTTATTAAAGAACTTACCTCTCACTCGAACATTGAACCTGCAGGTCGCCTTGTTCTCAGCACGGTCAAACACAGTGTATGATAATTTATGATTCCCTTCTGGGAAGTGTGAGCCAGGTGGCTTTCCTTTCAGTATAACACTACAACAACAACAATGGTTTCTTACAATAAGAATCTAGACAATGATTAGATCAGATGTGAATTAAATGTGAATTCAGAGATTCTCTTTGGTCAATCTTGGCATTGAGGGGTCAATTATTTTTGAATAAGGACCACAGAACTGAGTGAGCATAAAATTGATTCACTGACTCTGTTAGGATGCCGTCCGCTGTGTCTTTGCCCTCTGGCGTGTCCCATGTCACTTTGGCAGTGAGTTTTCCTGGTTCAGCTGTCTTCTCCTTTATATTAGGACACTTAATAACTGGGGGGTCCACATCTGAGACAGAAAGCACCTTTACATGCCTCACCACCTAAATACTAGGCCTATGTCATCAATCCAAATCTGTAAATGAATATTAGTCAGTGCTCAATGACTGTTTCACTCACCCAGGCACACACTGTTGCCCCCGCTCCATGTTCTGCTGCTTTGGCAGGTGGCGCTGTGGACTCCACGGAGTGTGTATCCAGGTGAGCAGAAAAACTGGCAGCGGGAGTTGAAGTAAGACCCGTCTGAACACTTGAAACCTCCGTTTGATGGCATGGTCAGTTTAGGACAGCGGACTTCTGTAATAATTCATAACCTGGTGAAAATGGATTTTCAATGGACAATCACTGCTGTCAATGCAAATAAATCCATGTGTCATTCAGCTGCTGACTGACATGTGGCTGGTTGTGGCTAGTACAAAAGCTTGAGATTTCATTTGAGAAAGTGATCAATTGAATTATAAAAAGCAAAAATGATCAAAAACCTAAAAAAGACACTACCATTCAAAGTCAAGGTTGTTGTCAGAATTTTTTTTTTTAAAGAAGTTAAATGAGTAGTTCACTTTTAAAAAAAAAAATACTTTTGCTGATAATTTACTCACCCCCATGTCATCCAAGATGTCCGTGTCTGTCTTTCTTCAGTCGAAAATAAATTAAGGTTTTTGATGAAAACATTCCAGGATTTTTTCAAAATTAACTCAACTCGTTCATTTCGTTCGTTGAATGAACCAAATGACACGAAAAAAGATTTGTTCATTTTGATGAACGAGTTCGAAAAGGAGAGTCACGAACGTGCATCACAGAACAGAGCAAGGCGAGCATTTGAGCTTATAAAATTTAAACTTTATTGCTTTTATTTTTTAAATGAGCGATCGTTTTTTTTTATAAGACCCTTATTCGTCGTCTGGAATCGTTTAAAGCCCTTTGAACAGTTTGCAGTTTGCAATGAAAACCTTTGGACCTTGAACCATTTGGTTCCCATTGAAGTCCATTACTATATGGAGAAAAATCCTGGAATGTTTTCATCAAAAACCTTAATTTCTTTTCAACTGAAGAAAGAAAGACATGGACATGGATGACATGGGGGTGAGTAAACATGTAGACATGGACTTGGATGACATGGGGGTGAGTAAATTATCAGCAAACATTTTTTTTTTTTTAAAAGTGAACTACTCATTTAATATCTTTATTCAGCAAGGATGCATTAAATTGATCAACAGTGAAAGTAAAGACATTTACAAACAAATGCTGTTCTTTTGCACTTTCTATTTATCAAAAAGCCTAATATACACTTAATAAACACTTAATAAATATATAATAAAATATATACTTAATAAATATAATAATAATGATATATACTTAATGAATATATTAATCAGCACAACTGTTTTCAACATTGATGATAATAATAAGAAATGTTTCTTGAGCAGCAAATCAGCATATCAGAATGATTTCTGAAGGATCATGCGACACTAAAGAGAGGAGTGATTATGCTATAAGAATAATTACATTTTTAAATACATTAATAGAAAACATTTAACAGTGATATTTATTATTGCTTTGCCATCACTGGAATACATTGCATTTTAAAATATTCAAAAAGAAAAAAAGTTATTTTAAATTGTAATAATATTTCCCAATATTGCCTCACAAATCTGTTTTACAGTTGTTGTTTTATTTTTGTTTTTGTTTTTTTCTGTAGTTTTGATCATGCGTTCTTGGAGAGCATAGACTTCCTAATCTTACTGACTCCAAACTTTTTAAACGGTATAGTGTGAATAAACAAAAATAGAGTAAACAAATAATTTATGATTATGAGTTGATTGACAAATGCATTAAATTTATTGTAAAATGATTGTGTTAAAATATATAACCATTCAAGAATATAGAGTCATTCAAGTGAGTTAACACGTCAGCATTTAGGCAATATGATCTTTAATAATTGAGTTGAGTAAATGTTGACCTCTGCAGGCGTAGTTTCCTGACCACTGTTTGCTGGCCATACAGAGAATCTCGCTGCTGCCGTGCATCTCGTAGCCCGTCTTACAGCGGATCTTGCACCGAGTTCCCAGAACGTTCTTATACCGCTCTCCGCGTGGTGTCTGGCAGCTGACTTGACCGTGTTTGACTTTCACTGGGGCACACCACGGCACGCCTAGAAAGAGACATACGTTATCATGTACGCACTGAAGAAAGACGCTGAGTCATAACAAAACATGACCTTCAAAGCTTACCTTGACAACTGGCATCATCCAGACATGAATGGAGAAAACATGAACAAAGATAAAGTAGCACAGCCACAGAAGAAGAAGAGCAATCAGAGGTGTGAAGCCTAAGCAGGCAGTCAGAGATGTAGTGTCTTCTGTGTTGTGAGTGTGTTAAGATGTGGTAAGAGTGTTTCACTGAGAGAAGATGGGTTTAAGTTTTGTGTAATGGGTTTTTGGGATCAACATGTGGATTTAATGTAGTATGTGCTTGCATGTTTTCACCTGTGTGTCGCACATCTTCATCATCAGTGTATGGCCAGTATCCAGAGCCTGCAAAACAGTTTAGGACAGCACAAGCAAGAAGAGTTGGCATGACCGCAGAATTTCAGATTCAGTTCAGCTAGAATCACTTGTATTTTGTGTGACTATATTAGAACAAAACAAACCACAGTTTGGGTTTTGTTGTAATATCTGGATTTAATATTTTTATGTTCAGTCTGCTAACTATGGACGCCTCAGAATAAAAAAAGGTATTTGTGTACAGTCAGTAATGCTCAAAACATGTATAATTACAGTAAAAAGTACTATTTTTTATGAACTTTCTATTCATCAAAAAACCATGGGAAAAAAGTATTACGGTTTTCAGAAAATTATTATGTTTTCAACATTGCTAATAAGTAATATTGTTGAGCACCAAATCAGCATATTAGAATGATTGGAGACTGGAGTAATGATGCTGAAAATATTACAGGAATACAATAGAAGTTTTTAATTTATTTTTTATTTACTGTATCGAATAATTGCAGTCTTAGTGAGCATATGAGACAAAAACAGTGTGTTAAAAGACAAAAACACACAAAAAAATAATCTCATATATCTTGACCCAAAACGTTTGATCAATAGTAGCCTACTGCACTACTTTTTTTTTTTTTTTACTGTATCTTTATCAAGTGACTGTTACTTGCCCCCTTTTTATTCTTACATTCATTTTTAAAACAGGCTTCCATAGCTAGGCTGTCACTGAAATGGGTTTGTTGTATTTATTGACATAGCATAAAATGCAACAATGACCCCTGCGGGTAATGAAGTGAATTACAGTGTGTCGTGTTGCGATGCAGTGAAAATGGCAGCCACACAAAATAACATACGACACTATATTAGGATAACATGCTCTACCGGGAACATCAGACAAGATGGAATAGATGCTGGCATGGCTTTATTCAGAGGTCAGACTAGTTGCTGCCAATTTTTCTTATTTACATTCAGTGTCATAACAGAAGCTCCTTCACAACAGTCACTGTGTAATTTCATCCTCCACCATGCTGCAGGAAAAACAGTAATGTTCTCCAACAGAAACAGGTTTCACTCACTGTTCTATTCCATCTAATTCGGTGACTTGTACTTACTGTATTATGAAAGTAAGTGATCCATACTCCAATGAAACTTAAAACAAGACTTGCTTCAAGAAATCATGGAAAAATTCCATTATTTTGCCCTCTTAGATTGGGATCAAACACACACACACACACACACACACACACACACACACAAACTAGAGGCTGCATTCACACTGATTCGCTGTTTTATTCCCTCTAGTTCTGTTCTCTTGGCTTGTGTGTGTGTGTGTGTGTGTGTGTGTGTGTGTGTGTGTGTGTGTGTGTGTGTGTGTGTGTGTGTGTGTGTGTGTGTGTGTGTGTGTGTGTGTGTGTGTGTGGGTGTGTGTGTGTGGGTGTGAGTGGATGGCTGATCACACAGCAAATTAGATCAAAGCTCGATCTGAAGCAGTAACAAGTTGGGAGAGACTTGGGAGAGAGACAGAGCAGCAAACACATAGCCAACACAGACAATGTTAATGCAGAGCTAGAAGTGAATCATGACAGGACCACAGTTTTCCAACTTCTATCATGGAAAAGACTCCATAGGGATCATGTGTGTAGGTGTGTGTGTGCTCATTTGGCAGATGAGTTTTCCTGTTCCATTCTGTTAAGCTCAGCAGAACGTTGTGTAACCCAGAATACTCACTGACTTGGCTTAGATCTGCTCTCTCTCTCTCACACACACCACACACACACACACACACACACACTTATAGTTCAAAAGGAGGGAGTTTCCACTTACAGAAAACGTTGTCAATTAAAACATAGCTTCTGTTGAAAAGATTTCACAACTTATACGATGTTTAGCTTAAAACTGGATTTGGATGGACATTTTGGAGATATTAGTCATTAGAAATCAAGATCCCTCAGGCTCCCCATGTTCAGTGTCTGCAACAGTCAGTTCCAGTCTCAGATTTACAGCTCTTATGTGTGTGGAGTTTAGTTAACCTTATTCTACAGACTGCCAGGAAATTACAGACTAATTATGTTTATATCAACCCATTAGCCATAACACATTGACCTACACTGTAAAAAAATATTGTTGGTGTAACTTAAAAAAGTGAGTAACCTGGTTTCCTTAAAATTTTAAGTTGATTGAACTGGAAAAAGTGAGTTAATACAATGAAGGAGATTAATTTAACCATCAGAAAGTCAAAATAATAAGTTATCTCAACTAAATAAATTATTATAAAGTTGATTTGACAAAAGAAAATATGTTGTGATAAAAAATCTTGAAAATATTTTTTACAGTGTAGCCACCATCCAAAACACCTTAGCAACCACTCAAAAACTGCTTGTAGCCACACACAAAAAAAACTCTCTACAAACTTTTAATATATATTTAAACGCTTTTACTTACGTATATTTCAAAAACTGCCCACATATTCACATATAAACTACACCGTCTAAAATATTTTATTGTCAAAGTTTGTCTTTATTTTTGTTTTATTTTTGTTTTATTTTTTTTTACATTTTAGTTTGAAACTATATTGTCCGTTCACATCAATGCATGTATAAAGCAATATTTATTCTCTCTCTCATATGCAACAAGCTTTGCTCATCCAAAATCTCTGATAGCTACTGATTCTCATCAGACAAAAAATAGCTCAGAATGTTCAATTCATTCGAGTTTGGACATGTGGCTGTTTTACATGCATTCACTCATACTAGTTCAAGTCAGGACAGTGCATGTGGACAGTCTGTGTTTGTTCAATCTCTTAATCTTGTAACATGTCTTAAAATTTTAGCCAACACGAGTCTGTGTTTGTGTTCACAAGGCCATAAGATACACAAACACAAATAGCCACCCAGTCTTTGAGAATAAACAATGTACATAATTTGAAGTAATTTACCAAAATGCATCATTTATTTGGCGTTTACTTTACACATGCAAATTAAGCCAATATGTGAGTCTGATGGTCTGTTGTATTTTAAAATTGGACCTCTCGTGCATTTACAAACTGTAACCTGGAGCACAACCTAAAACCCATAGACAGGACGACAACCTCACGCAGTAATTCTGCATTGAATTACATTCCCAGCCGTGGTCTCACTCAAACAGTGCTTGAAATGGAGATTGGTAATTTAGAGCAATTAGTTCTAGTTCTACCACCACACCACATCATGCATCTCTTCAGCTTTTTCAATTGTGTGTTTCCAGCAGAACAGGACATTTGCATGTCTAAGCGAGTCCAGGCAAGACTCCTTTTTTTATTAATTCTCTAGTCTAAACAAATACAATTTTGGAGTGAGAAACTATGAAGGTTTGAAGGGACCAAGGTGCACATGGTGAATGTAAGCAAGTGTGAACTGCTTCTGCTGGAATATAAACACATTACTTCATCACAATGTTTCACAAATTGAAATGCATTTTATCTCTCACTAATATACAGCAAATACTTCAAAAGAGTCATTAGTCAACCAACCTGATACAAACAACAATACTAATAAATCAAACATAAACCAAACCACAAAGTAGATTACAATGGTGTACAGATTCCTCAAATTATTATATAAATTGGTTGAATATATTAGTGACATCAGGTACAGGCTTAGCAACCATAATCTATGGATAAGTGGACAGTCTCTAGCTCTGGATACACAAAATACTAGATTTTTTAGTTAAAACAATTTTTTTCATGAAAAGTGAATAACATATCAGACACATTTCCACATAACAACAATCACAGACTCCACAACCCCCTTAGCATAGCCTGAGGGACAGTGAGTAGCACCACACCACCAGCATATTAATACACACCGATGCTTATCACTTACTTGTTTCATATTTTGCAAGTATAACTTCTTATGTAAATTCAATGTCGTTGTTTCATATGATTACTATTTTATTCAGTTGACTTGAGACTTAACCAAGGAAAAGACTCATGATGAATAACACAATCTTTAGATCTGCAAGATTTATTGGGATAGGCACTTGGAAATAGATAATGAAGGACAATGAACAAACTTAATATTAAAAGTGCATGGTATTAATATAAATGTTCCTGCTAGAAGTCCAAAAGGGATTTTGAGACAAAAGACTGTTGAACATGTCTATGCTTAGAATTAAACCTTTGCTGACTCAACGAGCACACTGCTGACCTACTGTCCAGAAGACATCCTTCCATTATTACTGTGTCACTAATCACTGATACTTTAAAGACGAAACATTCAACAGATATGTCTCATCAATATGGAGTTAGACCGGGCGTGCGGTGTCCTGCTGGTGACAAGTCATCAGTGCATTTTCATATGAAAGAGTTCAGTGTCTTTTCCCTGGATTTAAGAAACTTGCCCCCTTCTTTCCCCCCAAACAGCCCCCAAAACGTCCACGTAAACAGTCTGAGCTCTGTTGAAATATACTGTGCCTAATACAGAAAGTCAAGAAGAAACAGCACAGGAAAACTCTCACATGCACAAATACTCTATTTCCCCTGATTTTTGCACAACTTTGCAGTTAGTTTGATAAGTAACGTTATTGCTCAAAACATTTTGATTGATTAAAGGTCAGAGCGCGAGACTAAACAGGATCCGTTTTGATGGGTCTCTTACCGTCATACGCAAAGCCTCCGGACAACTGCAGTCCCACTATCACATACACACATATCCAGGTGTCCATCTTTAGGAAGTCCAGGAGCTGCTGGGAGACCTCGGGTACATTCCTACGATAGAATAGAACCAGAGCACAAGCCCGAGCCCGCCTCCTCAATAGAAATACGAGAGCTCTTCATCCAGAGCGCGCACAGAGCGGCGCGGGGACTTTTGGTATACATGTATAAAATGTGTACTGTTATTAGTGCTGCTTACAGTGACCCTAAAAAGTAGGCTATTGGGACACTTAAGTAATGTTCTCAAAAGTAAAAGTGAAGTTTGTCTTAGTCTGACTCTGAACCATCATTAAAAGGTAAATTCAGTTGCCAGACTCCCACTGTAAAACAAATAATAATAATGATAAAAAAGAACTAAATAAATAAATTGCTGCCTTATATTTTTAAGTACAATCACATTTGTTGTTTAAGTCATTTTAACTTAAATTAGCTACATTAGACTGACTTAAAATGAGTTAAATCGTGTATAATTTGTAATAAGAAAGTTGAAAATTGCTTATTTTGATGTTGTCATAACTTATTGATATATATATATATATATATATATATATATATATATATATATATATATATATATATACAGTGAACAAATAAACATCTCAAAGATAGAACATTGTATTTCATAGTTTCTTGAACAAAACAGCAAAATATTACCAACTTTTCAATCAAATGACAGTATGTAGGTGCGTGACTGTCTCTTGCACTTTTAAATTGCAGTTATCATTTACAGTAGTCTGGTATGCTGCTAATAACAGACCAGGTCTTGGAAAAGGAATGTCAATAGACCAGAACATGAAAATATTCAAAGTCTGGTTTATTTTTGTTACACATAAATAAATCTGTGCTTAAAAAATAACATTCACTATGACAATACTGTAACAGTGTATGAATGGAATAATTTAGTCAAGGCACTTTATAATCAACAATCCACTTAAAGAAGTAAGAAACAACCAGCCCTTTTAGAGCTATACATTATAATAAAGCAGAATACAAAGCATAACGCAAACCACATTTTATGTTGATGTATCATGTTTAACTCCATCGCCAGCACCCACTCGCCATTTTAAGTTTCACTGTTCAAAGAAGTGTGATTTTGAAGGGACCAAGGTGGTTGCCCTGTTCAGGGTAGTGTGCAGATTCGGGGTCATTTAAGGTTCAGATACTGTGGTAGGACACTGTTCCAGAACTGAGGGTCCTGAGCACCATCTGTTTGCTTCTTCCCTTTAACATTCTGTTGATCTCTTTGTCTAGTCTTCTGCCTGTCTCTCTGTGCACTTGTCTGTCTGCGTGCAGGTAACACATTTGGTTTGTCTCTCTGTTTTGGTACTTTTTTGGTCTTTTCTTCCTCTTCCTCACCTTCTTCTTCTTCCTCATCTTCCACTTCTTCTTCTTCCTCTTTACCTTCTTCTTCCTCCTCTTCTTCTTCAGTAGATTCTGTCTGTATCCTCCCAATTTCTTTCTGCTCTGCTATTTCCTCCTCCTCTTCCTCACTTTCTCCTTCATGTTCTTCTTCCTCTTCACTGGTTTCTCTCTTCTGTTTCCTCCTGTTTTTCTCAGTTTTTATATTCATTTCATTCTGTTCTGCTTCTTCCTCCTCCTCATCTTCCTCACTCTCTTCTTCTTGTTCCTCTTCGCTAGTTTCTCTCGGTTTCATCCCTTTTCTCTCAGTTTTTATATAAATTTTTTCCCTCTCTGTTTCTTCCTCCTCTTCCTCCTCCTCACTCTCTTCTTCCTCTTGTTCTTCTTCACTAGTTTCTCTCTGTGTCCTTTTTATTTTCATTTCCTTCAGCTCTGCTTCTTCCTCATCCTCCTCCTCACTCTCTTCTTCATGTTCTTCTTCCTCTTCAGTAGATTCTTTCTGTTTCCTCCCACTTCTGTCTGATTTTTTATTCTCTTCTTTCTTGTCTGTTTCTTTCTCCTCCTCTTCTGTTTCTTCCTCACTTCCTTCCTCTTCCTCATTCTTTTCTTCCATCATTTCATTCAGCTTGTCTACCTCATCATCTTCATCTTCTCTGTCCACGTCTCCATCATCTTCCTCAACCTGTTCACTTCCTTCCTGTCTTTCTTCATCCCCATCTTTCTTGGAAAACTTTTCTTCATTTTTAGATTCCAGGTCATTCTGTCGATCTTCTTTCTCTCCCTCACTCTCCTCTTCTTCGCTGTTTGTTACTCCATCTTTTTTGTCTTTCAATTTATTATCATTTTCCATTTCCTCCTGTTCCTCATCTTCTTCACCCTCTTCGCCATTCTCTTCTTCTTGCTCATCTCTGTTTTCCTCCTCCTCTTCATGATCAGTCTCTTCTTCTTGATTTTCCTCCTCATCTTCTTCCTCACTCTTTTCGTCTCCCTTTTCTTCCTCTCCTTCCTCTATTTCATTCTCTTCCTCTTCACGCCCATCATTTTCTTCGCTCTCTCCTTCCTCTTCATCTGATCTCACATTTGTATTTTCATCTTCACTGTCAGATTGTTCCCCTACTTCTGCTTTCTCCTCATTACTGTTCTCTCCTTCCTGCTCCTCCTCTGGATCGGTTTTCACCTCTCCCTCACTCCCTCCATCCCAGCTCTCCCTCTCTTCTTCCTCATCTTCACCACCACTCTCTTCATCCTTATCCTCTTCTTCCATTTCTCCATCCTCAGCCTCATTCTCCTCTTCTCTTTCAGTCACATCTTCACATCCTCCTTCACTCTTCTCTCCCTCACTTTTACTGCTCTGTCCACTATTGCTGTCATCCTCTTCCTCCCCTGCTGCCTCACTTTCCTCTTCTTCTCCCTCCTCTTCCTCACCGTCCACCTCTCCTTTTTGACCACTTTCACTGTCTTCATCATTATCACTCTCTCTCTCTTCTTCATCTTCAACAACACTGTTCTCTTCTTTCTGCTCAACCATCTCACTTTCCTCTTCTTCTCCCTCCTCTTCCTCACCGTCCACCTCTCCTTTTTGACCACTTTCACTGTCTTCATCATTATCGCTCCCTATTTCTTCTTCATCTTTAACATCACTCTCTTCTTTCTGCCCAACCCCCTCACTTTCCTCTTCTCCTCCCTCCTCTTCCTCACAATCCTCCTCTCCTTTTTGAGCACTTTCACTGTCTTCATCATTATCACTCTCTCTTTCTTCTTCATCTTCAACATCATTTTCTTCTTTCTGCCCAACCCCCTCACTTTCATCTTCCTCTTCCTCAACGCCCTCCTCTCCTTTTTGATCACCGTCACCATCTTTGTCATTATCGCTTTCTCTTTCTTCATCTTCAACAACACTATCCTCGTCTCCCTCCTCTTCCTCACTGCCCTCCTCTCCTTTTTGATCACCGTCTTTATCATTATCGCTTTCTCTTTCTTCTTCATCTTCAACACCACTGTACTCTTCTTTCTGCCCAACACCCTCACTTTCCTCTTCATTCTCAGCGAGAGTCTCTTCTTCACCTCTCTCTTCTGCTCTCTCTGTTTCGCTATCCTTCACATCAGATTCTTTCTCCATTTTTCTGTTTTCATCTGAAACAAGCTTGTTTTGTACATATTGTGCTGATAGATCCTGAACTGTGCTGTCCGGGTCCAATTGGTGTTCTATCTTATTACTTTGTTCTGGTGAAGTTTCAGAAAGAACTTCAGCAGCTTTTATTAGTAGTGGTGCAGCACTAACTATAGCCATGGCTGCTAGTGGTGAAACTACACTACCCATAATGCTCTGCTCAGCCTGTGGCTTCCTGTCTGGCTCTTCAGGTTCAACTGATTTGCCATCTAATTTAATTTCATTTAGTGGTGACTGCCTCCATTGTGGTGATAGATTTAACAAATTAGCAGATGATGATTCAATTTCTTTTATGGTGGAAGATTTACTGGTTGCTGATTCGTTATTGGACCATAAACTGGAAAATGAGTGGCCTCCTTCTGGAGTTAAGCTTTTAATTGATGGAAATTCATATTTCTGTTCAGTAAGCAGTTTATCAGAGGGTGACTGGCTATTTGTTTGCTCAGACTGCAGATTGGAAGCGGACTGGCTTATTTCAGCAGCTCCTCCTGATTTTCTGTTCTCTAGAGGGGGAAATGATACATTGGAGTTCTGAGGTGTTTTACTATCATTTTCCCTTTTGACGTGTGCTAGCATCTCAGTTCTAAGCTGGACGTTTGAGTTTTCAGCCTCCACAGGTTTTCCCTTTTTTGCTTTAGACATTCGTGTTGGTATGGAAACTGATAGAGGGCTGGGTGTTTTGGGTGCTATTTCTTTCTTTGGGGCTCTTTCCACATCTGATCTCTTCTTCTTAGCTTTCTTTGGTGTAAGTTCACCAGGGTTTTCCTCTGTGTCAACATGATTTCCTTTTTTAGGAGTGTCTTGCAGTTTGGCTGTAATTTTGACTGATGGCTGTTCTTGTGTATCGATCAGTGTTGTTATGACCTCTTGAGCCTTTCCAAGGTATGGCATGATGTCTTTTTGAGCAGGACCTGCCTGAAGTATTGATTCGACCACACTAACTTCCATCCTGCCAGAGGGGACGTCTTGATCCTTGACTGGAGATTTGACCCTTTTTGTAGCTCTTCCTGGAATACCCTCCTCTTTAATTTGATGTGATTTGACCTCTAAAACTTTTGTAGGCATGGCTTCCTGAACTGGAGAACTTGTATTCTGAATTTTAAGTGAACTTGACTTGGTCTTGTGCTTCATCTCAGCAGGAGTAGTGACCTCTTGATCTCTGGGATCTGGTTTTGAAACTTTGGGCCTTGAATCAATACTAATACTGCATGTTTCACTGCATGCCTCCCTTTCTTTAGCTGACATTCTCTCTGGAGATGATCTGACCTCTACTGCTTGACCTTTAGATTTATTATTTGTACTCTGGATAGGGTTGTTGCATGTTTTGGATTGCATTTTGCTTTCTGATACTGTAGCATTAAAACGTTCTTCCTGCGTAGCAGCATTCTTTGGGTCTCCAGACCTGGGCTTCTTGTGTTTAAGACTGCTTGGTGGTGGAGATTCTGTCATTGACGGATGAGAAACACAACCAGTCTGTACTTCAGTGGGCAGAGCCTGAGGAACGTTCTCTTCCTTCCCATTAGAAGAGGCTCTTGCCATCTTGTTCTTATGCTGTTCACGTGTCTGTAAAAATCAAACATTCCTCAGTTAAATAAACAGTTTCTAATAAATAACTGAATCATCTTGAGCACGGTGACAGCTTTAGCTCACCTTTTCTGACAGGCTGTTTTCAGATGTTCCAACACTATGGCAGTCCTCTGTGCTCTTAGTGATGGTTGTGACTGTATTCACAAAAAAGCTGGTCAATACTGATAATCAAGTGTTTGGTTATTGCTAGTGTGTTTCAATTCATTTAGAATGACTACATTTAGTGATTATATAATTGCTGTAAGATATATTAGTATCACAGTTGGATAGATGGTAGATGGATGGCTAGAAAGAGAGGTCTTGGGAGAACATAGAAAAATATTTACGTGGAAGTGTCCTGACAGGCAGTGTGATTGAGGTAGAAGAAGATTCCACTGGGACATCAGTTCTGAAGCGTTTAGGAGTGTCTGTTGGAGATCTGGGTTGAAGGATGTTGCCTGTCAGGGCTAGTGCAGTAAAGCCAGTTGTAAGGGGAGGAAGATTGCAAAATTCTGAACCAAACTGTGCAGATGAGCTCTTCTGAAACACACATACCCACAACCATGTTGATGCACCTATCATTTTGAAGACATTCCATAGGTAAAAGGGTTTTTATATTGAACAAACTGTATATTCTATCCCTTAACCTTACTCCTAAAGCTACCCATCACAAAAAAAAAAAAAAAAAAACTAAAAATTCTTTATTCTATGATAGGGGATGTGATATATAAAATTATATTTATATATCTTTTTTTATTGTAATTACAGTGTAATACCCATGTCATTATATACATTTGTGTCCTCATAAATCATATAAACAAGCACACGCACACAAATATTTTCCCAGTCTCCCTACATTATTTACACATTTAGAATGTCACACACAATTAAATAATATTTCCACACACATTTTTTACACAGGTAAAAAAAAATTCTGCAGATTTTCCTTGGTTTTTCTTTGTTTTCATAACACATTACATGTCTCATATTTTATTTCAATCATGCTCCTTGGACTAATCATTAATCAAGTACACTAATCATTTGAAAAAACTTTCAAAATATTGTGTGGTGTGGTCAAAATATGGGAAATCTATAATTATATACTGTGTATATATATATATATATATATATATATATATATATATATATATATATATATATATATATATATTCACTCTTTGTTTGGATGCTCATAGTTGTAAATATAATTCGTATTTGTATTATCGATTGTCTTATTTTAAGTTTGAAAATATAGATAGAGACAATCTATTCATCTATTCATTAAAGGCACAGAAATCGGTTATCACGTTTTAATGTGACCTTCATATTATAAAAAAGAGTTACGTTTCTTAAACAGAGTTGTTATCTCAAATAAAAATCCACCCCTGGTTCATAAAGGGCTTAGCTAAAAAAACGCCTCCATATATCTCCTTTTTGTAAACATCACCATAGAACCTTCATAGAACACAAGGAGTTTCATTCATCTAACTGATGTAACCCAAGGGACCAGCTTCTCACCCTCAGTCTCCGTCTGGCCCGTGTTGATAGGCTCCAGCGGTGAGAGGTTGGAAGAGATGGGGGGAGAAAGG
Organism: Pimephales promelas; assembly: GCF_988280905.1. Classification (NCBI taxonomy): domain Eukaryota; kingdom Metazoa; phylum Chordata; class Actinopteri; order Cypriniformes; family Leuciscidae; genus Pimephales; species Pimephales promelas. The sequence goes on from NC_142775.1 coordinate 20,615,389, forward strand.
TCAGTTGTGAGACAAGAGCTGGGCCTGGAATATGTTCTAATGGTTCCCCCTGTAGCATTGAGGTATAACACCTGTCCAGGTAAGAGTAAGTAACATCTTCATCCTCTAAACAAACTTCTTCACTTTCCTGTTGCCGTGGCCGTGCGAACACCAGCATGTGACTAGAACCACATGCCACCTACAGCACATAAGCACAAATATAATTATATTTCCTTAGTTATACATACAGAAAAAGACAAGAACATGATAATAAACTATCAAAAAAAAAAAAAAAACTTACAGTCATGACAGAATAATCAAAGAACCTCTGGCACACAGTTGGACAGAACTGATTGGTGAAGTTCTCGTCTCCAAGGCCTAACTTCCCATAACGGCCATCTCCAAATGTGTACAGAAGACCACTATCTGAGAAATGAGTGCATTTAGATGAGATGTGTAACTATATAAACCACAAATACATGTCTTTTGGAACTGGTTAATGTGAAGTCAAATGTCGAATGTATATGTAATTATTGTAGTCAACACATTTACACAACACAACTGTTTGATTGTTTTAAAGACTGATCAGAATAATAGCTCGTCTGGTAACATATTGAACTAGCAATACTATGATTATGGGATTAAGGAAAATGTTAGTAAATGACAAAGTAATAATTTCTTTTAATCATTTATTTAATAATTAATTTTAATCCTCTGACAGCGCTCATTTAACAGTGTGTGTATCTTACCTGTTATAAGCGCTGTGTGGTTTTCACCACATTTCACATGGGTAACCCTGCCTTTCCTGAAGTGGCCGACAGCAACAGGTGTGTCTGCTACAAACATCATCGTCCCCAACCCTAACTGACCAAACTCCCCACGGCCAAAAGAATATAACTCTTCCTCTACAGAAAAGGGAGAGATACATTTAATTTAAGGGAGGGGGCTCCATCCTTCTTGGGTATGAGAAAATAATGGCTGTAAAAGCCTGACTCGCTCAGGGGGTACTGGCTCTTTGGAACCCTCGCACAGAAGTTTCGCTATTTCTGCACAAAGGTGTGCTACTTCCCCATTCACTCTCGTTTCGGTCTGCGTTCAAAAGCGCGGGGGACGATGAGCGAACTGCAATGCATAGCCATTCTTTATTGTGTTCAACACCCATTCTGAGGTGCCCAGGATAGCTTCCCATGCTTTTACATGTAGAGCAAGGGGCCAAATGGCCTCTGGGATCTGATCGCCTCATACTATGGGCTTGAGGATCTGAACCTGGGGCGCAGGTGGAGTGCGCATGCTTACGGTGCTGGAACACGGCGGCTCGCTTATAGCGATGGGCAGCCGATTTATACACAAGGTCGTGGTGGCTTTGGATGGGGAGCATATCATGTAAGGAACAGGACACGAGAGAGTTGCCATGGATAAAATGCTTTTCAGTAAGCGTGGAGACGGCCTATGACGGCTGGCTGAGCACGATCTAGCACAGGCGGTAGCTGGGCTGGACGCTGAGCGGAGCTCTGTGTAGGCTGGTCCCGATTGCAGCGTGCAGCAGAGTTTGAACGACACGGCAAGAAGAGATGCATGGCCTGCGTTGTCTTTTGCACCTCCGAGAAACAGTCCACAATCCCGCTAATAACTGGTCCAAAGAGGCCGGTGGGGGAAAGCAGGGCTTTGAGGAAAACAGCCTGCTCGGATTCCCTTATATTGGTGAGCGCCAGCCAAAGGTGCCTTTCCGTGACTGTTAAGAAAACCATGCACCGTCCAAGAGGGCGTCCATCCACCGTCCACCACCGTTCGTTCGCATGAAGGGAAAAGTCCGTCGCGCTGCGAAGATCCGTGATGGTGGATGGGTCCGAGCTCACGGGTCGTCCAGTTCACGGAGGAGATTGACCTGGAGAATCTGTAGAACCGCCATAGAGTGCAGGGCTGATGCGGCCTGTCCGGTGCCGGCGAAAACGCGGCTGACAAGGGCTGAAGTGGTCCTGCAGGCCTTAGAGGTGAGGGCAGCCTTTGAAAGCCATCTAGAGGGCAGGCAAAAGTGCAATGCTACTGCTTCTTCAACTGGGGGAATATAGTTATACCCCTTCTTGACGGTGCCGTCAACCTGAGAGAGCATTGAGGAGGCATGCGAGCGGACTCTCGCGGAGAAAGTTCGGCAAAGCTCCGGTAGCAAGGCCACAGTCCTGGATATGAGCGCCTGGCGGCGGCGATGGAGTAAGTATCCGTCGAGCCTGTTCGGTGCGGGCTCATCAGGTGCTGACCACTAGAGGCCGAGGTTGATCGATGGCCTTGGTGAGGAGGTGCAGAAGCTCCGCATCAACGCCAGCCCGGGTACGGCCGGCCTCCTGGACTGACGAGTGCGAACCATCAATACTAGTATATGACCATCCAGTGAATATTAATTTCTGTTCCTCTCAATTCCAATTTCGTTTGAACTCCTACGATGGCCAATAGTCCAAGATTAACATGGCTTCCAGTTCGACCTCGTCAATGAGTGTTAACGCAAACGTAAATGCGAAAGGCGAAGCTTGAATTAACGGGTATGTCCCTCTTTCTCTTTGGTTAATGTACTTTCAAGATGGAGGGGCAACATGGTGACCGACATTAGAACCCCTTACCCGTATGTATTTTCAATGGCATATTATACACTCACGAGAATACTTTATTACTTGAACAAAGTTAATATACATTAATGAGGACATATTTTTGAAAGAACTAAGTGTTTTTAGCTAAGAATAAACTAAAAGAGTTACACAGTGTAGCTTTAAGCCAGACTTAAAAAAATGTATTAATGTCACTGCATTAGATAACAACATATCAAACCAAGTGGCATTTCAATTTTAAATCTAATTCTAATGGATATAAAAAATATATTTAATATACATTCATTCACATGTTTTTAAGGCACTGTGTACATCTCCATCACCTGTGAGAGCGAGAGTGTGCTTGCCTCCACATGCCACCTGCAGAACCCCGTGCAGAGATTCTACTCGCTGGGGACACCTGTGATTGGCCAGCAGATGAGCAGAAAGACCCAGTCGTCCATCTGCACTTTCCCCAAAAGTGAAAACATCCCCATTATCTGAAACATACCAAATTCCCAAGTATTTATTCAGTGAACCCTCAAAAAAAAAAAATAAAATAAAATAAAAATAACAGCATGGTCTTATTCATGCTTCTGAATAGTGTTGATTGACAGGCGCTCACCTGTGACCAGAGCTGAGTGTCTGTATCCACATGAGACCGACTGAACGGGCAGTCCCAATTTCAGCTCTTTAGGCAACAAGGCATGACTGTCATTCCCCAAACCAAGCTGACCAACCGAGTTATCACCCCACATAAACAGCCTGCCATCCTCTGAAATATGCAGATTTATTATTTAAATATGTAAATGCATTTCCATATATAATAGTAGGTTTATATCTACTATGAAGGAGACTTTCTGTTGCATATCATTGTTACCTGTAAGTGCAGCAGAGGTGTGGTCACCTGCACAGAGCAATTTAATTGGAGCATAGTCACAAAAGGGGCGGAGGCACTGGAAAGAGACACTGCCATTACAATGGCCCAGTCCCAACTGTCCATCACTGTTTCCTCCGGCTACAAAAATCTCCCCTTGTGCTGGAAAAACCCACATAAACTTTTATTTACAATTCTCTTTTTAAAATATAAACTACTGTTTAAAATGTTGGGGTCAGTAAGTTTAAAAAAAAAATGAATGCTTTTATTCAGTAAGCACACATTACGGTAAATTGACCAAAAGTGACAGTACCATTCATTTAAATGTTTTTTTTTTTTTCAAATAAATGCTGTTCTTTTGAACATTCCTTTAATCAAAGAATCATGAATCATGGTTTTCGCAAAAAAATATTACAGTAAGCAAATTACAGTAACCAAATCAGAATATTAGAGTGAAGGATCATGTGACACTGAAGACTGGAGTATGATGCTGAAAATTCAGCTTTGTCATAACCGAAATTAAAACATATTAAAATCAATATAAATTGTTTACTTATTTTTATTATATTTCAAAATATTGCCAGTATAAATTAAAATAATATTACACTTCTTCCAAAAACATTAAAGCATCTTACTGATGCCAATCTTTTTAACAATAGTGTCTGAAACTACAGTAAAAGGCTTTGCTTACATGTGCTTACGAGCGTGTGATCAGTCCCACAGGCAACCAACTGAACTCTCTCCCCTTTAAGAACTGTGTGGACAATTAAGAAGATAAATAACACAACATAGAGCTAGATCTTTATAAAACATATAAATAAATGTATACTGTAAACACCCTTGTGTCTAACCTTTAACACAGATTGGTTTTTTAATTGGACCTTTAGCTTGTAGACCAAGCTGACCGCTGTCATTACTTCCAAACACAAACAAACGGCCCTGCTCTGAAAAGAGATCATTAAAGAGCTGAAATATAGCATTTATTTTTAAAAAATATAGCTTTAGCCACAAAATTACAAGGATAATATAGAGAGATTACAACCTGTTACAAAGGCTGAGTGTGACTGTCCACATGAGATGTGCACAGGTATATCATTCTTTAACCATAACCTGCTGGGCACATTGTTTGCTATTTTACTATTTCCAAAGGTAAATACAGCACCTGTATCTGCAATGAGGAAACATATGTTCAGTACAACATCTCACAATTGTTCACATCCGGAGCAAAGAGCAAACCTTCCATGCTCAGCAAGACGGTCCATTTAAATCCTTAGAAAGCTTCCAGCTTCCCAGAATAGCCTGCGTGGGTATAATGCTCTAGGAGCTCAAATGCATGATTATAGTGTCACACAAAGAGAGTCTTACAAGCACATGCTAAATTACACGTACAGACAGACAGACAGACAGATAGACAGATCTATAGATAGATAGATAGATAGATAGATAGATAGATAGATAGATAGATAGATAGATAGATAGATAGATAGATAGATAGATAGATAGATAGATAGATAGATAGATAGATAGATAGATAGATAGATAGTGTCACTATAAAAATACACATCTTACCTGGAATGTCTGTGTCTGTTTCTCCAGTCATCACCCTCACCTCTGTTCTTCAGATGATGACATACCTGACATTTCTGTTCTTTCAGCTGTTATTTTTAATTTTATATAATTATTTAATTAAGAAAAGAAACATTATAGTCATTGAGAGAGCGAGAGAGAGAGAGAGAGAGAGAGAGAGAGAGAGAGAGAGAGAGAGAGAGAGAGAGAGAGAGAGAGAGAGAGAGAGAGAGAGAGTAAATTTAGCATCCGATGCCAGTGTGTGGGATTAATGAGAAAAGGCACAGAGCTGTCCGTCACCACACCAAGTTACTTGTTCCTCCTGGTACCTCCCCCTTTCCATCCCATTAGCCACGCCCACAATGCTGTATGACAGGGAGCATGTGGAAATGCATTGATTTGGTTGTGCCAGCTTTGAGCTTTCTGTTTTCATATGTCAGTAAAATGTTTGCTCTCAAAAACAGAATATTTTGTAGTCTGAAATTTGCAAGATGTTGCCAGAGCAGGAATTTAAGGTAAGTCGCAAAGTCTTGCCATAAACAAGAAATATCATTTTATTCATCATTTATATTAACAAATATTATTAAATTGAATAATGCTAAACAGACAATTAATTTAAATATTAAGAAGTCATCATGAGTGCTGTGAAAGTTTGAATAATGTCCTCGTTGTAATGTGTAGTAGCCTATAACGCTGATCTGTTAAGCAAAAAAAAAAAAAAAGTACTTACATTTTAATTAATGAGTAATTGGCCAATAACACTGATATTTTAATTAAATATTAACATATTTTTTGAATTTATGTATTTTAATAAAGGAACATTCTTTGCTTTAGATTAGGATACTTTTGAAGTTTTTAACCATTTATATTTTATAGAAATAACCCATTCAATTTATTCTTTCAATATATGACTTTATGAAATCTAAATGATAATTTGAAAATGTTTTTTTAAATGTTGTTTTGCATAAACTATTTTCCTAAAATGTGTTTGTTTTCTTTTCTCTTCTTTTTTCCAATACTTAAGCTGTTTTACGTCTGTATCATGTGTATTTCATGTCCACAGAGTGGGAAAAGCAACTTTAGAGAGTGTTAACCTGAAAGGCAGCAGCTTTCTAACACTAAAGGACTTTAATGCAGAGGAAATTAAACATATCCTGTGGGTTTCTGCTGACCTTAAGCATCGAATAAAGCACAGGGGCGAGGTACTGCAAAATATATTGCATCTGCTGAATTACTGATTGGAAATCTCTCCATTTCAGGACTTATAAACAATGCTCATTTATTCCTCTTTTTATGCACAGTATGTCCCAGTACTTCAAGGCAAATCTATTGCCATGATATTTGAAAAGAGGAGCACTAGGACCCGCATGTCCACTGAAACAGGTGCCATTCAGTGTTCGAGCTTGTGATCAAGGGCTTATATTTAACAGTGCGGTCCCTGAACAAAATGAATGAATAGAACGATACAGAACAAAGGATTTGACACATAGACAGTTTCTCTCTCTCTCTCTCTCTCTCTCTCTCTCTCTCTCTCTCTCTCTCTCTCTCTCTCTCTCTCTCTCGTTCACTAGGCTTCTCTCTGTTGGGTGGCCATCCATGTTTTCTCACACCCCAAGATATTCATCTGGGCACCAATGAAAGCACCACAGACACGGCCAGGTCTGAATACACATTGTAAACACTGCTTAGACTCAATACTGTGAGGCCATGACATGGTCTTAAATGTGGGTGTGTTTGTATGGCAGGGTGCTTTCTGGTTTGGCAGATATCGTGTTAGCTCGGGTGTATAGTCACTCATCTCTGGAGCTCCTGGATAAAGATGCTTCTATACCAATCATCAATGGCCTGTCTGATCTCTACCACCCTATACAGATTCTAGCGGACCTACTGACACTGCAGGTACAAATTCACTGACACTTACGCACACACTCACCTAAAGGATTATTAGGAACACCATACTAATGCTGTGTTTTTCACCTTCAGAACTGCCATAATTCTATATGATATCGATTCAACAAGGTGCTGAAAGCATTTTTTAGAAGTGTTGGCCTATATTGATAGGTGAGCATCTTGCAGTTGATGGAGATTTGTGGGATGCACATCCAGGGCACAAAGCTCCCGTTCCACCACATCCCAAATATGCTCTATTGGGTTGAGATCATTTTAGTACAGTGAACTCGTTGTCATGTTCAAGAAACCAATTTGAAATAATTTGAGCTTTGTGACATGGTGCATTATCCTGCTGGAAATAGCCATCAGAGGATGGGTATATGGTGGCCATAAAGGGATATACATGGTCAGAAACCATGCTCAGATAGGCCGTTTAAACAATGTACAATTGGCACTAAGGGGCCTAAAGTGTCCCAAGAAAACATCCACCATTACACCACCACCAGCCTGCACAGTGGTAACAAGGCATGATGGATCCATGTTCAAATTCTGTTTACGCCAAATTCTGACTCTACCATCTGAATGACCAGGCAACATTTTTCTAGTCTTCAACTGTCCAATTTTGGTCAGCTCTTGCAAATTGTAGCCTCATTTTCCTATTTGTAGTGGTACCCGGTGCGGTCTTCTGCTGTTGTAGCCCATCCGCCTCAAGGTTGTGCGTGTTGTCGCTTCACAAATGCCTTGCTGCATACCTCGGTTGTAACGAGTGGTTATTTCAGTCAAAGTTGATCTTCTATCAGCTTCAATCAGTCTCTGGCCTCTAGCATCAACAAGGCATTTTCGCCAACAGGACTTCCGCATACTGGATGTTTTTCCCTTTTCACACCATTCTTTGTAAACCCTAGAAATGGAAAATCCCAGTAACTGAGTAGATTGTGAAATACTCAGACCGGCCCGTCTGGCACCACCAACCATGCCACGCTCAAAATGACTTAAATCACCTTTCTTTCCCATTCTGACATTCAGTTTGGTGTTCAGGAGATTGTTTTGACCAGGACCACACCCTTAAATGCATTGAAGCAACTGCCATGTGATTGGTTGATTAGATAATTGCATTAATGAGAAATTGAAGTATTCAATGTGGAATTGAAGTATTCAATTGAAGTACTCATGTTTTCTTTTTCCCTCTTACAGGAGCACTATGGCTCAGTAAAAGGCCTCACTCTGGCTTGGATAGGTGATGGAAACAATGTTCTTCACTCCTTCATGATGTCATTGACCAAACTAGGTGTCAATCTAAAAGTGGCCACACCCAAGGTTTGCGCCACTTTCAAAACTGTGCCATTTTTTGTAGTTCTTTGTAGTTTTTCTTGGTGATTAGTCCCTGGTGTTCCCAGGTGTGTCTTGTTTGCCAATCTCACCTTGTGTATATATACCCCAGTGTTTCTCATGTTCTTTGCCTGGTGTTGTCCTTTGTTAAACGTTTCATTGATGTTATCAGGTCTTCTCCTATGGTTTACCTTTGCTTTAATTCAGTTCCCCTGCACACGAATCCTGCCTTTACTCATCTTGAGAGCACTTGGGGTAACACATAGTACAATATTTTTTTTTTTGTGTGAGTGAAATAAATTAATACTTTTATTCAGTGAAGACAGTGAAAAATTGATAAAGAATGTATCAGTTTCCACAAAAAGATTAAACAGCACAACTGTTTTCAGCTGATACTAATCAGAAATTGTATTTAAGTATTAGCATATTAGAATGATTTCAAGTGACACTGGAATACAGAAACAAACATCACATTCCATCACAGCAATAAATTAATATATTAAATAAAAAAGAATTTACTTGGTGAGCATTAGATTCTTTATTCAAAAGAAAAAAAAAAAGAAATCATACCTACTTTTAAAAGGCTCTCTCTCTCTCTCTCTCTATATATATATATATATATATATAGTATAATGTATATAATGTATAATGTAATGTACAATATAATGCGTTTTTTTATTTCTTTTAACTCGCACCGCTCTGAAATGATTTTTTTCTGAATGAACCTCTTATCTTTATAGGGTTATGAGCCAGATGCTAACATCACTCAAGAGGCTCAGCGTCTCTCTCAGCAGGTATAGACTACCCTACAATACAATGTTCTCTTTATAATGTTTGCTTCATTTTATATTGTATTATTTATATAATGGATTTTCATTATAGACATAGCCTATGTGTTTGTCTATGAAATTATTCTTTAATAATTGACTTTAACAACACAATACATCTGTGTAAAACTGATTTATAGATAGTTTTTATGTTCACTATTGCTTATCTAGCTAATCATGATTTCCATGCTATAGTTTGGGACCAAGTTGCAATTCCTGACAGATCCAATGGAGGCAGCACGGGACAGTAATGTGCTGGTTACTGACACTTGGGTGAGCATGGGCCAAGAGGAGGAGAAGAAGAAGAGACTGAAAGATTTCCATGGTTACCAGATCACAATGCAGGTAGACAAACATCCATCAACTTTGTCTAGTTAGATCAAGACTTTTCATTCCATTATGTTAGTAAGATTTACTGAATTATAATGCATTTGCAGCCTTGTTGTGGAAATTAAAAACTTGCTTCTGAATAGTGTTATGCAGTTCCCTATCAATGCTCATAACTTCGACATTACAAATGTTGTATATGAGAACTTCTCTCCTACTCCACTTCGGCTGAAATCTTATAGGCTGACAACAGCCAAACTGGCCAATTGACGCAAATATGCAAATACTCAATACGTTGTATTGAAGCAGTTGCAGCATCAATATTCATCACAATCTCTCTCTTCACGCTCAAATCGTGTGCGAGAAAGCTGATACTATATCTACATCTATTAAGGAATTATCGCTGCATCCGATTGTTATTCTGCATCCGATGGCAACTATTTGTAACTTGTGCTCAGGCCCCATCGTGCCCCTGGATACACACCTTTTCTGCATCACGTGCATGGTGCTGGCCCACGCCGAGTCAGCCCTCAAGGATGGCGGGCCGTGGAGCAGACCACCCTGGAGCTGGTTTCGGACCAGGATACCCTGACGGACCTACAGGACGAGCTTTTCCGCATCCTCTCTAAGGCCATCAAGGAACTGGACCTCTCTTGGAAGGCCCCGGATGAACCCTCGAAGAGCAAGCTCAACACGTCGTTCCTTCAGCCGAGCCGTTGCCAGGCCGCTTCGAAGACAGGAACCCCGTTCTTTCCTGATGCGCACGAACACGTCGTGAAGTTGTGGGCGGACCCGCAATCGGGGCGCACATCCTCACTTCCACCCAGGCCATGTTTGCGCCCGTGGACGAGGCGTGGACACCTGTTTCTTATCCTTTTTGATGTGCAGGAAGCTGATAGGAAGACGCTGCTGAACGCACCGATCTCCACAGCGGGCTTGTTCGGAGATGCGGTCGAGAAAGTCACCGAGTGGTACTCCGAGTCACGTGATCCCTCACAGGGCGCCGCCGCCTCCACCGCAGCCTCGCTCTTGCTCGTCATCCGCCTCTGGCCGCCATCCTCAGGCTGCAGCCAGACAGAAGTCAGCACCTCGCCAGGAGCTGGATCCTCGCAGAGGGCGCAACAACCAGTGGCAGGGTGTGGGAAAGAAGCGGGTGGCCAAGAGGAGCCTGCCAAGGAAAGCCGTCGCGTCTCCAGCGAGACTCAAAAAGCCATCCTGACCGTCTGGGTAAGAGTCTCAGGCGAAAGGATCAATCTGACATCCCAGTCCCGGGCTGTGGAACCTCCATGTGTGGCCGTTGCAGGGTCGCTGAGCGAGCTGGACGCACTGCACTCGTGAGCATTGAGCACCATCGCGGAAGCGCAAGCCCCATCCACCAGGCGCCTGTATGACCTAAAGTGGGGAGTTTTTTTTAAATGGTGTCAGGAAGTCGATATCACCCCAAGGAGTTGTTCTGAGTCAGATATCCTGCGCTTTCTTCAATACAGGATGGACAAGGGGAGAGTTCCATCCACTCTGAAAATGTATGTGGCCGCTATCGCCACGTTTCATCCCCCTTATTGACAGGAAGTCTATTGGTAGACATGCGTCATGATCGGGTTCCTCAAAGGAGACAGGAGGTTATGCCCTGCACGGCCGCCTTCGGTGCCACCGTGGGATTTGGCTTTGGTTTTGGAGGCGTTGTCGCACCCGCCCTTCGAGTGATTGAGTGCGGTCGACATCGACCTTCGAGCCTCTGGCTTAAATTGGCATTAAAGAGCTTTCTGTCAAAACGGCTCTGCTTCTCGCGCTCGCATCAGGGTAGCGGGTTGGGGATTTACAGGCCTTCTCTGTGAGTGAAGATTGTATTCGCTTTGGGTCGGGAAACTGTAATGTGACGTTCAGGCCGAGGCCGGGTTATATCCCTAAGTCACTCATTACCCAATTAAAGCGCAGATTGTTTCACTGCCTGCCCTATTCACTGAGCCCTCAACTACTCAGGCTTCGAATGCTCTGAGACGCTGCATCTGCATTAATACTGCAACATGTTCATTATTTGCATATTTGCGTCAATTGGCCAGCTTGGCTCACGTTTTAGCCTATACGATTTCTGGAGAAGTGTAGTAGGAGAGAAGTTCCCATACATTCGTAATGTCTCGTTCCTTGCCTCTCAGGGAACCAAGGTTACGAAAGTAACTGGAGATGTTTTTTAAATGTTTCTGTTGAATTGTTGACATGCAGGCAGGAAGTGTGGCTGCACCAGACTGGACATTTCTACACTGTCTCCCACGTAAAGCAGAAGAAGTAGACGATGAAGTTTTCTACTCACCACGTTCCCTTGTGTTTACAGAAGCTGAGAACCGCAAGTGGACCATTATGGTAAAGTGTATGAGCATTAATGAGCATTAATAATGCATTTGTGTTTAAGTAATGTTTCTTTGTGTTTTCTTCAGGGTTTGATGGTGTGCATCCTGACAGACTATAGGCCGCAAATTCCCAAACTCAAATTTTAAAAAAATTTTAAAAACAAAACAAAATTTGTAATAATGTGTCTCAAAACTCTTTGAAAATGGGCGGTTTAATGGAGAAATAAACAATAAATTGTTCTAAATTCATGTACTCGTCATAACAAATACTTTTCACAACACAGTATTGAAGTATTTCAGTTGTGCAAATACCCGTATGGCCTATAGAGGGTGCTGCGACATTGTGTGAAATGGTATGAGAAAACATTTGATATGTTCTAATTTCTTTAAATTACAAGGGGTCAGATGAACACTGTTATTTTTTACAACAGAAATCTAGTGCAAAGTGCACTAAATGAAAATAAATAAATAGTTCAATTAATTTTCTTTTTTCTATAATGGCTGTCATTGTATCTCGTAGGGTTTAAAAGTAATTATGTAACGCAGCATTCATGTCACATTAAATTGATTAAAAACATTATACATACTGTAACAGATCAGATGGACTCTCTCAGGTCATCTCTTGCATGCTCTGCAAAGGACAGAAGTACAATAGAGTCCAGCAGTGTAACATGATTCAAGAGTGTGGGCATGCTTTTAAAAACACTGAGGTAGTTTCATGTTACTTCTACTGATCTTATCATAATAAGAAATGTGTGTGTTTTAGCGTGAATGTAGAGTCATTGGACATGCTATTGTGGTTGTTGTTGTTTTAGTTTCCCTATGACTTTTCACTGGCAGCTGCCCTGCATTTTCAGATCAGAGCGAGATCAGACTGATATGCACTGGGATGGGCAGTTTTTCAGATACATGTATTAAAAATACGTATTTGAAATACAAAATCAACTATCAAATAATCAACTTGTTCAGATCCCCCAAACCCAACTTTCCTGCATGTGAGCTGCAGCTACGACTAGCATCGAGTGAGCAGATTTTCTGCATTAATAAAGAATAAAATAAGGTGAAGATGCCACGGTTGATCCTACTTGTTGATTAAGTTTAAATATCAGCATTATTCAGATTTACCTTCAGTTAACATGAAGGAATAAAAGAGCACTTCCAAGGCGAAAATAGTGTTAGCCAGTCAGTCTTGATAGTTAATTGGTTGTTTGTTTGATCAATCTAGTCAAAAGTGTTAAAGCATTCTGGTTTGCTATAGGACTGGGCGATATTATGATATTTACTTGATCATTGGGAATATGTAGAGTGGATCAGTTTAACTTGTTCTATATTGTTTATATTTTAGTAGGCTTTTAGTAGGCATGAGTTGATAGTGATAATTCACTGAATGCCCATTTCACATGTATTGAAAATACAAAATATTGTATTTGCATTTGAAGAGTTCAGATGCAAAAGCCTCTAAGTGCCATTTGAAATTTTCTTCTAGAATGATCATTTTTATCAAGGTTGTATATTTAAGTTCAGTGATTTTACTTAAATGACAATGATAATTACCTATTAATTGTTATTTGAGTGAAATTACTGAACTTAAATATACAAGTTTGATAAAAATCATCATTAAAGAAGAAAATTTAAAATGGCTTTTAGAGGCTTTTGCATCTGAACTCTTCATTTACATTTTTCCCACACAGTATCTAGTATTTTATTTTGATACAGGTATTTTTTTTTTTTAATACATTTTCATAATGCCCATCTGGATATCCAAAATAGTCAAAAGATGTTTAGGGAAGGTTTAGACTGAAACTATCAACAATGAAGTTAAGTGAAGACACATTGCATGAAAAAGAGATAATGTTATGGTAAAATTTTGCAGATCATACATTTACAATGGTAAAATTCTCGGTGATTCTTGGGGTGAGGCATAGATGGACCTAGAACAAGGGTGGAGGTGCGTGGCAGAGCAGAAGAACCGGTTTCTAAATCATTCGAGACATTCTAGTCATTGCAAAGGTTTCTCAGCTTCCCTTTCTATGACTTGGTATGCAAAAATAATTTAAACTGAAACCTTACTGTGACCTTATCTCTTATCTTATCTGGTTTAACCCTTTTGCGGAGACCTTATTAGGCCCAAGTGTGTATTTTAGTTTTTGAATATGTGAAAAGAAAAAGAGAAACCCTTTTTTACTATAACATAACTAATAGATTTTCAATCTAATCGTTTCATTTACACCTGAATAATCCTCTTGTGTTCATTTGTTAAATTGGCCATCAAACCAAATCCCTTCTGGGCATTCAGATTCATTTTACAGGCCAAAGGAGACAGTTTTAGAGCATTTTACAAGTCCATAAGTGGAAAGCAGAAACATGCCCCCAAAACCCATTTTAAGGATACAGATAAGACATATTGTCAATTTATAAAGTATTAATGTAGCCTAATGTTTTAATAGCTTCACAAATAAACAGAGATGTATAGTAATGAAGTAGAACTATTTAAGTACTGTACTTAAGTACTAAAATACTGTATCAGTACTCTACTAGAGTTTTGTTTTTTTCTCGTATACTTCTATTTTTCAGTAGATATTTTCGATGAATTTAATACTTTTACTTAGTTACTCGTTACAGCACAGTCTATGCATTACAATTATAAAAAAATTACGAATCATTCGTTGCAAGTTGGCTTTCATGCTGCCTTCACACGCCAGTTTTATAGGGTAATGGTATTGATTGACGCACACATTGACGACTAATGCAGGGGTTGTCCTGCAATGACATTTTTGTATGGCAAATTTGTATTCCGCCAAAGCACCTTATTTGATTGCTAGTTTTTCTTTAATAATTACATGACACAACACTTGTACTTTTACTTTTAGTACTTAAGTAGTGATTTTTTAAATAAACTACTTGCAATACTTAAGTACAAAAAATGTTGAATACTTTACTTCTACTTAAGTGTGGTGCTTAAAGAGCACTTCAACGTCTACTCAAGTCACTTTTTTGATAGAGCACTTGTACTTTTACTCAAGTCCGGGTTTCTAGTACTTTATACATTTTTGCAAATAAATCAACCTTGCAAACCAATCAATATTTATTTATTTATTTTTTCAGAGAAAATCATTAGGTTGGTCGTTCTTAGCTCAGGAGACATTAGTTGAGTTCTTAACTACTGTATGTTCCATTAGGATCAGCCTTGTCTCAGATGTTAATTTGGATACCTGAAAAAATAATGTATAAAATGATGATGATGATGATGATGTGATGGAACGAGAAAATCTGTTGATAAATGTTTAAATAGTTTATACCAAAATCTTCTAATGTTGAGACTGCACAAAAGTCATGGCTAAATCTTGGCAGTTTGAGACATTGTTGAGACCTCTTCTAATACTCTTCAGAAGACTCTTCTTCAGGAGAAAACTGTAAGCAGATTAAAGCAAAAGTTTCTTTCTCTCTATTGGATCTCATTGCCATCTAAGACACAACTGAGATATAATCTCATATCTTATTTGTGAGTTTTCCTTCCTGTTGGGTTCATTCATTTTTGCTTATGTGACATGATAATGACTTCAAACAATAATAGGCCTATTCATAATAGGCCTATTCTATGCAACCTTTGGCCTCAAAATGTTACTAATCAGAAAAGAATTCGAAAGATTATAGATTTTGTTATGGGGACGAAGGCCTAGTTACTTTCTCAAAAAGGGATAACCATTATTAATGTTGTTAGCCTGACCCCTGACCGTTCATTTAGGCCTATAGCCTATAGAAGTAGACCTATTAACGTTTGCATCATTTGTTGGCTAAATCTTAAAAATCAAAGTTCAGTTTGGTGCAACAACATTACATTACATGCCCTCACAGCAGAATTTTGTTTGTATTACGTTTGTATGTAGCTTAAATAATTATGCAACAAAATTGGTCCATGCAAGCACTTTTGAGCCGCTCCCTGTGTATCTATGGGCCGTGCGGAAGTTTCTGTCTTGCTGTTGGAATCTGGTTACGACTTGACATCTCATACCAGATCAACAGGTTTCGGTCACGCCCAGGAGCTGGAAATGTCTGGTATAAATATGGAATAGACTACAGATGTTCAGAAGAAAGCTAAACACACCAGAGAGAAACATACAGAGTAAACTACTCTCGAATTAACTCTCATAATCCACCAAAATGCAGATGTCCGAACCCCTCAGCCAGAAGAACGCTCTCTTCACAGCAATGAACCGCTTCATCGGCGCCGTCAACAACATGGACCAGACGGTCATGGTGCCAAGCTTGCTGAGAGATGTGCCGCTGGACCAACAGAACGAGGAGCAGAAGCTAACCGACGTTATGGGTAGCTATCTGCGGGATGCTGAGGGCGACATGTACAGCTATTACAGCCAGCTCAAGTCCATCCGGAACAACATCGAATGGGGTGTCTTGCGCGCAGAGGAGCAGAGACGCAAGAAAGACTCTCCTGCGCCGGAGTCAGTGCACACAGAACCGGACAACGACTCGGATCTGGAGCAGCTCCTGCAGTACCACCTGAAGGGTTTGCATGGAGTGCTATCCAAACTTACAAGCCAAGCCAACAACCTGACCAACCGATACAAGCAGGAGATTGGCATTGCTGGCTGGGGACAGTGAACTGCATAATAAATGAAGGATCGATGTCTTTGAATCTGATGCACAATTCTGATCTAATATGATCTATTCTGCTTTTGTGGAAGAGACAATGGGGAATGACCGAACAGATCTTAAACTGTCAAAAGTTCAAATGGAAGGCAAAGCGAGAGGGGGAACTGGGTTTTGTATTATTATTGGTGTTGATCACTGACAAATTTTAAGGGCTGCTTCCTGTTTTATGACGTTATATTTGCACTGGCAGTTTCCTTTTTTTTTCTGTTCTTTTTTTTTCTTTTTTTTTTTTACAAAAACGAAACAAAATCTCCGTTCAAATGGCTGGCTCCCATGCCTTACCTTGATATTTAAATCTATTTATGGATTATGTATAATTATAAGCTTTTATTTTGTAATTCTTCTTTATAGTTGTTGTCCTATGATGTTACTGTGTGTTTCAGAGGACTGATGACTTTAAGAACAAAATGTATGATAGTTTGTTTGTGAAAATTCCTATAGATGAAGCAGAAACTCTGTAGAAACCTCCTGGGAATGTTTCCTGTTAATGGCCTGATCTGTAGATCATCCTGTGAATCAATGACGTGGACAACTCTGAAAATCACTGCTTGTGTCATGATGAGTTCCATGAGATTCTGGGTTTAATTGTGCCTGAATGCCAGTATGATAAAAAAAACAAAAACAAAAAAAAAACACAACATTTTCTGTGTTTTGAATTGAATTGTTGTTTTTTTATATATAACAAAATAAACTTTTGTAATTTGAATATCTGTTGTTTATTATTCATTCATGCTCAAAAATCCATAATTGACAGGCACACACACGCCCTGCTCCAGCCTACACTCCTCATTCCTTAGTTCTTACAAAAGTCTATAATTTAAATAACTTTCATTTCTGAGACTGATGAATTAGCGATAATGACAGTTCTCATTTAATCTAACAAAATTAAATTCATATTTAGCATTTCAATTTCTGTTATGTGTCTGCAAGCCGAAAATAGGCCTACATTAAGTAAGACCAGATTAAAATCAGGTTCTTTTAATAATTAAATAATAATCAGATTATTTCTCTTACATACAAATATTATTTATGTTCAAGAAATTTGCCAAAGGTCTACAAATTGGCCTACACATCTTTTAGGGTCTGCGGACCAATTTAAACGTGTGAATAAGTGATCAAAATTCACACGATGTTGCTAAAATACAATAATTTGAACAATGGAGGTAATTTATTTTATAGTATATCTACATTTAAGCAACTGAAGTTTTTATTGCACAATTTTTTTTTTTTTGGACCTAAATCTAAACAAACATTTTGACAAAGTGAACAGCCACACCACCTTGGATGAATCAAAATCACCTTGCTTTCACCCTACGAAATGGCCATGTTATGAAAACATAAGACACACACATTCCACAAAATGAATATCATCCCATCTATCAATAACAGAGACGCTGAATATAGTCGTATCCATTTTTTTGACTAAAATAAAATTAATTAATCAATAACATGACCTCACTGTATAAACAACAGCAAAATCCTTAGAAAATATAATGTTAATATGGAAACTACAAACGTTTTGCGAGAAAAAAAAACTTAATTGCGTTTCGTATATCGTGGTGTTGTTTGTCCCAGTGTGCACGCCTTATGTGTCAATGGGGATGTGGTGTTCTCATCATGTGCGTTGTCCACATCAAAACATTATTTAAGAAAAAGGAAGAATAATTATGGGAGATGAGCATCCAGTTCAGCTTACCAACACTAGCAGCTCCCGTTGTACTTTTTTTAACGCAGCGCCGGATGACTATCAATGTGTAAGTGTAAAGTTGTTTTAAAAATTAATGTAATGCTAACTTGTTAGCCATCATGCTAATCAAAACATGACATCATCCTTTCCAGGCATGGTGATTTTTGCTAGTAGTTTATTAGTTGACGTGAAAGTAAGAAAGTAAGGTAATTGATAATAATTTAATTTTAGTTAAACATTTAAACATTCTTGTGGAAATGTTAGATGTCTCATGGTGAGGCAAGTTAATTTGTAAATAGGTTAGTTGAGCTGTGATGGGACAAAACACCCAACACACGAGCAGGAAAATGGTTTACATTTCTTCCGTGAACCGTTGCAAAGTATCTCAAAGTGTTAAAATTGTAAAGAATTATAGGGGAATCAAAAAGTCTATTTAAAATGAAAAGTAAAATATGTGAACATGCTTTTGAAAGCCTTCTACAGTAGGACTTCATGAAATTAAAGGGATAGTTTACCAAAAATGAAAATTCTGTCAACATTTAACTCCCCTTCAAGTTGTTCCAAACCTATATTAATTTATTTCTGCTGAACACAAAATAAGATATTTGGAGGAATGTTTGTATTAACCACATGGTTGTGGGGCACCATTGACTTCCATAGTATGGAAAATAAGGAATTCAGTGGTGCCCCACAACTGTTTGGTTACAAACATTCAATAAACTCAAACAGGTTTAAGACAACACAAGGGTGGGTAAATGATGGGATCATTTACATTTTGGGGTGAACTAGGCCTATCCCTTTAATATCCTTTAACTTTCCTTACTGGCTGTCATTTTTTTTTCATTATATTATGTATATTTATCCTCAGGATGTGATTCTTAAAGTGAAAAGAGCCACAGGGACATTTTCATTAGTGGCATGGTGAGTCGGTTTATATTGCACATTATATTATTAATATTAATGCAGATTTATATTATTATATTGAGTTCTTTGTTTTAAGGTGATTTTTGAGCATTCTTAACTAACTTAAAATTTCCTATCTGTAGCTTTTTCATGCTCTTTGTGATATGGCTTCTGCGCAGATATAACTCTTTGGCTCAGGTACAGTATGTGTTTGATTTGAATTGCCAAGATACCTACACTACTGTTCAAATGTTTGGCAGTAAGATTTTTTTATTTTGTTTAATTTTTTTCTTCAAATTAATATTATTCAGCAAGGTTTTGTTACAAAAAAGCAGCACAACTATTTTCAACGTTAAAGTTCGTTCAAAAACAAACAACTCCGAACTTTTGAATTGAATTTTGTAATTACCCCACATAATTTACAATTCAGTAAAGTTCTAGTTAATGTCATGTTCTGTCATGTTGTTGATTTATAATGAATTATTTTAAATAACACATCTCTTTTTATCTGCATGTTATAATCTCTCTTCTCTCCTTTTTTTTTTCCAGAAAATGGTAGTCAGTCTGACAGTAGCTGCATTTTTTGACAGTGTTGCATATGTTATGGTAAGTCGTGTTGATTCATTTGTGAGTATGTTTGAGAGAGAGATGCATATGTAGGCAGAGAGTAATTATTCAAACTAAATGTTTGTTGAAGACTTTTTTTTTTTTTAAATTATACCTCTTTAATAACTTTATTTCATTGCACCTTTTCTTTTCCTCTCACCTGCAGGGAGAGTCTCATTCAGAGGGTTCTCTGTGTAATTTTCAAGCGTGGTGGCTCACATATTTTGGTAAATTTTGCAACTGATTAAAAGATGTTTGTTTATATGTGTACAGTCATATTAAAGGGTCAGTTCAGCAAACAATGTGTAAGGCATTAATTACTCCCCCTCTTTCATTCATCCACAGACAACTACGAAAATACCACGTTGATGCTTCAAAAAGTTCAAATTGTAAAAGTAATCCATAAGAATTAAGAATTGTAGTCCGAATTTTCTGAAGAGACTTGATCACTTTATGTGATGAACAGATTGAATTTAGGCTTTTATTCACAAACTTCAGCAAACATAAACAGAAGCTCAACTGAACCTGCTTGGTGCACGATAACAAATGTCTTGCGGAAGCTCAAAAGTGCTACGTAACACGAGAATGAACCTCATTGGTTCTCGCAGAAGCTCAAACGTGATAAACACACAAGAATGAACCTCATTGGTTCTTGAAGAAGTTCAAAGGTGTTTCGTAACATGAGAATGAACCTCATTGGTTCTTAAAGAAGTTCAAAGGTGTTTCGTAACATGAGAATGAACCTCATTGGTTCTTAAAGAAGTTCAAAGGTGTTTTCGTAAGACGAGAATGAACCTAATTGGTTCTTGAAGAAGTTCAAAGGTGTTTCGTAACATGAGAATGAACCTCATTGGTTCTTAAAGAAGTTCAAAGGTGTTTTCGTAAGACGAGAATGAACCTAATTGGTTCTTGTAGTAGAAGCTCAAACGTGCTACGTAACTTACAGAATGAACCTCACCACGTCACCACATGCTTGAGCTTCCGTTTACCACAAATGATGTGTGAGTTGATGAATGTTGTGTGAATAACTGTGAATGTGAAAAAAAGCCTAAATTCAATCTGTTCATCTTATAAAGAAAGTTTGGATTCAATTCATATGGATTCATTTTACGATCTCTTTATGAACTTTTTGAAGCGTCAAAGTGGTAGCTGTCAATGGTGAGACAGAAAGCTCTCAGATTTCATGACCCTTTTTTTTGTCCCGACTTTTTTTGGGGTGTGTTGCAGCCATCAAAATCAAAATTTGTTTGTATTTACAAAATTAAAAAAGTAAAAACATTGGAAAATGTTTCTTTGTACTTTTGTACGGTTAAATAGAATGAACAAATTCTTGTTTTCATTGCATTTTACAAAATGTCCCAACTTTTTTCTGATTTGGAGTTGTAACTAGCAGAAGACATTTTAGCCCCAAATTTCACACCAAAAAAACATACACAGTATGATATTTGTGAATAAAATGTGAATTTATTCCAGACAATTGTGAATATGAAGTAACTCTAGAAACTGCATTGCATCAAAATAGAAAGATGACATCCTTTGTTGACTGATGTCATGACAAATTGCTGCTGTTGTTATAGTTTTTTACTTTGTTTCAGACTGGGCTGCACTGGTGTGGGTGTGTCTTATTACTTTCAATCTCTACCTGAACCTGGTGAGAGAAATCAGAACTGAACATTATGAGACGTGAGTCAATATACAATACACACACACACAAATTTAGTTGTGTGAAATATATATGAGTATTCCTAACATCTGCATGTGCTTCTCAGACCGTACCATGTGGTGGCGTGGGGTATTCCTATGCTCATGTCCACCCTCCCATTGATGGCTGGATACTACGGTCCTGCTGGAGCCTGGTGGTATATGACCTTTCATTTTTTTATATATTCTTAATTGCAGTTGTATCACTACAGTAGTCATCAGTCCTTAATATCTCATTACTTTCCTGCAGTTGGATTACAGATAATCATGTTCGGTGGAGGTTTGGCATGTAAGTGTGTAATGTTCAACATGTGTATGAAATAAAATGTGTGTTGTGTCTAGGGATGAATCTGGGTTAGTTTCATCACATTTCAGAGGTTCACACAGCTCATCATGCTTGAATCTCAGGAATTTCCGTTCTCAATCGGACAGGTTTTTGTGCATGCTGGAGCAGCTTAGAATATTTTTCATTCTATGTAAAGCTTAATGTGATGCTATTGAACACAGTGGTAAACACTGGCCACAGATATATTTAGATATTCATATTTAGAAACCTAAAATGCATGAATGCTTTTTGCATTAGAGAGAAAGAGAGAGATGAAATGCAAAAAGCATTCATGCATTTTAGGTTTCTAAATAAATCTGTGGCCAGTGTTTACCAATGTTGCGTATATATATATACATACTGTTTGTTTGTGTATTGTCTTGTTTGAGGTGTAAAGTATTTGTTTGTTTATTTTTTGCAGATGGTACATCCCTCTGTTTAGCCTGATTATCCTCATGATCTGCTGTTATGCTCGAATCATCTGTGTGGCCAACCAGAGGGTAAGTGAATGTGACTCACAAACAGTGATGGGAATAACGGCGTTATAAATAAATGGCGTTACTAACGGCATTATCTTTCTCAGTAACAAGTAATCAAACGTATTACTGTTTCCCACATTACAACGCCGTTACCGTTACAGCCTAATTGAGCTCACTGAAGCGGTTTCCATCCGAGTTGGCTCTCTCCGCCATAGGACCTGCAAAGTTTTTTCTCTGGTGTGTGTGTGTGTGTGTGTTTATGAGGCGCCGGACTGGACGTTGAACTGGACGCCGGACTGGCGCCGAAGCGAACGCCGCGAGCACGCTCGACAATGGGCGAGATAGTGTGTCCGAGAGCGTGAGAGAGGCCGAGGGTGTCCGAGCATTATATAGTTTGTTTATAAATAAATGACACATTTCAGCATTAGAATAATCTCTGTAGCCTATTGGTATTATCTGCAACGTTTTAATTAATTAACATGGTTATACAAATAAAACCTAAAAAATAACCAGCAGGGAACGTTCTGGGAGCACTTCTTGTTAAACTTTTTATCATTTTAATTTTCACTACAAACAGTGTATGTATATATTTTTGTTATTATTATTTATTTATTTTTTGGTACATTTAAGCCTGACTTAGTTGTGGTCTGTGCAATATTAAATATTATAAGTTCTAAACCTAAACCTAAAATTATGTGTTATTGTTCTACTATAGTAAGGATAATATTTAAAATAATATATTTAATTTTATTGGTGTCTCCCATATTGTCCCACAGCAACTTTACGATAGTGTAGATTAGTGTACAATGTTTTATAATAATAATTTATTCTATAGCGTCCATTTCATTAATTTAACATATTTAATATTGGGTGCATCCAAGTTATTTGACTGGCCTATTTTTTAAAGTAACACAATAGTTACTTTCTCTAGTAATTAGTTACCTTTATAATGATTTAACTCAGTTATTGTTTGTGAGAAGTAACTAGTAACTTTTTTTTTAAATAACATGCACAACACTGCTCACAAACATCAGCTAAAAAATTGTCCCACTGCTTCCTTAATTTGATTGCAAGGCAATTTTAGGTCCAACTTAGGTGTCTATTTCAAATTCATCTTGAGAAAAGCACTCCCTGTTCTCTGTAATGTTGACGTGCCACGGTAAGGCTGAAAGTGAACTTTTTGCACGTCTTGCAGATTCTTCCAGACACTGACGCAATAAATCAGGCTATACCTGCTCATGTACGTGCACACGCCCATGTAATTTGCACAGGTCTTATGGTGGGGCATTGAGCATTGTGCATCATCATATTATGATCCATGCATTAGGTTACTGTCTTTTATTTCAGATGCGGTCCTGGTTAGGCACCTTTAATCCTGAAAGAGAGAGGAGGAAGGTAAGCGTGTGTATTAGTGCATGTGCATGTATTATAGTCCTGCCATCCACTGATTTATACATCAGTAATGTATCATTACCTCTTCCTGCAGATCTCTCTAGCTGAAGAGATCAGACCGTTGAAGTGGTATCCCTCTGTCTATCTGCTTGTCTCTATCTTCCCCCTCATAAATCGGTAATTGTGTGTTTCTTTTGCCACGTTTTACATACTGAACCTCATGGATGTGATCTGTATTTATATGAATTTCCATATTTTCTGAAATGAAGTGTCCCACATGTTAGCTGATCACATACCTTATAGTTGTGGATGCATCTTTGTGCTTGTGTACATGATGTGTATTTCTGCAGACTTCATAATGCTGCTTACCCAGAGGACCCTGTGTTTTCTCTGACACTACTGCACGTGCTCAGTGCACCATTGCATGGACTTGCAAATGCTCTTGTCTTCAGTAAGGACACCTGGAGTCAACTGAGTTCAACAGGAATAAAGGTACAGTTCACACTCACTGGTCTCAGCTATGGATGGCTGTGATTGGTCTTCTTATATGTCAGTCAGACAGTCCTTTTCCTGTATCATTATGGTACTAGGCAGCATAACCAGACACATTTTTGCGGTTTAGTTCAATTTCTCATTCACGTAACGCATCTGTTTTCCACAGATGGCGATCCAGTCTCGGCTGTGCGACAGCACAAGGATTGGAGAGTACCATGCCACGAATGTAAGATACACACATGACCTTGATACACACTCCGATTCTGACGATGAAGACAACAATGTCATCTTTTACAGTCCGAACATGATCTTAAAAGACAGGGGACCCTTGGAAAGTGTTTAGAAAAGAAGCGTGTATGTGTGTGCCTTTTAAAGAGTTGCATTCAGATTTTTTTTGTTGCAGCTTTTGTCAACATTTTAAAACATGTATTACGATTATTGCAAAGCAGAAAAGAAAATGGTTGATAGAACGTATTCCTTTGCCTTTAATGATGGGTAGTATCATAGCATTTGTTTGTACTGTATTAATGTGGGAAAGCGTACCACCTGAAAGTAATATATTTGGTTGTAAATAATGGAATTAAAGACTGCCTCTTCTGAATATTTCAGAAATTATATACTTTGAGAAAATTTGAGCTTGTTTACTATCATATTTATAAAAATGTATGCTATATTTTTGTATTGTTTACGTATTCAAAATTTTTTTTAATACAAATCTAATAACATTTCTCTTGTGTTTGTGTATTTTGCCTATTGGAATGAGTAAGCACTCTAATGAGTTATTTTCTAGATATTGAATCCCAGCACTTTAGTCAGGATGATTAACGAGAAAGCACTGTGGGGTAAGAAATGCTTCCCATGATAAGAGCGTTATAAAAGCTCCTCGATATAAACAGTGATATAAGCTTAAGAGTTTGAGTCTTGTTTGTGTAACGTTTTACGAAATCTAATTTAAACAATACTGACACTGTGTGGACAGAACAGAAGTGTGAACATTAGGTTTTCGTCAGAAATTAACTATATTTATCGCTCTATATCTAGCTTTATGAAATACGAATCCAAAAAGTTGATTCTAAAAGTGTATTTAAATATAATTCAAAGTGTTCAGTAAACTATAAGCAAAAGGAGAGCTGCTATTTCGCTGTTCTGCTTTCCTGATTGGCTGTAATGGGTTATATCATCTAAGCGCATTTAACAGCGATTGGTGAACAACTCCTCGGAAGTGACGAGGGAGCCAATCAGTGAAGAGTGCGTTGTAACATTGATGATAAATGCAACAGTAACCATACGTAACATATTTTCATAACATCAGCTGGCGAATACTAGGCAGGGCACTCCCGGAAAACAACAGTATCATCCATAACCTGTAAAGACGACGTGTGATTCAAGGCAAACTGCTGGGTAGGAAACGGAATACAGTAGAAACTGTAGGCTCCGTTACATTCTATCTACACCATGGTATGACTTCTGATAAAAGGTAAGACTTATTAGTTCTTTACACGCATTTAACATTTATTTTCTGTTTACTGTAGAAAAGCCTATTAATGTTATTGAGTTGGTTTCGTGTACTGTACATACAATTGTATGTAGGCCTATGGTAATATGGAATTGTGCTTTATACAAGTCAGTACACAGTATAGCAGTGTAGTGATTTGTGTTGTGTGTTTGGTGTGATGACTTGCAACATTTCCTTTACAGCCACCGCCTATGTGGTGCGCAAGATCAGGGCGTCCCTTAAAGACGGAGAGCAAACAGAACAACCTGTGCTCACACCATGTAGCCTGGCTAAAGGTGAGTTTATATTGATCGATATTTTTATGTAAATTAAATTCAACAGGTACCGCCCCCCTTTTCAGTGGCGCTGGTTCCGAAAGTTTAAAAAACTTTATTTTTACTTTATATAAATGAACGATGAACCTAGCCAATGTTTTTGAAAATCGGACAAAAAGAGAAAAGTACAAGACTGTGTACTTAATGGTAGCGGCAGTGAGGGAAAGAACTACAATCCCATCAAACATTGCGAATAGCGAAATCAAATTAAAAACGATTACGTAGTTCACAGCTAAATGGGTGTGGGCGGGGCTAAATATCTATTTTGGAGCGGATTGTTTATTGTTGATTGATTGTTTTAGTTTTCTGTACAGCATCATCATGGGTAATGTAATTTTTCACCAGCAATTCCATTGTTAAACAATATTATTTGTTATTTTATTTTTATAATAAATAATACATTTATTACAATTATTGCTTTAGTAGTTAAGGTTTTAAATTATCATTCAAAATCTATGTCCTTATGAAGAAAATGAATGAAGTTCTTACTTCTGGAGCACATGTGTTGCACTCTACTTAGAAAGTATATAGAGTGAAAGTGTATCCAAAGAATGTATATTGGTGTATCTCAGTGTTTTATTACTCAATAGCCTTATCTGAAGGAGGCAAAGTACATCAGTGTGCAATAGTTTATCCACATTGCACAGATTATAAATTAATGCACAGAGGGTGTTTTCGAAAGTCACTAAAGTTGCTGGACTTGTTTGTGTGTTTTCAGGTAAAAAGAAGAGCAATGCGTCAGACAGCGCATTAATGGAAGCTCCAGGGTTTGAGGGTGCTGTTGGGTCATCTGCACCTACAGGGACAGCTTTACAGACATGTGGTTCCTGAGGTTAAAGGTCACGTAGAAGCAAATCTGGAAAAAAAAACTGCCTTACTGGACATCAGCATCTGTTGTGTTTTGCATGCTGGTATTCCAACAATGGCATCTAAGCCAGTCTTCAACAAAGACTTTACAGATATGGAAGGCAGATTGTGACAAAGATCTGATATCAGACCAGTTTTGCTCTGCGTGACCTTTATTCTCAGTTGCCGACACTGGCTCTGTTTCCTTGCTCTCTCTTTTTCTTTTCCCCTTCAGCTGTAGTTTATGAAGATCTGTTCATCAACCTCTGCCTCAGGGGCGGTTCAGACCTGATGTTTGCCTACAGCTTTTGTATTCATACTCACTAACAAACTGAATGAACATGTATTACTGTAGCTAAAATTAACTTTAAGGGTATTTTTAAGATCATTTCATGTTTGTTATAATAAAAACAACTAATAAAATTGTGAAACTCCAATTTCTATTTGTTTGTGTTCTTCCTAAACCACTCAACATTCTTCAAATATTTCATATATCTTGTCCACTCTATGAACCTCCATTCTTTGATTAGATAAACACACTTCTGTATTTAAATTATGACATCACAATGACATAATTCCTTAACAGGGTTAGACATGATCTCCGTAATCAAAGGATTTATTTTAAACAACATGAAAGTTGATAATATGTGTATTGTTATTTAGATGTATAATTGTAAGTGTTATTTAGATAAAAACTCATGGTCATGTTGAACAATGTTAACAGGGAAAGGATTTTGTGTCACAGAATGTAAACTATAAGTTTATAAGTATATATATATATATATAATTTTTTTTAAGTATAAAAATAAATATTAGCAAAAAACTAAAGCAAATAAGATTTGCATTACATTATACATATATTATATTATATTACAGTATAATCAGTTTGAGGACGGGTGTTTTCTGCTCCAGCATAACAATGTCTCTGTGTATAGACAAATGTTCTGACCCAGGTGTGATAATGCAAACTTCAACAAAGTCTAGACCTAAACCCAGTTTGAACACCTATAGGATGAATTGTATTGCTGACTAAGAGACTCCGTCATGGCCTGAATACACTGGTGATCTTATGTCTGAATGGGACCAAATCCCTACTGCCATGTTCCAACATAAAAGCTTTTGAACAGAGAGAACAGAGAAAGTGTTTAGAGAGAACCAGCTTCCTATAAGATCAATGTTTATATATACAAAGACATATTGTTTGAGTGTCAGAATACTATTGTTTGTTCATTCTCTGTCATTTCGTACAGTCTATGATTCAACCTTAGTAAAAACAGGAACTTATACAACATTTTGTCCATGACGCTAGATGGCGCACAATACCCTGTGGGGAGAAGAGAAGAAGAGAACCCGACTTCCTGTGAGTGGCGGAAGTTTTTAATCGAGGAATCTAATCCTAATATTCATGTGCTCGTTTCTGTTCTGCAACTGAATTATCTTCATTAGCCATGCTCTACAGCTTAAACTGACTACTGGACTTAAAAAGTAGGTGCAATATATAAACACTGAAACCAGATGAAGGTATAATAGGACTTTGTATTTAGCTACAGGCCGGTTAAGATCACTTTTAATGTGCATCATTGTAAATTACTGACTGTTTTACTGCACTGACAGATGTGAAGAGTTACGATGTGCAGATTTTTGACTCAGTATATTAGTTAAAGTCATCTTATGATAAAATAATCGGATTTAGCTCTACTGAGACGGGTTGCAGCGGTACATTTAATAAATATATGCATTTAGCAGACTCTTTTATCTAGAGCGACTTACAATTGAGGAACAATCTAAAAAGTAGTATATAAAGGTTCTTATCCTGTCCTGATTGTTCGTCTTCTCACAGCTTTATCTGTGATCTCAAAGAGGCCTTGAAACATCTTTTTGCAGAATGCCACACGAAAAACCCCGTAACAACCCTCTTTCTGATTCCTGTCATTTAACTCTGGACCGGAGGAGAGCTCTGACTCTCTCACCTGGGATCAAACGTGACAACTGTCAGGTATGTCCATGACTTAAACAACATTGAGGATTGAGGTGTTTACAGTGGTTCAGAGCTTTCACCTAATCATTAGGGAACGCTTTATTTTGCAGTGTCCTTTTTACATAAGTTACATGTACTTATTCTAGTAATAACAGTAAATTATGTGTAATTACATGTAACTAACCCTAATCTAATAGTAAGTACATTCTGTTAATTAACATTACTCATTACTTAATGTATTATTACATTTACTATGGCTGTTCCCTGCTGGTGGAATGATCTGCCTAACTCAACCAGAACTTCTGAGTCAGTAGCCACTTTCAAGAAACTGCTGTAGACGTATCTTTTTCAGCAGCACTTGATTCAGTAGTACTAACACTTTCTCTTCTCTTCTATTCTTAAAAAAAAAAAAAAAAAAAAAAACTGCACTAAAATTAAACTGAGAGGGGTTGTAGCACTTACGTATTGTTGTCCTACTGTTAGTTTTACTGCTTCTATTGTTCTCATTTGTAATTCGCTTTGGATAAAAGCGTCTGCTAAATGAATACATGTAAATTACACTGTAACATGACACCTTAAAACAAAGTTAGTGTATGCAAATATTGATTACTTATTTATTTTTATGAATCTCATTAATCTCTTGTCATTTATGTATTCTTTTAATTATCATTGTTATATTCCTTGTTGCATTACTATTCTTTTACATGTTATTGATTCTTTAATAATGTATATTCTGCTATATGCGCTGATATGTTTATTTCCAAATGGTGTCTCCTCTTCTGTATCTTCTCTTTTACATCTTTCATTGTGCAAATATCTTACTTCTTTTCTGTCCTTTTTTCTTTATACTCAGATCTTCAAAATCTTCTTCTGTTAGATACAGTACTTTAAATATTTCACTATAAACTATTTAATAAGAGAAATCTTTTTAACCTAATTGTTATTATAATTTTCATATATACTTATTTGTTGTCTTTATCATTTTATTATTTTACTCTGCATCAAAAGTTTAACCCATCTCTTCATGCATCTCAGACTGAAAGTCCCTTTAAGATCCCCAGGAGAGTTTCCACAGCCAAGGATGAGTGTGTAGATACGGAGATGTTTAAAGATCTGAAAAAGAGCCACACCAAGGTAAATGAGGTGGATAGGAAGTGATGCATTATACTGTATGTGTTTGTGTATTGGTTGACATTTCTTTTTCAAGTTCTAGTAAATAACTACATTTGGACCACTAAGACATTGTGGACATTTGTGGTGGAAATTCACCAGTAAAATAAAAGTCAGGCAACTCAATAGTAAAAATTAAAATGTATTTATCTGAAATCACGTAATACATTTCTCTTACTACTGAAACACATCTGAGAGACCTACAAAGTGAGCTCCGAGCAAAACAGAGTATTTATTCAGTAAGATCATACATAATAATGTATCATAGAACATAGACTTTCAAATAAAAAAAATTAGAAGATTATCATGAGGCCTCTTATTCTTCCTTTTATCATATATACAAGTACATTTTTCAGTTCTTGACATCCCATAATATTCATCGACATCCCGACATCCCATTATCTGACTTCCTAAACTCTCCTCGGTGTAACTGACCTTGACTGCAGAAAGAAAGTAGCATATAAATAGCAGCATTGACTGAATACATAGAAGCAAATAATATTTATCTTGCACATTTAGTCAAATAATTATAGTTAATTTGTGTGTTATTGCTTTTATAAATCAGAAACTACAGCAATATGATAAAACACACAAGTGTTTAATGAATTATGCATGGTCACCAAGTTATATAGTTTGTTAGCATAACTAATAAATGTTGCCTTAATTCGAGTTAAGGCACATCTATTAGTTGCCTAACTCGAATTATTTTGGCAAAATAAATAATATAGAATGTGTGTATCTGTTTTTATATGTTTTCCTGACCCAGTAAACCTCCTCTGTCAACAATTCAACCTGATATCTCCTAATGTTTGGCAGTTTCTGATTGGCTTTGTTTTTTTTTTTTTTTTGTTAGATCCACTGGACACAGCTGGCCTCAAATGGTACATCCCCCCAGTCAGATCCCAAATCACAAAAAAACAGCATTAAAGAACATACAGTATGGCAGGAAATCCAAAGGTAACATGCTTTCCACATTAACCTTCAGAACCTGAAGGCAAAGCCCGTTTTACGTCACTCAATGTAAACGTTTAGTTATGTTGTATCTATTTTTTACATTGCATTTATGCATTATCTGAATTGTCGTTTTGAACCACACAAATGACAAAAGAATGAGATGATGAGTGTCAATTTCATGTGTGATATTTTGTTTGAAAGACTCAACATTGCATGTATTTTGACAAGAAGTCAAAATTTTTAAACAGAAAACATATTTTTTTAAAGGGGTCATATAATGGTACATGCCCTTTTTCAAGTTTATTGGACTGAAATGTGTGTTGTTGATTGACAGCAGCGTTTCAACACAGACCCACCCTGAGCGCTGTCATCATAGTACGCTATTTTTTATACACTGGAGCAAAATGGCGTCTACGCGATTCTTGGGTGTAATAACGAACACACTGAGTTTTAAATATTCCCCACGAGTAATGTCAATGCTTTCATGTTTACTTTGCGCGAACCATTTCTCACCAGACTGTTTTATAAATGAGGGTCAGTATAAAGCTGGTTTTGCTAAGAAGCTGCTCCTGAAAAAAGAATCGGTACCAACTATTCATGTCCCTGCTGCACCTCCAAGAATTGAGTGTAAAATTGCATTAATCTTTACATTTATCTTTGCAAATTGCCAAAAAAAAAGTTATTCATGACCATTAAAGGGTTAGTTCACCCAAAAATGGCCCATAAGGCCTCCGTTTATCTTGGGAACACACTTTAAGATATTTTAGATTTAGTCTGCAAGTTTTCTGTCCCTCCATTGAAAATGTATGTACGGTATACTGGCCTTGTCCAGAAAGGAAATAAAGACATCAATAAAGTAGTCCATGTGACATCAGTGGGTTAGTTGGAATGTTTTCAAGCATCGAAAATACATTTTGGTCCAAAAATAACAAAAACTACGACTTTATTCAGCATTGTATTCTCTTCCGGTTCTATTGTCAATCCGCGTTCACGAGTCCGCAGTAACGCTGATGACGTAGGCGCTGTTGACGTGTATCTGGTGCATCCGTGTATTCGGGTTCAAATAAATATGGCTGGGCAAAAAGTCGAAATCCTTAGACATGTTTGCGAACATTGTTTTGTTTACAGCGTGCGTCTCCCTCAAACTGTAAACGAAGCTCGGACGCACTGATAACACATCAGCAGCTTCTTACGTCACCAGCGTCACTGAACGATGCTAAAGAACGATGCTAAACAAAGCAAAGGGCGCCAATGTGAGTGTGCACACCAACGCGAAAAAAGCCACGCGTAAAAGCGTAATTTTTTGAAAAAACGCCTCGGGTACGTTTTTTGGTTTGATGCGCCACGTCAAAACTATTCGACCAATGAGATTGGTGCTTTTGCTCATGTGTCTGATGCTTCTGAAGTTACAGTAAAACACAACTCGGGGGCGCTCAAACACAAAACAGTCAAGCACAAAACGGTCAACATGCGTTACGGCGAAGAAGATATACGCCACCGTCTACACTGCCAGAAGATGCAAGGCAAGATACTAATGGGCAAGATGAATGTTGAGCTGCTGGTCTCGGCGCATAAAGAGCTATATGATAATATTTATATTAGTATTTCTGTAATAATAATTCTGTTTTACATTAAGCATCATCTAATGTCAGGGAAGGAATTTGCATATACATTCGGCTCATCGTCAGCGAAAATCGCTTGGGTGTGACTGTGAACACTAAAAACTCGTTGCAAAACGCTGGTGAATAACACGTGCTGATATTCGTCTCGGTGTGTACGGGTCTTTAAACTGTGTTTCGAAGACGGAACTGATACGATTCCACAGATGTGTCCTCAGAAACTCCCGCTGCCAATCATTCTCCAAAATATACCCTCAACTGTTGTCAAGGCAACACTCCACGTGCGTTGTGTCGAAGCGCCCGCAGAACAGAGGGGCGGAGTGAGCGAAACTCATTATCATTTAAAGGCATATGCACTGAAACGGCGTGCTGAAAATAGAGCTGTTTTTGATCAGGTAAATTTCGTGTTTTCTTAAAATACTAATGAGAATTTTTAATAAAAGTATATTAAAAAGATTTAATTTAGACCCTAAAGATTCATATTAACTTGTACAAAAATTGCATAATATGACCCCTTTAACATCGTTGATTACCCAACATCTGTTTCCTGGCAGAGGAAGTGATGCATTGAGTGCATTTTGCATACTTCAACATATTGTTTGAATCCAGTTTTTGTTGGGGGGTTACAGTAAGACTGTACTGCTAGAACTGAAGTGGTTTCTCGTATCTGGCATTAACACATTCCTATGACATTACATTTGTATTATTTTCCCTGATGTCCTCTTATAATTTTAATTAAGTATTTTTTAGTAATTTTCCACCCTCTCTCTGATCCTTAAAATAGGCTTGCTGGATAGTTTTGAAAAATACAAAAAGTACTAAATTGCTGTTGTGTTGTTGAGCACATATTTGTTGGCCATTTTTGATGCTTAGTTTCATTAAACCATCTGGGGAGGGAGAAATGTTAGAATATAGTTCATCAGACTCTTGTTTCAAATGAGCAGAGGGAAATCCTGTTTCGCATGATATGGTGCACATCTACATTCTCATTATCTACACTCCCCTACTGACGTCTTTTTCTTATCTTTTGTACACCATCTGTGCATGTTGACCCATTTCATTCCATGTGCACACTGCTTAATAAGTTAAAATAGCTAATAGCTAATGTTTTAGCTAATGTTAAACTGTCTGCCTTGTAGTTAAGGAGCTACAGTGTTTTTATGCTGTATTTTGTTGAGTTATAATTTACAATTTTTTGTGATGTTTATTTGTTAGCCATTTGTTTTATTATTTGTTATTTACTTCTATATGTATATATTTGTGTGTGTGTGTTTGAGCAATATCAATTTGATTGTTGATTGTTTATTTTTTTTATTCATTTCCCACAGGCGTCAGGTTAAAGTTGTCTTAGAAGATGTTCTTCAGACAGAGCTTGGACAGAGACTAAAATGTAGTGGGCAGATTTGCAAAAAGACAGACCAATCAGAGAGCAAAAGACAAAGTGATCACACTTCAACAGCCACGTTGAAAGAAAAGAGGAGATCCAGTTTAACAAAAAATGGAGGAACGGACACTACTAAACCAAATGCCACTTCACCATCTCATAATCCGACTGAGTCATCCACTGAAAATGAATCATGTATAAACAAGGAAATCAAAAACCAGCAGTCTGAACAACTGAACTCATCACTGAAACTCCTGGATTCATCTCAAGTATCAAGTAAACCTTGTTCACCCACAGAAACAAACTCGCCACAGGCTGTTGAGATTAGTGAACTGTTTGCTAAACAGAACAAACCATTTACTTCTAAAGAGAATGAAACATCACTTCTTGATGGATCTCCACAGCATGAGGAAGGGCTTTCCTCTGGATTTGAAATTGAATGCAGTTCCTCTTCACCATTAGAAGTCCAGGGTAGCCTGAGAGAAGAAATATCAGATAGTGAGGTAACACCTGTGCACCTCGGCAAAAGATGTTGGAACATTTAACCTGCACTGCCATTCAAAAGTTGTTTTTTTTACAGAAAGAAATTAATACTTTGAGCAAGGATACAATAAATTGATGAAAAGTGACTGTAAAGACATTTATAATATTACAAGAGGTTTCTATTCATCAAAGAATCCTGGAAAAAATTAATTATGGTGGTTTCCATATAAATAACAAATTATGTTTTAAAAAATAAATTAATTGCATTATCTCATAATTATACACCAAAAGTGAACAGAAATCATTATATATATATATATATATATATATATATATATATATATATATATATATATTCTTATGTAACTCTGTTTAGGATTCACTTAGAAACTTTATCATTTCAAAACTTACAACTTCATCCTTTTTGATTCTGCCTTCGATTTTACAGCATCAACCCAATAAGCAAGAAATGAGAGAAACACAAGAGCCCCCAATGGATTCTGCAAGAGATGAGGAAAATCTCTTGCACAAGAATGGAGAGGTGGGGCAGGAAGTGGAAGGGATGAGAGGAAGTGTGTTACGCCTCTCGGTCGGGGCTGAGGGGCAAATCCCAGTCAAGAGATGTCGTATGGATAGCTTCTCAGGTGAACAGGGTCCCAACTCAGACCCCGCCTCTGGGAGGACAGAGGGGCGGAGCATGATCATAGAATCCTGTAAGCCCGACCCATCTGAACCTAGTAAGTGATTTAGTGCTCAATATTTAGCAATCGTTTTCATTAACATACCGATTAGAGATATAATTATGTATCGTTATATCTATATAGTGCGATATGCAAATGTGACGGTATAAATCGGTGATCATGATATAGTTTTATCCAAAACTCAGCTTACTTTATTTG
The DNA here is from genome assembly GCF_988280905.1 of Pimephales promelas. Classification (NCBI taxonomy): domain Eukaryota; kingdom Metazoa; phylum Chordata; class Actinopteri; order Cypriniformes; family Leuciscidae; genus Pimephales; species Pimephales promelas. The sequence goes on from NC_142775.1 coordinate 20,650,527, forward strand.
TAAGGTAGGCCAAAAATGTAAATTCTGTCATGTCGTTTCAAACCTATAAGATTTTTGTTTATCTTCCAAACACAAATTAAGATATTTAAGAAACCTGAGATTCCTGTTTTTTTCGTTTAAAGTCCGTTCCTCTAAAACTTAAAAGATCCAAAAAGGCATCATAAAAATAATCAAATCGAGCTGTCTAATCCAAATCCATGTCTTACCCAGGACCAAGTTCAAGTGTATTCAAGTCCACTACCTCAAGTACATACAAAATTTAGCATTGTAAGCAACAGTTGATTTTTATTTTATTTTTTTTTTTTTGTAAATTTTTACCATATGTCGTAGAAGTAATAATAATAAATAAATAAATAAATAAACTCTTTTATTTTGGCTCAAAATATTGTTCAGTATGGTGATTTGTATTGAATTGTGACATAAGTGTATTGTCACTCACAACCCTAATTACAGTACATAGTAATAAATATAAAAAAGAAGTTTAGCTGTTTAGATGTTGTTATAAAACATTTTAAAGCAAATAACTTGTCATGCATTATGATTTATTCTACCATTCAAAAGTTTATGTCAGTATGATTTTATTTCTTTTAAAGACATTTTAACAGTTAATTAGTTAATTAGATCAAAAGTAGCAGTAAAAAACTGTAATGATATTGTAATGATATTTCACAATGTTACTGTTTTCACAGTATTTTTGATCAAATTAATAAATGCTCCCTTGCGAAGAGCATAGGAGACTTTTGAAACAATTTTGAAAATCAAATCAACGCCAAACTTTTGTCCAGTAGTGTATGTAATTGATAAATGACATGAACAATAACAATATTTTTGTTAATAGTGACAATAACAAATATTTTCTTTTCTAAAGTTGTCCACCTCATGTTTTACTTCTAAACTTTGTATGTTTATTATTTAAAAACAATAATTCTATCATTACCTCGCTTAGTTGTTCTCTCCAGTGAAGAGGATGAGGAGGAAGAGAAAAGGGAGGAGGAGGAAGCCTCTGCTTTAAACACCCAGCCACCAGAGTGTGCAGAATTCATGAATGAAGCAGATGAATCAGCAAGAGTTTATGAGCAGAAAAAAACACCTGAGTGTGACGCACAAACCACAGATATGAATGCCCAGGTTTGTATGATAATCTAAAAACTGGACTAAATGTATAGCAAACCATCTAGCTCAACATAAGGGGTGTTTTGCAACTGGTCACTGGTACTTATGCGTGTTTGTATGTTTTCATTGTCAGTGTGGTGCTGTGATAGAGCTACAACTGTCTTCCCTTCACATGGGTGGAGTTAATGTCACATCCAGTGAGAGTATGAAGGTGAGAACGATACGTTGGAGTCATCAAATATGTCTGAATCATTTTGATGAAAGTTATAAAGATGTGTTTTATATGTATAACAAGTGTACGAATAAGGTTTTTGAATCTGTGTCTATCTTAAAGTATCACTGATACTGTTTTTCAGATTACTACAGACAAGATCACCATTTCGTTGAAAGGTAAACTTGTTTTAAACAAAAATTATTAGAAATAGTGTAAATGGCTTATTTTTAAGCATTTACTGTTTTCTATTGTAGACTTTAGGTTTTCATAGTTTTTTTTTTATTATAATATATATGAGATATAGATCAAGGTGAGATATATGCAAAATATACCTTATAGATTTTTGTAAACATCTGTCCGTTTTTTTTTTTCTTGTTTACTCAGATTCTTCAGTGAAAATTTCTATATCAACTGCTAGTGTGTGCAAATACAGTGTGTGGGAGGGGCCTACATTGAAGGGGTGTGGCCTGGTTAAGGATGATGAGGTCCCACCCTCTTTGCTCCTCTTTTGGCTGTCTGATGCTCAGGCCCACCAACTACACAATGACCTGTCTGTCATCGAGTCATGCACACGTCCAGGTGAGATTACCGATTTTTTTATTGATTACTGTATTATTATTATTTTTTAAGTCATAATGACAGTACCTTCTTTTATCCTCTCTCCTTTTACATATGTTTTCCTGTGTGTGTACAGCTGAAGGCAGTACATGTCTGTTGCTGTGTTTGGTTGAACCTGTTACTGGTATTGTCAGTGCGCTCTTGGCCTCTTTAATGGACATGGTGGTTTTGAAGTGGAACTGCTCGGAACTCTTGACCCCCCTCTCACAGCCGGACAGCCTGAAACTGCTGCAGAGCTCCCAGGAGACACTCCTGCTCCAGCTGCTGACGCCCAAAACTGATGCGCAAACCAGCACTGCAGATGCAGCTGTATCTGCTGTGAAGGTTCAGACAAAATACTGCATCTATGTATCTATATTGCATGTTTGCTTTTTTTTTTTCTTTTTGTTTGCAAGTACTTCTCTGAAGTTCACTTTTAATGTTAGTAGTTTTGTTACCATCGTGGTTTTTGGATGATCTGTTTTCCAGCTTTGCGTGATGTGGGGAAGCTTAGAAAGAATTATTGATTATAGGAGGCTATACAAAATGTTTTCCATTTTATATTGCCATTTTAATGGATTGAATGTGTGTCTCCTGTGTCAGGATTCTGATGTTCAGTTGAAGCCAGTCTACACTCTGTGCCATAGAAAAGCTCAGGGTTCATACAGTGTTTCCTTGGCACCTACAATTGGGGCAGAATGGACACCATACCGACACTCTGTCCCGGCACGCAGGTGAAAACTTGTTGAAACAATATTTAAGGGGGATTTACTCTCTCATTCAAAAGAGTCTGTATGTTTTTATTATTATAATGTGCTTACCAAGGCTGAGTTTATTTGACCAAAATACAGTTAAAAGAGTGAAATAATGAAATAATATTATGATTTAAAATAATAATTCTATTTGAATATATTTTAAAATGTAACTTCTGTGATGGCAAAGCTGAATTGTCGAGTTGGTCCTCAGAACATTTCAGATTTTCAGATTTCAGAACATGAAATCCTCAACCTACCCATCTCTGCCCCCTGATCCCTAACCCCACCCCTAATCCTACCCACCTCCTCCCCTTAGATCTGTATCCAACTCCGCCCCTGGATCTCATGTACTGCAATGAGGTGCTACTGGAATTTTCAGCAGCCATTACTTCAATCTTCTGTGTCATATTCTAATATACTGATTTAGTGTCAACAGCTGTCCTGTTAATATTTTTGTTAATACCAGTACTAAGATCATTTTTTTCAACATTCTTTGACGAATAGAAAGTTCAGAAGAACAGCATTTATTTGAAACATTAAAAAAAAGTCTTTAGAACGGTTGCATACTCTGCTTTGAATAAGATTATAACCCTATATGTATGCATATTCTCTGTACCTCAGTCTTACTTTACCTGTATTCCTCCCTGTTACTTTAGATTGATTCTGTTCCCTCCTCCGCCCTCGAAAAGAGCCATCACCGTGACAACAGAGGACCTGGAATGTTTAGACAGCGGCGAGTTTCTTAATGATGTCATCATCGACTTCTACCTCAAGTAAGACTAAGACACAATATTTCAGTGAGAGGAGTTGAATTAGATCCAATCCTTCAGTTATTCTGCGTGGAAAGGGGTTAAGAACTGGGAGTTTTGACTATATAAGCATAACATTCCACACACGCAAACCAATCCACAAATGCATGCAAGAGATCCACACACACAGCGATCCACAAATGCATGTGAGAGATCCACACACACACAGCAATCATGCATTATTGTCCTTTTAGTCGCATTTTTTTTTGCTCACAATCCACAAATGCTTTATCTGTACCTGTAAGTTCATGCACAGCAAATCACGTGACTTTGAGACTGTTGGTCCGTGGCCTTGATTCACTAATGCACACAAGCCTCTCTGTCCATATTACCTGAAGGATGCGATATGGTGTCTTCCTCCAGAGGGTGCTAACCGGCCTTTGAGCTGAATCTTTTTAAAGGGCTGGATTCATTTCGTTTTCTGACTTTCGAGACAACTGAAGTCTAACTTTAACTAAATATCATATACATAAATGTAAATATAGACTAAAAACTAATCAGAATATATAGCCTATTAAGAAAACCATTCGCACAACAGGACAGCTTTAAATTATTAATCTGATTCACCACAAAAGGAGCAACAGAGGCAAATCTCAAACTTTTTCACAAATCTGAATTCAACATAACCCTGAATAAGTCTTATTTATGCTACCAGGAGTGTCAACCAATACTTTATGGAATATTGGCTTCAACATGCAAACTGATGTTGTATTTTGTTTTTCAGGTATCTTATGGTGCAAAAGGCCCCACGGGCATCTGTACAAAGATCACATGTTTTCAGCAGTTTTTTCTATAAGCAGCTCACACGCAGAGACAATGCTAATGAGGACAGTACAGGCACACCGTGAGTATTTGTCACAGAGCACATATATATAGTCCTCTTGCTTATTGTTACAAAAACATTTTGTTACACAACAATAGATTAATATATTTTTATGATGGATATTTGCCATCAGAGCTCAGGTCAGAAGGCATCAGCGTGTGAGGACATGGACCCGTCATGTAGACATCTTTGACAAAGACTTCCTGTTTGTGCCTGTAAATCAAGAGTGAGTATAAGCTATACAAAAACAATGTTTTGATACTTAAGCCATATTTAATTTTGTGGGCCAGTGTTTTTATTATTTTTTGTACCTTAAATCAGTTTCTGTTCATTATTTTGCGTTCACATGGACATATATTATGGACTTTTTTCACTCACTGGATTGTTTGCGTATGATGCAACTTGTGGGATTTAATGTGTCTGCCTTGAATGTACCTGCGCAAATCCTATTGTTTTCATATCAAGTCTGGTGTTTGTTTTAGAGCTCACTGGTACCTCGTGGTGATTTGTTTCCCCGGCTTAGAAGAGCCGCAGTATGTGAAGAGGGATGGAAGTGAAGGTTTGGGTGAGTCTGAGGGTGAGATACATGGAGAGAATAGATCCAACAGTGATGAGGACAAAAATACAGGTAAAAATTGGACTTGAATGCTTTTTTAATGCTAATTTACTACTAAGCTACTCATGCTTACGAGTTTAAGAATTATTTAATGATTCGAGACAAACTTTTGTTCTTTATCTAGATGACAGTCGTATAAAGTCAAGCACATCTCATCCTCTTGTAAGTCAAAATAAATGTTAATAACTGTCAGAAATCTGCTTTGGATTAAATTTGATTTGGTATAATGGAATATGGATAGATAATGTGCTCATACACAGCAATAGCAGAATTTTGTGCTTCTCTTTCTGTAGAACTGTACGGAAAATACCTGCAAAAGACACACTGTGTGTAAAAGGTATGTGTGTGTTTTTAAAGGGGGCATGAGTTTCTTTTTTTCTTTTTTTTAAATGTTTCCTGAGGTGCACTTACAATGTTAGTATGATTTTTACATTTAAAAAAAAAAATCATAATTTAGAAATAAAAGGCCATTTTAGCCCTGATTTTAGTATCTGCTCAATTTCTGCACTCTCACAAATGATTTCATCATAACCAACACTTCAAACATGATGTAAATAAGCGTGTAGACAGCATCATTTATTATAAAGGGAGTCACTGCACTGAGACATTCTCATAGTTGAAAATAAATAACCACTTTCCTTGCATCCTTTGGAAGGTGATGACATTAGTTTAGTCCAGTGATCCAGTATCTCTCTTCTCCTCATCTCATTATTATGCCAGTGAGCGGGGGCAAAGATACGATTATGTAGAAGCAGGCATTGATTTGATTCTGCAGAGGCGGTCTTTCATCGCACTGTTATATTATAATATGCCAAAATCCAAAATGAGTTGTTTTCTGAGGTGAGATTCTACAGTATATAAAGCAGTTTTGAGTTCTGAAATGTAATGTACAGGATGTTTTTACGCTAATTAAAGATATTAGCTGTTATTTTCAGACAACTAATACTAATATAGTGTTAGTTGACATGTAGTGGCAAAGTTACTTATATAGGTAACACTTCATTTCCATGGTCCACTTTAAACATTCTAGTCTGCTAACTATAATTTCTATTAGGCAGCCTTTCAGAAAATACATTTCGCTGCTTATGTGTTAAATTTTATATTAACAAATTAGTTGAAATGTTTCATTTAAGGGCTTTGCCATTTAATGGGCAGAACATTTTTGATGTTGAGAATTATTTTACTCTATATTTTCAGACCATGTATTCTCATAATGGATTCCCTGAAGTTGTCGGTTCATGAACGTATCTTCAAACTCTTGCGCGAGTGAGTTTGCACTCTGACAGCAGTCCAACTATCTCACATTTATGTTGTGTTATTATCATAATTGTTATGAATATATCTATTTTACATGAAGTGATTAATTTTAAGTCATTGTTTTTTTTAGATACCTTCAGGTGGAGTGGGTGACAAAGAGAGGTGGTTTTCGTGACTTTAGTGTTGACCACATGGTAGGTTCCCACTGTAAGGTCCCCCTACAGGACAACAGCAGTGACTGTGGCCTTTACCTGCTACAATATGCTGAAAGCTTTTTACAGGTAGACTTGCACTCGTTCTTTATTCTGGATTTTCAAATCCAAAAATGTGTGTAAGAATCTATTTTGACCTCAAAGGCAACTGCAATGCTGTTTGTGTATCTTTCAGGACCCTGTGTTACACTTTGACTTGCCATTGAGATTGGATGGCTGGTTTCACCGCCAACAGGTGCGAGGGAAACGGGAGGAGATTCGAGACCTCATCCTAAACTTATACAAATCTCAGAAAGGCTCTTTGGGAAATGAAGCTCTAGAAGATAGAACAGATTATGGAAATGTCATTCAGTGATGTTAAGCTTTTAGGTTCACATGATTATTTTACCCTAGATGTATATGTATATAAGGGCTGTGCAAAGATTAATTGCGATTAATCGCATCCAAAATAAAAGTGTTTGTGCTGTGTATAATTATTTTTTATATATTAATACACACACATGCATGTATATATTTAAGAAAATGTGTTGTATATAAAATATTTATATATAATATAGATTATGTATTATATATATATATATATATATATATATATATATATATATATGCAGTATTTACATGCAAATAATTCTTAAATATATACATGCATGCATATGTATTTTATATACAAAACAATTATACACAGCACATTCATATTATGTAAATTTTGGATGTGATTAATCGCAATTAATCATGCACAGCCCTAATATATATTTTAGCTGATTTTTAAACTTTTGTATTATTTTATGCTTTTGTATACATTATTGTAAACACTTTAGAAAGAAATAAATGTTGATAAAATTGAATTAAATGGTTTCTCCTTTTTAATCTCAGATTTGGCTTTGAAGTATAGCACAAGTAGCACTTTCTATAAAGGGGTTATACTGCATGAAATCAATATTCCTTATCTTTTACGCAACAAATAAGAACCTTTTAAACAAGGATGTTTGTTCTCTTTACATGTGATTGTGGTCTCCCTCAAAAGTGGCTTTGGTTTTGATGAATGAATGTAGGAGAAGCCAGCCATTAGCACATGATTGGTTAAACAGTCGGGTGTGGCTTGAGTCAATTTTCTGATTGGCCAACTCATTTAGTTGTGCTCAAGTGGATTGTCAAAAGGGAGTGTGCGTGCAGGGATCTATGGTTTAATGCTAATCAGACAGAGATTAGACCGATTTATAGACCACCCACCTTCTTCCAATAATCCAGCGTTGCAACCTGTGTACAATGTTTGTCTTTGTTTACTTAAAAGACAAACAATCCAGTATAAAGTCAGTAAACCTATTTTTTTTTTATCTTTGTGTGTGTAACAAGGTCTTTAATACAGTAAGCATTTACTTACAAACCTTGACCCCTTTAAATCAGGCCACAAGAAGGCTATTTTTGAAATTGCATGCTACCATACTGTTACACTCTAAAAAAATGCTGGGTTGTTTCAACCCAAATTTGGGTCAAATATGGACAGACCCAAATGTTGGGTTAAAAATGTAATTAAAAAAAATTACAGTTGAAAGTGAAAGTTGAAGTTGGGTTAAAATTGTAAATAACATTTTTAACCCAACATTTGGGTTTGTTCATATTTGACCCAAATTTGGGTGAAACAACCCAGCATTTTTTAGTGTACTATATTTGCTGAAGGCACACTGGGCTGTGATGTGTGATGAATGATTTGGAATATATCAACAAGAACAATTGTTGTCCACACAATCTGTTTCTTCACTGAATAATTGTTCAGACTACCAGATGGACAGACACTTTTTTTTTTTTTTTACCAAAATGGAAAATATATAGAAACAGCAGTAATACAATAACAAACTGTATGCTTGTATGCTATCTGTGGTGGTTAATTTCTAAGAACACAGCCACTAAACCACCTGGACAGTAATTGTATTGTGGCTGATAAATTAGTGTGAGAGCACAGGAGGTTATTAAAACTACAAAATCCTGTCTTAGCCAGCCATGCAAGACACGCAAGGCCACATCTCCTCAAAAGACCCACATCTAAAACAATTTAGAATTAATTATTTCTCAACATAGTATCTGAGAAATCACACCCTTCTCTGACAGCCCAGTCAGTCAAGTGTTTAAGTGAATGGATGTGTGATTGCAGGTCCAATTCCATTCCATTGCTCTCTATGCCATGTATCAATGTAGAATGCCTTGAGCTGCTTTTTGCACATAAATGCAGCAGATTATTTCCACTAATGGTTGTAATAGATTCTATTTATGCTTTTTGTTTTGTCTAGCTAAGGTTTCTGGAAATGGCAGATCCCCTAATAAGTGTTGCTAACTAGTGAGCAGCTTGTGAGTCATGTTAGAAAAATAGCTAACATCACTATAGCACTTTTAAAGTAAGGATGAAAATTCCCTCTGGACATCTATTTTCTAAATGCATGTTATTAAATTTATCTCACTTTTGATTTTTTTTTTTTTTTTTGGCCTCAAAATGTTTAATCAAAATGTCTGTGAAACAATGAAGACTTCTCTCTGATGATGTATACCCAACTTCACCAATCATTTAGTCCGCTTAAACCCCACTACTATCTTACAATCAACTGCTAACACGTGCCGCCTCTACCCAATCAACAACCGATGGATATAGCTTACTCCCCACCCTACTTTTTTTCTTTTTTGAAAATGTGTTGCACTCAGATGTATGGCATATGGAATAAAAGATCTGGTGCTAATTCTGTTACATCACACAAATTTAAGTAGTTGGAACAAGCCCACACATTTTACTATTTCAAGTATAATGTTGCATACTTTTGGTCATGTAGTTTACGTGTTTATTGCCTTGTACTTTGCTATATTTCAATATATTTGTTATTTTTACTTTGTTTCATCACACCAGCTCACTGTATTAACAATGTGACTTAAGCTTCTTGATTGCAGTTCATTTGCAGTTGTTGTAGACTTTAAGGGTCATGCCATTAATACCTGTCCTCAACCTTACAGGTGGTCAAGTGTTCAGCTGAAAAGGGATTATAAGTGTCAAATTAGTTTGCCTTCATTCAGAACTTTTGGGATCCTATTGGGTTCAGGTTATTTATGCTTATCTGGCATATCACATTTTATCTTGTTTTGTCTTTCACCACCCATCTCTGGTTCCCTGCACATGTACTTTTTCTTAGCACTCTTGGTAAACTTCATTTCCGACGGTTGCTTCTTAATGAGCTCCTCTACAGGATTACTTAACAAGATTAGAAGAGAAAAAAAGAGAAAAATCCCTTTCCATCTGCCTACCTGCCACAGGATCGCCAGTTATACACCTGCTCTTTGAAGACCTAGATACTTTCTAACAATAATTATATACTGTCATTAATATCAGTGGATACTGTGTAACAGGTATGCACAGGTGTTGGAAGCTTTGGTTACATCGTCCGAAGTGAATCAGCAGCTATTGCAGAACAGCTTAATCTTCAAGCCACAGGAAGTCACTATGTGGAAGCTCATATGGACCTGCACCTTGTGTTGTTTAAGCTGCATTTTTGCAATAGGCCAGCTGGATATTACTGCAGGTATGTTTTGTGCATTGCATGTATGGGGGTTTGATGAAAGGATGATGCTATAATACATTTATGTGTTTATTTATGTTTTAGAGAAAGCTAAACGGATTCCCACACGTATGAACACAGATAAGCGCTCACAAAGATTGTTTCAAATGTTTGCCGAAAAGCCTGGAGACCAAGAACACTTGCCGAGACGTAAACGTAATGTTTTTCTGTCCAGTGGAGTACGCCTTTGCCATCAAGAAACAGTGCAGCAAGCCATCACTAACCACCTAAAATACTACCAGCTCAGAGGTGAGACACTATTGCAGTACTATTACTATTTATACTGGTACTATAGCTTCTAAATTAAATTAAGTTACATTCATTAATTTATTGTACATGTACAATTCAGTGTTGAAGAACTGAAAGTAACATTTGTGTCTGCTGCTCCCTTTTTGTAACATTCTAAAATTGTAAAAACAATCCTCTAAAAGTCCGTTTGTTGTGAGATTTTTGTAAAGATAAATCAAATTTTGTTACAATTAAGCAAATTAGGGTGAGTTTTAACTAATTTAACCACTCATCCTGTTGGCCCTTAATGACAATATCCGTTTGTTGGGAAAACAACAGCATGAGAATTGTTGATTTGCCTTATGGTATCTCTGTTTTAAGCTGCCTTAGTTCCTGAGCCTAACCAGATCATATTTATAAGATTCTGGTATGCCCTTTTATATAAATTACAACACAGCATGTTATTTACAGAACTCAAAAGATATTGCATTACAGGAATGGCTAAGAAGTGAATCTGAACTGGCTGAAAAAGGTTTCTGACATCTATGAGGAATGCATAAAAAAAAGGCTCACTATAAACTGACCATAAAATAACTAGTGCCCGAACAAGGAGATGGGTGAAGAAGGATTGAAAGTTTTTAGGATTTTATTAATAGGTAAGAGCAAGCAGGTGGTAGTCAGCCGAATAATTTGCCAAACATTAAAAAGTCTGGCGAATCATGAAGTTCTCGCAGATTTGATGATGCCACAATGCAGACTGCCGACCTGTGGTTAAGCCTGTGTTTATGGTAATTATCACCTTTAACATATTGTAAAAGTCTACATTATTGTCTCAGACCAAGACTCGACCCAAGTAAGAAGACTCAAAGCCCTTATGTTAAGAACACAAGATCAAGACTCCACAGAGGTTACCATTTATTTCATCAACTATAGTGCAAGAAGCTCTCTAAAGCTGACAGCTGGAATGAACGAAGAGATCTCATTATAGCGTTTGGCAGTTAGATCCACTCAAAGGTCCGGGTTGGACCACAGTTCACATGTGATTTCACCCTAACCAAATTAGTTGGCAGTATTGAGAGGTTAAAAGCCAGTTAACACATTGGAACTGAGCCAATAAGGTTAGAGCTTTTATATCCATTGCTGAGAATGAGGGTGTCAGCAGTCTTGTCTAAACAAACATTGAGACATTTCTTGCAAAGTAGCTTGAACCACAATGTCATTTGGATAGGTTATCGGTCAAAAAAATACACCCGGTAACACTTTAGAATACTGTTCCATCGTTAATGTATTACAATAAATGAGTAAGTAGCAGTTGAATGGGTTAGTTCAACCTCCCATGCCTCCCAGAGAACTACACTAAGTACTATTTATACAGGTTCATAATTAATGTGAATAATGCATTTAATGTATAATTAATTCTAAAATAAAGTTTATGTTAATCCACTAATGACTGAAGTATTACCAAATTAGAAGGAACTACTAATTATTGGAACCAAATCATAACTCAGTAATGACTGAAGTCATTGTAAGCTTTTGATGTCTATAATAATAGATTGGATTACGGTTACTAGAATGTTAATATTGCGTTACTCATTTGTCCTGTGTAGTTATTAATTTAATGACTAAAGGATTATGTAAAGTGTTATCCTAAATGTTAACGTCATGAGTCGTATGTTTGTTGTGGTAATTACAGCCTGGCTGTAGAGCCAAACACGTGAGTGTCCAATCCTCACTCAAGTGGTCAATCCTGTGAAATCAATACATAAGACAATTCAAAAGCTTGAATCATAATAAATGCAAAAGAGCTCTATCTTTTGAGATTAAAGACTTCCATTAAATTACGAGAAATGTTGCCCAATGGTACTCACACATACAAAGTGAGCAGTCTGATTGTGTTTAGCTGAACTTAATACAATACTGTTATTGTTGTTTTGCAGTGTGTCAGGAAGTTGTGTGGGAGGCCTTTAAAATCTTCTTGGAGCGCCTCCCCCGTCAGCAAGAGTACCAGAGCTGGATGAGCCAATGCCAGACCGAGAGAGTCTCCATACGGGAGATTGGCACGCACTTTAGCCAATTAGAGGAACACTTAGAACTTGTCTACAGAGTATGTAGCATAAGACAAGTATCATAACTTTGTACTAATTATGTTAGTTGATACTTCGATATGAGTACACTATTATGGGTCAGTGGTGCATGTTCATATCAGAATGCCTTACTTCTGTCTTTTGAATCTTTTTGGTCCATTGCAGAGACTTGCACAGACGGGACTGAAAAGGTGCAATAACATTTTCTTAAAACCCTTTTCACCCTCAATCCTTACTTTTTTAAATACCCCTTCTCTCCCAGCCATTTTATTCATTGTATTAGATGAGTTCTGTCTTACTGAGTCTGTTGTTCTCCTCACCTTTTATCTTCCTCTTTTTTCTCAGTAAGACACCTACATACTCAGTATGCAGGTATTACACCCTTTATACCCGTTCTTTATTTTTATTTTATTTTTTTAATAGACTGTGCAGTTAGAGATCTTGTGTGTGTGTGGTTTTACATTTGAAGGTCTGTTTAATATATAACTGTCTTTCTTTTTCCCCCTCTCTCTTTTTTTAACAGACCAGAGGATTCTTCCCATGAGCCACCAGGTCTGTCTGTGATGTGTTACATACTGATGCAGTATCATATATAAACTGTATAAAAAACTCTTACCTATTGAGAACATGCATGGATCATATTTGAAATGAATTTTGAAAATCAAAAAGAAAATTATATTTTAAAACCATTTGTTTTGTTTGTATTGTTCCATAATTTAAACAACAATTATTTATTAATCTCTTTGGTATGTTTTAGACAGTAATTTGCTATCAACTATCAACAGCAATTTCTAGATGTTTAGCAACTAGCTTCTTTTGCAACAGTTAGTGCTGATGCACATATTGTGGGAGAATGTAAAAAAAGCAAATGGCTTTAAACTGCCTTTTAGCGTTTGGTTTGAATTTCAGAGAATCCTTTTATGTTTTTCTAGGGCTATTTTAATGCAAACTTTGTTTGCAATTCAGATTGAGATGTTGTATTTGGAAATGTCAAGAAATAAACTTAAATAGATCTTATAACATGTGCCTGAACACCACAAATGATCTTCAAAACTTGGTAGGTGATGAGCTTCCAGCTGAGACTACTGCATTGGTGACCACAACGGTTCCAGATGAGGTCATCTCTGAGAGTGAGAAGGAAGTTACTGCAGAAGCACCATATGTTGTCGTGACAATGGCGCTGGATACTGAGGTAGACAGCTCAAATAGGCTGAAATAAACTGTTATCATTGATGAAGATATAATAAAAATGTAAGAGTGATGTCTAGGTCTAATGTGATGCACTCAGTGGTAGATGCAAAAAAATATACATATAAATACTTCTTAAATATTGAACACCTGCTAAACAAGGTTTGTGTGTATTGTCTGTGGTAGATCACTAATGAGATTGAGCAGGAGGCAGCTGCTTTGCCTACACATCCTCTGGTTGAACAGAGGGTGGAGCTGGCTTTGTTACTGTCTGGAGAACCATGGAGTGAAGAGCTGTTCAACTCCACCAGCAGTGAGCATCGCAGACTCACTCAGCAGATTACAGAGAAGGTACAATACACATTCACTTGCTTACATTTTTACACTGATGTTACGTCACTATTTTGTTTTGGATTTGTAACAAAATGTTCTGCCTATAATATGTCATTCTTCCAGATTTCTGCTGCTTTGGAGAAACTTACAGAATTTAAGAGTGTGTCAGTATTGAACATCAGGTGTGTTGTTTCATTCTGCGAGTTACAGTACAATACATTGGCTCCAAAAAGTATTTGGACACTTAGTTCACGTTTAAAAATGTATAAATATTATTGCATTAGACTAGAACATATGAAGCTATTTTAAGACGGATTTAGCACACATTTCAAGAAAAATGTTTTTAACAAAAAGAATTGTAATAGATTTTAAATAAAACAATGAATACACTAAATGAAATCCATACAACACTAATAGTTATGGTATATGATGCTGGTCAAAATAATCGATGAGAAGCGCTGTGGAAAATAATACTATATATGTGCATAAGTTCAGATGCAATAAGTACCATCTGAAAGTTTCTTCTAGAATGATAATTTTTATCACGCCCGTATATTTAAGTTTAGTCATTTCACTTAAGTGACTATTAATAGGTAATTGTCATTGCCATTTAACTTAAATATACAAGCTTGGTCAAAATTATCATTCTAGAAGAAAATTTCAGATGGCACTTAGAGGCATTTGCATCTGAACTATTCATACTGTATATAAATAGTGGAAAACGGTCTATTTGTTTGTGAATTGGGCTACTACACCGGTTGTGCTGTGTTTTTCTGACTCACCAAAAAGAACCGGTTTATAAGAATCATATCTGATTAAATTAAATTAAAACAATTTGGATTTGTATGGTACACTTAGGACCGACCCTCGACCCAACAGCAACTGGCAGTGTCACACCTAATTTACCCATACGTGATCAAGTGGGCACTCATGCAATGTAAAAGAAATGATGTACACTTGAGTGAACAAGACAGATGGAGGTTAGCGAGGGAAGGGAATAAAAAGTGGACTTAAACGCAGCCCTGGGACATTTCCATATGTATGATTAGACAATATGCATCATTAGTCTATCGTCTGCTATAGTTGTGAGACTATTGTACTAAAAATATGACCTTTATCTTTTCTGTAGGCCAGAGGTGGATTCCTCAAGGTAAATTACACTCGATTGTTTCCATGAATGCAGGTTAGTGAATGAGAGAACATATATTTTTGCAGTCTTTCCTTGAGTAAGTATAAACAAGCAAGAATCATGTTTATAATCATGCAATTACAATGGAAGTCTAAGTTTGTATATTAGGATTAAAATACCCAATGTTTGGAAGTTATAGCTACAAGACTTACAACTGATGATGTGAGACTATTGCAAATTTAGCCAATCTTTCAACTCATGCCATGATCATGTTCTGTCCCGTAGACTAAGTGTAATTATTGTTTCCTCTCTGCAGTGGTGATAAGGCAATACTGGTGGAATATGTTGTATCCCTCCGGACCAACAGTGAAGTAATCAGTAGTGAGACGCTGGACTTCATTAATCTTCAATCCAACATGGTCGAGGGCACCTTTAGTTACTCAGAGGGGCCCACAGTCCAGTACACCATTACTGACCTCCACCCTGACATCACTGAGGCTCTGCATGGTACTGCTCTACCTGCTTGTAGCTACTAGTCTTCTATGGTACATCTTGGCAGTCTTTAACGGTGTAATATTTTCTTGTTGTCAATGGAAACATTTCCAGAGGAAACCCATTCTACCGAGGAGTCACCAGACCCTGACCTCAAGGTGATTTAAGATTTCTGTCAAGATAAAAGTGAAGTTTGAAGTATACCATCAAGATATTTGCATATTCTTAAAATCCAAATTCTGATTCCTACTATTGGAGCACATTACTAGGGTTTTTGACAGGATATTGCTAGGCTAGGTTACAGTGATCTGGATGTTTTCTAGGGTATTGTAAAGAGATTACCTAAAGTAGGTAATAGGATGGCGTTCTAGGATGTTTACTAGCCGAAGCACACGCCCAAGTATATGGGATGTTCTGGTCTGTGTTTATACGTATAATGTCCTTCAATGTACTTTGTAAGTCTATCATGCTAGACTTTACCTCTACTTAACAAGGCACACAATTTGAGGTATTATTCTTGTCACATAGAACAAACAATTTGGTGTGGGTTATCTGCTGCCATAGTTTTCAACAAACTCCTAACTCTAAGAATGGAATAGCAGGAACAGTAATAGTAATGACAGCCTTAGCAAGCGCCATCAATAACTTTCACAAAGACTGAGAGCCAGCTGTTTCATTTCGTTTATTTTCTAGGATGACATTTTATCAGTAGAAAAACCATCAGAGTTGCCTGGAGAAGTGGCAAAGGAGGTCTTTACAATTAGTGACCATTTGGATACTACAATGTCAAAAGAGGAAGATATGGGAGAGCTGGATGTCATACATTTAGATGAGACCACACAACCGCTTATAGACTATCCCAGCGTCAGTTTCTCAGAGGGTAAGAACCAACATTCACATGTACAATGATTTACAGCAGAGATGTGAAATAATGCACTTGGAAGGTCAGTATCCTGCAGGGTTTAGCTTCAATCTGCCCAACACCTGAATTCTGCAGGACAATGGCCCTTCAGGAGAATAATTGACACCCCTGATTTAAACCAATATGCTGGTGAAATACTTGTGTCAAGATGCTTGTTTGTTCCTCTTTTCAGACATTCAAGACAAGGACTCGGTGTTACAGTTTTCCCCTAGCCAGACTCCTGCTGTGGAAGATGAAGCGGCTGGTCCTGCTATCGATGCCAAGCAAGACAGTGACATCACAATGGATGACCTTGACCCTGCCTCTGGATTTGGTATAATCGAAGAAAATTGGGTAACTGTTCTTACTACTGAAGCTCAAGAGCCAGTTGGAGATATAGAAGTTGATGAAGAGTTTTTGGTTAATGTAGATATGCCAAAGAAAGAGGACTATGAATTCTCCACAATTACAACAGTGGTTGAACAGGACCAGATCTTGCCTGAGAAAACCACAGAATTGATTACTGTTGAAGCTGGAGAAGATGAAAACCTACAACGTGGTAGTGATGCCCCGGCAAAGCCACCAGTCAAGGTGGCTGAGGCAGAATCTACCTCACAACCTGAGGAAGACCTCATATTACCTGCAGAAGAAGAGAGGCAAAAGGAAGACAACAAGCAAGAAATTGTTCTAACAGAAACACAAAATGATGAGGAAACTGAAGCTGCTGTGGTCACGAAGGAGAACTCAGAGGAGGCTGGAGAAGAGGAAGAATATGTTGACAGTACCACAATGGCACATGAGAACAAAGATTTTGTACCAACAGATGTTTCAGCTATACAGCTTTCAAAGGAAGTTCTAAAACAGGAAGAGATCCTATTGGTCACCATTAAACCAGCAAACCCAGTTTACTCAACATCGCTTTCACCTGAAATAGAACCACCCTTCTCCCTCTTCACCATGAAGACCCCAGAAGAGGTGGAGTTTGATTTAAATTCAGAGGTCATGACTACATTTCTGGATTTGATTGATTACAGAGAGGAAGAGGGTAGTGGTGTCTCTAGTGTCATTCAGGGCGATTCCAGCACTGCCTTGCCAACTAACCCTGGGCGGTCTTTGGTAGTGTTTTTCAGTCTTCGTGTAACTAACATGATTTTCTCTGAGGATTTGTTCAATAAGAGCTCTGCAGAGTACAAAGCCTTGGAGCAACGCTTCCTTGAACTGGTAGTGTACTTTCTCTAAAGTATATTGTACATATTCTTTTTCCTTTCCTTTTCCTACCACCACTTGTTCCTTCTCTTAACCCACATTTCCACTTATCAGTCCAAATCAAGAGTGTCCAATCCTACTCCTGTAGGGCCATCTTCCAGCACAGTTTAACTCCAGCCACAATAGGGGATTATCACGCTTCCGGGTTTCATGGGCGGGATTTGTCAACTTTGTGCATGTCCACTTCCGACGCAGTTCAACAATGCCTGAAACGAATGCTATTTATGTCACTGCTCTGTTCCACTTTGTAAATTTAACCAACAACGCCAACCCTACTTAAGTTTTCATGGATTCCTGACTGAATTGAGTATAAGGAAGAAGTGGATTAAAACTTTAAAATAAAACAAGGTAGCACGTTTGTTTGCAGCCGGCACTTTAGTGAATCAGACTAATTTACCAGGGATGCCGTATGAATAACCTTAGTGTAGTCCTTCATCAGTTCGCCAGTGAGATCGGTGATTCAACGGAAGTGGCAGTGCACAAAGATCACTGAATCCGGAAGTACTACATATCAGTGTGATAATCCCCTATTACACAGACCTGGGGCCAGTTGCATACACTGCTAAGATTAGTCTTACAAGTTAGTCATCAATTTTTTTTTTTTCTTTAAGACTGTTCATAACTTTTTGTCAGTTGCGTGAAAATGTAGATTGGTCTAATTTGATCCCGAAAAGTGAGACTTTACTTTTCCCCTTTACTATATTACCCTTAACTAACTTCTGTTGGTTATACTACTGTAGTTCTTAAGAAACAGTCTTTACATAATGGCTGTTTATGCGAATGTCCCCTGAACTTATTTATATATACCAAAGCTCTTCAACTCTAGTCCTGGGGCCCGTTTCAATAAGGAGGTTCAACCAACTCTGAGTTAAAGCTGGAACTCAGAGTTGACTTACCCTGAGATGGGAAACTCCGAGTTTTCGGTTACAGAACAGCTGAAATGAGTTAGTTCAATCAACTCTGAGTTGACTGACTCTGAGTTAAGCGCGTGCACCACAGCTATAAAAAGCCATTATCAATGGAGCGCAGATATTACGAGTCACCATGGCAACAGCGCCAGACAAAAAGAGGTGTTGGGTATAATTAATTACCAAGTAATCTAAATATTGTAATTTAATTAAAGGGATTACTCTTAATTCTTCTTTAATTTAAAATAAAATATGATGCAATTACATTAAATAGGCTACTGCATAAACTATAGACCAATTCAGTATAAAACAATAGTGGATTTAGCATACATTTTTAAAAGGTATATTTTTATATAACCTTCTCCCTCTACACACTTTGATCAATTCAAGAATAATTCATGCAATTGTATTGTTAATTTGAAAGCATTAAAAGTGCAGTTTCTTGTCTCTCCTCCTTGTATTAATCAAGTGGTTGAGGTTGATATAGGATTTAGTAATATGTAGACCAATACTTTCTAGAGATAGTAATTATTACATTAATCTAACTACACCGTTGAAGATGTCATTTGTTGTTAATAATTCATAACTATTTTAGAGTAACTGTTATAATATCAGAGGTGAAACTGGAAGAATGTTATTCAACCTAAAGTAGTCTACTATTACTTTGATACATTTTTACTTAAGTAAAAGTAAAAATACCAGTCTAAAAAATCTACTCAAGTAAAAAGTAGTTAGTTTAAAACATGAGTAAAAGTTGCTGAGTAACTTGTTTAACAGCTGGGGTGGGGTGGGGTGGGGGACTCCCCCATGTGGGGTTGTAACGTATGAGAGTTTCACAGTATGAGAACCGTCTCAGAAAATTTCACGGTTTATGGTATTAAACAATTGTTAAATATATAAACTGCATTATTAAATTACAGTTATTATTTTCATCAGTTAAAATGACAGTTAAATAAATTAAACATTTGTTCAATAAAACATAATATCAACTAACTTCAATAATTGATTATGATTATGATTGACATCTTATTTTTTATCATGAATAACTAAAATTTTATTACAATTTTTTCAATGATTTAATAGAAATATATTATCCAAAACAGTGGTAATCAAATAAAAGTTTAGCAAATGTTTTAATCCTTTTATTTTTTGGCAAAGTGCTGCAAAACAGATTTAGTCAATTAAACCATGGACAAACAATATATATATATTCCTTAAAGAATGTGTAAATACATTTTAGTATTATTGTTGGTGTTTAAACAGCACTTCCTCTTTAAAAAAGGGGAGGAGACCGCAAGAAACTCTGGGTTTACTGAAGAAAACCTGCTCCCGACCAGGTTAGGTTCACAGAGTAAGTTACCATGGTAACTGACTCTGAGTATAAGTTACCTCTCTTTCAGAAACGGGCTTGACTTACTCTGCTTTCTCGGGTTTGATATACCCCCCTTTCTGAAACGGAAAACCCAGAGTTTCCCTCATTTCAGGGTTAACATACTCAGAGTTTTCACTTAACCTCCTTTTTGAAACAGGCCCCTGGAGTGCCAGCTTTAACCCTTGCTTTAACCCTAACCAAACACACCCAAACAAGGCTAATTAAGTGTTCAGAATTGCTTGCAAATTACAGACAGGTGGGTTAGACTGTGATTGGTACTAAAGTCTGCAGGACACCGACCCTCCAGGACTGGAGTTGAAAAGGCCTGTTTTATACATTTTATGTTTGTGAGTTCATGAACTTATTATTGGGATTTTTATGTCCCTCAGTTGGTACCATATCTGCAGTCAAACCTCAGTCACTTTGAGAACCTGGAGATTTTGAACTTCAGAAATGGAAGTATTGTGGTGAATAACCGTATGAGGTTTGGGAAGCCTGTTCCACGTGAAGTCAATGCCGCTGTCTACCTCATTCTTGAGGACTTCTGCAACACAGCTTACCAGACCATGAACCTCGCCATTGACAAATATTCTTTGGATGTCGAATCAGGTAAGACAAATTCAGAAAACTCTCACTTTGGAAATGCAGACTCTATATAATGTGTTCAGGTACCTCCTCACATGCCACCTTTATGCAGCAGCTAATCATTGTGTTTGTATGGTTGTTTTTGTTTTTAGGGGAACATGCAGACCCATGCAAGTTTCAGGCTTGTAATGAGTTTTCAGAATGTACAGTGAACCGCTGGTCAGGTGAGGCTGAATGTGTGTGTAATGCTGGTTACTTCAGTGTGGACGGACTACCCTGCCAGAGCATCTGTGACCTTAAGCATGACTTCTGCCAGAATGATGGGAAATGTGATGTCATTCCCGGCCAAGGAGCCATCTGCAGGTATGTTTATTTAGATTATATAATGCTAAGTTTTTAATTAATTTTGTTCAAGATAATATACTGTACAGCGAGTCTACTACCTGGAGAACAGCATTCTCATTCATCTTGAAGTACGTAGATGCTAAGCTGGCATTTTCTTAAGGTGCATTTGGTGGGCCAAACTTGCCCTATTGGCCTCAATCATCATGTCCTCCTTATCATCCCCATATACTGATTGGCTTCATCACTCTGTCTCCTCTCCACCAATAAGTTGGTGTGTGGTGGGTGTTTTGGCGCAATATGACTAACTTTGTTGTTGGTGGTAAAGGAGATTCCTTCCCCCATTCTATGTAAAGCGCTTTGAGTACCCAAAAAAGCACTATATATATGTAACAAATTAGTATTATTATGTGTTTGTGTCTGCTCTGTAGATGCCGTGTGGGGGAAAACTGGTGGTACAGAGGGGAACATTGTGAAGAATATGTTTCTGAGCCACTCGTGGTTGGCATTGCTCTAGCATCTGTTGCTGGGTTCCTGATGGTGGCATCAGGAGTAATCTTCTTCTTAGCAAGAACTCTGAGAGACCAGTATGACAGGGATGAGATGGAGGACCAAGTACGGTAAGACACATTCTCTATCACAGTCAATCTGGGGTGTGTTTCCTGAACAATGATGTAACTGACTGCTTAACTACCATAGTACGATGCCTCATTGAAGAAACCAACTAGCTAGTAATGACTGTTTCTCGAAATCATTGTTGCAAATTGGTCTTTCAACCACAATGTCATGCAGGTGGTGGAGTAATAACTTCTTTTAATTAATCTGTTTGAGATTGAATTTGTGCTTGATTTTTTTTTACTCGCATACTTTCACTGTTCATTATAATATTCTTTCTATGGGCTATATGCACGCATAAGTTCCGCATTTGACGTAAGGATGCTCGTCCATTTCCGGTTGTGTAGATTAAAGCGGAGGAAAACCGGAGAAAACGGGATTATGGCAGAGTCTTCAATATTTACTGTCCTCCCGTCTTTGAAACGAAACGTACATACATTTAGATGTAATTTTATATATAGTTATTTATTTAATATAATTTTAAAAAGAAGCATAAACACAACGAGGGGTGTCTGTTTTATCTGTTTTTGTGACTAACGTTTCATTAGTATAACCATGGAGTATAAAATTCAATATAAATTCTCGGTATTGCATTGGACTCTATGATCGGCGGAAGTTATCGAGCATCCTTAATCCTTCACCGGAAATAACGCCGTGCATAGAGCCCATTAAAGTCTTTGTTTGTAAGTGAGCTTCAGTACATGAAAGCATTACCTTAGAAGACTGAGCCAATTTCAGAGCCAATCACCTGACATGGACCCTTGATAAGTGTTTGACCTTGAATAAAGTAGCCTTGAGCTTCACAATAAAGCATGCAAGCATGATATTTTAATTTCAAATCTCAATAAAAGCTAAATTAAACCATTATATTGTAATGGTGATGAATGCGATTTTACAAATTGTCCAATGAAAAGTTTTAAATTTTGCATGACACACTAAACCAAGTCAAATCTTGAAATTAATTAACTATTGAAATGATTTTGAATGAGTCAGTTACATATACATTTAAAGTGCCCCATTATGCTTTTTCAAGTTTTCCCTTTCATGCAATGTGTAATATAGCTGTTTGTGAATGTTAAAGGTCTGCAAAGTTTTAAAGATCAAAGTGTATGACAAATAAATTTGTCTCTTAAAAGAAAGAATAGATTCTGAACTGCCTAAACGAGTTGTCAGCAAGTCCAGTCTCACTTCCTGTTACATATCTATGTAGCAATTTCCCACCTTCAAACATTGTAGGTGTAGCTGGGGTCTGGAAGAGTTTGGTTCGTATTGTCAACATAGACAAGATGCTGTTTTCTGCATTGCAAATCCAATTTGCATACATTTCAAAAGGATGAGGACTCACTTTGGAATTGATGGTGAAAAATGTTGCCATTTTTACTGTTCGTATCACTGTGTGTACAAGCGTTCGCTGAAATTCAGATATACTGTAGTAATGGCCGTTTTGTTTCCGTCACACACTATAACCTGTTGACCAATCACAACAGGCTGGGCCATCTGACCAATTAGAGCAGAGTAGGCTAGCGGAAAGTAGGGTTTTAGAGAGACTAATCATTTATGATCATTTAATTATTTTTTATCTTTGCATGTAAATTTATTGTAGAAAACCTCCAAAACAAAATTAGCTTTTTTAAATTAGCATAATTTTAAACTTTTCTAATGGCATAATAGGGGCACTTTAATGTTCTTTTTTCTCACACTTAAATCTCTTTAATTACTGCATGTCCATGACCTAGGAAGAAGTTTCTCCAGTAATGCCATTATGAGATTTGATCCCTTGACCTTGACTCTTTAGGCCATGACTTCTTACCCCTGTGGATTTAACTATGGCTGTTACAACTTTGTGTGTGTGTGTGTGTGTGTGTGTGTGTGTGTGTACATGTTTGTATGAAGGGGAGAGGACAGGCCACCATTTATAGACACAGCCACTAAGTATAACCCCATGTTCGAGAGCGATTTAACGACAGGCTACAGCCATTACTACCAGCGGTACCCAGAGCCCCCAGTCCACAGCAGTGCCAGTGCGGAAGCATCCACTGACTTCAGCAGTGAAGAGATACGCCATATTTATGAGAACAGCGAACTTACCAAGGAGGTATGGGTCTGTGTGCATAAATATAGAGTAATATATTGATAACATAAATTAATGGTATACCCATTTAGGGGTCAGCAAGTGAATTTTCTTTATATTTTTTTTTTTAAACTGTATGAGCAAGTGTGTGATGCATGTAGTTTTTGGAATTTATCTCTTCCTGTCCATTCCATAGGAGATTCAAGATCGCATACGCATCCTTGAACTCTACACGAGAGATCGCCAGTTTGCAGATTTTTTGCAGCAGCATCAAATGTAAGTATGTCTTTGCTTGCTTATTCAGTATAGCTTTGCATATTTTTGCCCCTCATGTTTTGTTTTTGTTTTATTTAATCAGAACAATGGATAATCGAAGAGAAAGTTCCTCAACATAGGACATATGTCCAAGATCCTGCTGGGTGCATGACATTGAAGGTGATGGCAATGTTATGAGAACTGCATGTTATGCTGTTTTGTTGCATCTAGTGTAAACATAAGTGGAACTTTAAGGCTTTTGTCTAATCTCTTTTATTATATTTTTGTATTCTAAAACATTGTTTGTATTGATTTTCTTGTTGTGTTCCACTTCCAGAAACTTGCCTTGTCTTTTGGGAAATGACCTCTCAGTGATTCCTGAGCAAAAGCCTCTCATTTTCCTGTTAGAGACTTTGGCCATCACAAATAAAAATGTTTAACAATAGATCTTTCTTAAAATAAGCTATTTTGTCGCTTTTATTATTATATTTGCCCTACTGTTAAAGACCATTTCACTTTTTTCTTTATTAGAACAAGATCGCAGTCACAGACAATGCCATTGGTTGACATTTTTGTTAGTGCCTTATTCTTATAGTTGTGGTCCATCTCTCAGCCAAACAATCTCAGCCAAACAATCTGGTTTTCAGAGGAAAATATCCCTGATGCATTATTCTTGAAAGTTACTTGATTCACAGACCATCAATGTTCTATTTATTTTTTTATTCTTTGAAACCTTTTATTAGATTAACTGCTTGTCAGAAATTTCAAGACAAAATAAACAGCTAATTTTAATGTTTATTTTATTGAATATCAAAAATGTTTGAAAATTAACTGAAAACGTACAAAACAATAAAAAGTGGCCTCTAATATGTGATAAGAAAGAAGAAAAAAACACTGCAAAGTCCAATGTTATTTTGAAAAGTAGATTTGTCTCTTTAAATTTTTGTTTGAAGATTGTGAGTATTAACAGGGGTTACAGTTTTATTATGCAACAATAATGTATATTATCATTGTTTTAACTGCCCTTAACGGAGTGGCTCCTTTAAGCCAAAATCTCTTTAAGGCAAGTCACTTCACTTGGCAGCCATCTTCGGCAGCTGTTTTCTATGTAGGCTACAGTGTGTAATAGTCATATAAGTACAGTTCCTATATGCTTGAATGAAGAAAGACCAAAATCTTCAAACACGTTTGTTTCAGAAACATATTTCAAATCAGCAATAAAATATCATAAATCTTGCTTCTTAAGCTTAAATCATCGTTCATATGACAAAAAGGCTAGATTTCGATTCCTACTGCTATTTAGTGTGGCAGCTTTTTTTCAGTGAGTTGTCTGTCACCACTTCTTTGCAATAATTGACATTTGTATGTATTGTTTTACATTATTTATTGTATTTAAATTTGTATCAGTTGGTATAGTTCAGTAACAAATGATATTACTGTCATCATTTAAATGCATAATTACTCATGTGGGCAAATGATTTGACGACAATTGTCATATTTGTGTGGTGGATTATGCCTTTAAGAATTAAATGTTGTTATACTGAAGACTTTTATTTACAAGTTTTATTACAGGTACTAAGTCATTGTTGACAGTCTATGGTTTATTGCCATTTTGTCCCTGGGTGTTAATTTAGTCTGAAGTGATGTCTTTTCCTGAGTTGGTCTGCTGCTCTTTCACGTATCACAGCTAATTTAGGAGTACAGAGAGCTCACTACAATTAGTCAAAGCTGAGATTACGGCCCAGATTACAGGGATTTACTGTACCTGCAGTGCAGCCTATGCTGTAAACATGGAGATGTGACTGTTTGTTTTTCTATTATACCATGAAAATTTTTACTTGTAAATGGCTCTAATATATGTATACACAGTGAGGTCTATAGTCTTAGACAGACTGCATATGTGCAATAGTAGGCTATCATGAGTGTTTGGAAGGCGTTTTTGGATGAAAATGAAAAGCTGTCCTGAGTCGCATGCTTCATTTTCTTGATTTTATGAGAAACAAATGGACACCAGTGTGGTAATGTGCACCACTGGAAAGGCATAATTATGCATAATTAATATGCTAGTGTTATTATAACCAATGAGAGCATGAGAAAAGACTACAATAAGAATCAGACTGGGTAGGCTACTTGAGCCACAAAGAAATGGGCTCCCCCCCCTCTCTTCAATATCAGCAGTGAAAGAGATCTGATGGTCCAGTGATTTTGTAAACATGTCAAGTTTAATTGAATAACTTGCAGTTGCACTTCAGAATTTAATCTCTAGAGGGCGTTGTTTGGGTTTACTATTTAAAAGTGCTCAATGGATCACACTACATGATCAAGTGGCTGTTGTAAAATTCCTATGCTGCTCTATTTCAGGTTCTGCTTTGGATATGAGAGAGTGTTTACACTATTGATGTTGCAACAGTTCTTGTGTGATGGGAGAAACTAAGCTTTTCGAATCTCTAATTCAAATGAACCAATAGAGTGGTGTCAGAATTGAAGCCAACTCATCCTGGTTCCCTACTAAAAACCCAATAGTACTTTTGGATTAGTATATTAAATAAGGTCTGTGACTAACAAAAGCTTATAAGCTTACACTATTTGTTCATCTTTATAATCTTCACAAATGAAAACTACTTTAATGAATTTTGAAGTATAAATACAATCGGCATATCAAAAGCTTAACGTATGCTATGGTCACAATGACTTCAATGTCACCATCACTAAGCTCCTGACAACTTTTTCAGGTTTTGTTTAAAAACATTTTCCCTGACTTAGTTTGCAAGAGCGTACAGTAATTTATAAACACAACGAGGCTGTGAAAGCGGACTAGTGAGTTGATAAGTTTACCTGTTTGGCTGATGATGATTTAATGTCCTTGACAACCTCTGAAGTTCCATTTAATCACTTGTTAGCAACTGCCTTTTATAAGACAAGTAAAACAAAAAACACAAGAGGGTATTACATGTGTTTTATATCGTTTTGAAATGTGGAACTATCTTGAGCTTGTGTTCACCACAGACCTTATTTCAAGCATTTAACCAAAAGCCCATTCGAAAAGAGTATGATTTCCAATTCATTATATAGCCTAATAAAAAAAGAGATAATGTAAATCCATCCTTTCATACTTGAATGAATTTGTTTCATAAAATAACAACAACACATAATAAAATGACATTATGTCTTTGACAGAATGTGAATAGTATGCTAAACTATGAGTATTTGCTTAAGAGAGTGCCGTACAGTCGCAGAAAAAGATGCTTCCAGTAACTAGTGTGCATAGTGATAAATTTGATAAACGTCCTCTTGCAGGGCATGCTTGTACAATATTTTTCAGTGTTACAGTCTTATTGATTCTGTGCTTAGACTTTTCTGGCATCGTTAATAATGAATCATCCTCCTGAGTATAATTAATCAGTCTCCCAAATACACACATGCTGCCAACAGCTGCGTTTAGTCACTTTTCCTTCCTTTGAGAAAAGAAAACACACACATGCACATAAAAATTTTCACAACATTTAACACCACCGATCGGTGATGTCAAGGGCCACCAATGACCAGACTTTACAGTCGTGTGGGCCGATAATTGCTTGTAATTTGTGCCACCCTATTTTGTCCACACCTTAGTTTTTTTCTACTTGTGTTTTTGTCTGTTTGTTGATTGGTATGCCATGTGTGTCTGTTTATATTCATTGTTTTGTCCTGTGACCAAAAATTCTTCAACAGGAACATGTGCGTGAAGTTCGCACTGGATCAGTACTACTCTCCCTTTGAGCCAATCACAGCTGCAGAGCAAAACACACACAATCATCTGCACCAAACCATCACAGGCAGAGGCTTGATTATTCATTTTTTCCCAACTTGCTTTTTCTTTTATACTACCATAGGTACTGTACCCATTGACACTACACTAGACGTGTGTCCTTTAATTCATATTATACTGCATATTCTTTATAAGTATCCTGAAAATGATTTAAACATTTTGATATTCAGACTAACAGCACATTGTACATTATAGACAAAATTGGCTTTTATTCTCCCATAGAAATGAGCGCAAAAGGTGTCAAAGCCATTCAAGAAAAATTTATTAATTAAAATAGGTACAGTATATGTGTAGAAATAGGTAAAGAAATTTAGGTAGAATAACAATTTTGACCAAGATAATGCGGCCTACAAGAGATAAAGTTAGAGAGACCCACCTACACATATCCAGCTTGAATTTATCCATGAGTGGTTATTGTAAGAATTTTTAAAGGAGATCCCCAGATATGTGAAATTGTCAGAAGCAATCTAGAAGAATAGAAGTTTTTCATCACCCTGCTCCAAGTGTCCTCCGTCTCCAGTTATCCCACCCAGCCTCCCTCTCCCACCTCCTTTACCAAAGACTGCCAGTGCTTTGGCCCTGCCTCCACTGGTTGCCTTCAGTCCCTCTGCTCTGCCTCCACCGGTTCCCTTCAGTCCCTCTGCCCCGCTTCCACCGGTTCCCTTCAGTCCCTCTGCTCCGCTTCCACTGGTCCCCTTCAGTCCCTCTGCCCCGCTTCCGCTGGTTCCCTTCAGTCCCTCTGCTCCGCTTCCACTGGTTCCCTTCAGTCCCTCTGCCCCGCTTCCGCTGGTTCCCTTCAGTCCCTCTGCTCCGCTTCCACTGGTTCCCTTCAGTCCCTCTGCTTCGCTTCCACTGGTTCCCTTCAGTCCCTCTGCCCCACTTCCGCTGGTTCCCTTCAGTCCACTGGTTCCCCTCAGTCCCTCTGCTTCGCTTCCACTGGTTCCCTTCAGTCCCTCTGCCCCGCTCCCGCTGGTTCCCTTCAGTCCCTCTGCTCCGCTTCCACTGGTTCCCTTCAGTCCCTCTGCTTTGCTTCCACTGGTTCCCTTCAGTCTCTCTGCCCTGCTTCCACTGGTTCCCTTCAGTCCCTCTGCCCCGCTTCCACTGGTTCCCTTCAGTCCCTCTGCCCTGCTTCCACTGGTTCCCTTCAGTCCCTCTGCTCCGCTTCCGCTGGTTCCCTTCAGTCCCTCTGCTCCGCTTCCGCTGGTTCCCTTCAGTCCCTCTGCTCCGCTTCCGCTGGTTCCCTTCAGTCCCTCTGCCCCGCTTCCACTGGTTCCCTCCAGTCCCTCTGCTCCGCTTCCACTGGTTCCCTCCAGTCCCTCTGCTCCGCTTCCACTGGTTCCCTTCAGTCCCTCTGCTCCGCTTCCAATGGTTCCCTTCAGTCCCTCTGCTCCGCCTCCACTGGTTCCCTTCAGTCCCTCTGCTCCGTCTCCACTGGTTCCCTTCAGTCCCTCTGCTCCGCTTCCACTGGTTCCCTTCAGTCCCTCTGCTCCGCTTCCACTGGTCCCCTTCAGTCCCTCTGCCCCGCTTCCACTGGTTCCCTTCAGTCCCTCTGCTCCGTCTCCACTGGTTCCCTTCAGTCCCTCTGCTCCGCTTCCACTGGTCCCCTTCAGTCCCTCTGCCCCGCTTCCACTGGTTCCCTTCAGTCCCTCTGCTCCACTTCCACTGGTTCCCTTCAGTCCCTCTGCTCTGCTTCCACTGGTTCCCTTCAGTCCCTCTGCCCCGCTTCCACTGGTTCCCTTCAGTCCCTCTGCTCCGCTTCCACTGGTTCCCTTCAATCCCTCTGCCCCGCTTCCACTGGCTCCCTTCAGTCCCTCTGCTCCGCTTCCGCTGGTTCCCTTCAGTCCCTCTGCTCCGCTTACACTGGTTCCCTTCAGTCCCTCTGCCCCGCTTCCACTGGTTCCCTCCAGTCCCTCTGCCCCGCTTACACTGGTTCCCTTCAGTCCCTCTGCCCCGCTTCCACTGGTTCCCTTCAGTCCCTCTGCTCCGCTTCCACTGGTTCCCTTCAGTGCCTCTGCCCCGCTTCCACTGGTTCCCTTCAGTCCCTCTGCTCCGCTTCCACTGGTTCCCTTCAGTCCCTCTGCTCCGCTTCCACTGGTTCCCTTCAGTCCCTCTGCTCCGCTTCCACTGGTTCCCTTCAGTCCCTCTGCTCCGCCTCCACTCGTTCCCTTCAGTCCCTCTGCTCCCCCTCTGTTGATTCCACTCTACTGGATATGCCTCACATATTCTGGCTCCACCTCCGACTCCCAGCCACCTCGGCTTGTCGACCAGTTTGCTACACCGTGGCTCCTCGCTCCCTCAGCTCCAACTGGGGCCTTTGTCCTTATGGCTCCACCATGCTGCCTTGTCCCTCAAGCTTCGCCGTTGGTCAGTCACTCTACATGTGCCAGGGACCTCTGGGCCTACAGCTGCGCTTCATCCCTTTACTCCTTCGGCTCTGCTGGGCTCTGCCATCCCTCCGGCTCCACCTTGGTCCTCAGTCCCATCAAACCTACGCCTCAGTATTCTGGCAGCCTGGCTCCTCCTCGGACACTTGTCTCCACATCTATATTTGTTGCCCGGTCTCCTCATCTGCACCTGGGACTCCACCTCCATCAGCTCTTTCTCAGTCTGTGGGCCCCCTGTGTTCGTTTGTCAAGACTCTGCCGTGGGCCTTAAGCTTGGATTTTCATAGGTTCCCACCTGGCTTTCCTGCTTTTGTCTCCTCCCTAGCTCCTCCAAACACAATCACCACCACCCTAGTCTCTTCCGCCATCATCTTCTCCTGTTTCTTGCCCTTCGTTAGCCTCTTGTCCACCTCCAGAGCCCCCACCCTTCCTCCTTACATGGACTTATTGTGTAGTTATGGCATGAGGACACTCTTCTTGGGATTTGGGTGTAATGCTAGGGTTATGGTTGTCATTGTGTTTAGTTTGGTTCTGTTCTGTTCCTGTTTACCTGTGTTTCTTTGGTTGTTAGTTTATATGGTTGCATTCTATTAGTTTCTCCTTTAATTTATTATTAAATAATAAAGTCCTTAGACACCATTGCTTTATCAATGTGCCCAAGGTAAAACAGGCATCTGCAGAATAATTACCAGAAAATTGCCAGGGGTCCCATGATCAGATCCTCTCTGCCCAAAGTGATCCCTGTTTCCCTGACATCTCAAAGTACGACTCTTAAACATGTGACTGCTGCCAACAGCAGAAAACATTCCTGAGAACAATGTGGAAAGATTGATCCCCTCATCTGTCACACATAGGATTAAGCAACTGAAAAGTCCTTGGCCTCATGTTATTATATGCACAGTGTAATTCATGAATATATCATTCATATTCATATTTAGACGACTGGTCCTTTACTGCTGAAGGCTGGGTTTTGTGCGTCTGTTTGTGATGTAGTTGGCATTTTTATAATGAAACATCTGTGCTGAATTTTCAATTATTTGTCCTGAAACACCTCCAAGAGCAAGTAGGGGTGAAAAAATTGGAAAACTTCTGGTCACTTTAGACAAAAACAGCAGTAAATAAAATGCTGTTATGTAGTTATAACATACGTTATAACATATGTTATACATTTGTTATGAAGCCCATAAAAGCACTTTTGTGCAACATGTAGATCAGACAAGATAAAGGCTGCCTCAGTAATTTAGCAAGTAAGCATTAAGCTGATGAATTTAACCAGAACAACTAAATAAAATTAATGTTGTTTTTAACAGTGTGTCAGTTGACAGTGTGTCAGGACCATAACCATACAATATAGCAAAAGTTTGGGGTCAGTAGTCAGTTTTTTAAAAGAAATTAATGCTTTTATTTTGCAAGGATGCAGTAGTTGATCCAAACTAATATTTTTACATTGTCGCTAAAACAATATTTCAAAGAAATGCCAAACTTTTTAGCTTTATATTCTTCAAAGAATTATCTACAGCCAGCATATTATAATGTATTCTTAAGGATCATTACACTTAAGATTGAAGTAATGGCTATTGAAAAATAAACTTTGTCATCGTATATTAATCAGCCTAAATTTTTAAATTAAGTTATGAAGCAGTTATTTTAAATTATAATACTATTTCACAATATTACTGTTTTTATTTTTGATTAAAAATCCAATCCATTCAAACTTTTGAACGGTAGTGCAGACCACTATTAGTACAATTCTTAAACTATTAAATTAGGTAAATACTCTGAGCTTGAACACCCTGGTTTCAACATCTCATTCTTTTGCCAACTGACCGCAAAGACTTTAGCAGTGAAATTGTTGAGTTTAACAAACTCTAGCAGATTATAATCAATTGTTTGGTCACAATGATTTGCCAACTGTATTTTTAAAGATTTACTGTTTGTTTGAACCATAATTAATTATTAGGAGAAATATTGCTGAGAATGACATGTTCAAAAGCCTTCTAGACATATGCTATAAATAACATTATTTTGTAAATTGTTAACATGTTCATTTTATTAATGAATGAATTCCATTCAGTCTTCAAACATTTTTTCATGTTTTTCTTCATGTTTTTCATGTTTAGCTGTGGTTAAATAGATTTAGTCAGAAAAATGAGTAACATATGGTATTTGGTGTGTTTGTGTGTGTGTGTGTGTGTGTGTGTGTGTGTGTATATATATATATATATATATATATATAGAGAGAGAGAGAGAGAGAGAGAGAGAGAAAGATAATCTAAATGTTTAACAATAACAATGTGACATAGGTCCCTCCCTCTTGTTAATAATCCAGCATAGATGGTGCAGTCGTACAATCACACACACCCATTTCCAAAACACACAAAATCATACCACAGTTTCTCTCACAGAGTGTCCATTGACACCTGATCTGAGATCACTTTAAAAGACAAGGAGAAAACATATGATTCATGAAAGAACAACTGCAAAAGTTTAAAGAAAAGAGGTTTGAGTGGACTTTATGAGCTCTGTATTGTTTTCTCTGAGGAAAAAAAGGACAACATGCAAGCCTTCCTCCTCCTCTTCCTCTGCGAGATCTTGCTGCTGAGACAGACCTCCGCAAGCACAATGATAGGTACCAAAACAACGCAATTCAACTTTCTAGATAAGTTCAATATACATATTCAGGCAATAACGATATGAGCAATATCAATATTTATGAATTATTGTTTATTTGAAGTGTTACAGATTTTTCTCTTTCTACCTGTAATGATGACTAGGGGAAAATCTAAATGCTTGAAACTTTTAAAATGAATTGCATGCAGAGGGTAAAAGACTACCTATGCCTAATGTAATGGAATATTGTGAAGCCGTAAGTCTGGTATGCTGTGGATGCATGGTGTTGGTTAAAGGATGCAAGCTCAGCTGTTGTCAATATATCTGAATATTCTTTTATTTGTATTTGGGATAATGCAATAATTCACTGCAATTGTGACTATTTTAGGACTTAGTAGCCTACATTTGAAAGAATTTATTGTGTAAATGTTTTTGTTTAATCATAAATAATTGGTTTTATATTAACAGTGAATATTTTGAAAGTCTTGAAGGTCATTTGAATTAATTTGTATTGACTGTCAGTAATGGATTCTACTGAAATTGCAAAACAAATATATTGTGTTTATATCTTTTTATTGGCAGCAAGTACAAGGTCACATCAGGAGGCAGATTTTTTGTGTGTGTATCTGTTTCCTGTTAAAGATTAAATCTGTGTGTGGTACACAGAGTTCATGAAAGCGGAGAGTATGGGAGTTGGTTGAATGTGGATTAATTTAGTTTACTTTTAGTTTCCTTTGTGCAAAGTTTCCTTTCCTCGACTGTTGCAAGTTGTGCAGACAGACATAAAGCATATTATAATAATTAAAAATTTAACGCCATTAAGCATGAGCTGCTCATCATATGGGGGTGTCTTGTTGTAAAGCTGCGCTCATGCTAGACTAAACACTAGACAAATACTAGACACAATTTCTACGGGCGCTGCAACGGTTGCAAAATGATGTCAGGTTCTCCAGCATCTTTTTTTTTGAAAACATAATTCAACCACATAACACATAACAAATGTGCAATCTACTTTACAGCAACACTGCAGATTTAAAGTTTGCATTCTTTTAATTCAGTTAAAAGGTCACTCTGCGGTGTATCAATACTCCATTGGTCTAGTCTTCTCATGATATGAATTTGCTTGTCAGAGTTCACCAAACTTGAATTTTGGAACCCAACGTAATGAGAAACTTCTTTGCTTGTACTTGTGTTTCCTGTTCCCCGCATTCGCATGTGTTTGAATGGAAGCCAATGGAACGAAAAGTGTAGTGTGACCGCCCCTTAACACACCTCAACATCGACTAATTATCCCATCTGTAAGGTCACTGAGGTTCACTAAACCAAAAAAGTACTATAATTGCTATGAAAATCCCTGTCTGTCAATTCATTGTTGTCGTGCTGTGCATACTTTTCCAAAGTTTTTTTTATTTTATTTTGGTGACATTGCTTTCTCATAGCTCAGAAAACTTAAAGGGGACCTGTAATGCAAAATTCACTTTTACATGGTAAAAGTGTTTCGCCATGCGAGTGTTGGGCTTGTTTAGCATGTTGGCCCTCGTGAGTGTTGGGCTTGTACATCAGTGCATAATACAGCCATGTTGTGCGTTATAAACAATTGATGGGTAAAGTATTTTTAAAATGCACTCTAAAAATCTGAATGATTTGTAATAAATAAATATTAGTGATATTTTGAAGTGCCCACGACAATAATATCGTGCATGTTCATAATCGGCATAGGTTATATTGTATTGGCGAATACCGGCACATGTCGGCTTTAAAAAGCATGCAGATAATACTTTAATGATGATGAAGAACTGCAATGACCGTGATAGAGATAATAATCAAATCCAAACAGATTTTAGTTTTTGGAAGTGTAGCTATCTAAGGCATTAAATGTTGTAGAGCAGCAACTCATTTGCATTAAAGGTACATGCACAAAAACATTATGTTTTTCCTTCCACTCAAAAAATGAAGACAAATTAAGATATTTTTTTAATTAAATCGGAGCCAGTTCTGTACTCTCCATTGACAGCTAAGCAACTACCACTTTGGCGCTTCAAAAAGTCATAAAGAGATCCTAAAACTAATCCATTAGAGTCATTTAGTCCAAATTTTCTGAAGACACACGAATGATGACATTGATCAGCGAACATAAATAGAAGCTCAACCGAACCTGCTTGACTTGACAACAAACCTCTTGCAGGAGCTCAAACGTGCTGCAGAACACTAGAATGAACCTCATTGTTTCTTGTATGAACATGCTTGAGCTTCCATTTACCAGAACTGATGAATGTTTATATGTGAATAAAAGCCTAAATTAAATCTGTTCAGTTTATAAAGTGATCATGTCTCTTCATACATTTTGGACCACTCAATTCATATGGATGAGTTTTACAATCTTGAAGTGTTAAGTGAAAGTTGCTTAGCTGTCAATGGAGGGACAAAAATCGCTCAGATTTTATTAGATGGATTTTGTTTTCTGAAGACGAACGAAAGTCTATTGGGTTTGGAATGACATGAGGGTGAGTAAATAATTAATGACCCACCATTTTTGAGTGTACTATCCCTAGCAGCACAAGTGTTTTTAACATTGAAATAAGAAAATTACTTGACACCACATCAGCATATTAGAATGATTTCTGAAGGAGAATGTTAGACTGGACTAATGGTTGCTGGAAAGTTCAGCTTTATTTCTTTTTCAAGTAAATCTCTTATAAAAAGTAGAAACTACATTTTAAAACGTTTTAAATGGCAATAATTTTTCACAATATTACTGTATTTTCTTCTTCAAATAAATGCACCCTTGGTAAGACCTTTGAAAAACATGAAAACATGTGATCAACTCCAAACTTTTTAATGGCAATGTAGCTCTGATAATTTGGTTTTGGAAGAATTTGATGAGAAATGTTGAAATTCATGATGAAATCTCAGACTTTTGATAGCACTTTTTTTTTTACTTTATATCTTGGCAAATCTATATGACAATGCTGTGATCTCTTCTGAAACTAAAGGACAAATATGCGTGAAGCAGGAGGAGAAGTCCTGCTTAATTTGTTTTTCATTTATTCTCACTGCCGTCTAGTAGAAATCATTCTTCAGTTTCATATTCTATGGATGACAATGTTTAAACAAACACGCATGCAACAAGTGTTTTCTCACGTTACACCCACACATGGTTTCTGACATGAAACAGAGCAGTTTATCTGCTGATTCCTCTGGGAGTGATACAGAAACCAGCTCTGATGTAATAAATGGGTTGTTTGTGTGATCTGAAGCTCTGTGCTCAATGCCAGGGGTTTCCCTCAGCTGTGACCACTTTCTCTGGCATAGGACACCATTTCATCATTCATTCTTCAGAAACACACCACACATTTATGAGAAACAAACCACAGGGGTGTTTGTGTTTTGTTGTCATAGTTCGCAAAACTAGGAAATTTTAATGGCAGAACATGATGTTTGCGTGGGAGATATTGCTGGCGGCAAGTGCATGGACGCATGACTACAACACTTTCAGTTACACTGTAGAAGCATAGCTTTTGGAAAGAGGAAAATCTGACACTGGACTGATTGTTTTTACAAATCTCTTGGCAGAAACGTTGTAGATACAGTCACATGACTGCTAATATCCCTAGCTGAAGTTATAATGGAAAGGACTGAACTGAATCTGACATCACTTTTCCTGTGTATTTGAATCCTAGAGCAAAGACACAACATGAGGGTGCGTATCAGCACTGTTGGAGACACCATTGTATTCAAGTTCATTCGGCCCCACGTGGACAGCAGACTGGAGGGATATATCCTGGGCTATGGCAGTAGCATGCTCTCCAAACAATTAATTCATCTGCCCGAGGATGGACAACCCTTTGAGACTGAGATAGGTACCATCTTTCTCTTTGGCCCTCTTTCATAGAGTTTGTTGTTTATTTAACTGATTCTCCTCTATTTTCTAGATGCTGAGCCCAAATATCTTATTGCGGTACAATCAAAGAAACCTGAGGAACCTAGGAAACAATGCACAGGTAAGATCAACCGATACATCGCCAAAGTCGATCCTTGATTTTAAAATAATACTGTTCTATGTTGCCGACTATGTCATATTCATGCCATTTTCTCTGAGCTGTATGTAAAATTAGTGTTACCTTGTCTTTATGGTAAAAAAAAACATGATTACAAGTGCGCACAAATCTACCAGATTTCTGAGTGACATTACAGTGTTTACTTCCTTTTTATTAATATACTCGTATTTTTAAACAATTTCTTTGTGAAAAAAATACTGTAATAGGATTGCAAAATCAATTGCCATCTAAAATAGAAGCATGTTTGTTTTAAAGATTTTTACATTTATTTTCCTATTTATTTCTCATTTACTAAATATTAATCAAAATAAATATAAATTATATACATTATAGTATATCGACATCGGCCATCAATAAACCAATCGGTCGTCCACACGGTACCACAAATGAAATTTGAGAACAATTACAAACAGCATCTGCACTTTCAGTTGCCCCAGAAACTATTTATAGAAGATTGTACAACTTGTAAAATGAATCTTATAATTGCATTGGATTTGCTTCTATACAACAGTTTGAGAAGTCAATATTGAGTCAATAACTTGTTGCTTCTCTGCTGAAAATTGTCCTAAATGTGGTCAAAGCTATTTTGTCTTTATTCTGAACGAATCATTTGAAGACTTCATATAGTAAATGACATAACTGTGTCCCAATTTCCCTATACTTATACTGACACTTTATAATAATTGTAAAGTAATAAAGTACTTATAAATCATTTGAAAACTATTAATTTATAGTTAATTGATAGCTAATGTATTGTAGTCTCTACATTGTTAGTATATTAATAGGCTGTATACAAATAATGAATTCTTAATTCATTGTCACTGTAATTAACCAAATTATTACAGTACAGCAGATGTTGATGTACTGTAGGAACATGTTGCACATGGTGAAATTCTGTTCACCATTGGAATAAGAACTTCACAACCGTTAGAAAACTACATTAAGTGTGACTTAAGTCTCCATATTTGTTGGCCATTAGTATGCAATAAACTTGAACTGATTACTGACTTGTGACCTGCAGGGAAAGTGGATCTAGATAAACCATTAAACGTTGTGATCGGCTCAGTGACACAGTCGTCGGTGCTGCTGTCCTGGGGGACACTAACCACCTCAATCATGGATTCCATTCTGGAGGACTGTATTGATGAAGGGTATGTGTCCCTACACGTCTATGTATGGATATCCATGAACCGTGTGGGTGTTATCTGGATTTATTCAGATTTAATGGTGTTGACCGTCTCTCAAGATGTGCGATTATTTTACTGACAGAAGACACAGAGCAGGTTTAGGACGATGTGTGCAGATGCCAATGTGGTGGCAAAAAAATTCCATCTTTTGTATTTGTAATAAACTAATGATGTTTTCTATCTCCAGTTAGTGTGTTTATGTCACGATTTGGTCTT
Organism: Pimephales promelas; assembly: GCF_988280905.1. Classification (NCBI taxonomy): domain Eukaryota; kingdom Metazoa; phylum Chordata; class Actinopteri; order Cypriniformes; family Leuciscidae; genus Pimephales; species Pimephales promelas. Next base: position 20,688,548 of record NC_142775.1, read on the forward strand.
GTCTCTAGCTGTCACGTTTTGGTTCGTTTCATTGACTGTAGGTCTGTTCATGTCATGTTCCATGTCCATCATGTGATTCCCTGTTTGTCATGTGATCCTGCCATGTGTCTTGTCATTGGTTAATCGTTCATTGTTCACAGGTACCCCTGTCATTAGTCTGTGTATTTAAGCCCTTATATGTTTGCCATGTGTCTTTGTCAAGTATTGTTTCCTGTAACCTCTGTTGTGTGAGTCTATGTCCACGGTTTTGTTTCATGCCACGTCATGCTTCTGTTTTATGTTTTGATTTTGTTGTATTGTTACTTTTGGATAAATACTGCACTTGGGTTCTCACTACAACTTATCTCCAGTGGATCCTTAGAGTTTATTGAGAGTTTTACTGTCCTTGTGAGGACATATGATCTGCACAATGTAGGCAAAACCTGACCCACACACTCTCCTTCCTTGGACACGTTAGTGGAAAGCTTGACCTCAGCCCTCTACAAAACGTTAAATTTGTTAAAAATACATTTGTAAAATCTGGGTTTTGCCAATTAGTGCCATATCGAAATTATTGCAATATCATTTGTTTCATTTGACTCTTAATACTGCCAATTTAAATTAAGTCATTTTCTAGAGTCTGGTTTTCTTTTTTTTTTTGTCTCCTCTCAGACAGTTCACAGTGCGCTACAGAGAGAAAGAACCCAGCAATACCTGGAACTACCAGACCTGTCCATCCACCAGCACCGTCATCGACAACCTCAAACCAGATGCTCTGTATGAGTTTGCGGTCCGACCAGACACTGACAAAAACATTGGAGCCTGGAGCCCACCAGTCATCCATAACACAGCTGGTGTGTCCCACTACAGATCATCATCAATTTGGTCTCACTATGGCTATAAAACTCTTTACAATATTCACAATTTTATACTAAGAACACTTGAGGAAAAGAATCATCAAAATTGAGATAACTCCAATATCTCAGTTGTTTGCCCTAGATAGCAATTATATTAAATGGAAAGGCATGAAGACTTTTGCTTAAAGGGATAGTTCACCCAAAAAAAGAAAATTCTTTCATTAATTACTCACCCTCATGTCGTTCCAAACCTGTAACACTTTCTTTCATCTTCAGAACACAAATGAAGATCTTTTTGATGAAATCTAAGCCAGTTCTGTAATCTCTGTAAAAATACAGCTACGCAACTACCGCTTTAATGCTTCAAAAAGTTCATAAAGAGATTGTAAAAAAATAATCAATATAAATTGAGCAGTTTAGTCGAAATTTGGAGGGATCTAAAGAAAGCTCTCAGATTTCACCAAAAAGATCGATAACACTTTACAATAAGGTTCATTAGTTAGCCTAAATTAGTTAGCATGAACAGCACTTGTACAGCATTAATCTTTGTAAATGTTAATTTCAATATTCACTAATACTTTATTCAAATCTTTTTAACATTAGTTAAAGTGCTGTGAATTAACGTGAAGAAACAATGAACAGCTTTATTTTTATTAACAAACATCAACAAAGATTAACAAATGAAGAGTTCAGATGCAAAAGCCTCTAAATGCCATTTGAAATTTTCTTCTTTAATGATGATTTTTATCAAACTTGTATATTTAAGTTCAGTAATTTCACTTAAATGGCAATGATAATTACCTATTAATTGTTATTTAAGTGAAATTACTGAACTTACATATACAAGTTTGATAAAAATCATCATTAAAGAAGAAAATTTCAAATGGCATTTAGAGGCTTTTGCATCTGAACTCTTCAAATACAGTAACAAATGTATTGTTCATGGTTAGTTCATGTTAATACATTAACTAATGAACCTTATTGTAAAGTGTTACCAAAAGATCATTATTTGTGCTCGGAAGTTGAACGAAGTTCTTACGGCTTTGGAACGACACGAGGGGGAGGAATTTATGATAGAATTTTTGGGTGAACTATCCCTTGAAGTCTATTCTTCTGTAGACAGAATTTCTTCAGTATTTTTCTTCTGAGAAAAAGGCGTTAGGAATGTGTTTATCATGTCTCTCATGTGAGTCATAGATTTTAATATATGTTTGTCATCAGATTCTGAGCTGTGCTCTACAGCTACATCTACTATCTACAGTACATCATTTTATATTTATAGACCCTTATTGAGTCAACAATATCTGACACAAAACTGATACTTAAACGAAATGTATGTAACTGAAAAGTAACTGTATTTTTTCCTCAAAAAATACAGATCAAATAATAGAGCCATTTAATGAACTGATCAAGGCGAAGGTTAAAGTAAGTATATACAGTAGCTGTGCTTTAGGAACAAACCGTTTATTCTCCTTTTCTCTCTCTTTTGTTAACCTTGGATGTTTCTTTTTAAACAGAAGCCAGTCTTAGCAGGCCAACCATCATTCTTGCCCCCTGTGCCAGGTTAATGACTGCTTTTTCCATCCTAAACACAGTCACTGATATGAATAATTAATAAATATGTAATGAATTTTCCTGCCACTTTCTAGTCTCAAACAACATTACCCAGACAAGAGCAGCTCCTCTCCTCAAACACACTGGCCTTCCAAAGCCATGGAAAACTACAGGTAAATTTCACCTTTGAAGCCAAGCATAATATGTTTACGCTATAATATGCATAATATGTGCTACGTATTTGGAACCCCTAAAACGAAATGCATATGAATGATCACAAAATTCAAGATATGTGGGTTAAAAAATATAATTAATCGATATCAGACGAAGAGTGCCATGTCAGTTTTTATCCTCCAAAATCAGCATGATTAAAATATGATATTAAGTTACAATAGTTTAATAAACAATAATTTAATTACATACAACAAAATGTTGCAGAATAATGTAATATATGAACGAATAATAGCCTTTAAAGAACCTTTGTGCCAAAAGGGTTCTTTCTTCTCATTATAGAACCTTTTTTATAAATGTCCTTTGAGTAAAGAACCCTATGCTACATATGAAGAGTTCAGATGCAAAAGCCTCTAAATGCCATTTGAAATTTTCTTCTTTAATGATGATTTTTATCAAACTTGTATATTTAAGCCCAGTAATTGCACTTAAATAACAATTAATAGGTAATTATCATTGCCATTTAAGTGAAATCACTGAACTTAAATATACAAGCTTGATAAAAATGATCATTAAAGAGGAAAATTTCAAATGGCACTTAGAGGCTTTTGCATCTGAACTCTTCATATATAGAACCCTTTTTTTTTCTAATAGCATGTAGACCTTGGAAATAAATGGGGCTATTGTGTATTCTTACCCAATGTTGTTTTATTATGTCTACAATTTTCAAAAAAGTGTCAAAATGGAGATATTCACCGTATACATATAAATTGCTCTACATTGTCTCTTGCTGTTCAACATCTTTTAACTATTTTTTTGTGATATATTTTCAAAGCTGTCTTCTCCAATGTCTGGTTTTCAATAGTTTTTTTTTTTTCCTCTATTATAAGTAATTGTTTCTATATCTATCCTCTTATTGCGAAAAGGTCACATTTACCTCTCTTACAAAAACGTTTTTACAACTACACACCTGGTTTTCTTTATAAAACAACATTAGGCCTATAACTAAAATGACAACAAAATAGTTTTTTTGTTAAATGCTTTTGTTAACCTGCGTTAACTCATATCAATTCTCCATCTATGTAAAAAACTAAACCAAATTCCTCTGTTTTGTGTCTGTGTCCCGAATTGATTTAATTGGACCTCTTGGATTTCACATGTAGTGGGTCCCCTGTCAAAGATTTCAAGATAAATTCCAAATAAATGTCTTTCACATTTATCAAAACTCTGTGTGCCAGATTAGACTTTCCTGAGAGAGGGAAAAACTGAAGGAATTTTTTATAGCATTGTAATGTATTGTCCTTCTTTTCTGTAGCTGACGGCATTAGGCAGTTAAAAAAAACATGCATTTATGTAAACGAAATTTAACTAATGACTATAGTTACTTTTCTTCTATACAAATTAACAACGTATTCTCACCCCAAGGCGTCACCTTTGACCATGCTTCAATATTTGACGTTTTAGGCGCCCTTTTTAGACGCGATCCTACGGCGTCATCTAACTGACGCTAAAGGAAAGGGTCAGTTAGATGACGCGGTTAGGTTTAGGTCTGGGGTGGGGGTAGAGTTACACGCGATCCTAGGGCGTGATCTAACTGACACTAAATGGCGCCTAAAGCATCAGATATTGAAGCATGGTCAGTTAGGTGACGCCTTGGGGGTGAGAATGGGCTGAAATTAATTAAAATATAACAATGTACTTATAACTTCTGTGATAGGAGTTCTACATTTCTCATTATCAACAAATGGACATAAGTGCTTCTTATTTCTGTTTTTGTACTTGACCTTTACCATATATGTTTGTCATACATATTGTGTCTGTTCCTCCAGTTTCGTTAATAGGGGCGGAAAATCCCACAACAGCTCCTGATGATCAACCTGCCTTGAATGAGGCCCTTAGTTCCACTCACACACCTATATTTCTGGCCATGCCAAAAACCACAAGCACAGTTCGAACTCAAAATCCCACTAGTCACCTTAGCACTACCCAAACAGATCCTTACACAGAGCAACATACTACTTTAACCCCACATCAACCTACGACAACTCAGCCAGAACCTTCCACAACCAAACTACAAACCAGCACAACCCAACCACCACCCACTACAACCAAAACATATACCATCAAAACACAGATCCCAGTTAAAGTTCAACCATATACAGCCAAACAGCTACTGAATACAGCCCAACAACAGTTTAGTGAAACAACACCTAGTTCATCAACAACCAAACCACCACTTCACCAAACCCAACAACACACCACAAGCACTGTCCAGGAACATCCCTACCCAGCTAAGAAACAAGACACCATAACTCAAGAGAGTCTCCATACAAGGAAAATTCAGCCCAGTGCCAAGCTGCATCGGTTGACCACAACCCAACGTTCACAAGGCACGTCCAAACACCGAACCACTCACACTTTCTCAAAATCCACTCCCTATTACCAGTCCAGAACAATCACACATTCTGAACAGCCAAACGACAAACCAACAACAGAACCGAATTGGTCCACAATTGTCCATTCTCCAACAAACACAGCTTTGAATTTACCCAAAACTTTAACAAACATGCAGAATGGATTAGAGTCACAGCAGACTACTGATTTGATCAGACAACCAGTATTTAGCACTAATCCATCTATCAATGAAGGATTTTCTGCATCCCATATTTCCACAACTGAAGATTTGCCTCTTAAACTTAACACTAATCCATCTATCCCTGAAGAATATTCTGTATCCCGTATTACCACAACTGAAGATTTGCCTCTTAAATTTAGCACTAATCCATCTATCCCTGAAGAATATTCTGCATCCCAAATTACCACAATTGAAGATTTGCCTCTTCCCAAAAACGTACAGGAACTGACTCCACACCCTATATATCCTCTCACTTTTTGGCACCAGCCCCAACTCACCACCACAACACAACATTCAACAACTACAAAACAGCAAGCTAGCACTGCCAAATACAACCCCAAAACGTATTCCCAAGTTGAAAACCAACCACCTAACCCTGAAGAACAGTTGCCAGGTACCCAAAAAACCCCACCAAACCTGACACCTAAAACTGCTTTCATCAAATCCGATGCTATTCAAAACTCACCCGTGGCGGAGAAGGTAACAGTGAGGATGAGTCAACCAGGTCCACCAGAGGGTAACTTCTCCCCTAGACATACGTATAGTATAGAAAAATATTAGTTCTAGTAAATTGAATTGTAGCCATCTGGTAAACTAAAATGTTTCCTGGTCCAATCTAACACAGTCTCATCCCAAAAAGTCATATAACTGACGTCTTGCGACGTCTTTTGACCATACGTCAATATCCGCCTTTTTAGGGCCCCCTTAAACGTTGGTAGATGGCGATCCCGGGCCGTCATACAACTGACGCTTTACCTTTAACGTCAGTTAGGTGACGGGTTAGGTTTAGGGTTAGGTTTAGGTCTGGGGTAGAGTTAGGATCCCATAACCTCATCTACCGACGTTTAAGGGGGCCCTAAAAAGGCGAATATTGACGTATGGTCAAAAGACGTCCCAAAACGTCAGTTATATGACGTCTTGGGATGAGACCGGGTTGTCCAATCCTGCATCTGGAGGGCCACTATCCTGCAGAGTTTAGCTCCTAGCCCAAAATAAAGTAAACACATCTGAATCAACTAATTAAAGGAAAACTCTGGAGCAAAATGAACCTTTGGTCTAATAAAACATCTGTACTTAGTCAACTGTTCTCTGAGATTTGTTCACATGATAATCGAATGTAAAGAGTTTTAAACTGTTTAAATGCTAGTAATTGGGGCATTTACTAAGTAAAAAGAAATCGCTAGTCTATACCACTAACAAGGCTCAAAATAGCCCCTCACTAACACAGTAACATAATGAGGGTCCCTACATGTAAAACGAAGCATTGAGGACTTTGTAAGTGTACAGACCGTTTAATAAGAAGATACTTTATGAAGACAGTTTCACTTTGTGTATACAGACAGCCATGAACGCCGTGCTTAGTGATCTGAACTGTATTAACTTCAGCAAACTTTTGAACTTTATGAACGGCGTTCAGGGATCGACTTATCGAGACTATTTTCTAAGATGGCTCCTGTCTGTATACATGAAGTGAACGGTCTGTACACTTACAAAGTCCTCAATGCTTCGTTTTACATGTAGGGACCCCCATTATGTTACTGTGTTAGTGTGGGGCTATTTTGAGCCTTGTTAGTGGTATAAACTAGTGATGTCTTTTTACTTAGTAAATGCCCCCAGTACTGGCATTATACGCTAAACAATTTTTAGAGATAAACTCTTCACATTCGATTATCATGAAAACAAAGAGAACGATTGACTAGGTACTGATGTTTTATTAGACCAAAGGTTCATTTTGCGCCGGAGTTCTCCTTTAAGGTCCTCTGGATTACTAGAAACTTCCAGGCAAGTGTGTTGGGGCAAGTTGGAGCTAAATTTCGACGGAGATTGTCCTTCAAGGAGCAGGATTGTTTTTCATTCATTATTATGCCTTTTTTGGGGGTGGGGTGGGGGTGGGTTGCCAGAAATTACTTTAAAGTCCCCGTGAAATCAAAATTGAACCTATTTACTTTGTTAGCGCATATTAATAGTCTTGTGGTGAACAATTAATCCGTGCAAGTGAATATATATTAAAAAAATGTTTTACCTTAGTAATCTTTAATTAAAATCTGAAAAGTTACTTCCGGTCTGGAACGGTTTCTTTTTCTGATGACGTACGTTTCACAGTTTGGGTGGGGAAACGCTTAACCACTCCCCTCAAACCGTTAGTTTGCTATGAGCGAGAGATGGAGAGGAGGAGCGCTAGAGTAAAACCCTGCCCTCTGTTCAATATTCCGTTTCACTTGGAAATACGTCACAGCACTGGAGAAAAATCGTTTGCTACTTCCGGTTCACGGGGACTTTAACAGTATGGATAACCTAGACAGGCTAAAAGCTATTGGTCAGGGATCTTCTGAAAACATTATCATTACAATATGTTTAATTTTGTATGAGACTTATGTCAGTCTGCCTCTGTATGTCAGCTAGTTCCCAGCCAAAGCCAAAGGATGAACAGCTACTATCACTGCCAACACTTACAAATGAGGTGGCCAGTAGGAATGATGGTAATGATGTCAGCTCCAGTTTTACTCCTTCTAACTGTGCTGTTTGTCACCTGTCCGTATTAACCGCATATATCTTCATTGTACACAGTATCGTTGTGATTGTCACCACCACTTCCAAATGTCATCCTGCTGGGCAATGCTATTACCACCTCACTAGAGCTGAAACAGCCCCACCACTTCCCCTCAATCATCTTTAAAACATCACCTACGGCACCAACTCTCACATTACCATGCCATGCGTTCAACTCAAATGCCTGACTACTTCATCCACTCTTAAAAACAATGCCACTGTCATAATGCTGCGCACACCATTTCATACTATCTTCACTTCTAGATTTGTTGGCTTCTGTTTTTGGATAGCTGGAGCTCTTTTGTGAGCTTCCCAGATACATCCCAATTCAGTCAGTCAACAATTCTGTTGACATAATCTTTAATCATGTTCTCTTTCCCATCACTGACTGTGTTTGTGTTTATCTAGGCAGAGGTATCTTCCGTAACCCTTCGGTGTCCCGCCCCTTGGCTCGAAATGTTACACAGAGACTGAGGCCTCATGGTCGTGTCCCTCTGATTTCCCCTACAAAGACTTTCAGGCCCCCCCCTGTGTATCGTAACTCAACTCTCAACAGGAAAAGGGGTATAAAACATTGGCAATCTTTGCATTGACACAAACACAAAGACAGTTTTTCTTTTAATTGGGGCCTTTAACTGTTCAGTTTTCCTTTCATACTTCCAAAGATCTATCCAGCCATCCTTACTTTCATTAATTCATTCCTTCTGTCAATAGTCTAACTGTTTTATTAGACTCTTTAAATGTCATTTATTGTGCAAATTCATAAATCTGTAGCACTAGGGCTGTTTTACACAACATGCAAACGCAGCAGCTGATGCACACACTGCAATGTTTCTAAATAGAAAATAAGGGGACTTTAGGTTACTGCCATGTGTATTTATTTTAATTATGGGCAAAGAAGGGCCACATTTACATTCAAAAGGTAGTTAAGTTATAGTTATATTTATTTCCATTGTTTTATTTATATCCATTAATGTATTTACAGGGGTCATAAACTGGCTTTTTAAAATTTTATTATATTGTTGTCTGAGGTCAACTTATGAGGTTTGCTTGGTTTTTGGATTCAAAAACATCAAAATGAATGTGTAATAGGTATTTTCTACCCTAGTTTTATAGCTCAAAAATTCTCGGTTTTTATGGGAGTTTCGCACTGAAGACTTGGAAGTAAACGCCCACTTCTGTGAGTGGATATTATGAGTTTCAACTCACTCGTCAGTGCACATGGGGAATGATTCGCCCATGTTCGACCCAGAGTCCGTGCGTTGCACCATTCCTGTCGGATTGAATATAGACGCCTCATCACGAGGTAGGCCTATGTTATTTAGCTATGAATCGGTGGGCGGGGCTAAAATGGCCGTGTTGAAGTAGGGGTTGATCTTCTTCTGCGGGGGTGGTGTTTTATCCTCTTTGACGTCATAGTTCATCACCACTTTGAAAAACGAGTCGTTTGCTGAGCCTGGTGTCAATAAAAGCTTTTATTGGACTAACAAGGACGTTTTCAGTTCTAAAACTTAGAAGATATTCTTAAAATATGATGACCTCTTAGATGTCAAAAGCTCAAGGAAAATTATAAAAGCCTAAATGGCAAAAGTACATCTTTTGTCTGAATCCTGTAACCTGTTAAAGGTGCTCTAAGTGATGTCACATGTTTTTTAGGCTCAAACATTTTTTGTCACATACAGCAAACATCTCCTCACTTTCCGCTAGCTGCATGTACCCTAAACACACTGTAAAAAAACGCGGTCTATGCAGACAACCCAGGCTCCACAAATGGCAACAAAAACAAACTGCGGCAACCCGCTCCACGAAACATAACAAAGTGTTCCAGCCAATAACTGACAAGAAGGCCCTGGGGGTGGGGTTTGGGGGGTCAGTGCAGATGAGGAGGAGGGAGGGTCTATCTAGCCTCCATTTTGTTTGAAAATATTTTAAACGCCAACAAGAAGTCACGTCACCTGACATCGCTTAGAGCACCTTTAATATGAAATATTTAGTTTTACCTCTGTGTATATAGAGACAGTATATATATAGCCTACTTTGTTATGGATGTTAAACTTTCTCAGTTGATTGAATAGGCTTTTGTATATATCTACACATTCTCCTTTGCCTGTGGTTTCTCTGTTGGGTTTTAGATTCATTTCTTTAAGGGACTCTTAGGACCTGTTGACAAGATTCATGTTATCTAAAGGGAAACCCACACACAGTCTCTTTCTGCCAGAAGTCTGTTTCTCATCCTTTCCTCCTCACACACACTGCCATTTAATTCTGCACTATACAGCTGATTACTCCTGCGACACCTGATATTACAGCTGAGCTGAAACTAAACATTTCAACATTTTAGTCTTTTTTTTTCCCTTCACATCTGGTCTCACTCTTACTCTTAATATTTATCAAAACACTCCTTTACTCATATTATTGTTTTACAGAGTTTATGTATGCTTTTTGACACATTTGTTTGTCATTTCCATTGAATGAAATGGGTTTGATCATAACAGTCTTTTGTCTCCTGACAGTGCCTCATGGTGAGCGCCATATAGGCCTTTCGGCGGCCAAAACTCCGAAGGGTCCCAGAAAGCAACTTGGTAAACTCTTTCATGGATTTTAAATGCTAATAGTTTCTCGTAAGGGGGGGTTGCAATATATCCATTACAGTCTTTGTGATGTTATTGTAGTTTCAAAGCCTGTTGTGTTCTTCAGTTTTGAGTGATTTTGTAGCCCCTGTCCCAGAAAACTGTGAATCTAATTGTGTATAGTGCTAGACTGGATACAGTTTTAACATATCGTTTAAGCTAGATGTCACTGTTTGGTAGAAAACATCTCTTGTGTAGAGAACGATTCCCTTGCAGCTGCATTTCATGACAATTCTAGGCCAAAGAAAATATTTATGTGCTGTTCATGTCATAATGGATTTTCAGAGCTTATGGTTCTTTGGAAAAGCATGGCAGATCATGAGCATGGACCCTCTCTCACTTTCTCCATCACCTTCTCCCAACCAAAGACAACACTGAAACTAAATAATAGAGAATCAAATCCCTCTGTCCTTACCCAATTGCTCATCCCATCCATCCAATCCAATCCAACTTATATTCGAATGTCTACTGCCCTGAACACTTTTGGCAGATATATGATTACTTGAGGAAAATGTGAAACTGTTTTACATTCATTCATTTTTTTTTTTCATCCTAAATTAGATTCATGAAAATGATCTGGAAGGTTTTGCGGATCACATATTGGAATAATAGACCATTAAAATGAGCTGTTGGAAATAATCATGTTTTGAGATTGATTAATTGACAATATTTGGTCAATATATTATTTTAGACTTCTATTTTGAGTGAATATCCAGAATTATTGCAGTGTAGATCTGCACTCCATCATAGCATTGGTCCCGCACTCTAAAAAATGCTGGGTTGTTTTAACCCAATTTTGGGTCAAATATGGACAAACCCAAAATGTTGGGTTAAAAATGTAATGTAAAAATTTAACCCAACGGCTGGGTTAGTCCATATTTGACCCAAAGTTGGGTTAAAACAACCCAGCATTTTTTAGAGTGCGTGGAGCTGTTCTTGGAGACGTTGCAGTCGTGAGAGTCTGGACAGCATTAAAGGATCCCATTTGGCTCTCACAATCCCCTGACTGTGCGGACATTAGCCTGATGTCATGCGGTATTTTTTTTTTTTAAATTCCAACCATGTGAATCTTATTCGGAACATACTTTTCCTTCACTTCTAAATGATAGTCAGTGCAGTGTTTTCTGGCCTTGGACATTCATAGTAATGTGAAATAGCTGTTCCTTTACGCTGATATTATTTTTAATTGAAAACAAAATGAAAAGGACAAGGACAATGATAAAAGACTTGGCTCTCTTTTTTTGTTTAGACTAATCTCAGCCACAGCATGAGTTTATGGGTTTTAATGTTTTCATTGGGCCCTTGATTAACCAAAAACAATTTTCCTTTATATCCTGCTAAACTTATGTTTTCTTTTACAGTTAAGACAAAGCTAAACCAGGTTTCAGAGACTAAAGAAAAGGGTGAGGACACTGACAGATAATTATATCAAAGTCGATATGTCGGCAGTCTTGATGTGCATATATTTTGTTGCCAATTAACAAAACACTTTCTATGTTAACTTTTAGAAAAGATTATTGATCTGAAGCAGATGGACCCAGTCCCAGATCTGAAACCTCTAGTTCCTCCCACTACTGCAAAAACAGACAAGCAAGAGACAACACCACAATCTGCTTTTGAAGGTATGGTATAATCCATGTTCGTACACTCTAAAAAATGCTGGGTTGTTTTAACCCAACTTTGGCTCAAATATGGACAAACCCATCCACTGGCTTACATTTTTTCATTACATTTTTAACCCAACATTTGGGTTTGTTTATATTTGACCCAAAGTTGGGTTAAAACAACCCAGCATTTTTAGAGTGTACATTTATAGAAACCTATGATGACACACTGGAAACTGAAATTATAGTTGGAGTCTTGATCTTTTGTCTTTGAATCTTAGGCAGTCGTTTTCACACCAGCGACAACTCCTCTGTATTCAGTCCTCATCCCCTATCTGAGGTGGATGCAACGGGGAAGAAACGTTTTGTAGGTAGGTATATGGGTCGAAATAATTTATTGAGGAATTTGAGGGCTATTTTCAAATTCAGTCAATTTTTGACAAGTCGTCGCTTGTCGTCTTTTTGCAGCGCCTCATGTGATCTACAGAACTGACAAACGCCCGGAGGAACCCTGCTCTCTCACGAAGTCTCTCAGCTTATTTCCTGATGAGGAGGTGGTATACATGAATGTCACTGGCCCACCCAAGACCCCTCCATCCAACCTTACTGTAGTCACAGTAGAGGGATGCCCCTCTTTCATCATCCTTGACTGGGAGAAAACAGACAATGAGACCACAGGTAGACTTAAAATAGAAAACTAGCCACAAGCTAGAGACAATATAGAAGTTGGTGATGGACAATTTGAGAAATGAAAGGAAAAAAATGCCCAATCTGACAGCTGTAGGAATGCAAGTTCAGAGTGATAAATGACAGATTGTTCCTTTTCGGGTGAACTACCCCTTTAACTCTGGAATGTGGCAAGCCTGAAAAATATAGTTTATGTAGCATTGGTTTGAGCTTAGGAAAATTTATGATACCATTGTTGTCAGATTATATTTTGGATTTGAAATATGTCTTTGAACGGTATACCCTTGACAAATCTTGACAGATTTTTAGTTTTTTTTATCCATTCCACCAGCAAGTAGCTGTAGTTTTATGCCCATTACCTACATGAAAAATAACTGCCCAAGAGAGGTGTTGCCAAGATGGCCGCCAAGTGTACTGGCTTGCCTTAAGGCTTTGCTTAGACTTACTTTAGTTTGATTTAACAAGATACATGAGATATAAAACATTTTTAAATCTGCCATTATTTACTCATTTTAAAATAAGTAATTGCAAACCTTACATGGAAAAAAAGGATACACACTGCCATTCAAAATTTTGTCCGTAAAAAAATTCTCACTGAGGCCAGATTTATTTGCCCCAACCCCACAACACCCACCCAACAAACATTTATTTTAATAGAAATCGAATTAAATAGAAAATATTTCTATTTATATTACATTTATTTTAAATTAATTGATTAATTTAATGCATGTTAATTTAAAAAAAATAAATAAATCTTACTGACCCAAAACATTTGACTAACACACACACATACACACACACACACACACACCATTAAATTATATTGAATGCAATAAACCAGCTCAGACGTTCTGGAAAACATCTCCTTTGTTCTATTAAAGATGTGAAATGACAAATTCTGTTTTTGTTTTTTTTGTTTTTTTTGTGGTCTCAATAGAATATGACGTAGTTTCCTCAACCAAGGGTCCACATGGAGAAGAGGTGTCCATCCAAACAACAAATCAAACACATACCGCTGTGGAGAACCTGAAACCAGAGAGCAGGTATGAACACATACCATGTTCTGTGTCACAGACTTCCTAAATTAAGCTAATTGTAATTACATACACATTAACTCATAGACCTATTTTAAAGAGGTGTTAAAGCAGATTGGAATTAAAGCCATCATTTAGTCCTTTCATGAAGCAGTTTTCACTGGCCTTCAAGGTCATAATATTTGTACAGTACATCTAAATAATAATGTCTTGTTGTCTAATACTATTGGTTAAGAATTGTTTACTCCATTTTCACTTGCAGTTATGAATTCAAAGTTACACCCAAAAACGAGCTGGGTGCAGGCCCAACCAGTGATCCAGTCAGGTTCAGTACTGAGTCAGGTAAGTGGAAGAGAAATGTTAATGGCCTAAGACATGACTTCATTGTGAAAAAATTGTGTGTGTAAGAATATCAGGGATAAGCCCCTGGGCTCCAACCACAGTATGTTCTGAGATCATTGTGAAGTCATCTCATCCAGTGAATCTGAGCTCTATTTGTCCCAGAAGTGTCACCAGGCCAATTGTATATCAACAAGAGAAGCATTAATGATATTACTTCAGAGTCACTCTTTTCCATTACAAAAAATCAATGGCATGTGAAGCTCTTAAAAAGAAAACAAACACCATAAAACCAGTCTGCAAAACTTTTGTGCTGTTTAAAGATGTTTGAAGTCAGACAAGAGCTTTGTGTGAAAAACAGACCTCAATGCAAATCATTCGAAAGCACCGCAAAGAGTCACAAGTTGCGTGAGAGCCCATTGTGTTTGATGTCATTAAACAATTTAAATAGACTCATGGAATAATAGAGTCAGGCAGGCTAAGGTAACTTAAGAACAAAAGATCGATCTCGCAGGTGTGTGGAATTGGCAATGAACCATTGCTGGAATGTATATGTATAGTTAGCATATAAGCATTACTGTCAGCAGCGAGAGTAATGTGGCTAATGTGCCTAATAGTTCCAATGTGTTCACTCTTCTGTGTCTATTGAAGTAATTTAGGTAAAAAACACAGCACTGGGGCCCTGATAAACTGCCAGAATATAATAATAACCAGGATATCTGACACAAGCTCTGGAAAATTGAACATCACAAAGGACAACTCAGGGGAATTTCCTGGTGCTTTTTTTTTGGTAACTTTGTTAGAAATAAGTCCAAAAACATGCTGTTTTGATATATTCAGACCTTGAGTGGAGTTATTTACCATATCGTCTGACTTATGTTTAAAGTAGGAATTCTTACCTTTGACAATTATGTGTTTGGATCAACCTTATTCACATATGTAAAGTTTCATAGTGGATATGAAAATAGTTCATTTAATACATTTTTTGACATACACTTGCAACCTTTGGGCTTTAAAATAAATTAACACTTTTATTCAGCAAGGATGTGTTACATTGATCGAAAGTGGCAGTAAAGATATTTATAAAGATTTATAGATGTACAAAATATATATTTTTAAATAAATGTTGTTTAATGTTTGTTTTTTAAACATCATGAAAAATATATTACAGTTTTCACAAAAATATTAAGCACCACAGTTTTTAAAATTGAAAATAATAATAAATGTCGCTTGAGCACTAAATCAGCATATTAGAATAATTTCTGAAGGATCACGTGACACTGAAGACTGGAGTAATGATGCTGAAAAATCAGCTTTGCCATCTAGGAATAAATTACATTTTAAAATATATTTAAATAGAAAATAATCATGTTTAAATTGTAATAATATTTCACAATATTACTGTATTTTGACCAAGTAAATTCAGCCTTGGTAAGCAGAAGAGACTTCTTTTGAAAACAAACATTAATGAAAAATCACAAAATATAGATTATGAATTAAGTTGGTTTGCATCATGTTTCTTCTGTATTGCAGCTGATCCTCGCGTAAGTGAAATCCCCACTGGTAAGTATTTCAATCCAAGTAGGTAAAATACAAACACATATCGGTAACACTTTACAACACGGGTGCACTAATATGCATTAATTCATGCTTAACTAATGCACAGATAATCATGAGTTAATATATAACTCATGAAGAACTAAACCCTTAATAATGATTACTGCATCAGCAACTAATAAAGAGTCTATATGATTAATAGATTAAGTAATACACAAATTTCGATTAATTCAATGTGCCATTGTGTATTAATTCCTTAATACTATATTTTATTAACTAATAGTGTAAATTAATGTGTTAATTACCACAATTAGTCAAAGCTATGCACTTCAACTTCTAGTTGTCTGCTTTAATTAATCATTAGCTAACGATTTGCAAAGGTATCATTATGTTATGACTTTACTTGTTGGGGCACATCATTATTAACTAGTTATTTAGCAATTGTAGTAATTCGCACATGAATTAATTAACAATGCAGTAATTAATTATGTATTAATGCATATTATTGTACCTGTCATATTATCTGGAAGTTGAAATACAAGGCTTTGGCTCATTCTGGTAATTAACATATTAATTGACACGAGTTAAAAAAATGAGTTATTATGGAATTAATCCACAATTACATATTTAATTAATAACAATTCATGTATGAACTAATACATTAACCTTATATACTCTTAATTAGTTCATAATATGGTAATCATTAATGAATAGCTTAAATAAACATTAGTTACACATTAATTCAGTATTATCTGTGCATTAGTGCACCCGTATTGTAAAGTGTTACCCATATATCTATACAAAATGTACACGTCTAATGTAGACATGTAAAATGTCTAAACTATATGGGCTCTCATAGGTAAAAATGCCATCTGGTCATCGTTTACGTTCAAAGCCGACTCATACTCAGAGTGCAATGGCCAGCAGTTCATAAAGCGGACCTGGTACCGCAAGTTTGTGGGTATCCAGTTGTGCAACTCTCTCAGATACAAAATCTACCTGAGCGACTCTCTTAAAGGTCAGTACCAACCATTTAAAGACTCACCAAATATTTCTGCAAAAACTTACTTTTTAATTCTTTCTTCAGGGAAGTTCTACCACATAGGAGATCAATCAGGGTATGGGGAGGACCACTGCCAATTTGTCGATTCGTTCCTGGACGGACGAACAAGTGGTCCTCTTCCGCAAAACCAATTACCACCCAGACAAGGTTTCTTCTATAACATTTTAAAAAAAAACAAAAAACATAATAATCACAGACAAAAGATATGATGATTTCTCCTCTCTTATCAAGGCTTTTTCAGGGCCATGCGTCAAGAGCCAGTCAATTTTGGGGAGATCGGAGGAAATTCCATGATCAACTATGTGGCCTGGTACGAGTGCGGGATACCCATTCCCGGGAAGTGGTAGGACCTCGAGGAGCATATGGAAGACATGACGGATAAGAAAAAGCAGTTCCAATGGAAGAACCTTTTTTGATTGCGTACAGACAGAGTATGTATCTCTGTTTTTTGGTTATCGAGCACATATAGAATTATTTATACTGAAATCTCAAACAGTGCAGCAAATGCACAGAGCTGAATAAATGTTACCATTGAGAATAGGCCTATAGGGAAGCAGGCTCCCTTAAAGGCTAAATAAAGGTGTATATTATTTATCAAAATGTTGAATATGCCACCTAAACAAAGGCAATATTTTTAAAGCTCATGTTCTATTCTTCCATACAATTTTTGTTATAGCTCAATTATTTAGTGGTGGGACTCATTTGGGATGATGAACTGGTGCTTAGGAGTTGCCAAAGTAATTTCTAAAGGTGGATTTTCTCCCAGTAAACAGTCCTTTTTTGGATCTTGCAAGTGTTGTGCAAAAGTTACCAGGTTTACTGGCTTTATATGGTCATGGCAGGAGTTGAACAATTGGACATATCTGTAGTGTTTCAGTTACACTGGTCCCATGTGAAGTCTTTTGGGGTTGCTTTTAAAATACTGTGTATTTTAACATTTATCTGGGTGCAATGCTTTGCCCCTAGACTTTCATTCTAAGTGCTTTGACCATTTTTTTTTCCATATAGAGTTTTTTTCTGTTATTTTTTGTGAAACACGCTGTTAATAACATACTGAACCCAGAATATTCCTTCAACAGCTCAAACTCGACATTAAACAAGAAATTTAAAGAGTAGGCCTTATAATCCAAGCTATGCAGCTTTTCCATTAATTGTTGTAATTGTACTGTTTTTAATGTCAGAAATGCAATATCACCTTAACAAGGAAGTCTTTTGTTTTGTACAGAAGTTCAGTGACTGTAAAAAAGTTTTTACATTTAAATTTTGATTTATCTGCTTTACTAATAAAAGCACAAGCAATCTATTTAGTTTTATGATTTTTTTTTGTGGCTGTAATTTAAAAAAAAGAATTCAATAGTTTCTGAATCTGATATATAAAAAAAAAGATATGGCCTGTATTCAGTATATATTGATATATATATATATATATATATATATATATATATGAAGAGTTCAGATGCAAAAACCTCTAAATGCCATTTGAAATTTTCTTATTTAATGATTATTTTTTATCAAACTTGTATATTTAAGTTCAGTAATTTCACTTAAATAACAATTAATAGGTAATTATCATTGCCATTTAAGTGAAATCACTGAACTTAAATATACAAGTTTGATAAAAAATCATCATTAAAGAAGAAAATTTCAAATGGCACTTAGAGGCTTTTGCATCTGAACTCTTCATATATTGGTGTATATATATATATATATATATATATATATATATATATATATATATATATATGTTGTAATCCTTAAGGTGTCTAGAAAAGGAATTTTGATGTTCCCCGCACAAATTTTTGTCCCATATGTGATTTTTTGTATCATCTTTTGTGTCCGTGCTTGATTTTTGGCTGCGGAAAATGAAAACTTTAAATCTACATAGAATCTGAACAATACATCCTACAGACACAATCTACCCCATTTTCTCTTCGTCTTTGCATGAGGAATTGATAGATATGAGGATTGTCTTGATTAGATTAGATTGTCAATTGTTGCACATTAAAAATATAACATAGATATTTTAATTAAATAATACATTTTAAGATACAACGTGTTCAAAAATATGCATTAATTAAAAATCACATCATGTAATTGGATTCACTGGTAATGGCGCCCGCTTACTTCCGGTAGTTTTGCCGGATTCGTCTATACTCTTTGGTCTGAGTTTCAAAATTTCAGAGTCTGGGTTCCCAGATAGCAAACTGACATTGAATCAACGTGGAAATATGACATCGATACAACGTTGATCTGACATTGTTTTGCTCATCGAATTAACGTTGAACCAACGTCAGACGCGTCATTCTTTCAAAACTAACGGAAAATCAACTTGAAATCAACGCGTTGTTTCAACGTTATGAAAGCAAACCAATTTTCGATTTTCATTTAGCTTTGAAGAATGCCGCGTCTGACGTTGGTTCAACGTTAATTCGATGAGCAAAATCAACGTTGTTTCAATGTCATGAGAGACGTCGTTTCCACGTTGATTCAATGTCAGTTTGCTGTCTGGGTTGGAGAAGAACGAAGCAGACAGAGGACACTTAATGAAAGTGCGGGGCGTGTGCTTGCGTTTGATTCAGCGCGAAGGAGGGCGCGGCCTTGATTTCGCGGCTTTACTTCCTGCTCACGACTGCGCATGACTGACTGGCCCCGAAACACGCAAGTGCGCAGACTCAGGTCCCAAGATGTCAGCGTCATACGGCGGCCTCGGTTCTCTCTGATGGAAAAGAGCGAAGGGGCGTCGTCCATCTTTTTTTTACAGTCTATGTTCTCACGAGTCACGCACATCATGTTCTCATGCACTCACGCAGTGAAAAATACATCGTGGGGCAAAGACTAACGTTACACCGAGTGATTACGAGAGAGAGTTCAGAGCAGCTTACTGATGATATGAAACAAAGTCTCAACTTTCAAATATTGTCATTTAAGTAATTTAAACAATACAGTTTTCAAGTTCATATCCACCGACGTTACTGACAGCATTGTTGTCGGACAAAGTTGCTTATTCGGCGTTATGATTGGCCAGGCCACCTGTCAATCAAACCCCCGTGGGCAGCAGGGCAAAATTGAAACGTCAGGTTTTAATTTGATATGACAAATACATTTATTCTATATTTACCTTGTGAACGATCGACCTGCTGCTGCAAGTAGGCCTATAGATGATGGCTGCCTGCGCCTTATTAGAATACATCAACCAATAAATCGCCTTTACTCTTCACTTCATTCTAGTCTATTCTTAAAACACAGCGTCATCATCGACCCCACAAACTTTCGGTATATTAACTTGATGGATGTATAATTTTGCTTTTTGTGTTTGATTAAACTCTATATTCGCCTAAAGGACTGGCGATAATATATCCCAACCTGGTATCACGAAAAGACGTGAAATAATCACGTTGGTCCACTTTGGAAAACGTGTAGATACGGTTTAACCCCTTCAAACGTGAAACTTACACGTTTGCGTTAACACATTCCAGTGGAGAGATACCCGGATGTTAACCTATTTTAAAAGTATAACATTTCAAATGCAGCGAACACACTAATGTCTCCTAATCTGTAAGCACTAAGGTGCTAACGGCACTGAAGTTACAGGATTTTCTTCCCGTTGCTAAGCAACGGTAGGTCAAGTATTTAAAAGGTTATGGTTAACACGGTTAACGTGGTTTAACGTCGATGTAATGCGTTGTTTTAGCAAACCTTTTGCTTCATTAAAACGTGACATTTTGATGTTTTTTTCGGCGTGGATCATGGCAAATAAATCCTTTTCACCTTGAAAATAATACTTTTTTGGATTTTAATTAATAGAACATTTCTCAGTGATCGTCAATAAAACAAAATTCTTTCTCGGTTTAATGAAAACCAATAGGTCGTTATGGCAGAGGCGATTGCGTGTAGAATAGGTCAAACCAAAAGTGGACCAACGTGATTATTTCACGTCTTGTCGTGATACTGGGTTGCGTTTATTATTATTTTGTTGGAAATGCACATTAATGTTCGATTTGATGTCGGGCTTCAACAACAGCACAAAGTGTTTGCATTGCCCTAAAATTATTTGCGAGTGGCTTCCTTTACACTATTGGAGATGCGGAGAACTTGATAAGCTTTCTGTCGTGCCATTCACAAAGTTTACCTAGCGCTCTTAGTTTTTTTTTTTTTTTTGCCATCTTAGGGTATATTATAATTTTTAATGAAGATAATGCAATCACGATGACCATGCCGATTATGACTTACAGTCCCTCATTGGTGCCATACACTGCAGACTGCATGTTCCCATCAAGGCCTCAATGAAGGGATTTTGTGAGCAGAAAGGGGGCTTGCAATGTAAATGTGCAGCCAAGTTACTATTACAATTTTTTATATTCCAGATTAGTAATATTATATCCATATTTTTAAAAGGCAGTTGACTGAGTAAAATCTCTTAGATGGTGTGTGAACATGTTCCATATCAAATCAGTGTGAAAGCAAAATGGCCAGGATCTGTGCATGACTCAAGAATTTTCAGATTCACATTTATGCACATTATTTGAACGTGGTAAGGAAAATTATAAATATCAAACTCACTGTATTACATACACTTACGCTGAGAACTGCATTTTTGCATTATACAGGTGATTACAACAGGATCCTGCGGAGACAGGTGTTTTATGACCCCATTCCCTGACCCAAACCCCAGACCAGTTGCAATGCAGCTCTAGGACAAGGGCACACAATGAAATGAGCTTTGGCCAACTAAAGGGAAGATTTCAGGGTCTGAGAAGCCTGAGGGTTGCACCTGACAGGGCCTGTGACATTGCATGTGCCATATTACACAACATTGCCAACATCAGAAAAAAAAAAAAAGTTTAATTAAGCCTAAAATAAAAGACAAGACAAATTTGCAAAACTCTTATTTGCTTAGAGTTTTATTTCAATAGTTCTTTGTAAAGAAAAGCCAGTTATTCAGTCATCTTTTTAAAAGAGATATTATGCAAGGTCAGCAATAGTACTCTGTGTGAAATAGTGTATTTTACTCTGAAGTTTATTTTGAAGCAACTATTTCTAGTGCATTTTTCTAGTTTTCTTCTAAATACTCTATTTTCTGTTGAAGACTCATATAGGGAACACATTTCACCCTGTGTCGTTTGTGTCACACACCCCTCATGCAACAAATAAAAAGAAAAAGTTGTCTCTACACTGCCCACCCCTGTATCACTGCTGTGTGCAGACTCTTCTGTAGGCCTTTCTGTACATGTGGACTCCTGTCAGAAATAAAGGGCATAGGCACAAGTATAAAAGCCATCAATTAAATTAAAGTACTTCCTCCAAAGAACAGTCATCTGAGAAGTTTTCTTCACTCCCCAGTGCAATGTGATTAATAACTCATGGCAAAATATTTTTACATTAACATAAGTTTATCAGTTTTTACTTTCAAAAGACAAAATTTATCATTAGGCCTCCTCAAGATTTAACAGTTGAAATGACTAAAACAGCCAATTTGGATTATAATTTAATGCAGCAACAAATTATTTCACAGTGTACAAAGACAATTTAAATCGCATTTCCCAGTAATGAAGGTGTTGCTGCTACTGGTCCCTGATGTGGGTCTGGAAGAGGTGAACCCAGTGATGCCCTTCACAACAGCTCAATTCACATTCAACCCAAGGGTCAGCTCTTCTGCCAGGGTGCAGGGCAACCCGGTATCACGACAAGACGTGAAATAATCACATTGGTCCACTTTGGAAAATGTGTAGATGTCACGGTTTAACCCCTTCAAACGTGAAACGTTTGCGTTAACACATTCAAATGGAGAGATACCCGGATGTTAACCTATTTTAAAAGTATAACATTACAAATGCAGCGAACACACTAATGTCTCCTAATCTGTAAGCACTAAGGTGCTAACGGCACTGAAGTTACAGGAGTTTCTTCCCATTGCTAAGCAACGCTAGGTCGAGTAAAAAAGGTTATGATTAACACGGTTAACGTGGTTTAACGTCGATGTAATGCGTTGTTTTAGCGAACCTTTTGCTTAAACGAGGAGCTGGGGGACGCCGGAAAAATAGACGTTTTACTCATTTGGCTACTTCATTAAAACGTGACATTTTGACGTTTTTTTCGGCGTGGATCAAGGCAAATGAATTCTTTTCACCTTGAAAATAATACTTTTTTGCATTTTAATTAATAGAACATTTCTCAGTGATCGTCAATAAAACAAAATTCAATTTTTTCTCGGTTTAATGAAAACCAATAGGTCGTTATGGCAGAGGCGATTGCGTGTAGAAGGTCAAACCAAACGTGTAAGTTTCACATTTGAGGGGGTTAAACCGTGACATCTACACGTTTTCCAAAGTGGACCAACGTGATTATTTCACGTCTTGTCGTGATACCGGGTTGTATATCCGGTAGAAATATTTAAATTTTGCTGCGCATCGACGTAAGTTTATCATTTAAACGCGTTTTTAAACATTGTGGTTTGGATACAAATTATTTCAAACTGCTCAGGCACAGTGAGCAGCGGGAGAGAATTCATTTTGTAAATGCTGCTTTTGAGACCATGGTGAACTTGAGACGGTTTTGCACAGCGCACTTGAATCCGACTCTGAGGTCTCAAAGTGACAGACGCTGCTAATAAAGATGCTGTCGCCATGTGTGTCAATAATGTTAATCAAACATCAGAAAGAAAGTAATTTAACGTTACTGTATTTGACTGAATTACTTTTGCAAAATTAACAAGAATGAATGTTGAATTTATAGTGAAAACCATAGGCTATTGTATTTGATTACTTTATATAATATAATATTATTCAGTGCTTAAAGTTTTTCATAAGTCGATTTATTGTGCCTTTGTTCTATTTTAATTTGTAACTCTTGGCATCAGTAAGCTTGAGATTATTTTCTTAAGCTACTATTATTTTTTGGCAGAGGCGTAGCAAGCTTTTGAAAAGTGTGGGGGGTGGATGTGTCATTTAAATTTGGGCATGTTACGTAGACCCCTGTCCCTCTAGGGGGGTTCGGGGGCATGCTCCCCCGCCCAAAAATTTGGTACATTTTAAGGTTAAATGCATCAATCTGGAGCACATTGAGAGCTCAATATTAAGAGCTTCAACTGAATTCGACCCAGGCCTGTGCACATTGAACAACGAAAAAGCATGGACTTGTTGCTTACCTAAAGAGGGCTCAAACATCTTTATAGTTAAGATATAGAGTCTGTCATTATATTCCATATTATGCTATCAAAATTACAATACTTTTGTCCTAATTTCTTCACTTGTAAGAAATAAACCCTTGAGCTTTTATTTAGGAGAAAACACAGAACACCATGCTGATCATGTGAGCAAAGAGCGCGGTTTTTTTTTTCAAATCACGCAGCATTACAAACAGAATGCCTAACTCAAGTCTTGTACTGTTTATCCAAAAATACGAAATATAATAATGAAAACACTGGACATGTCAATAAAACATAAACATAACATCTTCCCAAACACATATCAAGCTTATTTAAAAAACTCGAAAGCATAAACACTCATTCAAAGTACCTGGAAAAGGGAGATGTAAACAACCATAAGTTCCCGCCTCCTCAGCACGAGCTGACCGATACATCTAACACATCAAGAGAGGCGGGATTTAAGGCAGAACAGCCAATCATCAGCCGGACACACTCAAAGCCGGTGTCATGTTTGAGAGGAGACAGCCGCAGCGAGCGCACACACACACACACACACTGAGCGCCAGAGAAACGGAGGAGCGACTGTAGAAAGGCGTTTGTGTAAAACTGCGGAAAAAGACCCTTCCAGAGCTGAGATATCAAAATTCAAAATTTCGACCCGAAAAAAAAAAACGACAGTGTTACCCCTTTCGTTTTTTTTCATTTTCGGGCGAAAAATTAAGTTTCTCCAATCTTCTCAAAAGTCTGGATTATGATAGAGGGCTGTGAGACTTTGACCTGAGTGCAAAAATGGAGGCTCTAGACCCTTCCAGAGCTGAGATATCAAAATTCAAAATTTCGACCCGAAAAAAAAAACGACAGTGTTACCCCTTTCGTTTTTTTTCATTTTCAGGCGAAAAATTAAGTTTCTCCAATCATCTCAAAAGTCTGGATTATGATAGAGGGCTGTGAGACTTTGACCTGAGTGCAAAACTGGAGGCTCTAGACCCTTCCAGAGCTGAGATATCAAAATTCAAAATTTCGACCCGAAAAAAAAAACGACAGTGTTACCCCTTTCGTTTTTTTTTTCATTTTCAGGCGAAAAATTAAGTTTCTCCAATCATCTCAAAAGTCTGGATTATGATAGAGGGCTGTAAGACTTTGACCTGAGTGCAAAAATGGAGGCTCTAGACCCTTCCAGAGCTGAGATATCGAAACTCAAAATTTCGACCCGAAAAAAAAAACGACAGTGTTACCCCTTTCGTTTTTTTTTCATTTTCGGGCGAAAAATTAAGTTTCTCCAATCTTCTCAAAAGTCTGGATTATGATAGAGGGCCGTGAGACTTTGACCTGAGTGCAAAAATGGAGGCTCTAGACCCTTCCAGAGCTGAGGTATCGAAACTCAAAATTTCGACCCGAAAAAAAAACGACAGTGTTACCCCTTTCGTTTTTTTTCATTTTCAGGCGAAAAATTAAGTTTCTCCAATCTTCTCAAAACTCTGGATTATGATAGAGGGCTGTGAGACTTTGACCTGAGTGCAAAAATGGAGGCTCTAGACCCTTCCAGAGCTGAGATATCAAAATTCAAAATTTCGACCCGAAAAAAAAAAAACGACAGTGTTACCCCTTTCGTTTTTTTTCATTTTCGGGCGAAAAATTAAGTTTCTCCAATCTTCTCAAAAGTCTGGATTATGATAGAGGGCTGTGAGACTTTGACCTGAGTGCAAAAATGGAGGCTCTAGACCCTTCCAGAGCTGAGATATCAAAATTCAAAATTTCGACCCGAAAAAAAACCGACAGTGTTACCCCTTTCGTTTTATTTTCATTTTCAGGCGAAAAATTAAGTTTCTCCAATCATCTCAAAAGTCTGGATTATGATAGAGGGCTGTGAAACTTTGACCTGAGTGCAAAAATGGAGGCTCTAGACCCTTCCAGAGCTGAGATATCGAAACTCAAAATTTCGACCCGAAAAAAAAAACGACAGTGTTACCCCTTTCGTTTTTTTTCATTTTCGGGCGAAAAATTAAGTTTCTCCAATCATCTCAAAAGTCTGGATTATGATAGAGGGCTGTGAGACTTTGACCTGAGTGCAAAAATGGAGGCTCTAGACCCTTCCAGAGCTGAGATATCGAAACTCAAAATTTCGACCCGAAAAAAAAAACGACAGTGTTACCCCTTTCGTTTTTTTTTCATTTTCGGGCGAAAAATTAAGTTTCTCCAATCTTCTCAAAAGTCTGGATTATGATAGAGGGCCGTGAGACTTTGACCTGAGTGCAAAAATGGAGGCTCTAGACCCTTCCAGAGCTGAGGTATCGAAACTCAAAATTTCGACCCGAAAAAAAACGACAGTGTTACCCCTTTCGTTTTTTTTTTCATTTTCGGGCGAAAAATTAAGTTTCTCCAATCTTCTCAAAACTCTGGATTATGATAGAGGGCTGTGAGACTTTGACCTGAGTGCAAAAATGGAGGCTCTACACCCTTCCAGAGCTGAGATATCAAAATTCAAAATTTCGACCCGAAAAAAAAAAACGACAGTGTTACCCCTTTCGTTTTTTTTCATTTTCGGGCGAAAAATTAAGTTTCTCCAATCTTCTCAAAAGTCTGGATTATGATAGAGGGCTGTGAGACTTTGACCTGAGTGCAAAAATGGAGGCTCTAGACCCTTCCAGAGCTGAGATATCAAAATTCAAAATTTCGACCCGAAAAAAAAAACGACAGTGTTACCCCTTTCGTTTTTTTTTTCATTTTCAGGCGAAAAATTAGTTTCTCCAATCTTCTCAAAAGTCTGGATTATGATAGAGGGCTGTGAGACTTTGACCTGAGTGCAAAAATGGAGGCTCTAGACCCTTCCAGAGCTGAGATATCAAAATTCAAAATTTCGACCCGAAAAAAAAAACGACAGTGTTACCCCTTTCGTTTTTTTTCATTTTCGGGCGAAAAATTAAGTTTCTCCAATCTTCTCAAAAGTCTGGATTATGATAGAGGGCCGTGAGACTTTGACCTGAGTGCAAAAATGGAGGCTCTAGACCCTTCCAGAGCTGAGATATCAAAATTCAAAATTTTGACCTGAAAAAAAAAACGACAGTGTTACCCCTTTCGTTTTTTTTTCATTTTCGGGCGAAAAATTAAGTTTCTCCAATATTCTCAAAACTCTGGATTATGATAGAGGGCTGTGAGACTTTGACCTGAGTGCAAAAATGGAGGCTCTAGACCCTTCCAGAGCTGAGGTATCGAAACTCAAAATTTCGACCCGAAAAAAAAAACGACAGTGTTACCCCTTTCGTTTTTTTCATTTTTGGGCAAAAAATTAAGTTTCTCCAATCTTCTCAAAACTCTCGATTATGATAGAGGGCCGTGAGACTTTGACCTGAGTGCAAAAATGGAGGCTCTAGACCCTTCTAGAGCTGAGATATCGAAACTCAAAATTTCGACCCGAAAAAAAACCGACAGTGTTACCCCTTTCGTTTTTTTTCATTTTCGGGTGAAAAATTAAGTTTCTCCAATCTTCTCAAAGCTCTGGATTATGATAGAGGGCTGTGAGACTTTGACCTGAGTGCAAAAATGGAGGCTCTAGACCCTTCCAGAGCTGAGATATCGAAACTCAAAATTTCGACCCGAAAAAAAAACGACAGTGTTACCCCTTTCGTTTTTTTTCATTTTCGGGCGAAAAATTAAGTTTCTCCAATCTTCTCAAAAGTCTGGATTATGATAGAGGGCCGTGAGACTTTGACCTGAGTGCAAAAATGGAGGCTCTAGACCCTTCTAGAGCTGAGATATCGAAACTCAAAATTTCGACCTGAAAAAAAAACTACAGTGTTACCCCTTTCGTTTTTTTTTCATTTTCGGGTGAAAAATTAAGTTTCTCCCATCTTCTCAAAGCTCTGGATTATGATAGAGGGCTGTGAGACTTTGACCTGAGTGCAAAAATGGAGGCTCTAGACCCTTCCATAGCTGAGATATCGAAACTCAAAATTTCGACCCGAAAAAAAAAACGACAGTGTTACCCCTTTCGTTTTTTTTCATTTTCGGGCGAAAAATTAAGTTTCTCCAATCTTCTCAAAACTCTGGATTATGATAGAGGGCTTTGAGACTTTGACCTGAGTGCAAAAATGGAGGATCAAGACCCTTCCAGAGCTGAGATATCAAAATTCAAAAATTCGACCCGAAAAAAAAAAACGACAGTGTTACCCCTTTCGTTTTTTTTTCATTTTCGGGCGAAAAATTAAGTTTCTCCAATCTTCTCAAAACTCTCGATTATGATAAAGGGCTGTGAGACTTTGACCTGAGTGCAAAAATGGAGGCTCAAGACCCTTCCAGAGCTGAGATATCAAAATTAAAAATTTCGACCCGAAAAAAAAACGACAGTGTTACCCCTTTCGTTTTTTTTCATTTTCGGGCGAAAAATTAAGTTTCTCCAATCTTCTCAAAAGTCTGGATTATGATAGAGGGCTGTGAGACTTTGACCTGAGTGCAAAAATGGAGGCTCTAGACCCTTCCAGAGCTGAGATATCAAAATTCAAAATTTCGACCCGAAAAAAAAAACGACAGTGTTACCCCTTTCGTTTTTTTTTCATTTTCGGGCGAAAAATTAAGTTTCTCCAATCTTCTCAAAAGTCTGGTTTATGATAGAGGGCTGTGAGACTTTGACCTGAGTGCAAAAATGGAGGCTCAAGACCCTTCCAGAGCTGAGATATCAAAATTCAAAATTTCGACCCGAAAAAAAAACGACAGTGTTACCCCTTTCGTTTTTTTTTCATTTTCGGGCGAAAAATTAAGTTTCTCCAATCTTCTCAAAAGTCTGGATTATGATAGAGGGCTGTGAGACTTTGACCTGAGTGCAAAAATGGAGGCTCAAGACCCTTCCAGAGCTGAGATATCAAAATTCAAAATTTCGACCCGAAAAAAACAAACGACAGTGTTACCCCTTTCGTTTTTTTTTTCATTTTCGGCCGAAAAATTAAGTTTCTCCAATCTTCTCAAAGCTCTGGATTATGATAGAGGGCTGTGAGACTTTGACCTGAGTGCAAAAATGGAGGCTCTAGACCCTTCTAGAGCTGAGATATCGAAACTCAAAATTTCGACCCGTAAAAAAAACGACAGTGTTACCCCTTTCGTTTTTTTTCATTTTCGGGCGAAAAACGAAGTTTCTGCAATCTTCTCAAAAGTCTGGATTATGATAGAGGGCCGTGAGACTTTGACCTGAGTGCAAAAATGGAGGCTCTAGACCCTTCTAGAGCTGAGATATCGAAACTCAAAATTTCGACCCGAAAAAAAAACGACAGTGTTACCCCTTCCGTTTTTTTTTCATTTTCGGGTGAAAAATTAAGTTTCTCCAATCTTCTCAAAGCTCTGGATTATGATAGAGGGCTGTGAGACTTTGACCTGAGTGCAAAAATGGAGGCTCTAGACCCTTCCAGAGCTGAGATATCGAAACTCAAAATTTCGACCCGAAAAAAAAACGACAGTGTTACCCCTTTCGTTTTTTTTCATTTTCGGGCAAAAAATTAAGTTTCTCCAATCTTCTCAAAACTCTCGATTATGATAGAGGGCCGTGAGACTTTGACCTGAGTGCAAAAATGGAGGCTCTAGACCCTTCTAGAGCTGAGATATCGAAACTCAAAATTTCGACCCGAAAAAAAAAAAACGACAGTGTTACCCCTTTCGTTTTTTTTCATTTTCGGGCGAAAAATTAAGTTTCTCCAATCTTCTCAAAAGTCTGGATTATGATAGAGGGCCGTGAGACTTTGACCTGAGTGCAAAAATGGAGGCTCTAGACCCTTCTAGAGCTGAGATATCGAAACTCAAAATTTCGACCTGAAAAAAAAAACTACAGTGTTACCCCTTTAGTTTTTTTTCATTTTCGGGTGAAAAATTAAGTTTCTCCAATCTTCTCAAAGCTCTGGATTATGATAGAGGGCTGTGAGACTTTGACCTGAGTGCAAAAATGGAGGATCAAGACCCTTCCAGAGCTGAGATATCAAAATTCAAAAATTCGACCCGAAAAAAAAAAACGACAGTGTTACCCCTTTCGTTTTTTTTTCATTTTCGGGCGAAAAATTAAGTTTCTCCAATCTTCTCAAAACTCTCGATTATGATAGAGGGCTGTGAGACTTTGACCTGAGTGCAAAAATGGAGGCTCAAGACCCTTCCAGAGCTGAGATATCAAAATTAAAAATTTCGACCCGAAAAAAAAACGACAGTGTTACCCCTTTCGTTTTTTTTCATTTTCGGGCGAAAAATTAAGTTTCTCCAATCTTCTCAAAAGTCTGGATTATGATAGAGGGCTGTGAGACTTTGACCTGAGTGCAAAAATGGAGGCTCTAGACCCTTCTAGAGCTGAGATATCGAAACTCAAAATTTCGACCCGAAAAAAAAAACGACAGTGTTACCCCTTTCGTTTTTTTTCATTTTCGGGCGAAAAATTAAGTTTCTCCAATCTTCTCAAAACTCTGGATTATGATAGAGGGCTGTGAGACGTTGACCTGAGTGCAAAAATGGAGGCTCAAGACCCTTCCAGAGCTGAGATATCAAAATTCAAAATTTCGACCCGAAAAAAAAAACGACAGTGTTACCCCTTTCGTTTTTTTTTCATTTTCGGGCGAAAAATTAAGTTTCTCCAATCTTCTCAAAACTCTTGATTATGATAGAGGTCTGTGAGACTTTGACCTGAGTGCAAAAATGGAGGCACTAGACCCTTCCGGAGCTGAGATATCGAAACTCAAAATTTCGACCCGAAAAAAAAACGACAGTGTTACCCCTTTCGTTTTTTTTCATTTTCGGGCGAAAAATTAAGTTTCTCCAATCTTCTCAAAAGTCTGGATTATGATAGAGGGCTGTGAGACTTTGACCTGAGTGCAAAAATGGAGGCTCTAGACCCTTCTAGAGCTGAGATATCGAAACTCAAAATTTCGACCCGAAAAAAAAAACGACAGTGTTACCCCTTTCGTTTTTTTTCATTTTCGGGCGAAAAATTAAGTTTCTCCAATCTTCTCAAAACTCTGGATTATGATAGAGGGCTGTGAGACGTTGACCTGAGTGCAAAAATGGAGGCTCAAGACCCTTCCAGAGCTGAGATATCAAAATTCAAAAGTTCGACCCGAAAAAAAAAACGACAGTGTTACCCCTTTCGTTTTTTTTTCATTTTCGGGCGAAAAATTAAGTTTCTCCAATCTTCTCAAAACTCTTGATTATGATAGAGGGCTGTGAGACTTTGACCTGAGTGCAAAAATGGAGACACTAGACCCTTCCGGAGCTGAGATATCGAAACTCAAAATTTCGACCCGAAAAAAAAAAACGACAGTGTTACCCCTTTCGTTTTTTTTTTCATTTTCGGGCGAAAAATTAAGTTTCTCCAATCTTCTCAAAACTCTGGATTATGATAGAGGGCTGTGAGACGTTGACCTGAGTGCAAAAATGGAGGCTCAAGACCCTTCCAGAGCTGAGATATCAAAATTCAAAAGTTCGACCCGAAAAAAAAAACGACAGTGTTACCCCTTTCGTTTTTTTTTCATTTTCGGGCGAAAAATTACGTTTCTCCAATCTTCTCAAAACTCTTGATTATGATAGAGGTCTGTGAGACTTTGACCTGAGTGCAAAAATGGAGGCACTAGACCCTTCCGGAGCTGAGATATCGAAACTCAAAATTTCGACCCGAAAAAAAAACGACAGTGTTACCCCTTTCGTTTTTTTTCATTTTCGGGCGAAAAATTACGTTTCTCCAATCTTCTCAAAACTCTGGATTATGATAGAGGGCTGTGAGAATTTGACCTGAGTGCAAAAACGGAGGCTCTAGACCCTTCCAGAGCTGAGATATCAAAATTAAAAATTTCGACCTGAAAAAAAAACGACAGTGTTACCCCTTTCGTTTTTTTTCATTTTCGGGCGAAAAATTAAGTTTCTCCAATCTTCTCAAAACTCTGGATTATGATAGAGGTCTGTGAGACTTTGACCTGAGTGCAAAAATGGAGGCTCAAGACCCTTCCAGAGCTGAGATATCAAAATTCAAAATTTCGACCCGAAAAAAAAAACGACAGTGTTACCCCTTTCGTTTTTTTTTTCATTTTCGGGCGAAAAATTAAGTTTCTCCAATCTTCTCAAAAGTCTGGATTATGATAGAGGGCTGTGAGACTTTGACCTGAGTGCAAAAATGGAGGCTCTAGACCCTTCCAGAGCTGAGATATCGAAACTCAAAATTTCGACCCGAAAAAAAAACGACAGTGTTACCCCTTTCATTTTTTTCATTTTCGGGCGAAAAATTACGTTTCTCCAATCTTCTCAAAAGTCTGGATTATGATAGAGGGCTGTGAGACTTTGACCTGAGTGCAAAAATGGAGGCTCTAGACCCTTCTAGAGCTGAGATATCAAAATTCAAAATTTCGACCTGAAAAAAAAAACAACAGTGTTACCCCTTTCGTTTTTTTTCATTTTCGGGCGAAAAATTAAGTTTCTCCAATCTTCTCAAAACTCTGGATTATGATAGAGGGCTGTGAGAATTTGACCTGAGTGCAAAAACGGAGGCTCTAGACCCTTCCAGAGCTGAGATATCAAAATTAAAAATTTCGACCCAAAAAAAAAAAAAACGACAGTGTTACCCCTTTCGTTTTTTTTCATTTTCGGGCGAAAAATTACGTTTCTCCAATCTTCTCAAAAGTCTGGATTCTGATAGAGGGCCGTGAGACTTTGACCTGAGTGCAAAAATGGAGGCTCTAGACCCTTCCAGAGCTGAGATATCAAAATTCAAAATTTCGACCCGAAAAAAAAACGACAGTGTTACCCCTTTCGTTTTTTTTTTCATTTTCGGGCGAAAAATTAAGTTTCTCCAATCTTCTCAAAAGTCTGGATTATGATAGAGGGCTGTGAGACTTTGACCTGAGTGCAAAAATGGAGGCTCTAGACCCTTCCAGAGCTGAGATATCGAAACTCAAAATTTTGACCCGAAAAAAAAAAAACGACAGTGTTACCCCTTTCGTTTTTTTCATTTTCGGGCAAAAAATTAAGTTTCTCCAATCTTCTCAAAACTCTCGATTATGATAGAGGGCCGTGAGACTTTGACCTGAGTGCAAAAATGGAGGCTCTAGACCCTTCTAGAGCTGAGATATCGAAACTCAAAATTTCGACCCAAAAAAAACCCGACAGTGTTACAACCCTTTCGTTTTTTTTTTTCATTTTCGGGCGAAAAATTAAGTTTCTCCAATCTTCTCAAAACTCTGGATTATGATAGAGGGCTGTGAGACGTTGACCTGAGTGCAAAAATGGAGGCTCAAGACCCTTCCAGAGCTGAGATATCAAAATTCAAAAGTTCGACCCGAAAAAAAAAACGACAGTGTTACCCCTTTCGTTTTTTTTTCATTTTCGGGCGAAAAATTAAGTTTCTCCAATCTTCTCAAAACTCTTGATTATGATAGAGGTCTGTGAGACTTTGACCTGAGTGCAAAAATGGAGGCACTAGACCCTTCCGGAGCTGAGATATCGAAACTCAAAATTTCGACCCGAAAAAAAAACGACAGTGTTACCCCTTTCGTTTTTTTTCATTTTCGGGCGAAAAATTAAGTTTCTCCAATCTTCTCAAAACTCTGGATTATGATAGAGGGCTGTGAGACGTTGACCTGAGTGCAAAAATGGAGGCTCAAGACCCTTCCAGAGCTGAGATATCAAAATTCAAAAGTTCGACCCGAAAAAAAAAACGACAGT
This sequence comes from Pimephales promelas, assembly GCF_988280905.1. NCBI lineage: Eukaryota > Metazoa > Chordata > Actinopteri > Cypriniformes > Leuciscidae > Pimephales > Pimephales promelas. The sequence continues at coordinate 20,722,021 of NC_142775.1, forward strand.
GTTACCCCTTTCGTTTTTTTTTTCATTTTCGGGCGAAAAATTAAGTTTCTCCAATCTTCTCAAAACTCTTGATTATGATAGAGGTCTGTGAGACTTTGACCTGAGTGCAAAAATGGAGGCACTAGACCCTTCCGGAGCTGAGATATCGAAACTCAAAATTTCGACCCGAAAAAAAAAACGACAGTGTTACCCCTTTCGTTTTTTTTCATTTTCGGGCGAAAAATTACGTTTCTCCAATCTTCTCAAAAGTCTGGATTATGATAGAGGGCCGTGAGACTTTGACCTGAGTGCAAAAATGGAGGCTCTAGACCCTTCTAGAGCTGAGATATCAAAATTCAAAATTTCGACCTGAAAAAAAAAACGACAGTGTTACCCCTTTCGTTTTTTTTCATTTTCGGGCGAAAAATTACGTTTCTCCAATCTTCTCAAAAGTCTGGATTCTGATAGAGGGCCGTGAGACTTTGACCTGAGTGCAAAAATGGAGGCTCTAGACCCTTCTAGAGCTGAGATATCAAAATTCAAAATTTCGACCTGAAAAAAAAAACGACAGTGTTACCCCTTTCGTTTTTTTTCATTTTCGGGCGAAAAATTAAGTTTCTCCAATCTTCTCAAAACTCTGGATTATGATAGAGGGCTGTGAGACTTTGACCTGAGTGCAAAAATGGAGGCTCAAGACCCTTCCAGAGCTGAGATATCAAAATTCAAAATTTCGACCCGAAAAAAAAACGACAGTGTTACCCCTTTCGTTTTTTTTTTCATTTTCGGGCGAAAAATTAAGTTTCTCCAATCTTCTCAAAAGTCTGGATTATGATAGAGGGCTGTGAGACTTTGACCTGAGTGCAAAAATGGAGGCTCTAGACCCTTCCAGAGCTGAGATATCGAAACTCAAAATTTTGACCCGAAAAAAAAAAACGACAGTGTTACCCCTTTCGTTTTTTTCATTTTCGGGCAAAAAATTAAGTTTCTCCAATCTTCTCAAAACTCTCGATTATGATAGAGGGCCGTGAGACTTTGACCTGAGTGCAAAAATGGAGGCTCTAGACCCTTCTAGAGCTGAGATATCGAAACTCAAAATTTCGACCCAAAAAAAACCCGACAGTGTTACAACCCTTTCGTTTTTTTTTTTCATTTTCGGGCGAAAAATTAAGTTTCTCCAATCTTCTCAAAACTCTGGATTATGATAGAGGGCTGTGAGACGTAGACCTGAGTGCAAAAATGGAGGCTCAAGACCCTTCCAGAGCTGAGATATCAAAATTCAAAAGTTCGACCCGAAAAAAAAAACGACAGTGTTACCCCTTTCGTTTTTTTTTCATTTTCGGGCGAAAAATTAAGTTTCTCCAATCTTCTCAAAACTCTTGATTATGATAGAGGTCTGTGAGACTTTGACCTGAGTGCAAAAATGGAGGCACTAGACCCTTCCGGAGCTGAGATATCGAAACTCAAAATTTCGACCCGAAAAAAAAACGACAGTGTTACCCCTTTCGTTTTTTTTCATTTTCGGGCGAAAAATTAAGTTTCTCCAATCTTCTCAAAACTCTGGATTATGATAGAGGGCTGTGAGACGTTGACCTGAGTGCAAAAATGGAGGCTCAAGACCCTTCCAGAGCTGAGATATCAAAATTCAAAAGTTCGACCCGAAAAAAAAAACGACAGTGTTACCCCTTTCGTTTTTTTTTCATTTTCGGGCGAAAAATTAAGTTTCTCCAATCTTCTCAAAACTCTTGATTATGATAGAGGTCTGTGAGACTTTGACCTGAGTGCAAAAATGGAGGCACTAGACCCTTCCGGAGCTGAGATATCGAAACTCAAAATTTCGACCCGAAAAAAAAAACGACAGTGTTACCCCTTTCGTTTTTTTTCATTTTCGGGCGAAAAATTACGTTTCTCCAATCTTCTCAAAAGTCTGGATTATGATAGAGGGCCGTGAGACTTTGACCTGAGTGCAAAAATGGAGGCTCTAGACCCTTCTAGAGCTGAGATATCAAAATTCAAAATTTCGACCTGAAAAAAAAAACGACAGTGTTACCCCTTTCGTTTTTTTTCATTTTCGGGCGAAAAATTAAGTTTCTCCAATCTTCTCAAAACTCTGGATTATGATAGAGGGCTGTGAGACTTTGACCTGAGTGCAAAAATGGAGGCTCAAGACCCTTCCAGAGCTGAGATATCAAAATTCAAAATTTCGACCCGAAAAAAAAAACGACAGTGTTACCCCTTTCGTTTTTTTTCATTTTCGGGCGAAAAATTAAGTTTCTCCAATCTTCTCAAAAGTCTGGATTATGATAGAGGGCTGTGAGACTTTGACCTGAGTGCAAAAATGGAGGCTCTAGACCCTTCCAGAGCTGAGATATCGAAACTCAAAATTTCGACCCGAAAAAAAAACGACAGTGTTACCCCTTTCGTTTTTTTTCATTTTCGGGCAAAAAATTAAGTTTCTCCAATCTTCTCAAAACTCTTGATTATGATAGAGGTCTGTGAGACTTTGACCTGAGTGCAAAAATGGAGGCACTAGACCCTTCCGGAGCTGAGATATCGAAACTCAAAAATTCGACCCGAAAAAAAAAAACGACAGTGTTACCCCTTTCGTTTTTTTTCATTTTCGGGCGAAAAATTACGTTTCTCCAATCTTCTCAAAAGTCTGGATTATGATAGAGGGCCGTGAGACTTTGACCTGAGTGCAAAAATGGAGGCTCTAGACCCTTCTAGAGCTGAGATATCAAAATTCAAAATTTCGACATGAAAAAAAAACAACAGTGTTACCCCTTTCGTTTTTTTTCATTTTCGGGCGAAAAATTAAGTTTCTCCAATCTTCTCAAAACTCTGGATTATGATAGAGGGCTGTGAGAATTTGACCTGAGTGCAAAAACGGAGGCTCTAGACCCTTCCAGAGCTGAGATATCAAAATTAAAAATTTCGACCCAAAAAAAAAAAAAAACGACAGTGTTACCCCTTTCGTTTTTTTTCATTTTCGGGCGAAAAATTACGTTTCTCCAATCTTCTCAAAAGTCTGGATTCTGATAGAGGGCCGTGAGACTTTGACCTGAGTGCAAAAATGGAGGCTCTAGACCCTTCTAGAGCTGAGATATCAAAATTCAAAATTTCGACCTGAAAAAAAAAACGACAGTGTTACCCCTTTCGTTTTTTTCATTTTCGGGCAAAAAATTACGTTTCTCCAATCTTCTCAAAACTCTCGATTATGATAGAGGGCCGTGAGACTTTGACCTGAGTGCAAAAATGGAGGCTCTAGACCCTTCTAGAGCTGAGATATCGAAACTCAAAATTTCGACCCAAAAAAAACCCGACAGTGTTACCCCTTTCGTTTTTTTTTCATTTTCGGGCGAAAAATTAAGTTTCTCCAATCTTCTCAAAACTCTGGATTATGATAGAGGGCTGTGAGACTTTGACCTGAGTGCAAAAATGGAGGCTCAAGACCCTTCCAGAGCTGAGATATCAAAATTCAAAAATTCGACTCGAAAAAAAAACGACAGTGTTACCCCTTTCGTTTTTTTTTTCATTTTCGGGCGAAAAATTAAGTTTCTCCAATCTTCTCAAAACTCTCGATTATGATAGAGGGCTGTGAGACTTTGACCTGAGTGCAAAAATGGAGGCTCAAGACCCTTCCAGAGCTGAGATATCAAAATTAAAAATTTCGACCCGAAAAAAAAACCGACAGTGTTACCCCTTTCGTTTTTTTTCATTTTCGGGCAAAAAATTAAGTTTCTCCAATCTTCTCAAAACTCTCGATTATGATAGAGGGCCGTGAGACTTTGACCTGAGTGCAAAAATGGAGGCTCTAGACCCTTCTAGAGCTGAGATATCGAAACTAAAAATTTCGACCCGAAAAAAAAAACGACAGTGTTACCCCTTTCGTTGTTTTTCATTTACTGGCGAAAAATTAAGTTTCTCCAATCTTCTCAAAAGTCTGGATTATGATAGAGGGCCGTGAGACTTTGACCTGAGTGCAAAAATGGAGGCTCTAGACCCTTCCAGAGCTGAGATATCAAAATTCAAAATTTTGACCTGAAAAAAAAAACGACAGTGTTACCCCTTTCGTTTTTTTTCATTTTCGGGCGAAAAATTAAGTTTCTCCAATCTTCTCAAAACTCTGGATTATGATAGAGGGCTGTGAGACTTTGACCTGAGTGCAAAAATGGAGGCTCAAGACCCTTCCAGAGCTGAGATATCAAAATTCAAAATTTCGACCCGAAAAAAAAAACGACAGTGTTACCCCTTTCGTTTTTTTTCATTTTCGGGCGAAAAATTAAGTTTCTCCAATCTTCTCAAAAGTCTGGATTATGATAGAGGGCTGTGAGACTTTGACCTGAGTGCAAAAATGGAGGCTCTAGACCCTTCCAGAGCTGAGATATCGAAACTCAAAATTTCGACCCGAAAAAAAAACGACAGTGTTACCCCTTTCGTTTTTTTCATTTTCAGGCAAAAAATTAAGTTTCTCCAATCTTCTCAAAACTCTCGATTATGATAGAGGGCCGTGAGACTTTGACCTGAGTGCAAAAATGGAGGCTCTAGACCCTTCTAGAGCTGAGATATCGAAACTCAAAATTTCGACCCAAAAAAAAAACGACAGTGTTACCCCTTTCGTTTTTTTTTTCATTTTCGGGCGAAAAATTAAGTTTCTCCAATCTTCTCAAAAGTCTGGATTATGATAGAGGGCCGTGAGACTTTGACCTGAGTGCAAAAATGGAGGCTCTAGACCCTTCTAGAGCTGAGATATCGAAACTCAAAATTTCGACCTGAAAAAAAAAACTACAGTGTTACCCCTTTCGTTTTTTTTCATTTTCGGGTGAAAAATTAAGTTTCTCCAATCTTCTCAAAGCTCTGGATTATGATAGAGGGCTGTGAGACTTTGACCTGAGTGCAAAAATGGAGGCTCTAGACCCTTCCAGAGCTGAGATATCGAAACTCAAAATTTCGACCCGAAAAAAAAACGACAGTGTTACCCCTTTTGTTTTTTTTTTCATTTTCGGGCGAAAAATTAAGTTTCTCCAATCTTCTCAAAACTCTTGATTATGATAGAGGTCTGTGAGACTTTGACCTGAGTGCAAAAATGGAGGCACTAGACCCTTCCGGAGCTGAGATATCGAAACTCAAAATTTCGACCCGAAAAAAAAACGACAGTGTTACCCCTTTCGTTTTTTTTCATTTTCGGGTGAAAAATTACGTTTCTCCAATCTTCTCAAAAGTCTGGATTATGATAGAGGGCCGTGAGACGTTGACCTGAGTGCAAAAATGGAGGCTCTAGACCCTTCCAGAGCTGAGGTATCGAAACTCAAAATTTCGACCTGAAAAAAAAACCGACAGTGTTACCCCTTTCGTTTTTTTTCATTTTCGGGCGAAAAATTAAGTTTCTCCAATCTTCTCAAAACTCTGGATTATGATAGAGGGCTGTGAGAATTTGACCTGAGTGCAAAAACGGAGGCTCTAGACCCTTCCAGAGCTGAGATATCAAAATTAAAAATTTCGACCTGAAAAAAAAAAACGACAGTGTTACCCCTTTCGTTTTTTTTCATTTTCGGGCGAAAAATTACGTTTCTCCAATCTTCTCAAAAGTCTGGATTCTGATAGAGGGCCGTGAGACTTTGACCTGAGTGCAAAAATGGAGGATCTAGACCCTTCTAGAGCTGAGATATCAAAATTCAAAATTTCGACCCGAAAAAAAAACTACAGTGTTACCCCTTTCGTTTTTTTTCATTTTCGGGCGAAAAATTAAGTTTCTCCAATCTTCTCAAAACTCTGGATTATGATAGAGGGCTGTGAGACTTTGACCTGAGTGCAAAAATGGAGGCTCAAGACCCTTCCAGAGCTGAGATATCAAAATTCAAAATTTTGACCCGAAAAAAAAAACGACAGTGTTACCCCTTTCGTTTTTTTTTCATTTTCGGGCGAAAAATTAAGTTTCTCCAATCTTCTCAAAAGTCTGGATTATGATAGAGGGCTGTGAGACTTTGACCTGAGTGCAAAAATGGAGGCTCTAGACCCTTCCAGAGCTGAGATATCGAAACTCAAAATTTCGACCCGAAAAAAAAACGACAGTGTTACCCCTTTCGTTTTTTTCATTTTCGGGCGAAAAATTACGTTTCTCCAATCTTCTCAAAACTCTGGATTATGATAGAGGGCTGTGAGACGTTGACCTGAGTGCAAAAATGGAGGCTCAAGACCCTTCCAGAGCTGAGATATCAAAATTCAAAAGTTCGACCCGAAAAAAAAAACGACAGTGTTACCCCTTTCGTTTTTTTTTCATTTTCGGGCAAAAAATTAAGTTTCTCCAATCTTCTCAAAAGTCTGGATTATGATAGAGGGCCGTGAGACGTTGACCTGAGTGCAAAAATGGAGGCTCTAGACCCTTCCAGAGCTGAGGTATCGAAACTCAAAATTTCGACCTGAAAAAAAAAACGACAGTGTTACCCCTTTCGTTTTTTTTCATTTTCGGGCGAAAAATTAAGTTTCTCCAATCTTCTCAAAACTCTGGATTATGATAGAGGGCTGTGAGAATTTGACCTGAGTGCAAAAACGGAGGCTCTAGACCCTTCCAGAGCTGAGATATCAAAATTAAAAATTTCGACCTGAAAAAAAAAAACGACAGTGTTACCCCTTTCGTTTTTTTTCATTTTCGGGCGAAAAATTACGTTTCTCCAATCTTCTCAAAAGTCTGGATTCTGATAGAGGGCCGTGAGACTTTGACCTGAGTGCAAAAATGGAGGATCTAGACCCTTCTAGAGCTGAGATATCAAAATTCAAAATTTCGACCCGAAAAAAAAACTACAGTGTTACCCCTTTCGTTTTTTTTCATTTTCGGGCGAAAAATTAAGTTTCTCCAATCTTCTCAAAACTCTGGATTATGATAGAGGGCTGTGAGACTTTGACCTGAGTGCAAAAATGGAGGCTCAAGACCCTTCCAGAGCTGAGATATCAAAATTCAAAATTTTGACCCGAAAAAAAAAACGACAGTGTTACCCCTTTCGTTTTTTTTTCATTTTCGGGCGAAAAATTAAGTTTCTCCAATCTTCTCAAAAGTCTGGATTATGATAGAGGGCTGTGAGACTTTGACCTGAGTGCAAAAATGGAGGCTCTAGACCCTTCCAGAGCTGAGATATCGAAACTCAAAATTTCGACCCGAAAAAAAAACGACAGTGTTACCCCTTTCGTTTTTTTCATTTTCGGGCGAAAAATTAAGTTTCTCCAATCTTCTCAAAACTCTGGATTATGATAGAGGGCTGTGAGACGTTGACCTGAGTGCAAAAATGGAGGCTCAAGACCCTTCCAGAGCTGAGATATCAAAATTCAAAAGTTCGACCCGAAAAAAAAAACGACAGTGTTACCCCTTTCGTTTTTTTTTCATTTTCGGGCGAAAAATTAAGTTTCTCCAATCTTCTCAAAAGTCTGGATTATGATAGAGGGCCGTGAGACTTTGACCTGAGTGCAAAAATGGAGGCTCTAGACCCTTCCAGAGCTGAGATATCAAAATTCAAAATTTTGACCTGAAAAAAAAAACGACAGTGTTACCCCTTTCGTTTTTTTTCATTTTCGGGCGAAAAATTAAGTTTCTCCAATCTTCTCAAAACTCTGGATTATGATAGAGGGCTGTGAGACTTTGACCTGAGTGCAAAAATGGAGGCTCAAGACCCTTCCAGAGCTGAGATATCAAAATTCAAAATTTCGACCCGAAAAAAAAAACGACAGTGTTACCCCTTTCGTTTTTTTTCATTTTCGGGCGAAAAATTAAGTTTCTCCAATCTTCTCAAAAGTCTGGATTATGATAGAGGGCTGTGAGACTTTGACCTGAGTGCAAAAATGGAGGCTCTAGACCCTTCCAGAGCTGAGATATCGAAACTCAAAATTTCGACCCGAAAAAAAAACGACAGTGTTACCCCTTTCGTTTTTTTCATTTTCAGGCAAAAAATTAAGTTTCTCCAATCTTCTCAAAACTCTCGATTATGATAGAGGGCCGTGAGACTTTGACCTGAGTGCAAAAATGGAGGCTCTAGACCCTTCTAGAGCTGAGATATCGAAACTCAAAATTTCGACCCGAAAAAAAAACGACAGTGTTACCCCTTTCGTTTTTTTTCATTTTCGGGCGAAAAATTAAGTTTCTCCAATCTTCTCAAAAGTCTGGATTATGATAGAGGGCCGTGAGACTTTGACCTGAGTGCAAAAATGGAGGCTCTAGACCCTTCTAGAGCTGAGATATCGAAACTCAAAATTTCGACCTGAAAAAAAAAACTACAGTGTTACCCCTTTCGTTTTTTTTCATTTTCGGGTGAAAAATTAAGTTTCTCCAATCTTCTCAAAGCTCTGGATTATGATAGAGGGCTGTGAGACTTTGACCTGAGTGCAAAAATGGAGGCTCTAGACCCTTCCAGAGCTGAGATATCGAAACTCAAAATTTCGACCCGAAAAAAAACGACAGTGTTACCCCTTTTGTTTTTTTTTTCATTTTCGGGCGAAAAATTAAGTTTCTCCAATCTTCTCAAAACTCTTGATTATGATAGAGGTCTGTGAGACTTTGACCTGAGTGCAAAAATGGAGGCACTAGACCCTTCCGGAGCTGAGATATCGAAACTCAAAATTTCGACCCGAAAAAAAAACGGCAGTGTTACCCCTTTCGTTTTTTTTCATTTTCGGGTGAAAAATTACGTTTCTCCAATCTTCTCAAAAGTCTGGATTATGATAGAGGGCCGTGAGACGTTGACCTGAGTGCAAAAATGGAGGCTCTAGACCCTTCCAGAGCTGAGGTATCGAAACTCAAAATTTCGACCTGAAAAAAAAAACGACAGTGTTACCCCTTTCGTTTTTTTTCATTTTCGGGCGAAAAATTAAGTTTCTCCAATCTTCTCAAAACTCTGGATTATGATAGAGGGCTGTGAGAATTTGACCTGAGTGCAAAAACGGAGGCTCTAGACCCTTCCAGAGCTGAGATATCAAAATTAAAAATTTCGACCTGAAAAAAAAAAACGACAGTGTTACCCCTTTCGTTTTTTTTCATTTTCGGGCGAAAAATTACGTTTCTCCAATCTTCTCAAAAGTCTGGATTATGATAGAGGGCTGTGAGACTTTGACCTGAGTGCAAAAATGGAGGCTCTAGACCCTTCCGGAGCTGAGATATCGAAACTCAAAAATTCGACCCGAAAAAAAAAAACGACAGTGTTACCCCTTTCGTTTTTTTTCATTTTCGGGCGAAAAATTACGTTTCTCCAATCTTCTCAAAAGTCTGGATTATGATAGAGGGCTGTGAGACTTTGACCTGAGTGCAAAAATGGAGGCTCTAGACCCTTCTAGAGCTGAGATATCGAAACTCAAAATTTCGACCCGAAAAAAAAAACGACAGTGTTACCCCTTTCGTTTTTTTTCATTTTCGGGCGAAAAATTAAGTTTCTCCAATCTTCTCAAAACTCTGGATTATGATAGAGGGCTGTGAGACGTTGACCTGAGTGCAAAAATGGAGGCTCAAGACCCTTCCAGAGCTGAGATATCAAAATTCAAAAGTTCGACCCGAAAAAAAAAACGACAGTGTTACCCCTTTCGTTTTTTTTTCATTTTCGGGCGAAAAATTAAGTTTCTCCAATCTTCTCAAAACTCTTGATTATGATAGAGGTCTGTGAGACTTTGACCTGAGTGCAAAAATGGAGGCACTAGACCCTTCCGGAGCTGAGATATCGAAACTCAAAAATTCGACCCGAAAAAAAAAAACGACAGTGTTACCCCTTTCGTTTTTTTTTCATTTTCGGGCGAAAAATTAAGTTTCTCCAATCTTAACAAAACTCTTGATTATGATAGAGGTCTGTGAGACTTTGACCTGAGTGCAAAAATGGAGGCACTAGACCCTTCCGGAGCTGAGATATCGAAACTCAAAAATTCGACCCGAAAAAAAAAACGACAGTGTTACCCCTTTCGTTTTTTTTCATTTTCGGGCGAAAAATTACGTTTCTCCAATCTTCTCAAAAGTCTGGATTATGATAGAGGGCCGTGAGACTTTGACCTGAGTGCAAAAATGGAGGCTCTAGACCCTTCTAGAGCTGAGATATCAAAATTCAAAATTTCGACCTGAAAAAAAAAACGACAGTGTTACCCCTTTCGTTTTTTTTCATTTTCGGGCGAAAAATTAAGTTTCTCCAATCTTCTCAAAACTCTGGATTATGATAGAGGGCTGTGAGAATTTGACCTGAGTGCAAAAACGGAGGCTCTAGACCCTTCCAGAGCTGAGATATCAAAATTAAAAATTTCGACCCAAAAAAAAAAAACGACAGTGTCACCCCTTTCGTTTTTTTTCATTTTCGGGCGAAAAATTACGTTTCTCCAATCTTCTCAAAAGTCTGGATTCTGATAGAGGGCCGTGAGACTTTGATCTGAGTGCAAAAATGGAGGCACTAGACCCTTCTAGAGCTGAGATATCAAAATTCAAAATTTCGACCTGAAAAAAAAAACGACAGTGTTACCCCTTTCGTTTTTTTTTCATTTTCGGGCGAAAAATTAAGTTTCTCCAATCTTCTCAAAAGTCTGGATTATGATAGAGGGCTGTGAGACTTTGACCTGAGTGCAAAAATGAAGGCTCAAGACCCTTCCAGAGCTGAGATATCAAAATTCAAAATTTCGACCCGAAAAAAAAACGACAGTGTTACCCCTTTCGTTTTTTTTTTCATTTTCGGGCGAAAAATTAAGTTTCTCCAATCTTCTCAAAAGTCTGGATTATGATAGAGGGCTGTGAGACTTTGACCTGAGTGCAAAAATGGAGGCTCTAGACCCTTCCAGAGCTGAGATATCGAAACTCAAAATTTCGACCCGAAAAAAAACGACAGTGTTACCCCTTTCGTTTTTTTCATTTTCGGGCAAAAAATTAAGTTTCTCCAATCTTCTCAAAACTCTCGATTATGATAGAGGGCCGTGAGACTTTGACCTGAGTGCAAAAATGGAGGCTCTAGACCCTTCTAGAGCTGAGATATCGAAACTCAAAATTTCGACCCCAAAAAAAACCGACAGTGTTACCCCTTTCGTTTTTTTTTTCATTTTCGGGCGAAAAATTAAGTTTCTCCAATCTTCTCAAAACTCTCGATTATGATAGAGGGCTGTGAGACTTTGACCTGAGTGCAAAAATGGAGGCTCAAGACCCTTCCAGAGCTGAGATATCAAAATTAAAAATTTCGACCCAAAAAAAAAACCGACAGTGTTACCCCTTTCGTTTTTTTTATTTTCGGGCAAAAAATTAAGTTTCTCCAATCTTCTCAAAACTCTCGATTATGATAGAGGGCCGTGAGACTTTGACCTGAGTGCAAAAATGGAGGCTCTAGACCCTTCTAGAGCTGAGATGTCGAAACTCAAAATTTCGACCCGAAAAAAAAAAAACGACGGTGTTACCCCTTTCGTTTTTTTTCATTTTCGGGCGAAAAATTAAGTTTCTCCAATCTTCTCAAAGCTCTGGATTATGATAGAGGGCTGTGAGACTTTGACCTGAGTGCAAAAATGGAGGCTCTAGACCCTTCCAGAGCTGAGATATCGAAACTCAAAATTTCGACCCGAAAAAAAAACGACAGTGTTACCCCTTTTGTTTTTTTTTTCATTTTCGGGCGAAAAATTAAGTTTCTCCAATCTTCTCAAAACTCTTGATTATGATAGAGGTCTGTGAGACTTTGACCTGAGTGCAAAAATGGAGGCACTAGACCCTTCCGGAGCTGAGATATCGAAACTCAAAATTTCGACCCGAAAAAAAAACGACAGTGTTACCCCTTTCGTTTTTTTTCATTTTCGGGTGAAAAATTACGTTTCTCCAATCTTCTCAAAAGTCTGGATTATGATAGAGGGCCGTGAGACGTTGACCTGAGTGCAAAAATGGAGGCTCTAGACCCTTCCAGAGCTGAGGTATCGAAACTCAAAATTTCGACCTGAAAAAAAAACCGACAGTGTTACCCCTTTCGTTTTTTTTCATTTTCGGGCGAAAAATTAAGTTTCTCCAATCTTCTCAAAACTCTGGATTATGATAGAGGGCTGTGAGAATTTGACCTGAGTGCAAAAACGGAGGCTCTAGACCCTTCCAGAGCTGAGATATCAAAATTAAAAATTTCGACCTGAAAAAAAAAAACGACAGTGTTACCCCTTTCGTTTTTTTTCATTTTCGGGCGAAAAATTACGTTTCTCCAATCTTCTCAAAAGTCTGGATTCTGATAGAGGGCCGTGAGACTTTGACCTGAGTGCAAAAATGGAGGATCTAGACCCTTCTAGAGCTGAGATATCAAAATTCAAAATTTCGACCCGAAAAAAAAACTACAGTGTTACCCCTTTCGTTTTTTTTCATTTTCGGGCGAAAAATTAAGTTTCTCCAATCTTCTCAAAACTCTGGATTATGATAGAGGGCTGTGAGACTTTGACCTGAGTGCAAAAATGGAGGCTCAAGACCCTTCCAGAGCTGAGATATCAAAATTCAAAATTTTGACCCGAAAAAAAAAACGACAGTGTTACCCCTTTCGTTTTTTTTTCATTTTCGGGCGAAAAATTAAGTTTCTCCAATCTTCTCAAAAGTCTGGATTATGATAGAGGGCTGTGAGACTTTGACCTGAGTGCAAAAATGGAGGCTCTAGACCCTTCCAGAGCTGAGATATCGAAACTCAAAATTTCGACCCGAAAAAAAAACGACAGTGTTACCCCTTTCGTTTTTTTCATTTTCGGGCGAAAAATTACGTTTCTCCAATCTTCTCAAAACTCTGGATTATGATAGAGGGCTGTGAGACGTTGACCTGAGTGCAAAAATGGAGGCTCAAGACCCTTCCAGAGCTGAGATATCAAAATTCAAAAGTTCGACCCGAAAAAAAAAACGACAGTGTTACCCCTTTCGTTTTTTTTTCATTTTCGGGCAAAAAATTAAGTTTCTCCAATCTTCTCAAAAGTCTGGATTATGATAGAGGGCCGTGAGACGTTGACCTGAGTGCAAAAATGGAGGCTCTAGACCCTTCCAGAGCTGAGGTATCGAAACTCAAAATTTCGACCTGAAAAAAAAAACGACAGTGTTACCCCTTTCGTTTTTTTTCATTTTCGGGCGAAAAATTAAGTTTCTCCAATCTTCTCAAAACTCTGGATTATGATAGAGGGCTGTGAGAATTTGACCTGAGTGCAAAAACGGAGGCTCTAGACCCTTCCAGAGCTGAGATATCAAAATTAAAAATTTCGACCTGAAAAAAAAAAACGACAGTGTTACCCCTTTCGTTTTTTTTCATTTTCGGGCGAAAAATTACGTTTCTCCAATCTTCTCAAAAGTCTGGATTCTGATAGAGGGCCGTGAGACTTTGACCTGAGTGCAAAAATGGAGGATCTAGACCCTTCTAGAGCTGAGATATCAAAATTCAAAATTTCGACCCGAAAAAAAAACTACAGTGTTACCCCTTTCGTTTTTTTTCATTTTCGGGCGAAAAATTAAGTTTCTCCAATCTTCTCAAAACTCTGGATTATGATAGAGGGCTGTGAGACTTTGACCTGAGTGCAAAAATGGAGGCTCAAGACCCTTCCAGAGCTGAGATATCAAAATTCAAAATTTTGACCCGAAAAAAAAAACGACAGTGTTACCCCTTTCGTTTTTTTTTCATTTTCGGGCGAAAAATTAAGTTTCTCCAATCTTCTCAAAAGTCTGGATTATGATAGAGGGCTGTGAGACTTTGACCTGAGTGCAAAAATGGAGGCTCTAGACCCTTCCAGAGCTGAGATATCGAAACTCAAAATTTCGACCCGAAAAAAAAACGACAGTGTTACCCCTTTCGTTTTTTTCATTTTCGGGCGAAAAATTAAGTTTCTCCAATCTTCTCAAAACTCTGGATTATGATAGAGGGCTGTGAGACGTTGACCTGAGTGCAAAAATGGAGGCTCAAGACCCTTCCAGAGCTGAGATATCAAAATTCAAAAGTTCGACCCGAAAAAAAAAACGACAGTGTTACCCCTTTCGTTTTTTTTTCATTTTCGGGCGAAAAATTAAGTTTCTCCAATCTTCTCAAAAGTCTGGATTATGATAGAGGGCCGTGAGACTTTGACCTGAGTGCAAAAATGGAGGCTCTAGACCCTTCCAGAGCTGAGATATCAAAATTCAAAATTTTGACCTGAAAAAAAAAACGACAGTGTTACCCCTTTCGTTTTTTTTCATTTTCGGGCGAAAAATTAAGTTTCTCCAATCTTCTCAAAACTCTGGATTATGATAGAGGGCTGTGAGACTTTGACCTGAGTGCAAAAATGGAGGCTCAAGACCCTTCCAGAGCTGAGATATCAAAATTCAAAATTTCGACCCGAAAAAAAAAACGACAGTGTTACCCCTTTCGTTTTTTTTCATTTTCGGGCGAAAAATTAAGTTTCTCCAATCTTCTCAAAAGTCTGGATTATGATAGAGGGCTGTGAGACTTTGACCTGAGTGCAAAAATGGAGGCTCTAGACCCTTCCAGAGCTGAGATATCGAAACTCAAAATTTCGACCCGAAAAAAAAACGACAGTGTTACCCCTTTCGTTTTTTTCATTTTCAGGCAAAAAATTAAGTTTCTCCAATCTTCTCAAAACTCTCGATTATGATAGAGGGCCGTGAGACTTTGACCTGAGTGCAAAAATGGAGGCTCTAGACCCTTCTAGAGCTGAGATATCGAAACTCAAAATTTCGACCCGAAAAAAAAACGACAGTGTTACCCCTTTCGTTTTTTTTCATTTTCGGGCGAAAAATTAAGTTTCTCCAATCTTCTCAAAAGTCTGGATTATGATAGAGGGCCGTGAGACTTTGACCTGAGTGCAAAAATGGAGGCTCTAGACCCTTCTAGAGCTGAGATATCGAAACTCAAAATTTCGACCTGAAAAAAAAAACTACAGTGTTACCCCTTTCGTTTTTTTTCATTTTCGGGTGAAAAATTAAGTTTCTCCAATCTTCTCAAAGCTCTGGATTATGATAGAGGGCTGTGAGACTTTGACCTGAGTGCAAAAATGGAGGCTCTAGACCCTTCCAGAGCTGAGATATCGAAACTCAAAATTTCGACCCGAAAAAAAACGACAGTGTTACCCCTTTTGTTTTTTTTTTCATTTTCGGGCGAAAAATTAAGTTTCTCCAATCTTCTCAAAACTCTTGATTATGATAGAGGTCTGTGAGACTTTGACCTGAGTGCAAAAATGGAGGCACTAGACCCTTCCGGAGCTGAGATATCGAAACTCAAAATTTCGACCCGAAAAAAAAACGGCAGTGTTACCCCTTTCGTTTTTTTTCATTTTCGGGTGAAAAATTACGTTTCTCCAATCTTCTCAAAAGTCTGGATTATGATAGAGGGCCGTGAGACGTTGACCTGAGTGCAAAAATGGAGGCTCTAGACCCTTCCAGAGCTGAGGTATCGAAACTCAAAATTTCGACCTGAAAAAAAAAACGACAGTGTTACCCCTTTCGTTTTTTTTCATTTTCGGGCGAAAAATTAAGTTTCTCCAATCTTCTCAAAACTCTGGATTATGATAGAGGGCTGTGAGAATTTGACCTGAGTGCAAAAACGGAGGCTCTAGACCCTTCCAGAGCTGAGATATCAAAATTAAAAATTTCGACCTGAAAAAAAAAAACGACAGTGTTACCCCTTTCGTTTTTTTTCATTTTCGGGCGAAAAATTACGTTTCTCCAATCTTCTCAAAAGTCTGGATTATGATAGAGGGCTGTGAGACTTTGACCTGAGTGCAAAAATGGAGGCTCTAGACCCTTCCGGAGCTGAGATATCGAAACTCAAAAATTCGACCCGAAAAAAAAAAAACGACAGTGTTACCCCTTTCGTTTTTTTTCATTTTCGGGCGAAAAATTACGTTTCTCCAATCTTCTCAAAAGTCTGGATTATGATAGAGGGCTGTGAGACTTTGACCTGAGTGCAAAAATGGAGGCTCTAGACCCTTCTAGAGCTGAGATATCGAAACTCAAAATTTCGACCCGAAAAAAAAAACGACAGTGTTACCCCTTTCGTTTTTTTTCATTTTCGGGCGAAAAATTAAGTTTCTCCAATCTTCTCAAAACTCTGGATTATGATAGAGGGCTGTGAGACGTTGACCTGAGTGCAAAAATGGAGGCTCAAGACCCTTCCAGAGCTGAGATATCAAAATTCAAAAGTTCGACCCGAAAAAAAAAACGACAGTGTTACCCCTTTCGTTTTTTTTTCATTTTCGGGCGAAAAATTAAGTTTCTCCAATCTTCTCAAAACTCTTGATTATGATAGAGGTCTGTGAGACTTTGACCTGAGTGCAAAAATGGAGGCACTAGACCCTTCCGGAGCTGAGATATCGAAACTCAAAAATTCGACCCGAAAAAAAAAAACGACAGTGTTACCCCTTTCGTTTTTTTTTCATTTTCGGGCGAAAAATTAAGTTTCTCCAATCTTAACAAAACTCTTGATTATGATAGAGGTCTGTGAGACTTTGACCTGAGTGCAAAAATGGAGGCACTAGACCCTTCCGGAGCTGAGATATCGAAACTCAAAAATTCGACCCGAAAAAAAAAACGACAGTGTTACCCCTTTCGTTTTTTTTCATTTTCGGGCGAAAAATTACGTTTCTCCAATCTTCTCAAAAGTCTGGATTATGATAGAGGGCCGTGAGACTTTGACCTGAGTGCAAAAATGGAGGCTCTAGACCCTTCTAGAGCTGAGATATCAAAATTCAAAATTTCGACCTGAAAAAAAAAACGACAGTGTTACCCCTTTCGTTTTTTTTCATTTTCGGGCGAAAAATTAAGTTTCTCCAATCTTCTCAAAACTCTGGATTATGATAGAGGGCTGTGAGAATTTGACCTGAGTGCAAAAACGGAGGCTCTAGACCCTTCCAGAGCTGAGATATCAAAATTAAAAATTTCGACCCAAAAAAAAAAAACGACAGTGTCACCCCTTTCGTTTTTTTTCATTTTCGGGCGAAAAATTACGTTTCTCCAATCTTCTCAAAAGTCTGGATTCTGATAGAGGGCCGTGAGACTTTGATCTGAGTGCAAAAATGGAGGCACTAGACCCTTCTAGAGCTGAGATATCAAAATTCAAAATTTCGACCTGAAAAAAAAAACGACAGTGTTACCCCTTTCGTTTTTTTTTCATTTTCGGGCGAAAAATTAAGTTTCTCCAATCTTCTCAAAAGTCTGGATTATGATAGAGGGCTGTGAGACTTTGACCTGAGTGCAAAAATGAAGGCTCAAGACCCTTCCAGAGCTGAGATATCAAAATTCAAAATTTCGACCCGAAAAAAAAACGACAGTGTTACCCCTTTCGTTTTTTTTTTCATTTTCGGGCGAAAAATTAAGTTTCTCCAATCTTCTCAAAAGTCTGGATTATGATAGAGGGCTGTGAGACTTTGACCTGAGTGCAAAAATGGAGGCTCTAGACCCTTCCAGAGCTGAGATATCGAAACTCAAAATTTCGACCCGAAAAAAAACGACAGTGTTACCCCTTTCGTTTTTTTCATTTTCGGGCAAAAAATTAAGTTTCTCCAATCTTCTCAAAACTCTCGATTATGATAGAGGGCCGTGAGACTTTGACCTGAGTGCAAAAATGGAGGCTCTAGACCCTTCTAGAGCTGAGATATCGAAACTCAAAATTTCGACCCCAAAAAAAACCGACAGTGTTACCCCTTTCGTTTTTTTTTTCATTTTCGGGCGAAAAATTAAGTTTCTCCAATCTTCTCAAAACTCTCGATTATGATAGAGGGCTGTGAGACTTTGACCTGAGTGCAAAAATGGAGGCTCAAGACCCTTCCAGAGCTGAGATATCAAAATTAAAAATTTCGACCCAAAAAAAAAACCGACAGTGTTACCCCTTTCGTTTTTTTTATTTTCGGGCAAAAAATTAAGTTTCTCCAATCTTCTCAAAACTCTCGATTATGATAGAGGGCCGTGAGACTTTGACCTGAGTGCAAAAATGGAGGCTCTAGACCCTTCTAGAGCTGAGATGTCGAAACTCAAAATTTCGACCCGAAAAAAAAAAAACGACGGTGTTACCCCTTTCGTTTTTTTTCATTTTCGGGCGAAAAATTAAGTTTCTCCAATCTTCTCAAAAGTCTGGATTATGATAGAGGGCCGTGAGACTTTGACCTGAGTGCAAAAATGGAGGCTCTAGACCCTTCCAGAGCTGAGATATCAAAATTCAAAATTTTGACCTGAAAAAAAAACGACAGTGTTACCCCTTTCGTTTTTTTTTCATTTTCGGGCGAAAAATTAAGTTTCTCCAATCTTCTCAAAACTCTGGATTATGATAGAGGGCTGTGAGACTTTGACCTGAGTGCAAAAATGGAGGCTCAAGACCCTTCCAGAGGTGAGATATCAAAATTCAAAATTTCGACCCGAAAAAAAAAAACGACAGTGTTACCCCTTTCGTTTTTTTTCATTTTCGGGCGAAAAATTAAGTTTCTCCAATCTTCTCAAAAGTCTGGATTATGATAGAGGGCTGTGAGACTTTGACCTGAGTGCAAAAATGGAGGCTCTAGACCCTTCTAGAGCTGAGATATCAAAATTCAAAATTTCGACCTGAAAAAAAAAACGACAGTGTTACCCCTTTCGTTTTTTTTCATTTTCGGGCGAAAAATTAAGTTTCTCCAATCTTCTCAAAACTCTGGATTATGATAGAGGGCTGTGAGAATTTGACCTGAGTGCAAAAACGGAGGCTCTAGACCCTTCCAGAGCTGAGATATCAAAATTAAAAATTTCGACCCAAAAAAAAAAAAACGACAGTGTCACCCCTTTCGTTTTTTTTCATTTTCGGGCGAAAAATTACGTTTCTCCAATCTTCTCAAAAGTCTGGATTCTGATAGAGGGCCGTGAGACTTTGATCTGAGTGCAAAAATGGAGGCACTAGACCCTTCTAGAGCTGAGATATCAAAATTCAAAATTTCGACCTGAAAAAAAAAACGACAGTGTTACCCCTTTCGTTTTTTTTTCATTTTCGGGCGAAAAATTAAGTTTCTCCAATCTTCTCAAAAGTCTGGATTATGATAGAGGGCTGTGAGACTTTGACCTGAGTGCAAAAATGAAGGCTCAAGACCCTTCCAGAGCTGAGATATCAAAATTCAAAATTTCGACCCGAAAAAAAAACGACAGTGTTACCCCTTTCGTTTTTTTTTTCATTTTCGGGCGAAAAATTAAGTTTCTCCAATCTTCTCAAAAGTCTGGATTATGATAGAGGGCTGTGAGACTTTGACCTGAGTGCAAAAATGGAGGCTCTAGACCCTTCCAGAGCTGAGATATCGAAACTCAAAATTTCGACCCGAAAAAAAACGACAGTGTTACCCCTTTCGTTTTTTTCATTTTCGGGCAAAAAATTAAGTTTCTCCAATCTTCTCAAAACTCTCGATTATGATAGAGGGCCGTGAGACTTTGACCTGAGTGCAAAAATGGAGGCTCTAGACCCTTCTAGAGCTGAGATATCGAAACTCAAAATTTCGACCCCAAAAAAAACCGACAGTGTTACCCCTTTCGTTTTTTTTTTCATTTTCGGGCGAAAAATTAAGTTTCTCCAATCTTCTCAAAACTCTCGATTATGATAGAGGGCTGTGAGACTTTGACCTGAGTGCAAAAATGGAGGCTCAAGACCCTTCCAGAGCTGAGATATCAAAATTAAAAATTTCGACCCAAAAAAAAAACCGACAGTGTTACCCCTTTCGTTTTTTTTATTTTCGGGCAAAAAATTAAGTTTCTCCAATCTTCTCAAAACTCTCGATTATGATAGAGGGCCGTGAGACTTTGACCTGAGTGCAAAAATGGAGGCTCTAGACCCTTCTAGAGCTGAGATGTCGAAACTCAAAATTTCGACCCGAAAAAAAAAAACGACGGTGTTACCCCTTTCGTTTTTTTTCATTTTCGGGCGAAAAATTAAGTTTCTCCAATCTTCTCAAAAGTCTGGATTATGATAGAGGGCCGTGAGACTTTGACCTGAGTGCAAAAATGGAGGCTCTAGACCCTTCCAGAGCTGAGATATCAAAATTCAAAATTTTGACCTGAAAAAAAAACGACAGTGTTACCCCTTTCGTTTTTTTTTCATTTTCGGGCGAAAAATTAAGTTTCTCCAATCTTCTCAAAACTCTGGATTATGATAGAGGGCTGTGAGACTTTGACCTGAGTGCAAAAATGGAGGCTCAAGACCCTTCCAGAGGTGAGATATCAAAATTCAAAATTTCGACCCGAAAAAAAAAAACGACAGTGTTACCCCTTTCGTTTTTTTTCATTTTCGGGCGAAAAATTAAGTTTCTCCAATCTTCTCAAAAGTCTGGATTATGATAGAGGGCTGTGAGACTTTGACCTGAGTGCAAAAATGGAGGCTCTAGACCCTTCCAGAGCTGAGATATCGAAACTCAAAATTTCGACCCGAAAAAAAAACGACAGTGTTACCCCTTTCGTTTTTTTCATTTTCGGGCAAAAAATTAAGTTTCTCCAATCTTCTCAAAACTCTCGATTATGATAGAGGGCCGTGAGACTTTGACCTGAGTGCAAAAATGGAGGCTCTAGACCCTTCTAGAGCTGAGATATCGAAACTCAAAATTTCGACCCGAAAAAAAAACGACAGTGTTACCCCTTTCGTTTTTTTTCATTTTCGGGCGAAAAATTAAGTTTCTCCAATCTTCTCAAAAGTCTGGATTATGATAGAGGGCCGTGAGACTTTGACCTGAGTGCAAAAATGGAGGCTCTAGACCCTTCTAGAGCTGAGATATCGAAACTCAAAATTTCGACCTGAACAAAAAACTACAGTGTTACCCCTTTAGTTTTTTTTCATTTTCGGGTGAAAAATTAAGTTTCTCCAATCTTCTCAAAAGTCTGGATTATGATAGAGGGCCGTGAGACTTTGACCTGAGTGCAAAAATGGAGGCTCTAGACCCTTCCAGAGCTGAGATATCGAAACTCAAAATTTCGACCCGAAAAAAAAAACGACAGTGTTACCCCTTTCGTTTTTTTTCATTTTCGGGCGAAAAATTAAGTTTCTCCAATCTTCTCAAAACTCTGGATTATGATAGAGGGCTTTGAGACTTTGACCTGAGTGCAAAAATGGAGGATCAAGACCCTTCCAGAGCTGAGATATCAAAATTCAAAAATTCGACCCGAAAAAAAAAACGACAGTGTTACCCCTTTCGTTTTTTTTTCATTTTCGGGCGAAAAATTAAGTTTCTCCAATCTTCTCAAAACTCTCGATTATGATAGAGGGCTGTGAGACTTTGACCTGAGTGCAAAAATGGAGGCTCAAGACCCTTCCAGAGCTGAGATATCAAAATTAAAAATTTCGACACGAAAAAAAAACGACAGTGTTACCCCTTTCGTTTTTTTTCATTTTCGGGCGAAAAATTAAGTTTCTCCAATCTTCTCAAAAGTCTGGATTATGATAGAGGGCTGTGAGACTTTGACCTGAGTGCAAAAATGGAGGCTCTAGACCCTTCCAGAGCTGAGATATCAAAATTCAAAATTTCGACCCGAAAAAAAAAACGACAGTGTTACCCCTTTCGTTTTTTTTTCATTTTCGGGCGAAAAATTAAGTTTCTCCAATCTTCTCAAAAGTCTGGTTTATGATAGAGGGCTGTGAGACTTTGACCAGAGTGCAAAAATGGAGGCTCTAGACCCTTCCAGAGCTGA
This sequence comes from Pimephales promelas, assembly GCF_988280905.1. Classification (NCBI taxonomy): domain Eukaryota; kingdom Metazoa; phylum Chordata; class Actinopteri; order Cypriniformes; family Leuciscidae; genus Pimephales; species Pimephales promelas. The sequence continues at coordinate 20,743,589 of NC_142775.1, forward strand.
GATATCAAAATTCAAAATTTCGACCCGAAAAAAAAAAAACTACAGTGTTACCCCTTTCGTTTTTTTTCATTTTCGGGCGAAAAATTAAGTTTCTCCAATCTTCTCAAAAGTCTGGATTATGATAGAGGGCTGTGAGACTTTGACCTGAGTGCAAAAATGGAGGCTCTAGACCCTTCTAGAGCTGAGATATCGAAACTCAAAATTTCGACCCGAAAAAAAAAAAACGACAGTGTTACCCCTTTCGTTTTTTTTCATTTTCGGGCGAAAAATTAAGTTTCTCCAATCTTCTCAAAACTCTGGATTATGATAGAGGGCTGTGAGACGTTGACCTGAGTGCAAAAATGGAGGCTCAAGACCCTTCCAGAGCTGAGATATCAAAATTCAAAAGTTCGACCCGAAAAAAAAAACGACAGTGTTACCCCTTTCGTTTTTTTTTTCATTTTCGGGCGAAAAATTAAGTTTCTCCAATCTTCTCAAAACTCTTGATTATGATAGAGGTCTGTGAGACTTTGACCTGAGTGCAAAAATGGAGGCACTAGACCCTTCCGGAGCTGAGATATCGAAACTCAAAATTTCGACCCGAAAAAAAAACGACAGTGTTACCCCTTTCGTTTTTTTTCATTTTCGGGCGAAAAATTAAGTTTCTCCAATCTTCTCAAAACTCTGGATTATGATAGAGGGCTGTGAGACGTTGACCTGAGTGCAAAAATGGAGGCTCAAGACCCTTCCAGAGCTGAGATATCAAAATTCAAAAGTTCGACCCGAAAAAAAAAACGACAGTGTTACCCCTTTCGTTTTTTTTTTCATTTTCGGGCGAAAAATTAAGTTTCTCCAATCTTCTCAAAACTCTCGATTATGATAGAGGGCTGTGAGACTTTGACCTGAGTGCAAAAATGGAGGCTCAAGACCCTTCCAGAGCTGAGATATCAAAATTAAAAATTTCGACCCAAAAAAAAACCCGACAGTGTTACCCCTTTCGTTTTTTTTATTTTCGGGCAAAAAATTAAGTTTCTCCAATCTTCTCAAAACTCTCGATTATGATAGAGGGCCGTGAGACTTTGACCTGAGTGCAAAAATGGAGGCTCTAGACCCTTCTAGAGCTGAGATGTCGAAACTCAAAATTTCGACCCGAAAAAAAAAAAACGACGGTGTTACCCCTTTCGTTTTTTTTCATTTTCGGGCGAAAAATTAAGTTTCTCCAATCTTCTCAAAAGTCTGGATTATGATAGAGGGCCGTGAGACTTTGACCTGAGTGCAAAAATGGAGGCTCTAGACCCTTCCAGAGCTGAGATATCAAAATTCAAAATTTTGACCTGAAAAAAAAACGACAGTGTTACCCCTTTCGTTTTTTTTCATTTTCGGGCGAAAAATTAAGTTTCTCCAATCTTCTCAAAACTCTGGATTATGATAGAGGGCTGTGAGACTTTGACCTGAGTGCAAAAATGGAGGCTCAAGACCCTTCCAGAGGTGAGATATCAAAATTCAAAATTTCGACCCGAAAAAAAAAAACGACAGTGTTACCCCTTTCGTTTTTTTTCATTTTCGGGCGAAAAATTAAGTTTCTCCAATCTTCTCAAAAGTCTGGATTATGATAGAGGGCTGTGAGACTTTGACCTGAGTGCAAAAATGGAGGCTCTAGACCCTTCCAGAGCTGAGATATCGAAACTCAAAATTTCGACCCGAAAAAAAAACGACAGTGTTACCCCTTTCGTTTTTTTCATTTTCGGGCAAAAAATTAAGTTTCTCCAATCTTCTCAAAACTCTCGATTATGATAGAGGGCCGTGAGACTTTGACCTGAGTGCAAAAATGGAGGCTCTAGACCCTTCTAGAGCTGAGATATCGAAACTCAAAATTTCGACCCGAAAAAAAAACGACAGTGTTACCCCTTTCGTTTTTTTTCATTTTCGGGCGAAAAATTAAGTTTCTCCAATCTTCTCAAAAGTCTGGATTATGATAGAGGGCCGTGAGACTTTGACCTGAGTGCAAAAATGGAGGCTCTAGACCCTTCTAGAGCTGAGATATCGAAACTCAAAATTTCGACCTGAAAAAAAAACTACAGTGTTACCCCTTTAGTTTTTTTTCATTTTCGGGTGAAAAATTAAGTTTCTCCAATCTTCTCAAAGCTCTGGATTATGATAGAGGGCTGTGAGACTTTGACCTGAGTGCAAAAATGGAGGCTCTAGACCCTTCCAGAGCTGAGATATCGAAACTCAAAATTTCGACCCGAAAAAAAAAACGACAGTGTTACCCCTTTCGTTTTTTTTCATTTTCGGGCGAAAAATTAAGTTTCTCCAATCTTCTCAAAACTCTGGATTATGATAGAGGGCTTTGAGACTTTGACCTGAGTGCAAAAATGGAGGATCAAGACCCTTCCAGAGCTGAGATATCAAAATTCAAAAATTCGACCCGAAAAAAAAAACGACAGTGTTACCCCTTTCGTTTTTTTTTTCATTTTCGGGCGAAAAATTAAGTTTCTCCAATCTTCTCAAAACTCTCGATTATGATAGAGGGCTGTGAGACTTTGACCTGAGTGCAAAAATGGAGGCTCAAGACCCTTCCAGAGCTGAGATATCAAAATTAAAAATTTCGACACGAAAAAAAAACGACAGTGTTACCCCTTTCGTTTTTTTTCATTTTCGGGCGAAAAATTAAGTTTCTCCAATCTTCTCAAAAGTCTGGATTATGATAGAGGGCTGTGAGACTTTGACCTGAGTGCAAAAATGGAGGCTCTAGACCCTTCCAGAGCTGAGATATCAAAATTCAAAATTTCGACCCGAAAAAAAAAACGACAGTGTTACCCCTTTCGTTTTTTTTTCATTTTCAGGCGAAAAATTAAGTTTCTCCAATCTTTTCAAAAGTCTGGTTTATGATAGAGGGCTGTGAGACTTTGACCAGAGTGCAAAAATGGAGGCTCTAGACCCTTCCAGAGCTGAGATATCAAAATTCAAAATTTCGACCCGAAAAAAAAAAAACTACAGTGTTACCCCTTTCGTTTTTTTTCATTTTCGGGCGAAAAATTAAGTTTCTCCAATCTTCTCAAAAGTCTGGATTATGATAGAGGGCTGTGAGACTTTGACCTGAGTGCAAAAATGGAGGCTCTAGACCCTTCTAGAGCTGAGATATCGAAACTCAAAATTTCGACCCGAAAAAAAAACGACAGTGTTACCCCTTTCGTTTTTTTTCATTTTCGGGCGAAAAATTAAGTTTCTCCAATCTTCTCAAAAGTCTGGATTATGATAGAGGGCCGTGAGACTTTGACCTGAGTGCAAAAATGGAGGCTCTAGACCCTTCTAGAGCTGAGATATCGAAACTCAAAATTTCGACCTGAAAAAAAAACTACAGTGTTACCCCTTTAGTTTTTTTTCATTTTCGGGTGAAAAATTAAGTTTCTCCAATCTTCTCAAAGCTCTGGATTATGATAGAGGGCTGTGAGACTTTGACCTGAGTGCAAAAATGGAGGCTCTAGACCCTTCCAGAGCTGAGATATCGAAACTCAAAATTTCGACCCGAAAAAAAAAACGACAGTGTTACCCCTTTCGTTTTTTTTCATTTTCGGGCGAAAAATTAAGTTTCTCCAATCTTCTCAAAACTCTGGATTATGATAGAGGGCTTTGAGACTTTGACCTGAGTGCAAAAATGGAGGATCAAGACCCTTCCAGAGCTGAGATATCAAAATTCAAAAATTCGACCCGAAAAAAAAAACGACAGTGTTACCCCTTTCGTTTTTTTTTTTCATTTTCGGGCGAAAAATTAAGTTTCTCCAATCTTCTCAAAACTCTCGATTATGATAGAGGGCTGTGAGACTTTGACCTGAGTGCAAAAATGGAGGCTCAAGACCCTTCCAGAGCTGAGATATCAAAATTAAAAATTTCGACACGAAAAAAAAACGACAGTGTTACCCCTTTCGTTTTTTTTCATTTTCGGGCGAAAAATTAAGTTTCTCCAATCTTCTCAAAAGTCTGGATTATGATAGAGGGCTGTGAGACTTTGACCTGAGTGCAAAAATGGAGGCTCTAGACCCTTCCAGAGCTGAGATATCAAAATTCAAAATTTCGACCCGAAAAAAAAAACGACAGTGTTACCCCTTTCGTTTTTTTTTCATTTTCAGGCGAAAAATTAAGTTTCTCCAATCTTTTCAAAAGTCTGGTTTATGATAGAGGGCTGTGAGACTTTGACCAGAGTGCAAAAATGGAGGCTCTAGACCCTTCCAGAGCTGAGATATCAAAATTCAAAATTTCGACCCGAAAAAAAAAAAACTACAGTGTTACCCCTTTCGTTTTTTTTCATTTTCGGGCGAAAAATTAAGTTTCTCCAATCTTCTCAAAAGTCTGGATTATGATAGAGGGCTGTGAGACTTTGACCTGAGTGCAAAAATGGAGGCTCTAGACCCTTCTAGAGCTGAGATATCGAAACTCAAAATTTCGACCCGAAAAAAAAAAACGACAGTGTTACCCCTTTCGTTTTTTTTTCATTTTCGGGCAAAAAATTAAGTTTCTCCAATCTTCTCAAAACTCTGGATTATGATAGAGGGCTGTGAGACTTTGACCTGAGTGCAAAAATGGAGGCTCTAGACCCTTCTAGAGCTGAGATATCGAAACTCAAAATTTCGACCCGAAAAAAAAACGACAGTGTTACCCCTTTCGTTTTTTTTCATTTTCGGGCGAAAAATTAAGTTTCTCCAATCTTCTCAAAAGTCTGGATTATGATAGAGGGCCGTGAGACTTTGACCTGAGTGCAAAAATGGAGGCTCTAGACCCTTCTAGAGCTGAGATATCGAAACTCAAAATTTCGACCTGAAAAAAAAACTACAGTGTTACCCCTTTAGTTTTTTTTCATTTTCGGGTGAAAAATTAAGTTTCTCCAATCTTCTCAAAGCTCTGGATTATGATAGAGGGCTGTGAGACTTTGACCTGAGTGCAAAAATGGAGGCTCTAGACCCTTCCAGAGCTGAGATATCGAAACTCAAAATTTCGACCCGAAAAAAAAAACGACAGTGTTACCCCTTTCGTTTTTTTTCATTTTCGGGCGAAAAATTAAGTTTCTCCAATCTTCTCAAAACTCTGGATTATGATAGAGGGCTTTGAGACTTTGACCTGAGTGCAAAAATGGAGGATCAAGACCCTTCCAGAGCTGAGATATCAAAATTCAAAAATTCGACCCGAAAAAAAAAACGACAGTGTTACCCCTTTCGTTTTTTTTTTCATTTTCGGGCGAAAAATTAAGTTTCTCCAATCTTCTCAAAACTCTCGATTATGATAGAGGGCTGTGAGACTTTGACCTGAGTGCAAAAATGGAGGCTCAAGACCCTTCCAGAGCTGAGATATCAAAATTAAAAATTTCGACACGAAAAAAAAACGACAGTGTTACCCCTTTCGTTTTTTTTCATTTTCGGGCGAAAAATTAAGTTTCTCCAATCTTCTCAAAAGTCTGGATTATGATAGAGGGCTGTGAGACTTTGACCTGAGTGCAAAAATGGAGGCTCTAGACCCTTCCAGAGCTGAGATATCAAAATTCAAAATTTCGACCCGAAAAAAAAAACGACAGTGTTACCCCTTTCGTTTTTTTTTCATTTTCAGGCGAAAAATTAAGTTTCTCCAATCTTTTCAAAAGTCTGGTTTATGATAGAGGGCTGTGAGACTTTGACCAGAGTGCAAAAATGGAGGCTCTAGACCCTTCCAGAGCTGAGATATCAAAATTCAAAATTTCGACCCGAAAAAAAAAAAACTACAGTGTTACCCCTTTCGTTTTTTTTCATTTTCGGGCGAAAAATTAAGTTTCTCCAATCTTCTCAAAAGTCTGGATTATGATAGAGGGCTGTGAGACTTTGACCTGAGTGCAAAAATGGAGGCTCTAGACCCTTCTAGAGCTGAGATATCGAAACTCAAAATTTCGACCCGAAAAAAAAAAACGACAGTGTTACCCCTTTCGTTTTTTTTTCATTTTCGGGCGAAAAATTAAGTTTCTCCAATCTTCTCAAAACTCTGGATTATGATAGAGGGCTGTGAGACGTTGACCTGAGTGCAAAAATGGAGGCTCAAGACCCTTCCAGAGCTGAGATATCAAAATTCAAAAGTTCGACCCGAAAAAAAAAACGACAGTGTTACCCCTTTCGTTTTTTTTTTCATTTTCGGGCGAAAAATTAAGTTTCTCCAATCTTCTCAAAACTCTTGATTATGATAGAGGTCTGTGAGACTTTGACCTGAGTGCAAAAATGGAGGCACTAGACCCTTCCGGAGCTGAGATATCGAAACTCAAAATTTCGACCCGAAAAAAAAACGACAGTGTTACCCCTTTCGTTTTTTTTCATTTTCGGGCGAAAAATTAAGTTTCTCCAATCTTCTCAAAACTCTGGATTATGATAGAGGGCTGTGAGACGTTGACCTGAGTGCAAAAATGGAGGCTCAAGACCCTTCCAGAGCTGAGATATCAAAATTCAAAAGTTCGACCCGAAAAAAAAAACGACAGTGTTACCCCTTTCGTTTTTTTTTTCATTTTCGGGCGAAAAATTAAGTTTCTCCAATCTTCTCAAAACTCTTGATTATGATAGAGGTCTGTGAGACTTTGACCTGAGTGCAAAAATGGAGGCACTAGACCCTTCCGGAGCTGAGATATCGAAACTCAAAATTTCGACCCAAAAAAAAAAACGACAGTGTTACCCCTTTCGTTTTTTTTTCATTTTCGGGCGAAAAATTACGTTTCTCCAATCTTCTCAAAAGTCTGGATTATGATAGAGGGCCGTGAGACTTTGACCTGAGTGCAAAAATGGAGGCTCTAGACCCTTCTAGAGCTGAGATATCAAAATTCAAAATTTCGACCTGAAAAAAAAACGACAGTGTTACCCCTTTCGTTTTTTTTCATTTTCGGGCGAAAAATTAAGTTTCTCCAATCTTCTCAAAACTCTGGATTATGATAGAGGGCTGTGAGAATTTGACCTGAGTGCAAAAACGGAGGCTCTAGACCCTTCCAGAGCTGAGATATCAAAATTAAAAATTTCGACCTGAAAAAAAAAAACGACAGTGTTACCCCTTTCGTTTTTTTTTCATTTTCGGGCGAAAAATTAAGTTTCTCCAATCTTCTCAAAACTCTGGATTATGATAGAGGGCTGTGAGACTTTGACCTGAGTGCAAAAATGGAGGCTCAAGACCCTTCCAGAGCTGAGATATCAAAATTCAAAAATTCGACCCGAAAAAAAAAACGACAGTGTTACCCCTTTCGTTTTTTTTTTCATTTTCGGGCGAAAAATTAAGTTTCTCCAATCTTCTCAAAAGTCTGGATTATGATAGAGGGCCGTGAGACTTTGACCTGAGTGCAAAAATGGAGGCTCTAGACCCTTCCAGAGCTGAGATATCAAAATTCAAAATTTTGACCTGAAAAAAAAAACGACAGTGTTACCCCTTTCGTTTTTTTTCATTTTCGGGCGAAAAATTAAGTTTCTCCAATCTTCTCAAAACTCTGGATTATGATAGAGGGCTGTGAGACTTTGACCTGAGTGCAAAAATGGAGGCTCAAGACCCTTCCAGAGGTGAGATATCAAAATTCAAAATTTCGACCCGAAAAAAAAAACGACAGTGTTACCCCTTTCGTTTTTTTTCATTTTCGGGCGAAAAATTAAGTTTCTCCAATCTTCTCAAAAGTCTGGATTATGATAGAGGGCTGTGAGACTTTGACCTGAGTGCAAAAATGGAGGCTCTAGACCCTTCCAGAGCTGAGATATCGAAACTCAAAATTTCGACCCGAAAAAAAAACGACAGTGTTACCCCTTTCGTTTTTTTCATTTTCGGGCAAAAAATTAAGTTTCTCCAATCTTCTCAAAACTCTCGATTATGATAGAGGGCCGTGAGACTTTGACCTGAGTGCAAAAATGGAGGCTCTAGACCCTTCTAGAGCTGAGATATCGAAACTCAAAATTTCGACCCGAAAAAAAAACGACAGTGTTACCCCTTTCGTTTTTTTTCATTTTCGGGCGAAAAATTAAGTTTCTCCAATCTTCTCAAAACTCTCGATTATGATAGAGGGCTGTGAGACTTTGACCTGAGTGCAAAAATGGAGGCTCAAGACCCTTCCAGAGCTGAGATATCAAAATTAAAAATTTCGACACGAAAAAAAAACGACAGTGTTACCCCTTTCGTTTTTTTTCATTTTCGGGCGAAAAATTAAGTTTCTCCAATCTTCTCAAAAGTCTGGATTATGATAGAGGGCTGTGAGACTTTGACCTGAGTGCAAAAATGGAGGCTCTAGACCCTTCCAGAGCTGAGATATCAAAATTCAAAATTTCGACCCGAAAAAAAAAACGACAGTGTTACCCCTTTCGTTTTTTTTTCATTTTCGGGCGAAAAATTAAGTTTCTCCAATCTTTTCAAAAGTCTGGTTTATGATAGAGGGCTGTGAGACTTTGACCAGAGTGCAAAAATGGAGGCTCTAGACCCTTCCAGAGCTGAGATATCAAAATTCAAAATTTCGACCCGAAAAAAAAAAAACTACAGTGTTACCCCTTTCGTTTTTTTTCATTTTCGGGCGAAAAATTAAGTTTCTCCAATCTTCTCAAAAGTCTGGATTATGATAGAGGGCTGTGAGACTTTGACCTGAGTGCAAAAATGGAGGCTCTAGACCCTTCTAGAGCTGAGATATCGAAACTCAAAATTTCGACCCGAAAAAAAAAAACGACAGTGTTACCCCTTTCGTTTTTTTTCATTTTCGGGCGAAAAATTAAGTTTCTCCAATCTTCTCAAAACTCTGGATTATGATAGAGGGCTGTGAGACGTTGACCTGAGTGCAAAAATGGAGGCTCAAGACCCTTCCAGAGCTGAGATATCAAAATTCAAAAGTTCGACCCGAAAAAAAAAACGACAGTGTTACCCCTTTCGTTTTTTTTTCATTTTCGGGCGAAAAATTAAGTTTCTCCAATCTTCTCAAAACTCTTGATTATGATAGAGGTCTGTGAGACTTTGACCTGATTGCAAAAATGGAGGCACTAGACCCTTCCGGAGCTGAGATATCGAAACTCAAAATATCGACCCGAAAAAAAAACGACAGTGTTACCCCTTTCGTTTTTTTTCATTTTCGGGCGAAAAATTAAGTTTCTCCAATCTTCTCAAAACTCTAGATTATGATAGAGGGCTGTGAGACGTTGACCTGAGTGCAAAAATGGAGGCTCAAGACCCTTCCAGAGCTGAGATATCAAAATTCAAAAGTTCGACCCGAAAAAAAAAACGACAGTGTTACCCCTTTCGTTTTTTTTTTCATTTTCGGGCGAAAAATTAAGTTTCTCCAATCTTCTCAAAACTCTTGATTATGATAGAGGTCTGTGAGACTTTGACCTGAGTGCAAAAATGGAGGCACTAGACCCTTCCGGAGCTGAGATATCGAAACTCAAAATTTCGACCCGAAAAAAAAAACGACAGTGTTACCCCTTTCGTTTTTTTTTCATTTTCGGGCGAAAAATTACGTTTCTCCAATCTTCTCAAAAGTCTGGATTATGATAGAGGGCCGTGAGACTTTGACCTGAGTGCAAAAATGGAGGCTCTAGACCCTTCTAGAGCTGAGATATCAAAATTCAAAATTTCGACCTGAAAAAAAAAACGACAGTGTTACCCCTTTCGTTTTTTTTCATTTTCGGGCGAAAAATTAAGTTTCTCCAATCTTCTCAAAACTCTGGATTATGATAGAGGGCTGTGAGAATTTGACCTGAGTGCAAAAACGGAGGCTCTAGACCCTTCCAGAGCTGAGATATCAAAATTAAAAATTTCGACCTGAAAAAAAAAAACGACAGTGTTACCCCTTTCGTTTTTTTTTCATTTTCGGGCGAAAAATTAAGTTTCTCCAATCTTCTCAAAACTCTGGATTATGATAGAGGGCTGTGAGACTTTGACCTGAGTGCAAAAATGGAGGCTCAAGACCCTTCCAGAGCTGAGATATCAAAATTCAAAATTTCGACCCGAAAAAAAAAACGACAGTGTTACCCCTTTCGTTTTTTTTTTCATTTTCGGGCGAAAAATTAAGTTTCTCCAATCTTCTCAAAAGTCTGGATTATGATAGAGGGCTGTGAGACTTTGACCTGAGTGCAAAAATGGAGGCTCTAGACCCTTCTAGAGCTGAGATATCAAAACTCAAAATTTCGACCCGAAAAAAAAAACGACAGTGTTACCCCTTTCGTTTTTTTTTTCATTTTCGGGCGAAAAATTAAGTTTCTCCAATCTTCTCAAAACTCTGGATTATGATAGAGGGCTGTGAGACTTTGACCTGAGTGCAAAAATGGAGGCTCAAGACCCTTCCAGAGCTGAGATATCAAAATTCAAAATTTCGACCCGAAAAAAAAAACGACAGTGTTACCCCTTTCGTTTTTTTTCATTTTCGGGCGAAAAATTAAGTTTCTCCAATCTTCTCAAAACTCTGGATTATGATAGAGGGCTGTGAGACGTTGACCTGAGTGCAAAAATGGAGGCTCAAGACCCTTCCAGAGCTGAGATATCAAAATTCAAAAGTTCGACCCAAAAAAAAAAAACGACAGTGTTACCCCTTTCGTTTTTTTTTCATTTTCGGGCGAAAAATTAAGTTTCTCCAATCTTCTCAAAACTCTTGATTATGATAGAGGTCTGTGAGACTTTGACCTGAGTGCAAAAATGGAGGCACTAGACCCTTCCGGAGCTGAGATATCGAAACTCAAAATTTCGACCCGAAAAAAAAACGACAGTGTTACCACTTTCGTTTTTTTTTCATTTTCGGGCGAAAAATTAAGTTTCTCCAATCTTCTCAAAACTCTGGATTATGATAGAGGGCTGTGAGACGTTGACCTGAGTGCAAAAATGGAGGCTCAAGACCCTTCCAGAGCTGAGATATCAAAATTCAAAAGTTCGACCCGAAAAAAAAAACGACAGTGTTACCCCTTTCGTTTTTTTTTTTCATTTTCGGGCGAAAAATTAAGTTTCTCCAATCTTCTCAAAACTCTTGATTATGATAGAGGTCTGTGAGACTTTGACCTGAGTGCAAAAATGGAGGCACTAGACCCTTCCGGAGCTGAGATATCGAAACTCAAAATTTCGACCCGAAAAAAAAAACGACAGTGTTACCCCTTTCGTTTTTTTTCATTTTCGGGCGAAAAATTACGTTTCTCCAATCTTCTCAAAAGTCTGGATTATGATAGAGGGCCGTGAGACTTTGACCTGAGTGCAAAAATGGAGGCTCTAGACCCTTCTAGAGCTGAGATATCAAAATTCAAAATTTCGACCTGAAAAAAAAAACGACAGTGTTACCCCTTTCGTTTTTTTTCATTTTCGGGCGAAAAATTAAGTTTCTCCAATCTTCTCAAAACTCTGGATTATGATAGAGGGCTGTGAGAATTTGACCTGAGTGCAAAAACGGAGGCTCTAGACCCTTCCAGAGCTGAGATATCAAAATTAAAAGTTTCGACCTGAAAAAAAAAACGACAGTGTTACCCCTTTCGTTTTTTTTTCATTTTCGGGCGAAAAATTAAGTTTCTCCAATCTTCTCAAAACTCTGGATTATGATAGAGGGCTGTGAGACTTTGACCTGAGTGCAAAAATGGAGGCTCAAGACCCTTCCAGAGCTGAGATATCAAAATTCAAAATTTCGACCCGAAAAAAAAAACGACAGTGTTACCCCTTTCGTTTTTTTTTCATTTTCGGGCGAAAAATTAAGTTTCTCCAATCTTCTCAAAAGTCTGGATTATGATAGAGGGCTGTGAGACTTTGACCTGAGTGCAAAAATGGAGGCTCTAGACCCTTCCAGAGCTGAGATATCGAAACTCAAAATTTCGACCCGAAAAAAAAACGACAGTGTTACCCCTTTCGTTTTTTTCATTTTCGGGCAAAAAATTAAGTTTCTCCAATCTTCTCAAAACTCTTGATTATGATAGAGGTCTGTGAGACTTTGACCTGAGTGCAAAAATGGAGGCTCTAGACCCTTCTAGAGCTGAGATATCAAAATTCTAAATTTCGACCTGAAAAAAAAAACGACAGTGTTACCCCTTTCGTTTTTTTTCATTTTCGGGCGAAAAATTAAGTTTCTCCAATCTTCTCAAAACTATGGATTATGATAGAGGGCTGTGAGACTTTGACCTGAGTGCAAAAATGGAGGCTCAAGACCCTTCCAGAGCTGAGATATCAAAATTCAAAATTTCGACCCGAAAAAAAAACGACAGTGTTACCCCTTTCGTTTTTTTTTCATTTTCGGGCGAAAAATTAAGTTTCTCCAATCTTCTCAAAAGTCTGGATTATGATAGAGGGCTGTGAGACTTTGACCTGAGTGCAAAAATGGAGGCTCTAGACCCTTCCAGAGCTGAGATATCGAAACTCAAAATTTCGACCTGAAAAAAAAACGACAGTGTTACCCCTTTCGTTTTTTTCATTTTCGGGCAAAAAATTAAGTTTCTCCAATCTTCTCAAAACTCTCGATTACGATAGAGGGCCTTGAGACTTTGACCTGAGTGCAAAAATGGAGGCTCTAGACCCTTCTAGAGCTGAGATATCGAAACTCAAAATTTCGACCCAAAAAAAACCCGACAGTGTTACCCCTTTCGTTTTTTTTTCATTTTCGGGCGAAAAATTAAGTTTCTCCAATCTTCTCAAAACTCTGGATTATGATAGAGGGCTGTGAGACTTTGACCTGAGTGCAAAAATGGAGGCTCTAGACCCTTCCAGAGCTGAGATATCAAAATTCAAAATTTTGACCTGAAAAAAAAAAACGACAGTGTTACCCCTTTCGTTTTTTTTTTCATTTTCGGGCGAAAAATTAAGTTTCTCCAATCTTCTCAAAACTCTGGATTATGATAGAGGGCTGTGAGACTTTGACCTGAGTGCAAAAATGGAGGCTCTAGACCCTTCCAGAGCTGAGATATCGAAACTCAAAATTTCGACCCGAAAAAAAAACGACAGTGTTACCCCTTTCGTTTTTTTCATTTTCGGGCAAAAAATTAAGTTTCTCCAATCTTCTCAAAACTCTTGATTATGATAGAGGTCTGTGAGACTTTGACCTGAGTGCAAAAATGGAGGCTCTAGACCCTTCTAGAGCTGAGATATCAAAATTCTAAATTTCGACCTGAAAAAAAAAACGACAGTGTTACCCCTTTCGTTTTTTTTCATTTTCGGGCGAAAAATTAAGTTTCTCCAATCTTCTCAAAACTATGGATTATGATAGAGGGCTGTGAGACTTTGACCTGAGTGCAAAAATGGAGGCTCAAGACCCTTCCAGAGCTGAGATATCAAAATTCAAAATTTCGACCCGAAAAAAAAACGACAGTGTTACCCCTTTCGTTTTTTTTTCATTTTCGGGCGAAAAATTAAGTTTCTCCAATCTTCTCAAAAGTCTGGATTATGATAGAGGGCTGTGAGACTTTGACCTGAGTGCAAAAATGGAGGCTCTAGACCCTTCCAGAGCTGAGATATCGAAACTCAAAATTTCGACCTGAAAAAAAAACGACAGTGTTACCCCTTTCGTTTTTTTCATTTTCGGGCAAAAAATTAAGTTTCTCCAATCTTCTCAAAACTCTCGATTACGATAGAGGGCCTTGAGACTTTGACCTGAGTGCAAAAATGGAGGCTCTAGACCCTTCTAGAGCTGAGATATCGAAACTCAAAATTTCGACCCAAAAAAAAAACGACAGTGTTACCCCTTTCGTTTTTTTTTCATTTTCGGGCGAAAAATTAAGTTTCTCCAATCTTCTCAAAACTCTGGATTATGATAGAGGGCTGTGAGACTTTGACCTGAGTGCAAAAATGGAGGCTCAAGACCCTTCCAGAGCTGAGATATCAAAATTCAAAAATTCGACCCGAAAAAAAAAACGACAGTGTTACCCCTTTGGTTTTTTTTTTCATTTTCGGGCGAAAAATTAAGTTTCTCCAATCTTCTCAAAACTCTCGATTATGATAGAGGGCTGTGAGACTTTGACCCGAGTGCAAAAATGGAGGCTCAAGACCCTTCCAGAGCTGAGATATCAAAATTAAAAATTTCGACCCGAAAAAAAAAACCGACAGTGTTACCCCTTTCGTTTTTTTCATTTTCGGGCAAAAAATTAAGTTTCTCCAATCTTCTCAAAACTCTCGATTATGATAGAGGGCCGTGAGACTTTGACCTGAGTGCAAAAATGGAGGCTCTAGACCCTTCTAGAGCTGAGATATCGAAACTAAAAATTTCGACCCGAAAAAAAAAAACGACAGTGTTACCCCTTTCGTTTTTTTTCATTTTCGGGCGAAAAATTAAGTTTCTCCAATCTTCTCAAAAGTCTGGATTATGATAGAGGGTCGTGAGACTTTGACCTGAGTGCAAAAATGGAGGCTCTAGACCCTTCCAGAGCTGAGATATCAAAATTCAAAATTTTGACCTGAAAAAAAAAACGACAGTGTTACCCCTTTCGTTTTTTTTTTCATTTTCGGGCGAAAAATTAAGTTTCTCCAATCTTCTCAAAACTCTGGATTATGATAGAGGGCTGTGAGACTTTGACCTGAGTGCAAAAATGGAGGCTCAAGACCCTTCCAGAGCTGAGATATCAAAATTCAAAATTTCGACCCGAAAAAAAAAACGACAGTGTTACCCCTTTCGTTTTTTTTCATTTTCGGGCGAAAAATTAAGTTTCTCCAATCTTCTCAAAAGTCTGGATTATGATAGAGGGCTGTGAGACTTTGACCTGAGTGCAAAAATGGAGGCTCTAGACCCTTCCAGAGCTGAGATATCGAAACTCAAAATTTCTACCCGAAAAAAAACGACAGTGTTACCCCTTTCGTTTTTTTCATTTTCGGGCAAAAAATTAAGTTTCTCCAATCTTCTCAAAACTCTCGATTATGATAGAGGGCCGTGAGACTTTGACCTGCGTGCAAAAATGGAGGCTCTAGACCCTTCTAGAGCTGAGATATCAAAATTCAAAATTTCGACCCGAAAAAAAAAACGACAGTGTTACCCCTTTCGTTTTTTTTTCATTTTCGGGCGAAAAATTAAGTTTCTCCAATCTTCTCAAAAGTCTGGATTATGATAGAGGGCCGTGAGACTTTGACCTGAGTGCAAAAATGGAGGCTCTAGACCCTTCTAGAGCTGAGATATCGAAACTCAAAATTTCGACCTGAAAAAAAAACTACAGTGTTACCCCTTTCGTTTTTTTTTCATTTTCGGGTGAAAAATTAAGTTTCTCCAATCTTCTCAAAGCTCTGGATTATGATAGAGGGCTGTGAGACTTTGACCTGAGTGCAAAAATGGAGGCTCTAGACCCTTCCAGAGCTGAGATATCGAAACTCAAAATTTCGACCCGAAAAAAAAAACGACAGTGTTACCCCTTTCGTTTTTTTTCATTTTCGGGCGAAAAATTAAGTTTCTCCAATCTTCTCAAAACTCTGGATTATGATAGAGGACTTTGAGACTTTGACCTGAGTGCAAAAATGGAGGCACTAGACCCTTCCGGAGCTGAGATATCGAAACTCAAAAATTCGACCCGAAAAAAAAAAAAAGGACAGTGTTACCCCTTTCGTTTTTTTTTCATTTTCGGGCGAAAAATTACGTTTCTCCAATCTTCTCAAAAGTCTGGATTATGATAGAGGGCTGTGAGACTTTGACCTGAGTGCAAAAATGGAGGCTCTAGACCCTTCTAGAGCTGAGATATCGAAACTCAAAATTTCGACCCGAAAAAAAAAACGACAGTGTTACCCCTTTCGTTTTTTTTCATTTTCGGGCGAAAAATTAAGTTTCTCCAATCTTCTCAAAACTCTGGATTATGATAGAGGGCTGTGAGACGTTGACCTGAGTGCAAAAATGGAGGCTCAAGACCCTTCCAGAGCTGAGATATCAAAATTCAAAAGTTCGACCCGAAAAAAAAAAACGACAGTGTTACCCCTTTCGTTTTTTTTTCATTTTCGGGCGAAAAATTAAGTTTCTCCAATCTTCTCAAAACTCTTGATTATGATAGAGGTCTGTGAGACTTTGACCTGAGTGCAAAAATGGAGGCACTAGACCCTTCCGGAGCTGAGATATCGAAACTCAAAATTCCGACCCGAAAAAAAAAACGACAGTGTTACCCCTTTCGTTTTTTTTCATTTTCGGGCGAAAAATTACGTTTCTCCAATCTTCTCAAAAGTCTGGATTCTGATAGAGGGCCGTGAGACTTTGACCTGAGTGCAAAAATGGAGGCTCTAGACCCTTCTAGAGCTGAGATATCAAAATTCAAAATTTCGACCTGAAAAAAAAAACGACAGTGTTACCCCTTTCGTTTTTTTTTCATTTTCGGGCGAAAAATTAAGTTTCTCCAATCTTCTCAAAACTCTGGATTATGATAGAGGGCTGTGAGACTTTGACCTGAGTGCAAAAACGGAGGCTCTAGACCCTTCCAGAGCTGAGATATCAAAATTAAAAATTTCGACCTGAAAAAATTTTCGGGCGAAAAATTACGTTTCTCCAATCTTCTCAAAAGTCTGGATTCTGATAGAGGGCCGTGAGACTTTGACCTGCGTGCAAAAATGGAGGCTCTAGACCCTTCTAGAGCTGAGATATCAAAATTCAAAATTTCGACCTGAAAAAAAAAACGACAGTGTTACCCCTTTCGTTTTTTTTTCATTTTCGGGCGAAAAATTAAGTTTCTCCAATCTTCTCAAAACTCTGGATTATGATAGAGGGCTGTGAGACGTTGACCTGAGTGCAAAAATGGAGGCTCAAGACCCTTCCAGAGCTGAGATATCAAAATTCAAAAGTTCGACCCGAAAAAAAAAAACGACAGTGTTACCCCTTTCGTTTTTTTTTCATTTTCGGGCGAAAAATTAAGTTTCTCCAATCTTCTCAAAACTCTTGATTATGATAGAGGTCTGTGAGACTTTGACCTGAGTGCAAAAATGGAGGCACTAGACCCTTCCGGAGCTGAGATATCGAAACTCAAAATTCCGACCCGAAAAAAAAAACGACAGTGTTACCCCTTTCGTTTTTTTTCATTTTCGGGCGAAAAATTACGTTTCTCCAATCTTCTCAAAAGTCTGGATTCTGATAGAGGGCCGTGAGACTTTGACCTGAGTGCAAAAATGGAGGCTCTAGACCCTTCTAGAGCTGAGATATCAAAATTCAAAATTTCGACCTGAAAAAAAAAACGACAGTGTTACCCCTTTCGTTTTTTTTTCATTTTCGGGCGAAAAATTAAGTTTCTCCAATCTTCTCAAAACTCTGGATTATGATAGAGGGCTGTGAGACTTTGACCTGAGTGCAAAAATGGAGGCTCAAGACCCTTCCAGAGCTGAGATATCAAAATTCAAAATTTCGACCCGAAAAAAAAAAACGACAGTGTTACCCCTTTCGTTTTTTTTTCATTTTCGGGCGAAAAATTAAGTTTCTCCAATCTTCTCAAAAGTCTGGATTATGATAGAGGGCTGTGAGACTTTGACCTGAGTGCAAAAATGGAGGCTCTGGACCCTTCCAGAGCTGAGATATCGAAACTCAAAATTTCGACCCGAAAAAAAAACGACAGTGTTACCCCTTTCGTTTTTTTTTTTCATTTTCGGGCGAAAAATTAAGTTTCTCCAATCTTCTCAAAACTCTCGATTATGATAGAGGGCTGTGAGACTTTGACCCGAGTGCAAAAATGGAGGCTCAAGACCCTTCCAGAGCTGAGATATCAAAATTAAAAATTTCGACCCGAAAAAAAACCCGACAGTGTTACCCCTTTCGTTTTTTTTCATTTTCGGGCAAAAAATTAAGTTTCTCCAATCTTCTCAAAACTCTCGATTATGATAGAGGGCCGTGAGACTTTGACCTGAGTGCAAAAATGGAGGCTCTAGACCCTTCTAGAGCTGAGATATCGAAACTAAAAATTTCGACCCGAAAAAAAAAAAACGACAGTGTTACCCCTTTCGTTTTTTTTCATTTTCGGGCGAAAAATTAAGTTTCTCCAATCTTCTCAAAAGTCTGGATTATGATAGAGGGCCGTGAGACTTTGACCTGAGTGCAAAAATGGAGGCTCTAGACCCTTCCAGAGCTGAGATATCAAAATTCAAAATTTTGACCTGAAAAAAAAACGACAGTGTTACCCCTTTCGTTTTTTTTCATTTTCGGGCGAAAAATTAAGTTTCTCCAATCTTCTCAAAACTCTGGATTATGATAGAGGGCTGTGAGACTTTGACCTGAGTGCAAAAATGGAGGCTCAAGACCCTTCCAGAGCTGAGATATCAAAATTCAAAATTTCGACCCGAAAAAAAAAACGACAGTGTTACCCCTTTCGTTTTTTTTCATTTTCGGGCGAAAAATTAAGTTTCTCCAATCTTCTCAAAAGTCTGGATTATGATAGAGGGCTGTGAGACTTTGACCTGAGTGCAAAAATGGAGGCTCTAGACCCTTCCAGAGCTGAGATATCGAAACTCAAAATTTCGACCCGAAAAAAAAACGACAGTGTTACCCCTTTCGTTTTTTTCATTTTCGGGCAAAAAATTAAGTTTCTCCAATCTTCTCAAAACTCTCGATTATGATAGAGGGCCGTGAGACTTTGACCTGAGTGCAAAAATGGAGGCTCTAGACCCTTCTAGAGCTGAGATATCGAAACTCAAAATTTCGACCCGAAAAAAAAACGACAGTGTTACCCCTTTCGTTTTTTTTCATTTTCGGGCGAAAAATTAAGTTTCTCCAATCTTCTCAAAAGTCTGGATTATGATAGAGGGCCGTGAGACTTTGACCTGAGTGCAAAAATGGAGGCTCTAGACCCTTCTAGAGCTGAGATATCGAAACTCAAAATTTCGACCTGAAAAAAAAACTACAGTGTTACCCCTTTCGTTTTTTTTTCATTTTCGGGTGAAAAATTAAGTTTCTCCAATCTTCTCAAAGCTCTGGATTATGATAGAGGGCTGTGAGACTTTGACCTGAGTGCAAAAATGGAGGCTCTAGACCCTTCCAGAGCTGAGATATCGAAACTCAAAATTTCGACCCGAAAAAAAAAACGACAGTGTTACCCCTTTCGTTTTTTTTCATTTTCGGGCGAAAAATTAAGTTTCTCCAATCTTCTCAAAACTCTGGATTATGATAGAGGGCTTTGAGACTTTGACCTGAGTGCAAAAATGGAGGCACTAGACCCTTCCGGAGCTGAGATATCGAAACTCAAAAATTCGACCCGAAAAAAAAAAAAGGACAGTGTTACCCCTTTCGTTTTTTTTCATTTTCGGGCGAAAAATTACGTTTCTCCAATCTTCTCAAAAGTCTGGATTATGATAGAGGGCTGTGAGACTTTGACCTGAGTGCAAAAATGGAGGCTCTAGACCCTTCTAGAGCTGAGATATCGAAACTCAAAATTTCGACCCGAAAAAAAAAACGACAGTGTTACCCCTTTCGTTTTTTTTCATTTTCGGGCGAAAAATTAAGTTTCTCCAATCTTCTCAAAACTCTGGATTATGATAGAGGGCTGTGAGACGTTGACCTGAGTGCAAAAATGGAGGCTCAAGACCCTTCCAGAGCTGAGATATCAAAATTCAAAAGTTCGACCCGAAAAAAAAAAACGACAGTGTTACCCCTTTCGTTTTTTTTTTCATTTTCGGGCGAAAAATTAAGTTTCTCCAATCTTCTCAAAACTCTTGATTATGATAGAGGTCTGTGAGACTTTGACCTGAGTGCAAAAATGGAGGCACTAGACCCTTCCGGAGCTGAGATATCGAAACTCAAAATTCCGACCCGAAAAAAAAAACGACAGTGTTACCCCTTTCGTTTTTTTTCATTTTCGGGCGAAAAATTACGTTTCTCCAATCTTCTCAAAAGTCTGGATTATGATAGAGGGCCGTGAGACTTTGACCTGAGTGCAAAAATGGAGGCTCTAGACCCTTCTAGAGCTGAGATATCAAAATTCAAAATTTCGACCTGAAAAAAAAAACGACAGTGTTACCCCTTTCGTTTTTTTTCATTTTCGGGCGAAAAATTAAGTTTCTCCAATCTTCTCAAAACTCTGGATTATGATAGAGGGCTGTGAGAATTTGACCTGAGTGCAAAAACGGAGGCTCTAGACCTTTCCAGAGCTGAGATATCAAAATTAAAAATTTCGACCTGAAAAAATTTTTGGGCGAAAAATTACGTTTCTCCAATCTTCTCAAAAGTCTGGATTCTGATAGAGGGCCGTGAGACTTTGACCTGAGTGCAAAAATGGAGGCTCTAGACCCTTCTAGAGCTGAGATATCAAAATTCAAAATTTCGACCTGAAAAAAAAAACGACAGTGTTACCCCTTTCGTTTTTTTTTCATTTTCGGGCGAAAAATTAAGTTTCTCCAATCTTCTCAAAACTCTGGATTATGATAGAGGGCTGTGAGACTTTGACCTGAGTGCAAAAATGGAGGCTCAAGACCCTTCCAGAGCTGAGATATCAAAATTCAAAATTTCGACCCGAAAAAAAAAAAACGACAGTGTTACCCCTTTCGTTTTTTTTTCATTTTCGGGCGAAAAATTAAGTTTCTCCAATCTTCTCAAAAGTCTGGATTATGATAGAGGGCTGTGAGACTTTGACCTGAGTGCAAAAATGGAGGCTCTGGACCCTTCCAGAGCTGAGATATCGAAACTCAAAATTTCGACCCGAAAAAAAAAACGACAGTGTTACCCCTTTCGTTTTTTTCATTTTCGGGCAAAAAATTAAGTTTCTCCAATCTTCTCAAAACTCTTGATTATGATAGAGGTCTGTGAGACTTTGACCTGAGTGCAAAAATGGAGGCACTAGACCCTTCCGGAGCTGAGATATCGAAACTCAAAAATTCGACCCGAAAAAAGAAAACGACAGTGTTACCCCTTTCGTTTTTTTTCATTTTCGGGCGAAAAATTACGTTTCTCCAATCTTCTCAAAAGTCTGGATTATGATAGAGGGCCGTGAGACTTTGACCTGAGTGCAAAAATGGAGGCTCTAGACCCTTCTAGAGCTGAGATATCAAAATTCAAAATTTCGACCTGAAAAAAAAAACGACAGTGTTACCCCTTTCGTTTTTTTTCATTTTCGGGCGAAAAATTAAGTTTCTCCAATCTTCTCAAAACTCTGGATTATGATAGAGGGCTGTGAGAATTTGACCTGAGTGCAAAAACGGAGGCTCTAGACCCTTCCAGAGCTGAGATATCAAAATTAAAAGTTTCGACCCAAAAAAAAAAAAACGACAGTGTTACCCCTTTCGTTTTTTTTCATTTTCGGGCGAAAAATTACGTTTCTCCAATCTTCTCAAAAGTCTGGATTCTGATAGAGGGCCGTGAGACTTTGACCTGAGTGCAAAAATGGAGGCTCTAGACCCTTCTAGAGCTGAGATATCAAAATTCAAAATTTCGACCTGAAAAAAAAAGGACAGTGTTACCCCTTTCGTTTTTTTTCATTTTCGGGCGAAAAATTAAGTTTCTCCAATCTTCTCAAAACTCTGGATTATGATAGAGGGCTGTGAGACTTTGACCTGAGTGCAAAAATGGAGGCTCAAGACCCTTCCAGAGCTGAGATATCAAAATTCAAAATTTCGACCCGAAAAAAAAACGACAGTGTTACCCCTTTCGTTTTTTTTTTCATTTTCGGGCGAAAAATTAAGTTTCTCCAATCTTCTCAAAAGTCTGGATTATGATAGAGGGCTGTGAGACTTTGACCTGAGTGCAAAAATGGAGGCTCTAGATCCTTCCAGAGCTGAGATATCGAAACTCAATATTACGACCCGAAAAAAAACGACAGTGTCACCCCTTTCGTTTTTTTCATTTTCGGGCAAAAAATTAAGTTTCTCCAATCTTCTCAAAACTCTCGATTATGATAGAGGGCCGTGAGACTTTGACCTGAGTGCAAAAATGGAGGCTCTAGACCCTTCTAGAGCTGAGATATCGAAACTCAAAATTTCGACCCAAAAAAAAACCGACAGTGTTACCCCTTTCGTTTTTTTTCATTTTCGGGCGAAAAATTAAGTTTCTCCAATCTTCTCAAAACTCTGGATTATGATAGAGGGCTGTGAGACTTTGACCTGAGTGCAAAAATGGAGGCTCAAGACCCTTCTAGAGCTGAGATATCGAAACTCAAAATTTCGACCTGAAAAAAAAACTACAGTGTTACCCCTTTCGTTTTTTTTCATTTTCGGGTGAAAAATTAAGTTTCTCCAATCTTCTCAAAGCTCTGGATTATGATAGAGGGCTGTGAG
This sequence comes from Pimephales promelas, assembly GCF_988280905.1. NCBI lineage: Eukaryota > Metazoa > Chordata > Actinopteri > Cypriniformes > Leuciscidae > Pimephales > Pimephales promelas. Next base: position 20,765,672 of record NC_142775.1, read on the forward strand.
ACTTTGACCTGAGTGCAAAAATGGAGGCTCTAGACCCTTCCGGAGCTGAGATATCGAAATTCAAAATTTCGACCCGAAAAAAAAACGACAGTGTTACCCCTTTCGTTTTTTTTCATTTTCGGGCGAAAAATTAAGTTTCTCCAATCTTCTCAAAAGTCTGGATTATGATAGAGGGCTGTGAGACTTTGACCTGAGTGCAAAAACGGAGGCTCAAGACCCTTCCAGAGCTGAGATATCAAAATTCAAAATTTCGACCCGAAAAAAAAACGACAGTGTTACCCCTTTCGTTTTTTTCATTTTCGGGCAAAAAATTAAGTTTCTCCAATCTTCTCAAAACTCTCGATTATGATAGAGGGCCGTGAGACTTTGACCTGAGTGCAAAAATGGAGGCTCTAGACCCTTCTAGAGCTGAGATATCGAAACTCAAAATTTCGACCCAAAAAAAAACCGACAGTGTTACCCGTTTCGTTTTTTTTCATTTTCGGGCGAAAAATTAAGTTTCTCCAATCTTCTAAAAACTCTGGATTATGATAGAGGGCTGTGAGACTTTGACCTGAGTGCAAAAATGGAGGCTCAAGACCCTTCCAGAGCTGAGATATCAAAATTCAAAAATTCGACCCGAAAAAAAAAACGACAGTGTTACCCCTTTCGTTTTTTTTTTTCATTTTCGGGCTAAAAATTAAGTTTCTCCAATCTTCTCAAAACTCTCGATTATGATAGAGGGCTGTGAGACTTTGACCTGAGTGCAAAAATGGAGGCTCAAGACCCTTCCAGAGCTGAGATATCAAAATTCAAAATTTCGACCCGAAAAAAAAACGACAGTGTTACCCCTTTCGTTTTTTTTCATTTTCGGGCTAAAAATTAAGTTTCTCCAATCTTCTCAAAAGTCTGGATTATGATAGAGGGCTGTGAGACTTTGACCTGAGTGCAAAAATGGAGGCTCTAGACCCTTCCAGAGCTGAGACATCAAAATTCAAAATTTCGACCCGAAAAAAAAATGACAGTGTTACTCCTTTCGTTTTTTTTCATTTTCGGGCGAAAAATTAAGTTTCTCCAATCTTCTCAAAATGCTGGATTATGATAGAGGGCTGTGAGACTTTGACCTGAGTGCAAAAATGGAGGCACTAGACCCTTCCGGAGCTGAGATATCGAAACTCAAAATTTCGACCCGAAAAAAAAAAAACGACAGTGTTACCCCTTTCGTTTTTTTTTTTTCATTTTCGGGCGAAAAATTACGTTTCTCCAATCTTCTCAAAAGTCAGAGGGCCATGAGACTTTGACCTGAGTGCAAAAATGGAGGCTCTAGACCCTTCTAGAGCTGAGATATCGAAACTCAAAATTTCGACCCGAAAAAAAAACGACAGTGTTACCCCTTTCGTTTTTTTCATTTTCGGGCAAAAAATTAAGTTTCTCCAATCTTCTCAAAACTCTTGATTATGATAGAGGTCTGTGAGACTTTGACCTGAGTGCAAAAATGGAGGCTCTAGACCCTTCTAGAGCTGAGATATCAAAATTCAAAATTTCGACCTGAAAAAAAAAACGACAGTGTTACCCCTTTCGTTTTTTTTCATTTTCGGGCGAAAAATTAAGTTTCTCCAATCTTCTCAAAACTATGGATTATGATAGAGGGCTGTGAGACTTTGACCTGAGTGCAAAAATGGAGGCTCAAGACCCTTCCAGAGCTGAGATATCAAAATTCAAAATTTCGACCCGAAAAAAAAAACGACAGTGTTACCCCTTTCGTTTTTTTTCATTTTCGGGCGAAAAATTAAGTTTCTCCAATCTTCTCAAAAGTCTGGATTATGATAGAGGGCTGTGAGACTTTGACCTGAGTGCAAAAATGGAGGCTCTAGACCCTTCCAGAGCTGAGATATCGAAACTCAAAATTTCTACCCGAAAAAAAACGACAGTGTTACCCCTTTCGTTTTTTTCATTTTCGGGCAAAAAATTAAGTTTCTCCAATCTTCTCAAAACTCTCGATTATGATAGAGGGCCGTGAGACTTTGACCTGAGTGCAAAAATGGAGGCTCTAGACCCTTCTAGAGCTGAGATATCGAAACTCAAAATTTCGATCCGAAAAAAAAACGACAGTGTTACCCCTTTCGTTTTTTTTCATTTTCGGGCGAAAAATTAAGTTTCTCCAATCTTCTCAAAAGTCTGGATTATGATAGAGGGCCGTGAGACTTTGACCTGAGTGCAAAAATGGAGGCTCTAGACCCTTCTAGAGCTGAGATATCGAAACTCAAAATTTCGACCTGAAAAAAAAACTACAGTGTTACCCCTTTCGTTTTTTTTTCATTTTCGGGTGAAAAATTAAGTTTCTCCAATCTTCTCAAAGCTCTGGATTATGATAGAGGGCTGTGAGACTTTGACCTGAGTGCAAAAATGGAGGCTCTAGACCCTTCCAGAGCTGAGATATCGAAACTCAAAATTTCGACCCGAAAAAAAAAAACGACAGTGTTACCCCTTTCGTTTTTTTTCATTTTCGGGCGAAAAATTAAGTTTCTCCAATCTTCTCAAAACTCTGGATTATGATAGAGGGCTTTGAGACTTTGACCTGAGTGCAAAAATGGAGGCACTAGACCCTTCCGGAGCTGAGATATCGAAACTCAAAAATTCGACCCGAAAAAAAAAAAAAAGGACAGTGTTACCCCTTTCGTTTTTTTTCATTTTCGGGCGAAAAATTACGTTTCTCCAATCTTCTCAAAAGTCTGGATTATGATAGAGGGCTGTGAGACTTTGACCTGAGTGCAAAAATGGAGGCTCTAGACCCTTCTAGAGCTGAGATATCGAAACTCAAAATTTCGACCCGAAAAAAAAAACGACAGTGTTACCCCTTTCGTTTTTTTTTCATTTTCGGGCGAAAAATTAAGTTTCTCCAATCTTCTCAAAACTCTGGATTATGATAGAGGGCTGTGAGACGTTGACCTGAGTGCAAAAATGGAGGCTCAAGACCCTTCCAGAGCTGAGATATCAAAATTCAAAAGTTCGACCCGAAAAAAAAAACGACAGTGTTACCCCTTTCGTTTTTTTTTCATTTTCGGGCGAAAAATTAAGTTTCTCCAATCTTCTCAAAACTCTTGATTATGATAGAGGTCTGTGAGACTTTGACCTGAGTGCAAAAATGGAGGCACTAGACCCTTCCGGAGCTGAGATATCGAAACTCAAAATTCCGACCCGAAAAAAAAAACGACAGTGTTACCCCTTTCGTTTTTTTTCATTTTCGGGCGAAAAATTACGTTTCTCCAATCTTCTCAAAAGTCTGGATTATGATAGAGGGCCGTGAGACTTTGACCTGAGTGCAAAAATGGAGGCTCTAGACCCTTCTAGAGCTGAGATATCAAAATTCAAAATTTCGACCTGAAAAAAAAAAACGACAGTGTTACCCCTTTCGTTTTTTTTTCATTTTCGGGCGAAAAATTAAGTTTCTCCAATCTTCTCAAAACTCTGGATTATGATAGAGGGCTGTGAGAATTTGACCTGAGTGCAAAAACGGAGGCTCTAGACCCTTCCAGAGCTGAGATATCAAAATTAAAAATTTCGACCTGAAAAAATTTTCGGGCGAAAAATTACGTTTCTCCAATCTTCTCAAAAGTCTGGATTCTGATAGAGGGCCGTGAGACTTTGACCTGAGTGCAAAAATGGAGGCTCTAGACCCTTCTAGAGCTGAGATATCAAAATTCAAAATTTCGACCTGAAAAAAAAAACGACAGTGTTACCCCTTTCGTTTTTTTTTCATTTTCGGGCGAAAAATTAAGTTTCTCCAATCTTCTCAAAACTCTGGATTATGATAGAGGGCTGTGAGACTTTGACCTGAGTGCAAAAATGGAGGCTCAAGACCCTTCCAGAGCTGAGATATCAAAATTCAAAATTTCGACCCGAAAAAAAAAACGACAGTGTTACCCCTTTCGTTTTTTTTTCATTTTCGGGCGAAAAATTAAGTTTCTCCAATCTTCTCAAAAGTCTGGATTATGATAGAGGGCTGTGAGACTTTGACCTGAGTGCAAAAATGGAGGCTCTGGACCCTTCCAGAGCTGAGATATCGAAACTCAAAATTTCGACCCGAAAAAAAAACGACAGTGTTACCCCTTTCGTTTTTTTTTTTCATTTTCGGGCGAAAAATTAAGTTTCTCCAATCTTCTCAAAACTCTCGATTATGATAGCGGGCTGTGAGACTTTGACCCGAGTGCAAAAATGGAGGCTCAAGACCCTTCCAGAGCTGAGATATCAAAATTAAAAATTTCGACCCGAAAAAAAAACCGACAGTGTTACCCCTTTTGTTTTTTTCATTTTCGGGCAAAAAATTAAGTTTCTCCAATCTTCTCAAAACTCTCGATTATGATAGAGGGCCGTGAGACTTTGACCTGAGTGCAAAAATGGAGGCTCTAGACCCTTCTAGAGCTGAGATATCGAAACTAAAAATTTCGACCCGAAAAAAAAAAACGACAGTGTTACCCCTTTCGTTTTTTTTCATTTTCGGGCGAAAAATTAAGTTTCTCCAATCTTCTCAAAAGTCTGGATTATGATAGAGGGCCGTGAGACTTTGACCTGAGTGCAAAAATGGAGGCTCTAGACCCTTCCAGAGCTGAGATATCAAAATTCAAAATTTTGACCTGAAAAAAAAAACGACAGTGTTACCCCTTTCGTTTTTTTTCATTTTCGGGCGAAAAATTAAGTTTCTCCAATCTTCTCAAAACTCTGGATTATGATAGAGGGCTGTGAGACTTTGACCTGAGTGCAAAAATGGAGGCTCAAGACCCTTCCAGAGCTGAGATATCAAAATTCAAAATTTCGACCCGAAAAAAAAAACGACAGTGTTACCCCTTTCGTTTTTTTTCATTTTCGGGCGAAAAATTAAGTTTCTCCAATCTTCTCAAAAGTCTGGATTATGATAGAGGGCTGTGAGACTTTGACCTGAGTGCAAAAATGGAGGCTCTAGACCCTTCCAGAGCTGAGATATCGAAACTCAAAATTTCGACCCGAAAAAAAAACGACAGTGTTACCCCTTTCGTTTTTTTCATTTTCGGGCAAAAAATTAAGTTTCTCCAATCTTCTCAAAACTCTCGATTATGATAGAGGGCCGTGAGACTTTGACCTGAGTGCAAAAATGGAGGCTCTAGACCCTTCTAGAGCTGAGATATCGAAACTCAAAATTTCGACCCGAAAAAAAAACGACAGTGTTACCCCTTTCGTTTTTTTTTCATTTTCGGGCGAAAAATTAAGTTTCTCCAATCTTCTCAAAAGTCTGGATTATGATAGAGGGCCGTGAGACTTTGACCTGAGTGCAAAAATGGAGGCTCTAGACCCTTCTAGAGCTGAGATATCGAAACTCAAAATTTCGACCTGAAAAAAAAACTACAGTGTTACCCCTTTCGTTTTTTTTTCATTTTCGGGTGAAAAATTAAGTTTCTCCAATCTTCTCAAAGCTCTGGATTATGATAGAGGGCTGTGAGACTTTGACCTGAGTGCAAAAATGGAGGCTCTAGACCCTTCTAGAGCTGAGATATCAAAATTCAAAATTTCGACCTGAAAAAAAAAATGACAGTGTTACCCCTTTCGTTTTTTTTCATTTTCGGGCGAAAAATTACGTTTCTCCAATCTTCTCAAAAGTCTGGATTCTGATAGAGGGCTGTGAGACTTTGACCTGAGTGCAAAAATGGAGGCTCTAGACCCTTCTAGAGCTGAGATATCAAAATTCAAAATTTCGACCTGAAAAAAAAAACGACAGTGTTACCCCTTTCGTTTTTTTTTTCATTTTCGGGCGAAAAATTAAGTTTCTCCAATCTTCTCAAAACTCTGGATTATGATAGAGGGCTGTGAGACTTTGACCTGAGTGCAAAAATGGAGGCTCAAGACCCTTCCAGAGCTGAGATATCAAAATTCAAAATTTCGACCCGAAAAAAAAAAACGACAGTGTTACCCCTTTCGTTTTTTTTTCATTTTCGGGCGAAAAATTAAGTTTCTCCAATCTTCTCAAAAGTCTGGATTATGATAGAGGGCTGTGAGACTTTGACCTGAGTGCAAAAATGGAGGCTCTGGACCCTTCCAGAGCTGAGATATCGAAACTCAAAATTTCGACCCGAAAAAAAAACGACAGTGTTACCCCTTTCGTTTTTTTTTTTCATTTTCGGGCGAAAAATTAAGTTTCTCCAATCTTCTCAAAACTCTCGATTATGATAGAGGGCTGTGAGACTTTGACCCGAGTGCAAAAATGGAGGCTCAAGACCCTTCCAGAGCTGAGATATCAAAATTAAAAATTTCGACCCGAAAAAAAACCCGACAGTGTTACCCCTTTCGTTTTTTTTTCATTTTCGGGCAAAAAATTAAGTTTCTCCAATCTTCTCAAAACTCTCGATTATGATAGAGGGCCGTGAGACTTTGACCTGAGTGCAAAAATGGAGGCTCTAGACCCTTCTAGAGCTGAGATATCGAAACTAAAAATTTCGACCCGAAAAAAAAAAAACGACAGTGTTACCCCTTTCGTTTTTTTTCATTTTCGGGCGAAAAATTAAGTTTCTCCAATCTTCTCAAAAGTCTGGATTATGATAGAGGGCCGTGAGACTTTGACCTGAGTGCAAAAATGGAGGCTCTAGACCCTTCCAGAGCTGAGATATCAAAATTCAAAATTTTGACCTGAAAAAAAAACGACAGTGTTACCCCTTTCGTTTTTTTTCATTTTCGGGCGAAAAATTAAGTTTCTCCAATCTTCTCAAAACTCTGGATTATGATAGAGGGCTGTGAGACTTTGACCTGAGTGCAAAAATGGAGGCTCAAGACCCTTCCAGAGCTGAGATATCAAAATTCAAAATTTCGACCCGAAAAAAAAAACGACAGTGTTACCCCTTTCGTTTTTTTTCATTTTCGGGCGAAAAATTAAGTTTCTCCAATCTTCTCAAAAGTCTGGATTATGATAGAGGGCTGTGAGACTTTGACCTGAGTGCAAAAATGGAGGCTCTAGACCCTTCCAGAGCTGAGATATCGAAACTCAAAATTTCGACCCGAAAAAAAAACGACAGTGTTACCCCTTTCGTTTTTTTCATTTTCGGGCAAAAAATTAAGTTTCTCCAATCTTCTCAAAACTCTCGATTATGATAGAGGGCCGTGAGACTTTGACCTGAGTGCAAAAATGGAGGGTCTAGACCCTTCTAGAGCTGAGATATCGAAACTCAAAATTTCGACCCGAAAAAAAAACGACAGTGTTACCCCTTTCGTTTTTTTTCATTTTCGGGCGAAAAATTAAGTTTCTCCAATCTTCTCAAAAGTCTGGATTATGATAGAGGGCCGTGAGACTTTGACCTGAGTGCAAAAATGGAGGCTCTAGACCCTTCTAGAGCTGAGATATCGAAACTCAAAATTTCGACCTGAAAAAAAAACTACAGTGTTACCCCTTTCGTTTTTTTTTCATTTTCGGGTGAAAAATTAAGTTTCTCCAATCTTCTCAAAGCTCTGGATTATGATAGAGGGCTGTGAGACTTTGACCTGAGTGCAAAAATGGAGGCTCTAGACCCTTCCAGAGCTGAGATATCGAAACTCAAAATTTCGACCCGAAAAAAAAAACGACAGTGTTACCCCTTTCGTTTTTTTTCATTTTCGGGCGAAAAATTAAGTTTCTCCAATCTTCTCAAAACTCTGGATTATGATAGAGGGCTTTGAGACTTTGACCTGAGTGCAAAAATGGAGGCACTAGACCCTTCCGGAGCTGAGATATCGAAACTCAAAAATTCGACCCGAAAAAAAAAAAAGGACAGTGTTACCCCTTTCGTTTTTTTTCATTTTCGGGCGAAAAATTACGTTTCTCCAATCTTCTCAAAAGTCTGGATTATGATAGAGGGCTGTGAGACTTTGACCTGAGTGCAAAAATGGAGGCTCTAGACCCTTCTAGAGCTGAGATATCGAAACTCAAAATTTCGACCCGAAAAAAAAAACGACAGTGTTACCCCTTTCGTTTTTTTTCATTTTCGGGCGAAAAATTAAGTTTCTCCAATCTTCTCAAAACTCTGGATTATGATAGAGGGCTGTGAGACGTTGACCTGAGTGCAAAAATGGAGGCTCAAGACCCTTCCAGAGCTGAGATATCAAAATTCAAAAGTTCGACCCGAAAAAAAAAACGACAGTGTTACCCCTTTCGTTTTTTTTTTCATTTTCGGGCGAAAAATTAAGTTTCTCCAATCTTCTCAAAACTCTTGATTATGATAGAGGTCTGTGAGACTTTGACCTGAGTGCAAAAATGGAGGCACTAGACCCTTCCGGAGCTGAGATATCGAAACTCAAAATTCCGACCCGAAAAAAAAAACGACAGTGTTACCCCTTTCGTTTTTTTTCATTTTCGGGCGAAAAATTACGTTTCTCCAATCTTCTCAAAAGTCTGGATTATGATAGAGGGCCGTGAGACTTTGACCTGAGTGCAAAAATGGAGGCTCTAGACCCTTCTAGAGCTGAGATATCAAAATTCAAAATTTCGACCTGAAAAAAAAAACGACAGTGTTACCCCTTTCGTTTTTTTTCATTTTCGGGCGAAAAATTAAGTTTCTCCAATCTTCTCAAAACTCTGGATTATGATAGAGGGCTGTGAGAATTTGACCTGAGTGCAAAAACGGAGGCTCTAGACCTTTCCAGAGCTGAGATATCAAAATTAAAAATTTCGACCTGAAAAAATTTTCGGGCGAAAAATTACGTTTCTCCAATCTTCTCAAAAGTCTGGATTCTGATAGAGGGCCGTGAGACTTTGACCTGAGTGCAAAAATGGAGGCTCTAGACCCTTCTAGAGCTGAGATATCAAAATTCAAAATTTCGACCTGAAAAAAAAAACGACAGTGTTACCCCTTTCGTTTTTTTTTCATTTTCGGGCGAAAAATTAAGTTTCTCCAATCTTCTCAAAACTCTGGATTATGATAGAGGGCTGTGAGACTTTGACCTGAGTGCAAAAATGGAGGCTCAAGACCCTTCCAGAGCTGAGATATCGAAACTCAAAATTTCGACCCGAAAAAAAAACGACAGTGTTACCCCTTTCGTTTTTTTCATTTTCGGGCAAAAAATTAAGTTTCTCCAATCTTCTCAAAACTCTTGATTATGATAGAGGTCTGTGAGACTTTGACCTGAGTGCAAAAATGGAGGCACTAGACCCTTCCGGAGCTGAGATATCGAAACTCAAAAATTACGTTTCTCCAATCTTCTCAAAAGTCTGGATTATGATAGAGGGCCGTGAGACTTTGACCTGAGTGCAAAAATGGAGGCTCTAGACCCTTCTAGAGCTGAGATATCAAAATTCAAAATTTCGACCTGAAAAAAAAAAACGACAGTGTTACCCCTTTCGGTTTTTTTTTCATTTTCGGGCGAAAAATTAAGTTTCTCCAATCTTCTCAAAAGTCTGGTTTATGATAGAATTAAAAATTTCGACCCGAAATTTTCGACCCGACAGCGTTAATTTTTCACCCGAAAATGAAAAAAAACGAAAGGGGTAACACTGTCGTTTTTTTTTTTTCGGGTCGAATTTTTGAGTTTCGATATCTCAGCTCTGGAAGGGTCTAGAGCCTCCATTTTTGCACTCAGGTCAAAGTCTCACAGCCCTCTATCATAATCCAGACTTTTGAGAAGATTGGAGAAACTTAATTTTTCGCCCGAAAATGAAAAAAAATGAAAGGGGTAACACTGTCGTTTTTTTTTCGGGTCGAAATTTTGAATTTTGATATCTCAGCTCTGGAAGGGTCTTGAGCCTCCATTTTTGCACTCAGGTCAAAGTCTCACAGCCCTCTATCATAATCCAGAGTTTTGAGAAGATTGGAGAAACTTAATTTTTCGCCCGAAAATGAAAAAAAACGAAAGGGGTAACACTGTCGTTTTTTTTTCAGGTCGAAATTTTGAATTTTGATATCTCAGCTCTAGAAGGGTCTAGAGCCTCCATTTTTGCACTCAGGTCAAAGTCTCACGGCCCTCTATCATAATCCAGACTTTTGAGAAGATTGGAGAAACGTAATTTTTCGCCCGAAAATGAAAAAAAACGAAAGGGGTAACACTGTCGTTTTTTTTTTCGGGTCAAAATTTTGAGTTTCGATATCTCAGCTCCGGAAGGGTCTAGTGCCTCCATTTTTGCACTCAGGTCAAAGTCTCACAGACCTCTATCATAATCAAGAGTTTTGAGAAGATTGGAGAAACTTAATTTTTCGCCCGAAAATAAAAAAAAAAACGAAAGGGGTAACACTGTCGTTTTTTTTTTCGGGTCGAAATTTTGAGTTTCGATATCTCAGCTCTAGAAGGGTCTAGAGCCTCCATTTTTGCACTCAGGTCAAAGTCTCACAGCCCTCTATCATAATCCAGACTTTTGAGAAGATTGGAGAAACTTAATTTTTCGCCCGAAAATGTAAAAAAACGAAAGGGGTAACACTGTCGTTTTTTTTTTTCGGGTCGAAATTTTGAATTTTGATATCTCAGCTCTGGAAGGGTCTTGAGCCTCCATTTTTGCACTTAGGTCAAAGTCTCACAGCCCTCTATCATAATCGAGAGTTTTGAGAAGATTGGAGAAACTTAATTTTTCGCCCGAAAATGAAAAAAAAAACGAAAGGGGTAACACTGTCGGTTTTTTTTTCGGGTCGAATTTTTGAATTTTGATTTCTCAGCTCTGGAAGGGTCTTGAGCCTCCATTTTTGCACTCAGGTCAAAGTCTCACAGCCCTCTATCATAATCCAGAGTTTTGAGAAGATTGGAGAAACTTAATTTTTCGCCCGAAAATGAAAAAAATGAAAGGGGTAACACTGTCGTTTTTTTTTCGGGTCGAAATTTTGAGTTTCGATATCTCAGCTCTGGAAGGGTCTAGAGCCTCCATTTTTGCACTCAGGTCAAAGTCTCACAGCCCTCTATCATAATCCAGACTTTTGAGAAGATTGGAGAAACTTAATTTTTCGCCCGAAAATGAAAAAAAAAACGAAAGGGGTAACACTGTCGTTTTTTTTTCGGGTCGAAATTTTGAATTTTGATATCTCAGCTCTGGAAGGGTCTAGAGCCTCCATTTTTGCACTCAGGTCAAAGTCTCACAGCCCTCTATCATAATCCAGACTTTTGAGAAGATTGGAGAAACGTAATTTTTCGCCCGAAAATGAAAAAAAACGAAAGGGGTAACACTGTCGTTTTTTTTTTTCGGGTCGAAATTTTTAATTTTGATATCTCAGCTCTGGAAGGGTCTAGAGCCTCCGTTTTTGCACTCAGGTCAAAGTCTCACAGCCCTCTATCATAAACCAGACTTTTGAGAAGATTGGAGAAAATTAATTTTTCGCCCGAAAATGAAAAAAAAACGAAAGGGGTAACACTGTCGTTTTTTTTTCGGGTCTAAATTTTTAATTTTGATATCTCAGCTCTGGAAGGGTCTTGAGCCTCCATTTTTGCACTCAGGTCAAAGTCTCACAGCCCTCTATCATAATCGAGAGTTTTGAGAAGATTGGAGAAACTTAATTTTTCGCCCGAAAATGAAAAAAAAAAAACGAAAGGGGTAACACTGTCGTTTTTTTTTCAGGTCGAAATTTTGAATTTTGATATCTCAGCTCTGGAAGGGTCTTGAGCCTCCATTTTTGCACTCAGGTCAAAGTCTCACAGCCCTCTATCATAATCGAGAGTTTTGAGAAGATTGGAGAAACTTAATTTTTCGCCCGAAAATGAAAAAAAAAAACGAAAGGGGTAACACTGTCGTTTTTTTTTTTTCGGGTCGATATTTTGAATTTTGATATCTCAGCTCTGGAAGGGTCTTGATCCTCCATTTTTGCACTCAGGTCAAAGTCTCACAGCCCTCTATCATAATCCAAGGTTTTGAAAAGATTGGAGAAACTTAATTTTGCGCCCGAAAATGAAAAAAAACGAAAGGGGTAACACTGTCGTTTTTTTTTCAGGTCGAAATTTTGAATTTTGATATCTCAGCTCTAGAAGGGTCTAGAGCCTCCATTTTTGCACTCAGGTCAAAGTCTCACGGCCCTCTATCAGAATCCAGACTTTTGAGAAGATTGGAGAAACGTAATTTTTCGCCCGAAAATGAAAAAAAACGAAAGGGGTAACACTGTCGTTTTTTTTTTTTCGGGTCGAAATTTTTAATTTTGATATCTCAGCTCTGGAAGGGTCTAGAGCCTGCATTTTTGCACTCAGGTCAAATTCTCACAGCCCTCTCTCATAATCCAGAGTTTTGAGAAGATTGGAGAAACTTAATTTTTCGCCCGAAAATGAAAAAAAACGAAAGGGGTAACACTGTCGTTTTTTTTTTCAGGTCGAAATTTTGAATTTTGATATCTCAGCTCTAGAAGGGTCTAAAGCCTCCATTTTTGCACTCAGGTCAAAGTCTCACGGCCCTCTATCATAATCCAGACTTTTGAGAAGATTGGAGAAACGTAATTTTTCGCCCGAAAATGAAAAAAAACGAAAGGGGTAACACTGTCGTGTTTTTTTCGGGTCGAAATTTTGAGTTTCGATATCTCAGCTCCGGAAGGGTCTAGTGCCTCCATTTTTCAGTCAGGTCAAAGTCTCACAGACCTCTATCATAATCAAGAGTTTTGAGAAGATTGGAGAAACTTAATTTTTCGCCCGAAAATGAAAAAAAAAACGAAAGGGGTAACACTGTCGTTTTTTTTTCGGGTCGAACTTTTGAATTTTGATATCTCAGCTCTGGAAGGGTCTTGAGCCTCCATTTTTGCACTCAGGTCAAAGTCTCACAGCCCTCTATCATAATCCAGAGTTTTGAGAAGATTGGAGAAACTTAATTTTTCGCCCGAAAATGAAAAAAACGAAAGGGGTAACACTGTCGTTTTTTTTTTCGGGTCGAAATTTTGAGTTTCGATATCTCAGCTCTAGAAGGGTCTAGAGCCTCCATTTTTGCACTCAGGTCAAAGTCTCACAGCCCTCTATCATAATCCAGACTTTTGAGAAGATTGGAGAAACTTAATTTTTCGCCCGAAAATGAAAAAAAACGAAAGGGGTAACACTGTCGTTTTTTTTTTTCGGGTCGAAATTTTGAATTTTGATATCTCAGCTCTGGAAGGGTCTTGAGCCTCCATTTTTGCACTCAGGTCAAAGTCTCACAGCCCTCTATCATAATCGAGAGTTTTGAGAAGATTGGAGAAACTTAATTTTTCGCCCGAAAATGAAAAATAAAACGAAAGGGGTAACACTGTCGTTTTTTTTTTCGGGTCGAATTTTTTAATTTTGATATCTCAGCTCTGGAAGGGTCTTGAGCCTCCATTTTTGCACTCAGGTTTAAGTCTCATGGCCCTCTATTAGAATCCAGAGTTTTGAGAAGATTGGAGAAACTTAATTTTTCGCCCGAAAATGAAAAAAACGAAAGGGGTAACACTGTCGTTTTTTTTTCGGGTCGAAATTTTGAGTTTCGATATCTCAGCTCTGGAAGGGTCTAGAGCATCCATTTTTGCACTCAGGTCAAAGTCTCACAGCCCTCTATCATAATCCAGACTTTTGAGAAGATTGGAGAAACGTAATTTTTCGCCCGAAAATGAAAAAAAAACGAAAGGGGTAACACTGTCGTTTTTTTTTTTTTCGGGTCGAAATTTTTAATTTTGATATCTCAGCTCTGGAAGGGTCTAGAGCCTCCATTTTTGCACTCAGGTCAAAGTCTCACAGCCCTCTATCATAATCCAGACTTTTGAGAAGATTGGAGAAACGTAATTTTTCGCCCGAAAATGAAAAAAAACGAAAGGGGTAACACTGTCGTTTTTTTTTTTTCGGGTCGAAATTTTTAATTTTGATATCTCAGCTCTGGAAGGGTCTAGAGCCTCCGTTTTTGCACTCAGGTCAAAGTCTCACAGCCCTCTATCATAAACCAGACTTTTGAGAAGATTGGAGAAAATTAATTTTTCGCCCGAAAATGAAAAAAAACGAAAGGGGTAACACTGTCGTTTTTTTTTTTTCGGGTCGAAATTTTGAATTTTGATATCTCAGCTCTGGAAGGGTCTAGAGCCTCCATTTTTGCACTCAGGTCAAAGTCTCACACCCCTCTATCATAATCCAGACTTTTGAGAAGATTGGAGAAACTTAATTTTTCGCCCGAAAATGAAAAAAAACGAAAGGGGTAACACTGTCGTTTTTTTTTTCGGGTCGAAATTTTGAATTTTGATATCTCAGCTCTGGAAGGGTCTAGAGCCTCCATTTTTGCACTCAGGTCAAAGTCTCACAGCCCTCTATCATAATCCAGACTTTTGAGATGATTGGAGAAACTTAATTTTTCGCCTGAAAATGAAAAAAAAACGAAAGGGGTAACACTGTCGTTTTTTTTTTCGGGTCGAAATTTTTAATTTTGATATCTCAGCTCTGGAAGGGTCTAGAGCCTCCATTTTTGCACTCAGGTCGAAGTCTCACAGCCCTCTATCATAATCCAGACTTTTGAGAAGATTGGAGAAACTTAATTTTTCGCCCGAAAATGAAAAATAAACGAAAGGGGTAACACTGTCGTTTTTTTTTTCGGGTCGAAATTTTGAATTTTGATATCTCAGCTCTGGAAGGGTCTAGAGCCTCCATTTTTGCACTCAGGTCAAAGTCTCACAGCCCTCTATCATAATCCAGAGTTTTGAGAAGATTGGAGAAACTTAATTTTTCGCCCGAAAATGAAAAAAAAAACCGAAAGGGGTAACACTGTCGTTTTTTTTTCGGGTCGAACTTTTGAATTTTGATATCTCAGCTCTGGAAGGGTCTTGAGCCTCCATTTTTGCACTCAGGTCAAAGTCTCACAGCCCTCTATCATAATCCAGAGTTTTGAGAAGATTGGAGAAACTTAATTTTTCGCCCGAAAATGAAAAAAAACGAAAGGGGTAACACTGTCGTTTTTTTCGGGTCGAAATTTTGAGTTTCGATATCTCAGCTCTAGAAGGGTCTAGAGCCTCCATTTTTGCACTCAGGTCAAAGTCTCACAGCCCTCTATCATAATCGAGAGTTTTGAGAAGATTGGAGAAACTTAATTTTTCGCCCGAAAATGAAAAAAAAAACGAAAGGGGTAACACTGTCGTTTTTTTTTTTCGGGTCGAAATTTTTAATTTTGATATCTCAGCTCTGGAAGGGTCTTGAGCCTCCATTTTTGCACTCAGGTCAAAGTCTCACAGCCCTCTATCATAATCGAGAGTTTTGAGAAGATTGGAGAAACTTAATTTTTCGCCCGAAAATGAAAAAAAAAACGAAAGGGGTAACACTGTCGTTTTTTTTTTCGGGTCGAATTTTTGAATTTTGATATCTCAGCTCTAGAAGGGTCTTGATCCTCCATTTTTGCACTCAGGTCAAAGTCTCACAGCCCTCTATCATAATCCAGAGTTTTGAGAAGATTGGAGAAACTTAATTTTTCGCCCCAAAATGAAAAAAAAAACGAAAGGGGTAACACTGTCGTTTTTTTTTTCAGGTCGAAATTTTGAATTTTGATATCTCAGCTCTAGAAGGGTCTAGAGCCTCCATTTTTGCACTCAGGTCAAAGTCTCACGGCCCTCTGACTTTTGAGAAGATTAGAGAAAATTAATTTTTCGCCCGAAAATGAAAAAAAAAAACGAAAGGGGTAACACTGTCGTTTTTTTTTTTCGGGTCGAAATTTTGAGTTTCGATGTCTCAGCTCCGGAAGGGTCTAGAGCCTCCATTTTTGCACTCAGGTCAAAGTCTCACAGCCCTCTACCATAATCCAGCATTTTGAGAAGATTGGAGAAACTTAATTTTTCGCCCGAAAATGAAAAAAAACGAAAAGAGTAACACTGTCGTTTTTTTTTCGGGTCGAAATTTTGAATTTTGATATCTCAGCTCTGGAAGGGTCTAGAGCCTCCATTTTTGCACTCAGGTCAAAGTCTCACAGCCCTCTATAATAATCCAGACTTTTGAGAAGATTGGAGAAACTTAACCTGAGTGCAAAAATGGAGGCTCTAAACCCTTTCAGAGCTGAGATATCGAAACTCAAAAATTCGACCCCAAAAAAAAAAACGACAGTGGTACCCCTTTCGTTTTTTTTTTTTTTCGGGCGAAAAATTAATTTTCTCCAATCTTCTCAAAACTCTGGATTCTGATAGAGGGCCATGAGACTTTAACCTGAGTGCAAAAATGGAGGCTCTAAACCCTTTCAGAGCTGAGATATCGAAACTCAAAAATTCGACCCGAAAAAAAAAACGACAGTGGTACCCCTTTCGTTTTTTTTTTTTTTCGGGTGAAAAATTAAGTTTCTCCAATCTTCTCAAAACTCTGGATTCTGATAGAGGGCCATGAGACTTTAACCTGAGTGCAAAAATGGAGGCTCTAGACCCTTCCAGAGCTGAGATATCGAAACTCAAAAATTCGACCCGAAAAAAAAAACGACAGTCGTACCTCTTTCGTTTTTTGTTTTATTTTCGGGCGAAAAATTAAGTTTCTCCAATCTTCTCAAAACTCTGGATTCTGATAGAGGGCCATGAGAATTTAACCTGAGTGCAAAAATGGAGGCTCTAGACCCTTCCAGAGCTGAGATATCGAAACTCAAAAATTCGACCCGAAAAAAAAAAAACGACAGTGGTACCCCTTTCGTTTTTGTTTTTTTTTTTTCCGGGCGAAAAATTAAGTTTCTCCAATCTTTTCAAAACTCTGGATTCTGATAGAGGGCCATGAGACTTTAACCTGAGTGCAAAAATGGAGGCTCTAAACCCTTCCAGAGCTGAGATATCGAAACTAAAAAAATTCGACCCGAAAAAAAAAACGACAGTGGTACCCCTTTCGTTTTTTTGTTTTTTGGGCGAAAAATTAAGTTTCTCCAATCTACTCAAAAGTCTTGATTATGATAGAGGGCCGTGAGACTTTGACCTGAGTGCAAAAATGGAGGCTCTAGCCCCTTCCAGAGCTGAGATATCGAAACTCAAAAATTCGACCCAAAAAAAAAAAAACGACAGTGTTACCCCTTTCGGTTTTTTTTTTCGGGCGAAAAATTAAGTTTCTCCAATCTTCTCAAAACTCTGGATTCTGATAGAGGGCCATGGTACTTTAACCTGAGTGCAAAAATGGAGGCTCTAAACCCTTTCAGAGCTGAGATATCGAAACTCAAAAATTCGACCCGAAAAAAAAAAAACGACAGTGGTACCCCTTTCGTTTTTTTTTTCAGGTGAAAAATTAAGTTCCTCCAATCTTCTTAAAACTCTGGATTCTGATAGAGGGCCATGAGACTTTAACCTGAGTGCAAAAATGGAGGCTCTAGACCCTTCCAGAGCTGAGATATCGAAACTCAAAAATTCGACCCGAAAAAAAAAACGACAGTGGTACCTCTTTCGTTTTGTTTTTTTTTCGGGCGAAAAATTAAGTTTCTCCAATCTTCTCAAAACTCTGGATTCTGATAGAGGGCCATGAGACTTTAACCTGAATGCAAAAATGGAGGCTCTTGACCCTTCCAGAGCTGAGATATTGAAACTCAAAAATTCGACCCGAAAAAAAAAAAACGACAGTGGTACCCCTTTCGTTTTTTTTTGGGTGAAAAATTAAGTTTCTCCAATCTTCTTAAAACTCTGGATTCTGATAGAGGGCCATGAGACTTTAACCTGAGTGCAAAAATGGAGGCTCTAGACCCTTCCAGAGCTGAGATATCGAAACTCAAAAATTCGACCCGGAAAAAAAAACGACAGTGGTACCCCTTTCGTTTTTTTTTTTTTCGGGCGAAAAATTAAGTTTCTCCAATCTTCTCAAAACTCTGGATTCTGATTGAGGGCCATGAGACTTTAACCTGAATGCAAAAATGGAGGCTCTTGACCCTTCCAGAGCTGAGATATCGAAACTCAAAAATTCGATCCGAAAAAAAAAAAAAACGACAGTGGTACCCCTTTAGTTTTTTTTTTTTCGGGTGAAAAAATAAGTTTCTCCAATCTTCTCAAAACTCTGGATTCTGATAGAGGGCCATGAGACTTTAACCTGAGTGCAAAAATGGAGGCTCTAGACCCTTCCAGAGCTGAGATATCGAAACTCAAAAATTCGACCCGAAAAAAAAAAAAACGACAGTGGTACCCCTTTCGTTTTTGTTTTTTTTTTTCCGGGCGAAAAATTAAGTTTCTCCAATCTTTTCAAAACTCTGGATTCTGATAGAGGGCCATGAGACTTTAACCTGAGTGCAAAAATGGAGGCTCTAGCCCCTTCCAGAGCTGAGATATCGAAACTCAAAGATTCGACCCGAAAAAAAAAAACGACAGTGTTACCCCTTTCGGTTTTTTTTTTTCGGGCGAAAAATTAAGTTTCTCCAATCTTCTCAAAACTCTGGATTCTGATAGAGGGCCATGGTACTTTAACCTGAGTGCAAAAATGGAGGCTCTAGACCCTTCCAGAGCTGAGATATCGAAACTCAAAAATTCGAACCGAAAAAAAAAAAAACGACAGTGGTACCCCTTTCGTTTTTTTTTTGGGGGGGGGGGGGCGAAAAATTAAGTTTCTCCAATCTTCTCAAAACTCTGGATTCTGATAGAGGGCCATGAGACTTTAACCTGAGTGCAAAAATGGAGGCTCTAAACCCTTTCAGAGCTGAGATATCGAAACTCAAAAATTCGACCCGAAAAAAAAAAACGACAGTGGTACTCCTTTCGTTTTGTTTTTTTTTCGGGCGAAAAATTAATTTTCTCCAATCTTCTCAAAACTCTGGATTCTGATAGAGGGCCATGAGACTTTAACCTGAGTGCAAAAATGGAGGCTCTAGACCCTTCCAGAGCTGAGATATCGAAACTCAAAAATTCGACCCGAAAAAAAAAAACGACAGTGTTACCCCTTTCGTTTTTTTTTTTTCGGGCGAAAAATTAAGTTTCTCCAATCTTCTCAAAACTCTGGATTCTGATAGAGGGCCATGAGACTTTAACCTGAGTGCAAAAATGGAGGCTCTAGACCCTTCCAGAGCTGAGATATCGAAACTCAAAAATTCGAACAGACAAAAAAAAAAACGACAGTGGTACCCCTTTCGTTTTTTTTTTGGGGGGGGGGGGGGGCGAAAAATTAAGTTTCTCCAATCTTCTCAAAACTCTGGATTCTGATAGAGGGCCATGAGACTTTAACCTGAGTGCAAAAATGGAGGCTCTAAACCCTTTCAGAGCTGAGATATCGAAACTCAAAAATTCGACCCGAAAAAAAAAACGACAGTGGTACTCCTTTCGTTTTTTTTTTTCGGGTGAAAAATTAATTTTCTCCAATCTTCTCAAAACTCTGGATTCTGATAGAGGGCCATGAGACTTTAACCTGAGTGCAAAAATGAAGGCTCTAGACCCTTCCAGAGCTGAGATATCGAAACTCAAAAATTCCACCCGAAAAAAAAAACGACAGTGTTACCCCTTTCGTTTTTGTTTTTTTTTGGGGCGAAAAGTTAAGTTTCTCCAATCTTCTCAAAACTCTGGATTCTGATAGAGGGCCATGACACTTTAACCTGAGAGCAAAAATGGAGGCTCTAGACCCTTCCAGAGCTGAGATATCGAAACTCAAAAATTCGACCCGAAAAAAAAAAAACGACAGTGGTACCCCTTTCGTTTTTTTTTTTTTTTTTGGGGCGAAAAATTTAGTTTCTCCAATCTTCTCAAAACTCTGGATTCTGATAGAGGGCCATGAGACTTTAACCTGAGTGCAAAAATGGAGGCTCTAGACCCTTCCAGAGCTGAGATATCGAAACTCAAAAATTCGACCCGAAAAAAAAAACGACAGTGTTACCCCTTTCGGTTTTTTTTTTTCGGGCGAAAAATTAAGTTTCTCCAATCTTCTCAAAACTCTGGATTCTGATAGAGGGCCATGAGACTTTAACCTGAGTGCAAAAATGGAGGCTCTAGACCCTTCCAGAGCTGAGATATCGAAACTCAAAAATTCGAACCGAAAAAAAAAACGACAGTGTTACCCCTTTCGTTTTTGTTTTTTTTTGGGGCGAAAAGTTAAGTTTCTCCAATCTTCTCAAAACTCTGGATTCTGATAGAGGGCCATGAGACTTTAAGCTGAGAGCAAAAATGGAGGCTCTAGACCCTTCCAGAGCTGAGATATCGAAACTCAAAAATTCGACCCGAAAAAAAAAAACGACAGTGGTACCCCTTTCGTTTTTTGTTTTTTTTTTTGGGGCGAAAAATTCAGTTTCTCCAATCTTCTCAAAACTCTGGATTCTGATAGAGGGCCATGAGACTTTAACCTGAGTGCAAAAATGGAGGCTCTAGACCATTCCAGAGCTGAGATATCGAAACTCAAAAAATTCGACCCGAAAAAAAAAAAACGACAGTGGTACCCCTTTCGTTTTTTTGTTTTTTGGGCGAAAAATTAAGTTTCTCCAATCTACTCAAAAGTCTTGATTATGATAGAGGGCCGTGAGACTTTGACCTGAGTGCAAAAATGGAGGCTCTAGCCCCTTCCAGAGCTGAGATATCGAAACTCAAAAATTCGACCCAAAAAAAAAAAAACGACAGTGTTACCCCTTTCGGTTTTTTTTTTCGGGCGAAAAATTAAGTTTCTCCAATCTTCTCAAAACTTTGGATTCTGATAGAGGGCCATGGTACTTTAACCTGAGTGCAAAAATGGAGGCTCTAAACCCTTTCAGAGCTGAGATATCGAAACTCAAAAATTCGACCCGAAAAAAAAAAAACGACAGTGGTACCCCTTTCGTTTTTTTTTTCAGGTGAAAAATTAAGTTCCTCCAATCTTCTTAAAACTCTGGATTCTGATAGAGGGCCATGAGACTTTAACCTGAGTGCAAAAATGGAGGCTCTAGACCCTTCCAGAGCTGAGATATCGAAACTCAAAAATTCGACCCGAAAAAAAAAACGACAGTGGTACCTCTTTCGTTTTGTTTTTTTTTTCGGGCGAAAAATTAAGTTTCTCCAATCTTCTCAAAACTCTGGATTCTGATAGAGGGCCATGAGACTTTAACCTGAATGCAAAAATGGAGGCTCTTGACCCTTCCAGAGCTGAGATATTGAAACTCAAAAATTCGACCCGAAAAAAAAAAAACGACAGTGGTACCCCTTTCGTTTTTTTTTTGGGTGAAAAATTAAGTTTCTCCAATCTTCTTAAAACTCTGGATTCTGATAGAGGGCCATGAGACTTTAACCTGAGTGCAAAAATGGAGGCTCTAGACCCTTCCAGAGCTGAGATATCGAAACTCAAAAATTCGACCCGGAAAAAAAAACGACAGTGGTACCCCTTTCGTTTTTTGTTTTTTTTCGGGCGAAAAATTAAGTTTCTCCAATCTTCTCAAAACTCTGGATTCTGATTGAGGGCCATGAGACTTTAACCTGAATGCAAAAATGGAGGCTCTTGACCCTTCCAGAGCTGAGATATCGAAACTCAAAAATTCGATCCGAAAAAAAAAAAAAACGACAGTGGTACCCCTTTAGTTTTTTTTTTTTTCGGGTGAAAAAATAAGTTTCTCCAATCTTCTCAAAACTCTGGATTCTGATAGAGGGCCATGAGACTTTAACCTGAGTGCAAAAATGGAGGCTCTAGACCCTTCCAGAGCTGAGATATCGAAACTCAAAAATTCGACCCGAAAAAAAAAAAAACGACAGTGGTACCCCTTTCGTTTTTTTTTTTTTTGGGGCGAAAAATTTAGTTTCTCCAATCTTCTCAAAACTCTGGATTCTGATAGAGGGCCATGAGACTTTAACCTGAGTGCAAAAATGGAGGCTCTAGACCATTCCAGAGCTGAGATATCGGAACTCAAAAATTCGACCCGAAAAAAAAAAACGACAGTGGTACTCCTTTCGTTTTTTTTTTTTTTCGGGCGAAAAATTAATTTTCTCCAATCTTCTCAAAACTCTGGATTCTGATAGAGGGCCATGAGACTTTAACCTGAGTGCAAAAATGGAGGCTCTAGACCCTTCCAGAGCTGAGATATCGAAACTCAAAAATTCGACCCGAAAAAAAAAAACGACAGTGTTACCCCTTTCGTTTTTGTTTTTTTTTGGGGCGAAAAGTTAAGTTTCTCCAATCTTCTCAAAACTCTGGATTCTGATAGAGGGCCATGAGACTTTAAGCTGAGAGCAAAAATGGAGGCTCTAGACCCTTCCAGAGCTGAGATATCGAAACTCAAAAATTCGACCCGAAAAAAAAAAAACGACAGTGGTACCCCTTTCGTTTTTTGTTTTTTTTTTTGGGGCGAAAAATTCAGTTTCTCCAATCTTCTCAAAACTCTGGATTCTGATAGAGGGCCATGAGACTTTAACCTGAGTGCAAAAATGGAGGCTCTAGACCATTCCAGAGCTGAGATATCGAAACTCAAAAAATTCGACCCGAAAAAAAAAAAACGACAGTGGTACCCCTTTCGTTTTTTTGTTTTTTGGGCGAAAAATTAAGTTTCTCCAATCTACTCAAAAGTCTTGATTATGATAGAGGGCCGTGAGACTTTGACCTGAGTGCAAAAATGGAGGCTCTAGCCCCTTCCAGAGCTGAGATATCGAAACTCAAAAATTCGACCCAAAAAAAAAAAAAACGACAGTGTTACCCCTTTCGGTTTTTTTTTTCGGGCGAAAAATTAAGTTTCTCCAATCTTCTCAAAACTCTGGATTCTGATAGAGGGCCATGGTACTTTAACCTGAGTGCAAAAATGGAGGCTCTAAACCCTTTCAGAGCTGAGATATCGAAACTCAAAAATTCGACCCGAAAAAAAAAAAACGACAGTGGTACCCCTTTCGTTTTTTTTTTCAGGTGAAAAATTAAGTTCCTCCAATCTTCTTAAAACTCTGGATTCTGATAGAGGGCCATGAGACTTTAACCTGAGTGCAAAAATGGAGGCTCTAGACCCTTCCAGAGCTGAGATATCGAAACTCAAAAATTCGACCCGAAAAAAAAAACGACAGTGGTACCTCTTTCGTTTTGTTTTTTTTTCGGGCGAAAAATTAAGTTTCTCCAATCTTCTCAAAACTCTGGATTCTGATAGAGGGCCATGAGACTTTAACCTGAATGCAAAAATGGAGGCTCTTGACCCTTCCAGAGCTGAGATATTGAAACTCAAAAATTCGACCCGAAAAAAAAAAAACGACAGTGGTACCCCTTTCGTTTTTTTTTTGGGTGAAAAATTAAGTTTCTCCAATCTTCTTAAAACTCTGGATTCTGATAGAGGGCCATGAGACTTTAACCTGAGTGCAAAAATGGAGGCTCTAGACCCTTCCAGAGCTGAGATATCGAAACTCAAAAATTCGACCCGGAAAAAAAAACGACAGTGGTACCCCTTTCGTTTTTTTTTTTTTCGGGCGAAAAATTAAGTTTCTCCAATCTTCTCAAAACTCTGGATTCTGATTGAGGGCCATGAGACTTTAACCTGAATGCAAAAATGGAGGCTCTTGACCCTTCCAGAGCTGAGATATCGAAACTCAAAAATTCGATCCGAAAAAAAAAAAAAAACGACAGTGGTACCCCTTTAGTTTTTTTTTTTTTCGGGTGAAAAAATAAGTTTCTCCAATCTTCTCAAAACTCTGGATTCTGATAGAGGGCCATGAGACTTTAACCTGAGTGCAAAAATGGAGGCTCTAGACCCTTCCAGAGCTGAGATATCGAAACTCAAAAATTCGACCCGAAAAAAAAAAAAACGACAGTGGTACCCCTTTCGTTTTTTTTTTTTTTTGGGGCGAAAAATTTAGTTTCTCCAATCTTCTCAAAACTCTGGATTCTGATAGAGGGCCATGAGACTTTAACCTGAGTGCAAAAATGGAGGCTCTAGACCATTCCAGAGCTGAGATATCGGAACTCAAAAATTCGACCCGAAAAAAAAAAACGACAGTGGTACTCCTTTCGTTTTTTTTTTTTTTCGGGCGAAAAATTAATTTTCTCCAATCTTCTCAAAACTCTGGATTCTGATAGAGGGCCATGAGACTTTAACCTGAGTGCAAAAATGGAGGCTCTAGACCCTTCCAGAGCTGAGATATCGAAACTCAAAAATTCGACCCGAAAAAAAAAACGACAGTGTTACCCCTTTCGGTTTTTTTTTTTCGGGCGAAAAATTAAGTTTCTCCAATCTTCTCAAAACTCTGGATTCTGATAGAGGGCCATGAGACTTTAACCTGAGTGCAAAAATGGAGGCTCTAGACCCTTCCAGAGCTGAGATATCGAAACTCAAAAATTCGAACCGAAAAAAAAAACGACAGTGTTACCCCTTTCGTTTTTGTTTTTTTTTGGGGCGAAAAGTTAAGTTTCTCCAATCTTCTCAAAACTCTGGATTCTGATAGAGGGCCATGAGACTTTAAGCTGAGAGCAAAAATGGAGGCTCTAGACCCTTCCAGAGCTGAGATATCGAAACTCAAAAATTCGACCCGAAAAAAAAAAACGACAGTGGTACCCCTTTCGTTTTTTGTTTTTTTTTTTGGGGCGAAAAATTCAGTTTCTCCAATCTTCTCAAAACTCTGGATTCTGATAGAGGGCCATGAGACTTTAACCTGAGTGCAAAAATGGAGGCTCTAGACCATTCCAGAGCTGAGATATCGAAACTCAAAAAATTCGACCCGAAAAAAAAAAAACGACAGTGGTACCCCTTTCGTTTTTTTGTTTTTTGGGCGAAAAATTAAGTTTCTCCAATCTACTCAAAAGTCTTGATTATGATAGAGGGCCGTGAGACTTTGACCTGAGTGCAAAAATGGAGGCTCTAGCCCCTTCCAGAGCTGAGATATCGAAACTCAAAAATTCGACCCAAAAAAAAAAAAAACGACAGTGTTACCCCTTTCGGTTTTTTTTTTCGGGCGAAAAATTAAGTTTCTCCAATCTTCTCAAAACTCTGGATTCTGATAGAGGGCCATGGTACTTTAACCTGAGTGCAAAAATGGAGGCTCTAAACCCTTTCAGAGCTGAGATATCGAAACTCAAAAATTCGACCCGAAAAAAAAAAAACGACAGTGGTACCCCTTTCGTTTTTTTTTTCAGGTGAAAAATTAAGTTCCTCCAATCTTCTTAAAACTCTGGATTCTGATAGAGGGCCATGAGACTTTAACCTGAGTGCAAAAATGGAGGCTCTAGACCCTTCCAGAGCTGAGATATCGAAACTCAAAAATTCGACCCGAAAAAAAAAACGACAGTGGTACCTCTTTCGTTTTGTTTTTTTTTTCGGGCGAAAAATTAAGTTTCTCCAATCTTCTCAAAACTCTGGATTCTGATAGAGGGCCATGAGACTTTAACCTGAATGCAAAAATGGAGGCTCTTGACCCTTCCAGAGCTGAGATATTGAAACTCAAAAATTCGACCCGAAAAAAAAAAAACGACAGTGGTACCCCTTTCGTTTTTTTTTTGGGTGAAAAATTAAGTTTCTCCAATCTTCTTAAAACTCTGGATTCTGATAGAGGGCCATGAGACTTTAACCTGAGTGCAAAAATGGAGGCTCTAGACCCTTCCAGAGCTGAGATATCGAAACTCAAAAATTCGACCCGGAAAAAAAAACGACAGTGGTACCCCTTTCGTTTTTTGTTTTTTTTCGGGCGAAAAATTAAGTTTCTCCAATCTTCTCAAAACTCTGGATTCTGATTGAGGGCCATGAGACTTTAACCTGAATGCAAAAATGGAGGCTCTTGACCCTTCCAGAGCTGAGATATCGAAACTCAAAAATTCGATCCGAAAAAAAAAAAAAAACGACAGTGGTACCCCTTTAGTTTTTTTTTTTTTCGGGTGAAAAAATAAGTTTCTCCAATCTTCTCAAAACTCTGGATTCTGATAGAGGGCCATGAGACTTTAACCTGAGTGCAAAAATGGAGGCTCTAGACCCTTCCAGAGCTGAGATATCGAAACTCAAAAATTCGACCCGAAAAAAAAAAAAACGACAGTGGTACCCCTTTCGTTTTTTTTTTTTTTGGGGCGAAAAATTTAGTTTCTCCAATCTTCTCAAAACTCTGGATTCTGATAGAGGGCCATGAGACTTTAACCTGAGTGCAAAAATGGAGGCTCTAGACCATTCCAGAGCTGAGATATCGGAACTCAAAAATTCGACCCGAAAAAAAAAAACGACAGTGGTACTCCTTTCGTTTTTTTTTTTTTTCGGGCGAAAAATTAATTTTCTCCAATCTTCTCAAAACTCTGGATTCTGATAGAGGGCCATGAGACTTTAACCTGAGTGCAAAAATGGAGGCTCTAGACCCTTCCAGAGCTGAGATATCGAAACTCAAAAATTCGACCCGAAAAAAAAAAACGACAGTGTTACCCCTTTCGTTTTTGTTTTTTTTTGGGGCGAAAAGTTAAGTTTCTCCAATCTTCTCAAAACTCTGGATTCTGATAGAGGGCCATGAGACTTTAAGCTGAGAGCAAAAATGGAGGCTCTAGACCCTTCCAGAGCTGAGATATCGAAACTCAAAAATTCGACCCGAAAAAAAAAAAACGACAGTGGTACCCCTTTCGTTTTTTGTTTTTTTTTTTTGGGGCGAAAAATTCAGTTTCTCCAATCTTCTCAAAACTCTGGATTCTGATAGAGGGCCATGAGACTTTAACCTGAGTGCAAAAATGGAGGCTCTAGACCATTCCAGAGCTGAGATATCGAAACTCAAAAAATTCGACCCGAAAAAAAAAAAACGACAGTGGTACCCCTTTCGTTTTTTTGTTTTTTGGGCGAAAAATTAAGTTTCTCCAATCTACTCAAAAGTCTTGATTATGATAGAGGGCCGTGAGACTTTGACCTGAGTGCAAAAATGGAGGCTCTAGCCCCTTCCAGAGCTGAGATATCGAAACTCAAAAATTCGACCCAAAAAAAAAAAAAACGACAGTGTTACCCCTTTCGGTTTTTTTTTTCGGGCGAAAAATTAAGTTTCTCCAATCTTCTCAAAACTCTGGATTCTGATAGAGGGCCATGGTACTTTAACCTGAGTGCAAAAATGGAGGCTCTAAACCCTTTCAGAGCTGAGATATCGAAACTCAAAAATTCGACCCGAAAAAAAAAAAACGACAGTGGTACCCCTTTCGTTTTTTTTTTCAGGTGAAAAATTAAGTTCCTCCAATCTTCTTAAAACTCTGGATTCTGATAGAGGGCCATGAGACTTTAACCTGAGTGCAAAAATGGAGGCTCTAGACCCTTCCAGAGCTGAGATATCGAAACTCAAAAATTCGACCCGAAAAAAAAAACGACAGTGGTACCTCTTTCGTTTTGTTTTTTTTTCGGGCGAAAAATTAAGTTTCTCCAATCTTCTCAAAACTCTGGATTCTGATAGAGGGCCATGAGACTTTAACCTGAATGCAAAAATGGAGGCTCTTGACCCTTCCAGAGCTGAGATATTGAAACTCAAAAATTCGACCCGAAAAAAAAAAAACGACAGTGGTACCCCTTTCGTTTTTTTTTTGGGTGAAAAATTAAGTTTCTCCAATCTTCTTAAAACTCTGGATTCTGATAGAGGGCCATGAGACTTTAACCTGAGTGCAAAAATGGAGGCTCTAGACCCTTCCAGAGCTGAGATATCGAAACTCAAAAATTCGACCCGGAAAAAAAAACGACAGTGGTACCCCTTTCGTTTTTTTTTTTTTCGGGCGAAAAATTAAGTTTCTCCAATCTTCTCAAAACTCTGGATTCTGATTGAGGGCCATGAGACTTTAACCTGAATGCAAAAATGGAGGCTCTTGACCCTTCCAGAGCTGAGATATCGAAACTCAAAAATTCGATCCGAAAAAAAAAAAAAAACGACAGTGGTACCCCTTTAGTTTTTTTTTTTTTCGGGTGAAAAAATAAGTTTCTCCAATCTTCTCAAAACTCTGGATTCTGATAGAGGGCCATGAGACTTTAACCTGAGTGCAAAAATGGAGGCTCTAGACCCTTCCAGAGCTGAGATATCGAAACTCAAAAATTCGACCCGAAAAAAAAAAAAACGACAGTGGTACCCCTTTCGTTTTTTTTTTTTTTGGGGCGAAAAATTTAGTTTCTCCAATCTTCTCAAAACTCTGGATTCTGATAGAGGGCCATGAGACTTTAACCTGAGTGCAAAAATGGAGGCTCTAGACCATTCCAGAGCTGAGATATCGGAACTCAAAAATTCGACCCGAAAAAAAAAAACGACAGTGGTACTCCTTTCGTTTTTTTTTTTTTTCGGGCGAAAAATTAATTTTCTCCAATCTTCTCAAAACTCTGGATTCTGATAGAGGGCCATGAGACTTTAACCTGAGTGCAAAAATGGAGGCTCTAGACCCTTCCAGAGCTGAGATATCGAAACTCAAAAATTCGACCCGAAAAAAAAAACGACAGTGTTACCCCTTTCGTTTTTGTTTTTTTTTGGGGCGAAAAGTTAAGTTTCTCCAATCTTCTCAAAACTCTGGATTCTGATAGAGGGCCATGAGACTTTAAGCTGAGAGCAAAAATGGAGGCTCTAGACCCTTCCAGAGCTGAGATATCGAAACTCAAAAATTCGACCCGAAAAAAAAAAACGACAGTGGTACCCCTTTCGTTTTTTGTTTTTTTTTTTGGGGCGAAAAATTCAGTTTCTCCAATCTTCTCAAAACTCTGGATTCTGATAGAGGGCCATGAGACTTTAACCTGAGTGCAAAAATGGAGGCTCTAGACCATTCCAGAGCTGAGATATCGAAACTCAAAAAATTCGACCCGAAAAAAAAAAAACGACAGTGGTACCCCTTTCGTTTTTTTGTTTTTTGGGCGAAAAATTAAGTTTCTCCAATCTACTCAAAAGTCTTGATTATGATAGAGGGCCGTGAGACTTTGACCTGAGTGCAAAAATGGAGGCTCTAGCCCCTTCCAGAGCTGAGATATCGAAACTCAAAAATTCGACCCAAAAAAAAAAAAACGACAGTGTTACCCCTTTCGGTTTTTTTTTTCGGGCGAAAAATTAAGTTTCTCCAATCTTCTCAAAACTCTGGATTCTGATAGAGGGCCATGGTACTTTAACCTGAGTGCAAAAATGGAGGCTCTAAACCCTTTCAGAGCTGAGATATCGAAACTCAAAAATTCGACCCGAAAAAAAAAAACGACAGTGGTACCCCTTTCGTTTTTTTTTTCAGGTGAAAAATTAAGTTCCTCCAATCTTCTTAAAACTCTGGATTCTGATAGAGGGCCATGAGACTTTAACCTGAGTGCAAAAATGGAGGCTCTAGACCCTTCCAGAGCTGAGATATCGAAACTCAAAAATTCGACCCGAAAAAAAAAAACGACAGTGGTACCTCTTTCGTTTTGTTTTTTTTTCGGGCGAAAAATTAAGTTTCTCCAATCTTCTCAAAACTCTGGATTCTGATAGAGGGCCATGAGACTTTAACCTGAATGCAAAAATGGAGGCTCTTGACCCTTCCAGAGCTGAGATATTGAAACTCAAAAATTCGACCCGAAAAAAAAAAAACGACAGTGGTACCCCTTTCGTTTTTTTTTTGGGTGAAAAATTAAGTTTCTCCAATCTTCTTAAAACTCTGGATTCTGATAGAGGGCCATGAGACTTTAACCTGAGTGCAAAAATGGAGGCTCTAGACCCTTCCAGAGCTGAGATATCGAAACTCAAAAATTCGACCCGGAAAAAAAAAACGACAGTGGTACCCCTTTCGTTTTTTTTTTTTCGGGCGAAAAATTAAGTTTCTCCAATCTTCTCAAAACTCTGGATTCTGATTGAGGGCCATGAGACTTTAACCTGAATGCAAAAATGGAGGCTCTTGACCCTTCCAGAGCTGAGATATCGAAACTCAAAAATTCGATCTGAAAAAAAAAAAAAAAACGACAGTGGTACCCCTTTAGTTTTTTTTTTTTTCGGGTGAAAAAATAAGTTTCTCCAATCTTCTCAAAACTCTGGATTCTGATAGAGGGCCATGAGACTTTAACCTGAGTGCAAAAATGGAGGCTCTAGACCCTTCCAGAGCTGAGATATCGAAACTCAAAAATTCGACCCGAAAAAAAAAAAAACGACAGTGGTACCCCTTTCGTTTTTGTTTTTTTTTTTTCCGGGCGAAAAATTAAGTTTCTCCAATCTTTTCAAAACTCTGGATTCTGATAGAGGGCCATGAGACTTTAACCTGAGTGCAAAAATGGAGGCTCTAGCCCCTTCCAGAGCTGAGATATCGAAACTCAAAGATTCGACCCGAAAAAAAAAAACGACAGTGTTACCCCTTTCGGTTTTTTTTTTTCGGGCGAAAAATTAAGTTTCTCCAATCTTCTCAAAACTCTGGATTCTGATAGAGGGCCATGGTACTTTAACCTGAGTGCAAAAATGGAGGCTCTAGACCCTTCCAGAGCTGAGATATCGAAACTCAAAAATTCGAACCGAAAAAAAAAAAAAACGACAGTGGTACCCCTTTCGTTTTTTTTGGGGGGGGGGGGCGAAAAATTAAGTTTCTCCAATCTTCTCAAAACTCTGGATTCTGATAGAGGGCCATGAGACTTTAACCTGAGTGCAAAAATGGAGGCTCTAAACCCTTTCAGAGCTGAGATATCGAAACTCAAAAATTCGACCCGAAAAAAAAAAACGACAGTGGTACTCCTTTCGTTTTGTTTTTTTTTCGGGCGAAAAATTAATTTTCTCCAATCTTCTCAAAACTCTGGATTCTGATAGAGGGCCATGAGACTTTAACCTGAGTGCAAAAATGGAGGCTCTAGACCCTTCCAGAGCTGAGATATCGAAACTCAAAAATTCGACCCGAAAAAAAAAACGACAGTGTTACCCCTTTCGGGTTTTTTTTTTCGGGCGAAAAATTAAGTTTCTCCAATCTTCTCAAAACTCTGGATTCTGATAGAGGGCCATGAGACTTTAACCTGAGTGCAAAAATGGAGGCTCTAGACCCTTCCAGAGCTGAGATATCGAAACTCAAAAATTCGAACAGACAAAAAAAAAAACGACAGTGGTACCCCTTTCGTTTTTTTTTGGGGGGGGGGGGGGGGGAAATTAAGTTTCTCCAATCTTCTCAAAACTCTGGATTCTGATAGAGGGCCATGAGACTTTAACCTGAGTGCAAAAATGGAGGCTCTAAACCCTTTCAGAGCTGAGATATCGAAACTCAAAAATTCGACCCGAAAAAAAAAACGACAGTGGTACTCCTTTCGTTTTTTTTTTTTTCGGGTGAAAAATTAATTTTCTCCAATCTTCTCAAAACTCTGGATTCTGATAGAGGGCCATGAGACTTTAACCTGAGTGCAAAAATGAAGGCTCTAGACCCTTCCAGAGCTGAGATATCGAAACTCAAAAATTCCACCCGAAAAAAAAAACGACAGTGTTACCCCTTTCGTTTTTGTTTTTTTTTGGGGCGAAAAGTTAAGTTTCTCCAATCTTCTCAAAACTCTGGATTCTGATAGAGGGCCATGACACTTTAACCTGAGAGCAAAAATGGAGGCTCTAGACCCTTCCAGAGCTGAGATATCGAAACTCAAAAATTCGACCCGAAAAAAAAAAACGACAGTGGTACCCCTTTCGTTTTTTTTTTTTTTTGGGGCGAAAAATTTAGTTTCTCCAATCTTCTCAAAACTCTGGATTCTGATAGAGGGCCATGAGACTTTAACCTGAGTGCAAAAATGGAGGCTCTAGACCCTTCCAGAGCTGAGATATCGAAACTCAAAAATTCGACCCGAAAAAAAAAACGACAGTGTTACCCCTTTCGGTTTTTTTTTTCGGGCGAAAAATTAAGTTTCTCCAATCTTCTCAAAACTCTGGATTCTGATAGAGGGCCATGAGACTTTAACCTGAGTGCAAAAATGGAGGCTCTAGACCCTTCCAGAGCTGAGATATCGAAACTCAAAAATTCGAACCGACAAAAAAAAAAACGACAGTGGTACCCCTTTCGTTTTTTTTTTTGGGGGGGGGGGGGGGCGAAAAATTAAGTTTCTCCAATCTTCTCAAAACTCTGGATTCTGATAGAGGGCCATGAGACTTTAACCTGAGTGCAAAAATGAAGGCTCTAGACCCTTCCAGAGCTGAGATATCGAAACTCAAAAATTCCACCCGAAAAAAAAACGACAGTGTTACCCCTTTCGTTTTTTTTTTTTTTTGGGGCGAAAAGTTAAGTTTCTCCAATCTTCTCAAAACTCTGGATTCTGATAGAGGGCCATGAGACTTTAACCTGAGAGCAAAAATGGAGGCTCTAGACCCTTCCAGAGCTGAGATATCGAAACTCAAAAATTCGACCCGAAAAAGAAAAAAAAACGACAGTGGTACCCCTTTCGTTTTTTTTTTTTTGGGGGCGAAAAATTTAGTTTCTCCAATCTTCTCAAAACTCTGGATTCTGATAGAGGGCCATGAGACTTTAACCTGAGTGCAAAAATGGAGGCTCTAGACCATTCCAGAGCTGAGATATCGGAACTCAAAAATTCGACCCGAAAAAAAAAAACGACAGTGGTACTCCTTTCGTTTTTTTTTTTTCGGGCGAAAAATTAATTTTCTCCAATCTTCTCAAAACTCTGGATTCTGATAGAGGGCCATGAGACTTTAACCTGAGTGCAAAAATGGAGGCTCTAGACCATTCCAGAGCTGAGATATCGAAACTCAAAAATTCGACCCGAAAAAAAAAAACGACAGTGGTACCCCTTTCGTTTTTTTTTTTCGGGCGAAAAATTAAGTTTCTCCAATCTTCTCAAAACTCTGGATTCTGATAGAGGGCCATGAGACTTTAACCTGAGTGCAAAAATGGAGGCTCTAGACCCTTCCAGAGCTGAGATATCGAAACTCAAAAATTCGACCCGAAAAAAAAAAAACGACAGTGGTACCCCTTTCGTTTTTTTTTTTTTTTTGGGGGCGAAAAATTTAGTTTCTCCAATCTTCTCAAAACTCTGGATTCTGATAGAGGGCCATGAGACTTTAACCTGAGTGCAAAAATGGAGGCTCTAGACCATTCCAGAGCTGAGATATCGAAACTCAAAAATTCGACCCGAAAAAAAAAAACGACAGTGGTACCCCTTTCGTTTTTTTTTTTTCGGGCGAAAAATTAAGTTTCTCCAATCTTCTCAAAACTCTGGATTCTGATAGAGGGCCATGAGACTTTAACCTGAGTGCAAAAATGGAGGCTCTAGACCCTTCCAGAGCTGAGATATCGAAACTCAAAAATTCGACCCGAAAAAAAAAAACGACAGTGGTACCCCTTTCGTTTTTTTTTTTTTTTTTTGGGGCGAAAAATTTAGTTTCTCCAATCTTCTCAAAACTCTGGATTCTGATAGAGGGCCATAAGACTTTAACCTGAGTGCAAAAATGGAGGCTCTAGACCATTCCAGAGCTGAGATATCGAAACTCAAAAATTTGACCCGAAAAAAAAAAACGACAGTGGTACCCCTTTCGTTTTTTTTTTTTCGGGCGAAAAATTAAGTTTCTCCAATCTTCTCAAAACTCTGGATTCTGATAGAGGGCCATGAGACTTTAACCTGAGTGCAAAAATGGAGGCTCTTGACCCTTCCAGAGCTGAGATATCGAAACTCAAAAATTCGACCCGAAAAAAAAAAAACGACAGTGGTACCTCTTTCGTTTTTTTTTTTTTTTTCGGGCGAAAAATTAAGTTTCTCCAATCTTCTCAAAACTCTGGATTATGATAGAGGGCTGTGAGACTTTAACCTGAGTGCAAAAATGGAGGCTCTAGACCCTTCCAGAGCTGAGATATCGAAACTCAAAAATTCGACCCGAAAAAAAAAAACGACAGTGGTACCTCTTTCGTTTTTTTTTTTTTTTCGGGCGAAAAATTAAGTTTCTCCAATCTTCTCAAAACTCTGGATTCTGATAGAGGGCCATGAGACTTTAACCTGAGTGCAAAAATGGAGGCTCTAGACCCTTCCAAAACTGAGATATCGAAACTCAAAAATTCGACCCGAAAAAAAAAAAACGACAGTGGTACCCCTTTCGTTTTTGTTTTGTTTTTTTCTGGCGAAAAATTAAGTTTCTCCAATCTTCTCAAAACTCTGGATTCTGATAGAGGGCCATGAGACTTTAACCTGAGTGCAAAAATGGAGGCTCTAGACCCTTCCAGAGCTGAGATATCGAAACTCAAAAATTCGACCAGAAAAAAAAACGACAGTGGTACCCCTTTCGTTTTTTTGTTTTTTTTTTGGGGGGCGAAAAATTTAGTTTCTCCAATCTTCTCAAAACTCTGGATTCTGATAGAGGGCCATGAGACTTTAACCTGAGTGCAAAAATGGAGGCTCTAGACCATTCCAGAGCTGAGATATCGAAACTCAAAAATTCGACCCGAAAAAAAAAAACGACAGTGGTACTCCTTTCGTTTTTTTTTTTTTTTCGGGCGAAAAATTAATTTTCTCCAATCTTCTCAAAACTCTGGATTCTGATAGAGGGCCATGAGACTTTAACCTGAGTGCAAAAATGGAGGCTCTAGACCCTTCCAGAGCTGAGATATCGAAACTCAAAAATTCGACCCGAAAAAAAACCGACAGTGTTACCCCTTTCGGTTTTTTTTTTCGGGCGAAAAATTAAGTTTCTCCAATCTTCTCAAAACTCTGGATTCTGATAGAGGGCCATGAGACTTTAACCTGAGTGCAAAAATGGAGGCTCTAGACCCTTCCAGAGCTGAGATATCGAAACTCAAAAATTCGAACCGACAAAAAAAAAAACGACAGTGGTACCCCTTTCGTTTTTTTTTTTTTTGGGGGGGGGGGGGCGAAAAATTAAGTTTCTCTAATCTTCTCAAAACTCTGGATTCTGATAGAGGGCCATGAGACTTTAACCTGAGTGCAAAAATGGAGGCTCTAAACCCTTTCAGAGCTGAGATATCGAAACTCAAAAATTCGACCCGAAAAAAAAAACGACAGTGGTACTCCTTTCTTTTTTTTTTTTTTCGGGCGAAAAATTAATTTTCTCCAATCTTCTTAAAACTCTGGATTCTGATAGAGGGCCATGAGACTTTAACCTGAGTGCAAAAATGGAGGCTCTAGACCCTTCCAGAGCTGAGATATCGAAACTCAAAAATTCGACCCGAAAAAAAAAACGACAGTGTTACCCCTTTCGTTTTTGTTTTTTTTTTTGGGGCGAAAAGTTAAGTTTCTCCAATCTTCTCAAAACTCTGGATTCTGATAGAGGGCCATGAGACTTTAAGCTGAGAGCAAAAATGGAGGCTCTAGACCCTTCCAGAGCTGAGATATCGAAACTCAAAAATTCGACCCGAAAAAAAAAAAACGACAGTGGTACCCCTTTCGTTTTTTTTGTTTTTTTTTGGGGCGAAAAATTTAGTTTCTCCAATCTTCTCAAAACTCTGGATTCTGATAGAGGGCCATGAGACTTTAACCTGAGTGCAAAAATGGAGGCTCTAGACCATTCCAGAGCTGAGATATCGAAACTCAAAAATTCGACCCGAAAAAAAAAAACGACAGTGGTACCCCTTTCGTTTTTTTTTTTCGGGCGAAAAATTAAGTTTCTCCAATCTTCTCAAAACTCTGGATTCTGATAGAGGGCCATGAGACTTTAACCTGAGTGCAAAAATGGAGGCTCTAGACCCTTCCAGAGCTGAGATATCGAAACTCAAAAATTCGACCCGAAAAAAAAAAACGACAGTGGTACCCCTTTCGTTTTTTTGTTTTTTTTTGGGGCGAAAAATTTAGTTTCTCCAATCTTCTCAAAACTCTGGATTCTGATAGAGGGCCATGAGACTTTAACCTGAGTGCAAAAATGGAGGCTCTAGACCATTCCAGAGCTGAGATATCGAAACTCAAAAATTCGACCCGAAAAAAAAAAACGACAGTGGTACCCCTTTCGTTTTTGTTTTTTTTTGGGGCGAAAAGTTAAGTTTCTCCAATCTTCTCAAAACTCTGGATTCTGATAGAGGGCCATGAGACTTTAAGCTGAGAGCAAAAATGGAGGCTCTAGACCCTTCCAGAGCTGAGATATCGAAACTCAAAAATTCGACCCGAAAAAAAAAAAACGACAGTGGTACCCCTTTCGTTTTTTTTTTTTTTCGGGCGAAAAATTAAGTTTCTCCAATCTTCTCAAAACTCTGGATTCTGATAGAGGGCCATGAGACTTTAACCTGAGTGCAAAAATGGAGGCTCTAGACCCTTCCAGAGCTGAGATATCGAAACTCAAAAATTCGACCCGAAAAAAAAAAAACGACAGTGGTACCCCTTTCGTTTTTTTTTTTTTTTGGGGCGAAAAATTTAGTTTCTCCAATCTTCTCAAAACTCTGGATTCTGATAGAGGGCCATGAGACTTTAACCTGAGTGCAAAAATGGAGGCTCTAGACCATTCCAGAGCTGAGATATCGGAACTCAAAAATTCGACCCGAAAAAAAAAAACGACAGTGGTACTCCTTTCGTTTTTTTTTTTTTTTTCGGGCGAAAAATTAATTTTCTCCAATCTTCTCAAAACTCTGGATTCTGATAGAGGGCCATGAGACTTTAACCTGAGTGCAAAAATGGAGGCTCTAGACCCTTCCAGAGCTGAGATATCGAAACTCAAAAATTCGACCCGAAAAAAAAACGACAGTGTTACCCCTTTCGTTTTTGTTTTTTTTTGGGGCGAAAAGTTAAGTTTCTCCAATCTTCTCAAAACTCTGGATTCTGATAGAGGGCCATGAGACTTTAAGCTGAGACCAAAAATGGAGGCTCTAGACCCTTCCAGAGCTGAGATATCGAAACTCAAAAATTCGACCCGAAAAAAAAAAAACGACAGTGGTACCCCTTTCGTTTTTTTTTTTTTTTTTGGGGCGAAAAATTTAGTTTCTCCAATCTTCTCAAAACTCTGGATTCTGATAGAGGGCCATGAGACTTTAACCTGAGTGCAAAAATGGAGGCTCTAGACCATTCCAGAGCTGAGATATCGAAACTCAAAAATTCGACCCGAAAAAAAAAAACGACAGTGGTACCCCTTTCGTTTTTTTTTTTTTTCGGGCGAAAAATTAAGTTTCTCCAATCTTCTCAAAACTCTGGATTCTGATAGAGGGCCATGAGACTTTAACCTGAGTGCAAAAATGGAGGCTCTAGACCCTTCCAGAGCTGAGATATCGAAACTCAAAAATTCGACCCGAAAAAAAAAAAACGACAGTGGTACCCCTTTCGTTTTTTTTTTTCGGGCGAAAAATTAAGTTTCTCCAATCTTCTCAAAACTCTGGATTCTGATAGAGGGCCATGAGACTTTAACCTGAGTGCAAAAATGGAGGCTCTTGACCCTTCCAGAGCTGAGATATCGAAACTCAAAAATTCGACCCGAAAAAAAAAAACGACAGTGGTACCTCTTTCGTTTTTTTTTTTTTTTCGGACGAAAAATTAAGTTTCTCCAATCTTCTCAAAACTCTGGATTATGATAGAGGGCTGTGAGACTTTAACCTGAGTGCAAAAATGGAGGCTCTAGACCCTTCCAGAGCTGAGATATCGAAACTCAAAAATTCGACCCGAAAAAAAAAAACGACAGTGGTACCTCTTTCGTTTTTTTTTTTTTTTTTCGGGCGAAAAATTAAGTTTCTCCAATCTTCTCAAAACTCTGGATTCTGATAGAGGGCCATGAGACTTTAACCTGAGTGCAAAAATGGAGGCTCTAGACCCTTCCAGAGCTGAGATATCGAAACTCAAAAATTCGACCCGAAAAAAAAAAAACGACAGTGGTACCCCTTTCGTTTTTGTTTTGTTTTTTTCTGGCGAAAAATTAAGTTTCTCCAATCTTCTCAAAACTCTGGATTCTGATAGAGGGCCATGAGACTTTAACCTGAGTGCAAAAATGGAGGCTCTAGACCCTTCCAGAGCTGAGATATCGAAACTCAAAAATTCGACCCGAAAAAAAAAAAACGACAGTGGTACCCCTTTCGTTTTTTTGTTTTTTTTTTGGGGGCGAAAAATTTAGTTTCTCCAATCTTCTCAAAACTCTGGATTCTGATAGAGGGCCATGAGACTTTAACCTGAGTGCAAAAATGGAGGCTCTAGACCATTCCAGAGCTGAGATATCGAAACTCAAAAATTCGACCCGAAAAAAAAAAACGACAGTGGTACTCCTTTCGTTTTTTTTTTTTCGGGCGAAAAATTAATTTTCTCCAATCTTCTCAAAACTCTGGATTCTGATAGAGGGCCATGAGACTTTAACCTGAGTGCAAAAATGGAGGCTCTAGACCCTTCCAGAGCTGAGATATCGAAACTCAAAAATTCGACCCGAAAAAAAACCGACAGTGTTACCCCTTTCGGGTTTTTTTTTTCGGGCGAAAAATTAAGTTTCTCCAATCTTCTCAAAACTCTGGATTCTGATAGAGGGCCATGAGACTTTAACCTGAGTGCAAAAATGGAGGCTCTAGACCCTTCCAGAGCTGAGATATCGAAACTCAAAAATTCGAACCGACAAAAAAAAAAACGACAGTGGTACCCCTTTCGTTTTTTTTTTTTGGGGGGGGGGGGCGAAAAATTAAGTTTCTCTAATCTTCTCAAAACTCTGGATTCTGATAGAGGGCCATGAGACTTTAACCTGAGTGCAAAAATGGAGGCTCTAAACCCTTTCAGAGCTGAGATATCGAAACTCAAAAATTCGACCCGAAAAAAAAAACGACAGTGGTACTCCTTTCGTTTTTTTTTTTTTCGGGCGAAAAATTAATTTTCTCCAATCTTCTCAAAACTCTGGATTCTGATAGAGGGCCATGAGACTTTAACCTGAGTGCAAAAATGGAGGCTCTAGACCCTTCCAGAGCTGAGATATCGAAACTCAAAAATTCGACCCGAAAAAAAAAACGACAGTGTTACCCCTTTCGTTTTTGTTTTTTTTTGGGGCGAAAAGTTAAGTTTCTCCAATCTTCTCAAAACTCTGGATTCTGATAGAGGGCCATGAGACTTTAAGCTGAGAGCAAAAATGGAGGCTCTAGACCCTTCCAGAGCTGAGATATCAAACTCAAAAATTCGACCCGAAAAAAAAAAAACGACAGTGGTACCCCTTTCGTTTTTTTTTTGTTTTTTTTTGGGGCGAAAAATTTAGTTTCTCCAATCTTCTCAAAACTCTGGATTCTGATAGAGGGCCATGAGACTTTAACCTGAGTGCAAAAATGGAGGCTCTTGACCCTTCCAGAGCTGAGATATCGAAACTCAAAAATTCGACCCGAAAAAAAAAAACGACAGTGGTACCCCTTTCGTTTTTTTTTTTTCGGGCGAAAAATTAAGTTTCTCCAATCTTCTCAAAACTCTGGATTCTGATAGAGGGCCATGAGACTTTAACCTGAGTGCAAAAATGGAGGCTCTAGACCCTTCCAGAGCTGAGATATCGAAACTCAAAAATTCGACCCGAAAAAAAAAACGACAGTGGTACCCCTTTCGTTTTTTTTTTTTTTTTTGGGGCGAAAAATTTAGTTTCTCCAATCTTCTCAAAACTCTGGATTCTGATAGAGGGCCATGAGACTTTAACCTGAGTGCAAAAATGGAGGCTCTAGACCATTCCAGAGCTGAGATATCGAAACTCAAAAATTCGACCCGAAAAAAAAAAACGACAGTGGTACCCCTTTCGTTTTTTTTTTTCGGGCGAAAAATTAAGTTTCTCCAATCTTCTCAAAACTCTGGATTCTGATAGAGGGCCATGAGACTTTAACCTGAGTGCAAAAATGGAGGCTCTTGACCCTTCCAGAGCTGAGATATCGAAACTCAAAAATTCGACCCGAAAAAAAAAAAAAAACGACAGTGGTACCCTTTCGTTTTTGTTTTTTTTTTTCGGGCGAAAAATTAAGTTTCTCCAATCTTCTCAAAACTCTGGATTATGATAGAGGGCTGTGAGACTTTAACCTGAGTGCAAAAATGGAGGCTCTAGACCCTTCCAGAGCTGAGATATCGAAACTCAAAAATTCGACCCGAAAAAAAAAAACGACAGTGGTACCTCTTTCGTTTTTTGTTTTTTTTTCGGGCGAAAAATTAAGTTTCTCCAATCTTCTCAAAACTCTGGATTCTGATAGAGGGCCATGAGACTTTAACCTGAGTGCAAAAATGGAGGCTCTAGACCCTTCCAGAGCTGAGATATCGAAACTCAAAAATTCGACCCGAAAAAAAAAAAACGACAGTGGTACCCCTTTCGTTTTTTTTTTTTTTTTTGGGGCGAAAAATTTAGTTTCTCCAATCTTCTCAAAACTCTGGATTCTGATAGAGGGCCATGAGACTTTAACCTGAGTGCAAAAATGGAGGCTCTAGACCATTCCAGAGCTGAGATATCGAAACTCAAAAATTCGACCCGAAAAAAAAAAAAAACGACAGTGGTACCCTTTCGTTTTTGTTTTTTTTTTTCGGGCGAAAAATTAAGTTTCTCCAATCTTCTCAAAACTCTGGATTATGATAGAGGGCTGTGAGACTTTAACCTGAGTGCAAAAATGGAGGCTCTAGACCCTTCCAGAGCTGAGATATCGAAACTCAAAAATTCGACCCGAAAAAAAAAAACGACAGTGGTACCTCTTTCGTTTTTTTTTTTTTTTTCGGGCGAAAAATTAAGTTTCTCCAATCTTCTCAAAACTCTGGATTCTGATAGAGGGCCATGAGACTTTAACCTGAGTGCAAAAATGGAGGCTCTAGACCCTTCCAGAGCTGAGATATCGAAACTCAAAAATTCGACCCGAAAAAAAAAAAACGACAGTGGTACCCCTTTCGTTTTTGTTTTGTTTTTTTCTGGCGAAAAATTAAGTTTCTCCAATCTTCTCAAAACTCTGGATTCTGATAGAGGGCCATGAGACTTTAACCTGAGTGCAAAAATGGAGGCTCTTTTGGTGATATTAAAATTGGTCACAATAATTATGAAATTTTAGTCGCAATACATTTTGATATGATAAAAAAATCGTGTTAAAAGTAACATAACTTAACTGTGAAGTATATCATAGATGGATAAAATGACTCGTATAATAATATAACATTTAGCTCATGTAGTTGGTGACCTAAAGTGGTGGGGGGGCCCTGCAGTAACTCATAGCCCCGGGGCCCAGTGAGCTCTTAATACAGCCCTGTATATATATATATATATATATATATATATATATATATATATATATTGATTTTTATTCCATAAACAAATGAATAAGCTCCTTTACTTCAGTCTCAAAGTCTTTATTCACCTCCTGAAAACAGTTACAGTTTATACAGAAATGACAGGCTTCACTGCAGAGGACCAGTCAGGGGTTAGTAAAAACCTGGACATTTGAAAAAGTAAAGAAAATGAGTAAAGAAAACTAAACAAATATCACTTACTTTGATAATGGATCATTTACTAGTGTTTAAACAGACTCATTGTTTATGACAAAAATAACACCAATGAGGAGGCTGGTGATAAAATAAACTGCACACACACACACACAGCTGTCCACTCCCACACCGTTTGGTCTCCCATGTGTGCAAACACACACATACAACCTTCACTAGCTCACTGTCACATGCATTCATACATGCACCCAAAGCACAAACAAACACAATATTAGGATGTCAAACATAGATTTCGGGGATGATGTGTTGGAGACAGAGAAAACTTGTAGCGAGGTGCTATGGGGACATTAAAGGGCTTTTACCGATACCCAGGGCCCGGCTGGGTGTAGCCCTGGCCATAAGGGGGGCGGTTTCGGGCATAGGGGTTGGCACCCCCTGGGGGAGGGGTGGTGCCAGGTGGCGGGGTGTATCCAGGACGGGGCTGATACCCCCCTGTGGCCTGGGAGGTTGGAGGCAGGCTGTAGTTAGCTGGCTGCTGAGAGGCCTGGGATGTGTAATTTTGAGCAGGAAAAGCTCCAGGTGGGTACTGGGTGGGTCCTTGGGGAGCAGGAGCCTGTGATTGGTTGGAAAACCCAGGAGCTGAGCCAGGGGCACCAGCTGCCTGAGAGGTAGTGGTGGGGTAATTCTGAAACTGCTGTTGAGCAGATGGAGCCTGAGGAACACCAGACTGAGGAGTATAACCAGCTGAAAAAAAGAGTGTTTAAAATTAATCATTCAAAATAAACAACATTAAGGTTTGGTAATAAATATGCTTTGGAATAATTTCAACAAGCCACTATTGATTGCATTTCTTAAATATATTTGATTTACTTTTTAGCAATTGTACATTTTCTTATTCTTTCATTTTAATTACAGGTTATTAGCATATTTGATTTTTTTATTATTCACAGGCAAGGCTAGTTATTTTTTTAATTTGCCATCCAATTTTGTCCAAACTTTTCAGAGAAAATGAAGCATCAGACCAACATAAAATAGTATATGAATAATTGTTTTCTAAAGACTATCAGTTTCATTATGAACCAGGCTTAAAGTTCAGCTGTAATTAAAGGAGAAATCATTAGTATTTATTTTAAAGAAGGGTACTGCATCGGGTACCAGGGTACTGCATCGGGTACTGCTGCTGGGGTCCCGCTGGCGGAGGATATCCACCTGGAGCCTGATACTGCTGATACATCTGACCTGTTCAATCACAGAAGAAGATTTTTTTAAGGATTAAGATTCACAGTGTTAAGGGAGGGAATTCCCATAAAAATCAGGAAGCATCTATTGGATCCTAGCATGGATATCCCACTGTTACTTGGTTTCACCATCAAAAGTTTGAGAAAAATCTGGAACACCAGAGGGCCATAAATATTAGGAACTGATCTCTCTCGCTCAGTGTTGGAATATATTAGGATATCTGGCATGTTACTCTGGAATATCAACAAATAAAGTGCCAATACAGAGGAGCTGATTGAAAACATGCAAATAAGAAACCCATATAATATTGAGCCGTCAATGGTTCATTTAAATGCTGGCAGTAGGTGACAGTCTGACCATCTGTATAGGGCACAGTTCCTAATCCTGACCAACACATTTTAAACCTTTTATGCCTGGTTCAGACCACACAACTTTAAATGTCTGCAGATAGCTGTGCTGTTCAGACTACGTGACTTGCTGTCTGTAATGTGGACTCTTGAAGTCGTTGTGGTGTTTAAATTACATTAATAATTCACAACAGGTTACACACTACATGAGCTGACAACAACTGTCAGCCAACAAAAATCTGGTCCAAAAAGCAAGTTTGGTCATGAAAACACATCTGGAACATGAAAATGACGTGAAACAGGAGTAACAACAATATAAAGGCATTTGTTCTCCTGCCACACAATAATATATGTTGCTCCATTTCTAGTGTCCACACTTATTTTGAAGCCATGCTGGTGCTGCAGTTTTTCTTCCGGGGACCTCAACCCAAGTCTTGCTCTCCCATTGGCTATATTTGTTTGCTGTTGGAAAGGCGTCAGCAAGCCTCTTTGATGTCGTTGAGTGATACCCCTTTTCCACCAAAGCATTTTGAGAGCCATTGTGGAGCCGGTGACTACTCGTGAACCAGTTCTTTGTGTTTCGACAGCCAAAGAACCGGTTCTAGGCCAGGAAAATTGGTTCCAAAGAGCTAGTTGACTTGAAAATCGGGCTTAATATCCTATAGCCTGAAATTGGCATTAGTTGGATTCCAAATAAATAAAAAAAACCTTACAATTATCCCAATATTTTTAAAGACCTCAAACAGCAATATAATCTTTCACATAAATATATTACGATAGGTAGAGATAACAGTGGCTTCGCTGACACAAAGCAGCAGACTGATTATCCAAACCAAAGTTCATAAATGCTTGTGTGCGTCGCACCAAGAAACTAATGAGAAAAGGCTGTGTGTGTCCCAGTGCGGCATGCGATGTGAATAATAAAGCAGAGAAAAGCATCACAACTCATGAAACCATGGCAACCATCTGCATAATATGCCAAATCTAGAACAGCTCTGCACAATTTCTCATGTGCACTGCGTCTATCTGGAAGAACTTTGGAAGAGGAGGGGGTGGGATCAAGCCCAATGGACGGTCGGAGAATAACATTATGCTCTTGACTTGAAGGCCATTTGATTTGTGGTTTGTTTTTCTTCCGCTGAACAGCTTCCCAAAGGCCTCAGTTAGAAGACAACATCTGTAAGGTGCTTTTATGCTGCTAACAAATAAGTTTTGTGTGCATTGTTTGTACGAGTGTGAGAGAACATGTGTAAGAACAGGTGTGTGACCTTCCTGCCAAAGCAGCATGGCCAGCCAAAATGAGATTAGGCCAGCATTTCTCAAATGACTAGACTGAAGTGGACGTTTTTTGGATAAAGAACGAGGGGAGATATTCCAATGGCCAAGCATGCTCTGAATCCACTACAAAGACTTTATGGCCATATGATTCTTTGTTCATTTTTCTTTTGCTGGACTCTTTCCCATAAGCATCAGAAGAAAACATCTGTAATAGGGATGTGCAAAACTACCTTCTCAAAATCAACTGGCCAGGCTTATGGAAGCCCTAAACAATTACTACAAGTGTACTGGAGTACAATTTGTAAAAGCGGCAATTTACCATCCATAGTACTAGAGGGAGGTTGTTGGACCCCAGAGTAAGGTGGGGGAGCCTGGGAAGCCAAAGCAGAAGGGGGCGCTGCAGAGGATGAAGAGGCAATACTGTCTGGAGTAGCAGAGCGCTCCTCTGCAGCAGCGGTGGCAGCTACAGCTGGAACTGGAAAACAAGGAACAGATAAGGAAAATGTGATTCATTATAAATCAGGTGGTTCCAGATATAAAATCTGAATGAACGAGCGACACTTAAAGCCGTACAAATAACAGACAAACACACCTGTGACAGCCCGTCAACTGAAACTTACATTAATGCAGCAAGTGGCTATAAAAACCATTGAAAAGTGCAAACTATTAATGTATATAAAAGTGTTATAACTAAAAAAATAGCCCTCTAATAATCTTAATAAACATTAAGCTTCTTTTTAAATGTCATTTCAGATTTTTTTTTTAACACTGTGATAAAGAACTTACAACAAATGAAAAATTTCACAATTAATAAGCCACAAATAAATTCAATGAAATCTGTACATGAATAAGGTACCTTGGGCAGGTTCCTCAGACAGGCCAAATGCAGAAATGACATTCTTGTTGACCTCTTCCTGGTTCTTCAGGGGGTCAAACGCAGACATGCTAGCAGCACTAACCGGCGGGGCATACTTCATTGTTGAATCTACTGCATCATTCACACATTCTGTCACACAGAGACATCAGAACAAGACAGCTCAAGAAGTGCCTTTCTGTAACTCTCTAGGTAATTTATGAGGTTCAATTTAAAAGAGCAAATTAACCCAAAATTTTGAATTCCGTCATCCTCCTCATTCTGTTCCAAACCCATATGACAAATGTGTTTGAATACATTCAAATGTGACACATCAAGACATAACTTCTTATTTATGAGTTTCTGTAGTAGTTTCGGTAGTAAAGTCT
The DNA here is from genome assembly GCF_988280905.1 of Pimephales promelas. Taxonomy (NCBI): domain Eukaryota; kingdom Metazoa; phylum Chordata; class Actinopteri; order Cypriniformes; family Leuciscidae; genus Pimephales; species Pimephales promelas. The sequence goes on from NC_142775.1 coordinate 20,810,657, forward strand.
TATGGGTTGGGAATGACACAAGGCTGTGTAAATGATGTTTTCACTGAAAAAAAACCTTTGTGCTCTCCAACTTATAGAGTTTCAAATGCTTTAGTTACAGTATTGGATAAGAAGAATGAGAATGACTCATGTGTGTACCGGTTTCTGGGTTGGTGCTCTCTGGGACAGACTCTGAGGGGGGCTCCAGGCTGTCCAGCAAGCTGTTGACTTTATTCCTCAAATGGATCAGTTCTCTACGCAGGTGCTTCACCTGAGATGACTCCAGTGGTCGAGGCTGCCCATTCACTGCGAAAAACACAAGCATTATTGTTTAAAACACTTTGTTCTAACTATTTTCATAAAACTATTCTTCCAATCCATGTAGCTTTGGGATCTAACCAGCTGCCAGACATTTCATCAACCACTTCATTTCTATTTTTGTCATTCCTTTCTTTCATCCAAATTCCTGTCTAACATTTTAAACATCAAAAATGCTACGATTTTGTAATTTCATGCAGCTTTTCACTTTCAGTTAGGACGGAACAATTACTTAACACTGGAAACTTAGCCTGGATAGGATGTCAAAGTCAACAAGCGATCAACAAAATTAGATCATTTAGATAGCCAGACTATGTCTATAAGGTGAGGTAATCCAGAGTTTTGCCGTTATGTGTGAGCTTGGAATACTCTTTCCTAAGTCCATGTGTGAGACCGGCTGCCGCTTGAACCATTCCAGACTCATCAGAGATCACACAAGCTCTAGCAGGCGTCCAACCCAGCCCCTGGGCTCCGGTCACACGTTTGGGATGCATACACACACGTGACATTATACAACCATGAACCAGCACATTTGAACTCTTAAAATCTAAATTCTCTACTTCAACCATCCAACAAAGGGCAGGGCTGCATTTGCTAAAAGAAAGTCAAGACATGACTTCATTGGGCTGAAGCACAGATGCTTTGGACAGTGCACAGAGCAGACTTGACCAAAAGTTATTAATTTTTATTAGGAGGAGAAACGTATATTTTGAGTTGGTACTAAAATCGGTTCTTTCAGATCACATGGTCTACACAATTTGAGCATAAATAATACTGGCTTTTGTTACAGCCACGCAGATTGCAACCTTTGATTTTGGCTAAACTTGGCAAATAAATCAGTGTAAAATCGTGTATGAATCAAGCAGATTCAAATCTACAGGCTCGGCAGCGTTTACAATGACACATTTGAAGAATAGTCGGCACATGCTGAGAACTGGCACTGACACTGCAGTGCAGATGTACCTGAGTGAGCCAAACATCGCCAGAACAGAGAGAGCATGACGTTATTGGGCAAGTAACCGGGTTTGATTTTCCTCTCTTAAGAATATTCATTTGTGCCACAGACCAGTTAAAAAGAAGAATTGCTTTTCAGCACAGCTCACGAAATTGAGAGCAGATTTAGAGCCTATCAAATGACCCTGATCCTATATAGAGAAGCTTGTTAGCTGCAGGGCCACCACTCTTTTTAACCAATGAATTTACATGACTCTTCAGGTCATTCATCATGTAACAACATGGATTTTTTTTTTTATTTTAAACTCACAATTTCTACCTGACAAAATATTTTAGAACTTGGTATAACAAAAAAATTATATTCTTTATAAAACAAGTGCTCATGGCATTTTACAATTTTATTAATTAAATGACTTTTCTAGGTCTAGAAATCAAATTTTTTAAATTAGGTTTCCTCATATATCAAGGTTTACCAAGACCTAGGGAACCCTGGCTCTTCAGGTCTTAATTGAAATCATTTTAAGTAATATTGAGGTGCCCCGGGGTTGAGAACCAATGCATGTTCTTAAAAAGTATAAGAAATACTCATTCTGTTTTAAAGTACTGCATTAAATCTGTTAACATTTAGGATATATTTAAAATCCAAAAGTTGTGTCATAGTGGCCCAACAAGTATTTGAACAATCAGGTCACACTTAAAGGGGTTACCACCAGATTGTAAGGTTCCATTGCACCCTAAATCCAAAATGAACACCCCACTAATAACCTCACATGGTCAGACAGTCATTATCAGATCAAATCTTGTTCTATTGCACCCTCTGCTGGACCTAAAAGCTCCAGCTGTGTTTTCATTGAAAGAGAAAAAAAACGACATCTTCTGGTCGGATGAAATTTGACCAAGTTCGGCATTTTTAAGATTAAAAGAGCTTAACTCTACAATAATACACCATCCATGCCGATGTGGGATTATGTGCTTAACAGAGAGTCCATTTTAACCCAAAGGTTAAAGGATACAGCTCTGTATAACACTCTGTTTTCTGGGTCACAAAGACACAATGTGGAATCAAAAAGCGTTTCCACATTGGTATGTAAAAAAAACACCATCCAAAAAGCATAAAAACAACAATGGGGTGCATATGAGCTGCTTGGTTCTTATAATGCTATACACCTATTCTGTCAAGGGACACCATGACTACTGGAGCGTTTTTGAAATATGATCTTCCTGCAGGTAAGATAAAACTACACAAGCTCACTGACCTCAACTCTGAGCATGATTAGCACTGATGCGAACAGTGTTGTTGTGCCTGTATCTGTGGCCTGAAGTTTGTTTTAAGAATATAACTTGCCCCCAGTTTGTAAAATGAACAAAAAAACACATTTACAGATCTAAACGATATACACTTAAAATGGAAGTATAGCAGGCAGGTGGGCTGGATGAATGAACAAAAATACAAGCTTTAAGTTTCAGATTTCAAAGCAATAATAAAAACATAGATATTGCTCTACATAGATATTTTAAGTGGTTAATTTATCGTTTTAATTTTTAATTCTGCTATATGTGAACAATGGTTTACAAAAAAGTTACATATCATTCCTTTCATGCTCCTTCATGGTGCAGATACCAAGTGGAAGTAACAGTTCATATATGATTTGGTATTTCCAATACACATGTCACCAGTTTCATACTGATACCCTAGGCTTCTCTGTAAGTTTATTACTGTAAACATTTTGCATTCACTCTAGAATAGTCATGTCAGGTTGAGGAAAAAACCCTAAGCATTGCTGGTTTCTTACCAAAAAGAGTGAGCTTCAATATTCTACTGCACTGGATCGCAAAGGACAAATCAGAACTATCAAAGATGGTAATAAGGTCATCATCTGAAAGAGAACAGACAAATGTAGAGTTTGAGACAGTACAGAGTTTGAGATCTAGACCAAAGTCTATAGTGCAAAACTACTGAGAGGTTTGATATAGGTTTATTTATCTTATAGTATTATAGAACATGACCGATCAGTAAATGTAAATGCTAGTTCTGTCAATCGATTAAAAAGAAAACCCTCTTAAATCACATTTTGCATTGTTCTGTAAATAATCGGAATTAATTGCACCTAACATTAAAAGTTTTTAATATATATTTTTATATTGTTAAACTTTCACATGATTTTCCAAAATAATGTACAAACAACAAAGACAGTCTATTTTAAATATTTAATGGAATTGTTTGCTATTCACTAAAAACAAAGGTGAGTATCACCGATACCAGAACTGATACTGACATCACAATTACATGGATTTTTATTTAGCCATTAAATGATTGCCACTTAACATTACACACTATAATTGAAAGCTATCAGCTTTAACATTAAATAGGCTTTTTTTAATATAAGTGAATAATCTTCACTTATTTTTTCTACTTGCCCAGTCAGACTGGTTCAGATTTTTACCTGCCCTGCTAAAATGCAGAAAAAAGTAATTGTTTTCGTTTCATGGGTTATGACCCATGTAACCCTGTAAACAGTGATTTTTAGTACGTCTAACAGGTAAATATAGGAGGTTATTTTTTTTAGTTTAAAGACTACAGGGGCATATGAATTAAAAATAAATAAATACAGATGTGCACGGATAAATCACTTATTTTAAGCACTGCAACATTCTAAAAAAAATAAGTATATTCCAAATAAATTTTTGATTTCTTGGTGACTTTAAGACAGACCTTCATCCTTATATTTGATGGCGACTTCATCGCTGCTCTGTAGCTGCCCACGAAAGACTCGCTGCATCATCAGCAGGAGCTCATCGTAGGTGATGTCTTCATTGTGGATGGGGATACGACGAATATCATCCCCCAGCTGAGCTTTAATGATCAGCTTTCCACTCAGGTCCAGCTGGCCATTCATACTGCTGAAAAAAACAACAACATTTTTTAATGTAAATACTGTATTTTAAATTTGTATATACATATCAAAATAAGGATTACACTGACCAATTCCATTAGCTAACCAGCATGGTATCCAATTTAATACAATCACAAACTTGAAATTATATGAATCTACTGCAGAATTGTCAAAATGGCCACTTATGCCAGCCAATGAGACACTCTTACGATTACTGGACTATTAGCATTAGAAGCGGGCCATTTATCACTAATGCATCACATGCACATCTGATAGTACAATACAAGCTGAAGCGAAACACACTATAAGAGCTTGAACAGAGCTCTGGCTAAATTAAATGTAAGCATACAGACTTAGCTAATAGCCCACAATAAAACCTCTGGCATGATCTATTAAGACACATTTCGTCATGTTCTTCTACAAGAAGCATATAATTCCACTCGCAACACAACAGTTAACTATGAAATGTGATAGTTGTAACTCAATAAGTGTCTTCTTCACCCACCACTAACTTTCCTGCTTTTGTTATGGATATGGAACGTCAGGGAATCACTCATGTTTTACCTCAAACCCATACTCTATGACTCATCTATGAGGTTTTATCTGAACAAGTGCTACTGTCCATTGGTGAGACATACTATAAGTTCACAGAAGTCTAAGGGTCATGAGATCTAAGATGATTTGGCACATGTAGATGGCTCGCAATCTTTCCCGGTACAGACTTTAGACTCAGACAAAATGATAGGGAGGCACATTTTGGGTTTTTATATCAATACACACGATTTGAATGTGCGTGTTCAATCAAGAACTATCTCAGCCGGGCATTCTAACTGTAGCATGAAGACTGTCTGTATTTGACTCAAGGAATTCAACGACAACCACGCTTAAAACTCTGCCAATTCCTAACTATTACCCGCTGGATCAAGAAAATAACAAAAAACAAGTGGCAAACTGGCAATCAAACAACGATTTACTTCTGTCTTAGATTACTATTTTAACTCGTTGTATGAATTTGTCATGCATATGTAATGAAGGTTTTCACTGGTTGGACATGTTAAATAGGGCAGATGACAGTTTCCAATAACAACAGTCCAGCATCAGCTACCTAAGCTAACTGAAGATCGTTTAGACGAGAAGATGGTGTGGTTTTGGGGGTGTAAGGCAACACCACACATCAGGCCTTTTAAAAGTCAAGCAAAAGAAAGATTAAATTAAAACATCTCATCAGGCCTCATTCACCTGATGATACAGCAACTTCCTGCCAGATAAAGGTCTGAGAGTGACAATTCTCCCGGCGTAAAAAAGGAATAATTACAGTTAATAAACCTCAAATAAGTTATTAAAACAACCATTCCTGTGTTTTAAATACTGCTATTTAACTGTCCCACACTGATTTTAAAAACACTGTCTATTAAACAAAACGTCTCTGTTTTCTTTAGCTTGCCCTAGTTTCACACAGGCTAAGCTATGCTAATGCTAGTTTGCTTGACAACCGGCTAACTGCTAATGGTTATTATCCAGGTTATTTTGCCCTACCAACCTGTGAAGTTACCATATAAACGTATCTACATGTTTGTACGAGAAGCCTTGAATCTCTACCTGGTGGTTTGGACGTGTCAATCCCAGCCGCAGCCTGTGTGTCCTGGACTTTAGCTGAACGACGTCTGACTGACTGATGATCGGAAACGCCTCACAGCGACCTGTACGTGGCAAAACCTCAAACGCGCATGCGCGCTACCCGGACACTTTGTACATTTAATAACCAGGCCAAGATCTCCATAATGAAGGTTTACTGATTTACTGGTGGGCTATGGCGTCTGAATTTTGTTACTAAACCAAAAATGATGAATACATTTTATTTTCAATTGATCATATCATTTTAGAGTTTAACTGATTTATATTTAAAGATGGTAGAAATAGATGCCTTATATGAGTCACATAGTTGACTTTTATGATGAGGCTATATGACTATATACTATGTTAGACCTTGTTAGATAAAAAAACAAAATCAGGCTTAAAATGAAATCATCAGTAGCCTATAAAATACATTACAAAGAAATATCTAAATAAATATTTTATTTATTAAGTATTAGAAATTGTGAATTGCTCTGTTTTCTTGGACATAGACCAGACCTCCTGAAGAAACAAATTTAAATTAAGCAGAATTCTAGGTCTTGTGTAAATAAATGTAAGATTTGGCTTGCAAATATACATATTTTAACATTAAAAATAATTGCATGCATTGTAGCAACAAGACATAAAATGAGCATGGTCAATACAATAATGTTTTTATTTCTTCTTCTTCTCTTGTGTTGAGTTGAACCAGGCATCTAAAAGCTTCTTGCTGTAGTAGATTTGCCATGCATGCACCTGAACAGCAATCACCATGAGTAGATACATCACAGAGACAGCCGAGAAGCCAAAGATAAACCGGTAGGCCTTCCCGTGTCGGTACAGCTGCTGGGCCAGTGGAAACATTTCCATTGCACCAAAAATCAAGGGTGCCACAGAAAACAAACCAGCACTGATCATGGAGATCACAAGGTAGCTGATGTTGTTCTTCGGCATGGCCAGGGCTCCAATAAGCGAGGGCAGGAGACTCAAAAGGTAGGGATACTCCCACTGATAGGGCATGGCCACCAAGTCATGCGACACCAGATTGAGGTGACTAACAGCCACTTGAGCCGCCACCAGTATCCATATGAGGAAATGCACGAAGGTGAGCTTTTTTATCTCTGATTTCAATGAAGCACTGAAAGACATTTTCAAAAGTAAAAAAACACATATTCTGATGTAAACAATTTCATTGACAATGTTAACCTGTGACGGTTGGTAGGTTATAGTTACCTCATCTGATAGTGAGATGCCACTTTCTCTCTGTGTTTAAAATCACTCCCATCAGTCCCTGCAGCTCTTGGGCCAGCACGCGATGCCATTGCCAAATTCAAGATAACTGTAACACCATACAAATATGTTATTCACAGGCCTTACATAACAGTTTAACAATATGCGATTATTATACAGACAGAGCAATTTGAATTGAAATAGAAATAGATTCATATCCCAAAATGCTGAAATTAGGCTAATTATTCAGAAGGTAATAGCCTAAGATACTGAAAAGGTCAATATTGCATTACTTTTAGAGGTTTGTACAGACATAGTCCTGTAATATCTCAACATCTGATCAATCTAACAGACAATTAAGTGACAAGAAAACACCTCAGCACTTATATGAAAGGTGGGGAAAATATTAACCCAATAGCATATGAGCTATTGTACTTATGTATGGCCTAATCATATGAAATTCATAAGCATGCAAGATGAAGCAACAAAAATAGGCCTATGTCTATTTGGTAGCTACAGGAATTCAATAAAGGCATGAACTGGAAATGAACTGGAAGGCTAGCCTATTAAATAATATCTTGCCGGATGAAGGATAAATTGACCGTTTCAACTGCGCGGATCATTGTAAATAGAAAGCGGTTAGGCTATTTTATGTGATGCGCCTTTTAATAAAATAACTTACCGTGTGGATTGGTGAAAGGCAAACGAAAGCAGCAGTGACAGGATTAAAAGAGGAAATGTTCACACAAAGGATTTTTATCAATGAAGGCAATAATATGTTGCTCATGCGCACAAAAGAATCTCTCCGCCCCTCCGTGCGATGTGATTTGACAGCCCAGTATCTACGCATCCTCAGCATCACCGAGTATACTGAGCATACTGAGCCAGTTGCTTAATGGCTCATGAATATTTATTGAGTTCATTGAGGTCCATTCTGATTTTTAAAGAAAGAAGAAGTAACAGCTGGCTGCTACATGGCTGCTACTATGCCACTAATGTGTAATATTTAGTCCCTGTGAAAAACGCTTCCAAAGTGTAGGCTGTAGCCTACATGAATAGCCTATTATTGATATTTCGGATATTTCCCGTGTTGTGGGCGTGGCCTTGAGACAACGCGCAAATCAGTGCTCGCTCCTTAAATCGCAACTCGTTTAATATCATTTCGGAAAGGTAATAAAGATTATTTCTATGTCTCTGCCTCTGCCTGTGGTCCAGGGCAGGGGTGGTTATCATGGAAAGTGAGCACGATAAAAATGAATGTTCATGACTTTGAGCCTATGCTTTGAGCTTTCGCCATAACCATAATCGTATTTCCTATCTTTTTAATTTTTAAATATATTTTTTAGGCACAGACATCGAATAATTTAGGTATTTCATTATCGTGAATAGGCAGTTTGGCCTAACCTACGTACGTAAAATAATAATAATTTAATTTAGGATCTCCTTCACATCAAGAATATTTATTAATCCGTGAATTGTGGCTATCTCTTAATGAAACTCGGGACTAAGACCAAAAGTTGTTGCTTTCTGTGGCCTACTGCGCTAATTATGGCTATTGAATATCATTGACAATTAGGCTAGCCTGTGCCATTTTGGCGTAGGCCTGTTAAATTTTTTTATTATTATTATTATTTTTTTTAAATAGCTACTCTTAACAATAAATGAGCAGTATAGGCTCAAGATGCAACAGATCCCATTAGAACTATCATTTTCCTATAGTATTTATTTTCGTACATGGTAGGCTAAAAATTTGTATCGTAAATTTGATGCTTTAAATTTAAGATATTTTAGTAGGCTACCATATAGTTTTATAGTATAGTATAACATATTTTTCCCTTAGCATATGGCATGGTTTGCCAATTATCACATGATCATAATTAGGTGATGTTTTTTTTTTTAGAAGATATATATTAATACATTTCTGGTACAGTAAATTGATTGACATAAAATTGTGAATGTAAATCATCTTTATTACAAAATTCAAAGAAAAAGTCACCAATAAGTAGGGAGGGGGGAGTCATTGGATTAGACTATTTTAGCACCGTTGTTCAAAGTGACCAACATATAAAAACAAAGGTAATTACACAATCGATAGACAAAAAAATTAAATAAAAGAGTAATATTTCAGATGAAAACTCAATTCAGAGTTGGTTGGAAACAAGGGACCTGATATGAAATATAATTTGTGATAGTGAGATTTAAATTATTGCATGAAAAACTGTAATTTTTCACAGTTCACTTTAGGAACATAAGTGGTTTTCAGACAATATGTATAGTTTAAAAACAGTCTTTTTTGGGGAAGGGGAATAAACTAAAATCTAGCACACATGATATCTCTCTCTCTCTCTCTCTCACTCTCTCTCTCTCCCACTCTCTCTCTCTCACACACACACACACACACACACACACACAATTGTAATTTGGTTGCAGTTCACACAGCGCATGTGTTACAATATTAGAAGTGTGCAAAAATTTTAACATTTTTTTTAAATCATTGATAAAGAAAGACAAATATTACGTGATTTTTTTGAAAAATTGAATGCCGTTTCTCATCTCATTTAAAGCAAATACATTATTTATCATGCAAATGTCCAAATGACATTAAAAATAGTGTTCTAAACATTTTAAAGCATGTATACTCATGTTGGATACCATCAATTAAGCAAATACATAAATACATTACAAAAACAATCTTCTCAAAAAGCTGTTTTAATGTGGTGTTGAATTGACGTTTCTTACAACAATCTGTGAGAGTCTTTGTGCAGGTTGTATCTTTATATGTACTCTGTAATTTAACATTGCATAGTCTGTAGATTGATATTGTTGGGTGGAGTTTAAAAGGGCTGTCTCCGAGTCTTCTTTATTCCCTGTAAAAATGTACTTAAAAATAATGACATTTTTAAGTCACACATTTTAATGTCAGTTCTTTCATCCCTCTCCTTCAAATTATCTCACTTATTCTTGCAATCTACATTGGGTACAGTAAAAAGCCAGAGAAGGAAGAATGGACATACTGTCCTGCATAAAATCCAGCTGCCTGGTCAGATGGTAATTGTAAATAAACTGTGTCTCCTGGTTGTAATGGAATCACAGCACTCCCAGATGCTTGATCAAGGAAACCCTTCTTGTACTCATCATATGTATACATAAGTGGCTCCCCATTCCTGTAGAGCCCAACCCATACATTGGCACCCTTGCAGTGCAAATGATAGGCGAAGTAGTAGATGCCTGGGAGGTCACAGGTGAACACACCGGTCTGAGGGTTGTAATTCTGACGCCCATTATACAGTAGTTTGTCAAGCACTATTGGAGTGCCAACTGGAGGGAATGGTGTGGTCAGCTGGGCAGTGAAAGCAGGCATCTCCAGACTATTGGCACCCATCATGTCACCCCCATATTTCCCTTTCTTGTATCCACCAGCTTTCATACCATCAAGGGCAGGGCCCATCTCAGGAAGAACACCCATCAGGTCAGGGGAAGGAGGGGGGCCTGGGGGTCCAGGAGGTCCCGGTAGACCTGGCCTTCCTGGCTGACCTGGGTTTCCATTTTGGCCAGGTGGACCTGCTGGACCAACAGGACCAGGCATTCCGGGGCTGCCTTCACCGGGTGGACCAGCTTGACCTGATGGACCAGCTTCTCCCTTTGCCCCGGGTGGTCCAGGAGGCCCAATGAGTCCTCCAGGCCCTGCAAGACCTGGAATGCCTCTAGGACCCTGTGGTCCTTCTGGGCCAGGCTGACCATGTTCTCCTTTAAGACCAGGTAGGCCAGATGGTCCTGGGGAACCAGGTAGACCATTGCTTCCTACTTCTCCTTTGGGACCTATGGGTCCCGGTGGCCCTCTTGCCCCAGGTTCTCCATCTTCACCTTGGAGGCCTGCTTGACCAGGAAATCCTGGAGGACCTGGTTGTCCCATAGGCCCCAGATCTCCCTTGGCTCCTTCTAAACCTCCCTCTCCTTTTAGCCCTGGGGAACCAATTCCACCTGGTGCCCCCATTGGTCCAGGAGGGCCTATAGGACCAGTTTGACCAGGTGGTCCAGTCGGGCCTGGTTGACCACCATAACCTTTGTCACCTTTTGGTCCTTGAGCACCAGGAAGCCCTCCCACTCCTTTATCACCTTTTGGGCCAGGGTATCCAGGTTTGCCAAATCCAGGTAATCCAGCTTTCCCAGGTAACCCTGGTGGTCCTTGTAATCCTTTGTGGCCAGGTGCCCCTGGCTGGCCTGGTAATCCACTTTCTCCTGGACTTCCAATACCAGGGGACCCTTGTGGTCCTTGTGGGCCCAGTCCACCAGGTGGACCCTCTGGACCTGGCTCCCCAGGCTGTCCAGGTTTCCCTGGCACACCAGGTGGACCTGGTACACCAGGAAGACCAGGCTTACCCACACCTGGTAATCCTGCCTTCCCTGGGAGCCCAGGTGGCCCAGCTGGCCCTTTGGGCCCTAGTGGGCCTGGTTGCCCAATTCCTCTGTCTCCTTTAGGCCCAGGTAACCCTGGAAGACCAGGGAAACCTTTATGTCCTGGATCTCCTTTACCCCCTGGCTGTCCTGGTAATCCTTGTCCACCAGGCTTTCCTATTCCTGACAGGCCTGGGGGTCCAGGAGGGCCCTGTGGCCCAGTCATGCCTGGTTGTCCCTCTTCACCTCTGGGTCCTTGTTCACCTTGCTGTCCAGGCGGCCCAATACCTCCTGGCTTCCCGGGCATACCTGGCATTCCTGGCTTACCAACTCCAGGGAATCCTGGAGGACCAGGAGGTCCCGACCTTCCAGGAGGGCCTGGCATTCCATTGCCTGGAGGCCCAGAAGGTCCTTGGGGCCCAGGTGGTCCAGGGGGCCCTTGGGGTCCAGTCTCTCCCTGAACACTTTGCTCACCTCTGGGAATAGTCTCACCTTTGTAAAGGAAAATCAGGGATGGGGTTAGGTAACAGTGACCATAAGAAGGTATGTCAGCATAAGTAACAAAAAAAAAAGAAAAGAAATTAACCACATTTAAAACAAATGAATTAACCAGTAAATAAAGGGAATTCATAAGGTAGAATGTATATTACATACTGTATCAACAAATTACAGTATGATCACTACAAACCCTGTTGTTTAATTTGAAATAAGATCAAACAAATAATAATAATGTATACCTACAATGTGACCACTACTTCTAAGATAAACAAGTGTCCATACCTTTGGTATCTTTGCCTTTGTTTAGGTGCATTGGTAGGTCTTTTTTGTAGTGTGGATATGGCATGTGTGGCATATCCTTTCCCATGCCCATATGAGGCATCTGTGGTAAGGGTTGGTGCTGTTGAGGATGTGGATTGTGTCCATAATATGCACCCCCAAAAACAGATGGCAGTACAGCCAATTCCACGAAAACTACCAGGAAAGCAGCCATGGCCATGGCCTGGGTAAGAACAAACAAAGGAAGATTATGAAATATTCTTTATAATCAATTTCACATTCTTTCAGCTAAAAACAAAAGAACCAGTCCATTTAGTTTAGAATATTGAGAGCAAATTCTGAAAACAATAAATGCTTCTTTCAAAAAACCTTGCCAACCTAAAACTTTTGAACGATATTAATTCATAATATAATTAATTCAATGTTAATATCACCCTCCATAATTAAATCTCCTCATACATTTTTCTAACTTGCTTTGAGATTAGACAACAATACATTCTCAGACATCTAAATTTAGCCTAAACTCTTAAACGTGACCTTAAAGCTGACATTTTAACTGTAAAAGCAAAGGACAGGAAGCAAACCCTTTATTGGAATTTCTCACTTCTAAGAATTTCTGTGGAAATTCTCAGTAACTAGAAAGACATTTCCAGCAATTCACCTTTCACACAGCAGGAATCCCAGACAGTAAACAGTAGATGTTCATGTATGTGTACACCGCTTTATATTTTTGCCTGTCTTTTGTTAAATGACCAAATAACTTTTAATAAGACGTTACTGTGGTGCTTTAATTTTAATGGGAAAACAATAACAACTTAGATGCGAATGAAAAAAAAGATTGCATCAAGATGATGGGAGAGACAGAGTTGACCTTTTGGCTTTTTCTCAGGCTGCTGAGAATCACACAGATATGCCATAGGCCCTCTAGGTTTAATGCTTTTTGAGAGAGATATATATTTTTGGGCCAAAGACCTAGGCCAATTTGAATGTGCTGTACACTATCATAAAACATTTTTTCAGTTGATTTAGCTTCATGTAATGCTGATAAAATCCACTACAAAAGTTGTTAGAAAAGCATTCTCATACAATACCCTTAATTTATTATTTAATTGCACATATAAATGTTATCATATGATTTGACAGTGTTTATCAAATGGTTTGACAGAAGACATAGTTTCATCCAACCATACTAATTTATTGTTGGCTAAAAAAATGGTTTAGAGCAAAGTAATCAGATCCCACATTCTAAAATGTGTGTTTGCACATGTGACATTATGTGAAATTATGAATGTATATTTCTAGATCAGGTCTTTTCACAATATAGATTGCATCAAAGCAGCTTCACAGTATCAATCAAAACATAACAATGTTCATTTCTTAGTGGAAAAAAAACATCCACGTTTGGTAGAGCTGATCAGGGGTATTACTGATTGGTTAATTAATTTGAATATCCCCAACTGAGCAAGCCAAAGGCAACAGTGGCAATGGTGTCCTAAAACTCCATCAGGTGACCCAATGGAGAGAAAAAACTTCGGAGAACCCAGGTTCAGTCGGGGGCCAGTTTTCCTTTTCTTACCTCATTTTGTGATGAGGAATGTTAATTCCAGATGCCAAAGTGCATAAGAATGATCTGAAAGACTAATATATCTAACCTACTTTTCCATGACCAGGTAAAAGAAAGGGACGGTGAGTGCAGAAGAGAAGAAAAAGGAGGAATGTAACCTCAGCTGATGAAGAAGAATAAAGTCTGCAGATTTTCACCCAATATCAGCAGGCCCCTTTTGCCTCTTTACTATGGATTTTTATTTTACAAGGCCAGAAAAAGTCACATTCACCTGTTTCTAAAAATAAAGCAATCAAATCAGTAAACAACTACAATGTTACAAGGAGAAAAGTCATTAACACTCATTAACACTTATCACTACAATGACTATAACAATATATGTGAACATAACAGTGTTTAATATAACAACATATTAGCAATATTGTCTTAACTAAATTGGACAGCATAATTAGAAATACAATAAATAATATGTTCACACTATGGCCCAATCCTGCCAATAAGTTAAAATATTAATTGCTTTCTATGTTATGAACATAAATTGTAAAAGGTAAAAGATCATGCTTTCCTGTAATCACTTACACATAATAATAAATTCTCAGGAAATTTAGAGATAACCTACATGTAAATGTCTGTATTTATATAAAGTTATTAGCAAAAGATATTTAAGTGACAGTTACCATGAAATTAAAAGTGACAAATTATTTTTTTTTAATGAAATACAGCAGAATTTATTATAAATTATTTGTCCATCATCATTATTATCAAATTGTCCTCGTAGTCTTTTACGCCAATCAACATCTCTTCACTGATGACGTGTTTACATGGCGCAAGGGTGGATCAACCTACCTGTCACTCATATGAGATCACAGCAATAGCAATCCAGAAGAACCATCAAATCAATTCTAGTCCCACAGCCCATTCTCACTCCCAAGGCGTCACCTAATGTAAGTGACGCTAAAGGGCGCCTAAAACGTCAAATATTGAAGCATGGTCAAAGGTGACGCCTTGGGGTGAGAATGCGTTGAGTCCCACCCTACTTTTTTTCCCCACTCTGATATACATCACAACAGAGAAGACATGACTGTAGCAACTTCCATTTCACATGACTTTAATTCACTTTATCATCTGTGAATATCATAACTCTTGATTTTGCAATACACTGCTGTTTCAAGGGTATAGGGTTCAGTATTTTTTTTTATTCAGCAAGGGCACATTCAATTGATCAAAAGTGACAGTTTATAAAGGTATTTATAGTGTTACAAAAGATGTCTACTTCAAAAAAGTGCTCTTTTTTAAAAACAATTCTCAAAAATATTAAGCAACACCACTGTTTTCAACATTGATAACAATAGGAAATGTTTCTTGAGCAACAAATCTGCATTTTAAAATGATTTCTGAAGGATCACGAGACACTGAAGAGCTGGAGTAATGTTGCTGGAACACAGAAATAAACAGCCTTTTAATATGCTGTATTATATAATAATAGAAAACATTTTATTTTAAATTGTAATATTTTACAATATCACTGTATTTTACATTTAAAAAAACACAGCTTTTGTGAGTATAAGGGACTTTGTATAAAAACTTTCAAAAAAACATAACAGCATTTTAAATGGTGGATTTATAATTAGAAAGTCTTTTCAAACCTTTTTCAAACTTTTGATCTCAGACAGCTACATTTAGCCTATACACTCAAACATGACCTTTGACCCTAGTAAAAATGAAAGCCCTCCATGCTATTTGTGAAATGTTCTTCAAGAATCATTTTGCTTTAGTAACTGGACGTATGAACAACACGGCAAATAAGTCTATTTAAATGCTCACATTCGGCCTCTCACTGAGACACAGATGGCCAGCAGTGTTTGCAGAAATCCCTTCCTTGCTCTTGTCTGCCTAGTCCCTCATTCTTCCAGTCTGTCTTTCATTTCATTCAGTCTCTCACACCCTTTTTCCCCATCCCCAGAGCAGTGTGTTCACAAAGAAACACATAAATCATCAATGACAACACTTTTATTCTGGCTTTCTATGGGGAACAAGGAGGGGGGTGATTCTTTCTGCAAACCATGGGAGGATTTTAAGAGGCTGTGATCCAGTAAGACATTCTAGATTATGATTTTATCTACATTGTTAATACCTAAGACATTTCATTTTATTATTCTAACATGTGAGAGGAATAATACTGTGTAATAAGTACTGTAGCTAAATATTTGCGTTAATTCATTTTTAATGTCCATGTTGATTGAATCAAAACCAGAAAGGGTGGCTTTCTCTGACCAATCAGAGGGTGCTCAAATAATTCATATGCCAATCAACCTATAGAATTATTGTAATGTAACACACATCTCCTTTATCTATTGTACCATGTAGCAGACAGACTACACCATCTAGGGAAAAAAAACAGGCCTTTTTGAGGTACAACAAGGTCCTCTTTCTATTTGAGCATCTGTTGGGTTACTTATAGCATTTTAACAGCTGAGCGTTAATAAGAGTGAGAAACACGGCAAGAGTGTGCTAGCCTCAAAGTGCATGTGTGGGGAGAGAGGAAGTTAAGATGTCTGTCGGAAAGAATCTATCGAGCTATCTATCATCTTTCCAGTAGACAATTTAGATCTGTTTCATCTGTTTACTGATAATAAAGATACTGCACTGATACATTTTCTATATAATTAATGACAAGTTATAAATCTGTCGTAATAACCAAAGCAACACTTGTTATTTTAGTAAACCAATGGAACAAATCACCAGTTAAAGACAATGATTGTTACAAACATTTATGATTGAATGCAGTCAGAGCTCCATTCCATCTATCATCCAAATAATTAATTTATGGTTCTGTTTTTCAGTTTTACTTTTGAGATCCTTCTTTAATCTGGATTGTATCGATAATTAGATAGTTTCTTTTCAACTGTAGTCTCATGAGCAGGTTTGCTGACCCACTAAAGTGATACTGAAAGCTGATTCGCTCGAATGCTTACCCCGGACAATGATTGGTTATATGTGAAGAGTGCATATGTGAAGTGCCATTTGAAATTCTCTTCTAGAATGATCATTTTCATCAAGCCCATATATTTAAGTTCAGTAATTTCACTTAAATGACAATTAATAGGTAATCTTAATTGCCATTTAAGTGAAATTATTGAACTTAAATATACAAGCTTGATAAAATGGTCATTCTAGAAGAAAATTTCAAATGGCACTTAGATGCTATTGCATCTGAACTCTTCATTTGCATAAAGAGTCTAATTTCTTTTTATTACTATTTAGAAGTGTTAAACTGCAACAATAATATAATATATTTAATATAATAAGATATTGTTATAAGATATGTTCAAAAATGATTATTTATTTATTTTATTGGACAATATTTTTTGAAGTGATGCTAATTATAAATCCAAAGCAAGTACTTTGCGATTAGTATAGAGGAGGCAAAATTGATTTCAGACACATTGTGGATGGAATCAAACAACATTTCGCTTCTTGAATAAACATTCTGATCCAACGCTTGTCTGTTCACTAATAAGAAGAGACTTTATACTGGCAGACTCCTCCAACATTCCTGTGATTAAACTACTGACAGAAAGAGTGACCTACACAAAAAATAGACCTAGTAGCCTACGTATGCCTACGACCATATATCAGCTGATTAATCTACCATCAAATATTGCAAATCAAACGTCTCACTATATGCCATTAATCACTCACTACACTGTTAATTATTATATGATTAATAAGCTATGACATAACAACCTTTTTTTCATGCTGAAACTGCTAGATTGACAACCACACAATTTATTTCTGCAATAAATGTAGAACGTATTGAAACATTCTTTCAATTAATGAATTGTTGAAACAATGACACAAGTCACATCCCATTGTGCCATTAATAGATGTCTGTTTTGCATCCCTCTCGAAGCTGAGAGTTCATCTAACAGTCCACTAACATGTACACACTATCACAGTCACATATGCCTGCAAAGACACCATATGGCTGTCACCAGGAGGGGGAGCTAACACATTAACCTACAAACTGCACACCAAACTTGTTGAAGCAACATGATGTTTCTGCAACTGTATACTATAGTTATACTAATAGTACACTGTAGAGTGGTTTATACACTTTATAAACCACCCAAAATTGATTAAACATGCTAAAAGTGTTTGCTTTATAATAATCACATTTCTGCAGTAAAATTCATCAGCTTCATTTGTCAGACAGATGAGACATGAGATAAGAGCCCAAATATAAACAGTGTTTTACAATCTAGTATGAAACGCAAATGCACATCTCTGCCTGCTACAATCAATGCAGTATAAGGCAAGGTTTCATTTTAGTTTTCATCACACACTATCTCAAACACTGACACAGAATTATGCTACAAATGGGGGAACATATTTACCTTATATTTATGCTCAACCATTTACTTTTTCATTACGTCTCATTATTCATTTTCTCAAATTTTTCCATTAGTTTTCACAGTGTATATTAATCAATAAAGACAAGCAGTTACAGAATAATAAAATAATTCATTTATTTAAGTATATATCCTTACCTTTCCTTTGTCCGGCTGGAGAAGGAGATAATCTCAAGGATTCTCAGGCTCACTCAGAAAGACCCTAAAACACACACCTTGACCAACTGACCAATGCAAACTGGACTTAAACAAGTAACAGTGTGCAGACGACCACCTTTTATCCACAGCAGGGTGGAGTCAGAGAGCAGGGGAGGGAGAAGAGAGGACTGATTGAGGAGAGAAAGGTTGCTGCAGTATGGATGAACATGTGACAGTATAAAGGTGCACTGTTTTCAGGATAGACATTGAGATTTGTTTGATTTTCCAAAATCGCTGTCTACTGATGACAGCTACACCCTTACTGTGGTACATGACGTCTTCCTGTTCACTGATTAGTCATCACATTCTCAGTTGAGGTAGAGCTGCACAGTTAGAGTTATAAACCTAAACTTAAGATTCCTCTTTAGAATAAGTTAGGATGAGTTCAATATTGAGTTTCCTGTATCGGTATTAGTAATTCATATATTTAATTTATAATTAAACTTATTGAATATTTTAAATATACAAACATTTTAATATTATATAGGCTAACAATATAATATAATATAATATAATATAATATAATATAATATAATATAATATAATATAATATAATATAATATAATATAATATAATATAATATAATATAATAGTGTGTGTAGATTAGGATTGGGACTTGCTTTTTAAAGAAGTGTGCTCATCAAGGCGCATTTTTCAAAAATTGAGTAAAAGCGGCAATATTTTAAAATATTACAGTTTATTCATTTGATGGAAAAAACTGAAGTTTCAGCTTTATTATTCCAGTCTTCAGTCTCACATGATCCTTCAGAACTCATTTAATGTGCTGATGTGGTGCATCTTCTTGTTATTATTAATGTTGAAAACAGCTTTACATTTTTGTAGAAACTGTGAAACATTTGTTCGTTATTCTTTAATGAATAGAAAGTTCAAAAGAACAGCTTTTGAATGAAATAGAATTTTTATAACTGTTACTGTACTGTATATAACTGTTACTTGGACTGTAACTGTTGTTACTGACACTTTTCTTCTATGTAATATGTCCTTGCTGAATGAAAGCAAAAAAATATATATATATAAAAAAAATCCCCATACTGACCCAAAACTTTTTTATTCTGACCAACGTGTAAATGGCTGAACAGCATATGATTCTATAATGTGCTTTAAAATTGTTTCATATTTTTGCAATTCATTATCAAAATTACTTTTGGTTTTAAGCTGTATGCAAGCTCAACTGAACAGAGTTCATTAGTGGAGATATGGGATCTGAAATTTTGGGACATGACACCACAAGCATATTATTTGTAAAAGAGGAGCATAGGGCCGTCATGGGGACAGGTGCAATCAGTGTACTTAGTTTTTGGTAATCACTGTGGGAAACAGGCTGATACTGCCCTCAGCCCTGTGTTAATGAACAGTCAATTATGACGCTGTGAGGATTGAAGTGGGGGTGGAGTGTGTCCACTGTGACGCCACCATGCGAACCTAAATGCTTTTCAAACCTTCGCCTGTTGCACCAAAATCAACTGTAATACTCTCTCAGTATTTCGTTCATCCTTGCTTTTCAATTCATTCAGTTCCTAGAATGTGTTTGACCAACACAATTTGTTCACATGAAATATATCAGAAACATTCATACAGATCCATTAGAACCCTTTCAGAAATGGTGCGTTCTGTTCAAGTGGATAACTTTGAAATTCAGGACAAATCTTGTGTTAACCCTTGCTTAGGCCTGGTGTCACAGACAGGGCTCAGATTAAGACAAGATTAGGCCTTAGTTAAACTTGGACATTTAAGTAGATTATGTCTTAGAAAACACCATTATTGGTGTGCATCTTGAGACAAAACAATGGCACCGATATACTTTAAGATATTAAGCATTAAGCAAGTTACTGTCAGACAACTCAAACTCATTCATTTATTCAAACATGCACTTTAGTCTGGGACTATAGGCTTAAGCCTTGTCTGTGAAACAGGAATTCTTTTTTTTTTTTTACACAATCACTTAATAAATAGCACCCTAAGGATTCTCCCCAGTACTGCACATTCACACACTTTTTCACGAAGGCACAAAACTCAATTAGCTGTGAGCATGTTTGCTAATCACAAACAGTGTCCTGGCATCTGTTTCACGGTTTGCCCACAGAAAAGAAAAAGGTTTGAGAAATAGAAGCAAAGGAATGAATATTGACATGAACAAAATTAAAAGTCTCTAAGATGTGAGCTTGTTGGCACTCTCTTATTGCTATCGCTACTATAGCCTCTCGATGCATCATAATTCATAAGTACATAGTTATCTGGCAAGAGTACATGGTTATCTGTCCATCTCTCATGTAATGTCCAAAGTCAAGTCAGAGGACTGTACTATACCAATTGTGTAGTGCTGCGTTACTTCATGCATCATGTTTTGTTTATATTGTATTCGAGCCCGTTCTCATCCCAAGGCATCATATACGACGCTTTTGCCAAAGTGTAGACATCCAATACACATGGCTCCCTTTAGCGTCAAATGAGACACAGATATATATGGGGCAGAAGGCGCCTCCTAGTGGTCTAACCCTAACCCTACCCCATACCTAAACCTACCATAACCGAAGCGTCTCATTTGACGCTAAAGCGTACCATGTGCGTTGGATGTCTACGCTTTGGCAAAAGTGTCGTATATGATGCCTTGGGATGAGAATGCGTTGTGTATTCTGCATCATGTACTGTATATATGCAGCAGGGTTATTGCAAACACTGAAAACGTCTTGGTTACGACTGTAAACTCTGTTCCCTGAGAACAGGGAATGAGACACTGCATTGATGACGCTATGGGAAACGCCCTCTACGTGAACCAGAGTCTGAAAAACTATCCAATCACGGCAATCGATATTTGTTTGGTGGCCCGGAGAGCTAATCTATAGTGTAGCGCAGCTCGTTTTCACAGCCGTTTTGTGCAAGGCATCACCAGCCAGACCAGCTCGTTCTCATCCTTTAACGTCATATAGAACGCTATATGCAAAAACGGCGCTATACTACGCACATGGCTCCCTTTATCGTTAATATAACACGCGAACCCAAGACGTTATAAATCCTTTAGCGTGAATATGACACGTACACCCTACCCCACACCTAAACTTAGCCCTCACAGCACGTGTTATATTAACGATAACGGGTGCCATGTGCGTAGTATAGCGCCGTTTTGTCACATAGCGTTCTATATGACGTTAAAGGATGAGAATGCGTTGGCCAGACCCACGATCGAGTATGCACTGCCATTTAAGTGCAAAGTTTATTTAAAAGGAAGGGCCAGAGCACTTAGTGTTGATGCCTATCCAACCACGAGATAGTTTGCGAATCTCTCGTTAATTTAGGCATCGACACATACCTGTGTTCACGCATCCCCTCAACATCAGTGCAGGAATGGAAGGCTCACGGTACCTGGAGCGTTATGGCTGGAAAGAAACCGTTAGTAAAGTCTGCCATGAGCGGTCTCTTCCCTCACACACTCCTACGGCAGCAAAGCCTCGCTGAAACCGTACCATAACACTCACAACTTATCATACATGGGCCAGGGTGGCTGTGAGTGTTCGGGTTGTAAATCCTCTCCACTCTCATCAGCCATCTCCTGCTTTCTTGGGCTGTCAGATCAGAGGATGTTAGTGACAACACATCTTCATCCGGCAGCTCAAACTCACCTGCCGTGCAAGATCGTGCTTGCTCTGAACCCAAAGAGTAAACACACAAGTTGTGTGTGTTATCAAGTGTCAAATATCTTAAACACAGATCCACACACTTCCTGAATCGTTTTTTATAAGCTATATACCTTTTGCAGTTTTCAGGTTGAAGCACTCTTGGTGCCCCTATTATATCTGAGTAGTGACGCCATAGGCTGTTGCCGGTCAGTATCGATTGCCGTGATGGGATAGCTTTTCAGACACCGGTTCATGTCTTCCCCATTGGGTCAAAGGGATTTTTTTTTTTTTTTAATGGAATAAAGCTGAGATAAAATATTACATGAAAAACTTAAACTAAACGTAAATTCGAAATGTTGTCTTGGCAAAGTTTAAGTTGAATCACTAAAATAAATAAATAAATAAAACTGAACTAAAACTGATAAGTTTATTAATAGTAATCCTAAAACTATACTATACAAAAATAGCACTTCTCTGCAATGACAAATAATTAAATGAGATACATTTATAAATAGATTAAAGTATCCCTTATATGCAAACAGCATCCCATTTCAAACAATAAAATTTAGCTAATCCATCTAAAAAAATCTTTGATTTTCATAAAAAATGTAGCTTGTCAATGCTCATACTTCTGTAAATATTCGTGCTGTTTACGATTAGCTATATGTTAATTGTATTGTAAGCCAGGTTGCTAGGTGACAGGGTCTTTGTAAATTGTATAGTCAACAATGGCAGTAAAATTGCTACATTCCCACAGCGTTGCTGTTGTTCTGTATTAAGGCCTCAGGAATGCAGAAAGCATGGAATCATTACCACGGAAACCTATCATGGGATGCAAACCCACAGAGGGCAAATCAAAAGTAGCTCAAATCATTCTTGTAAAATGTACCTGACACCAAACACATCATCAAAATGACTCCAGCACAGGTGGTTCAGGCCCTTTTTTACTGGACAAAAATGTAACGATCTACTAATCATGCATCAGCACATTCTCTGTGTGTGCATAGAATCGGGTGTTTGAATGAGTGTGTGTGAGGTCTGAACCCCCCTTGGTTCTAAGATGCTGACCTGACCGGAATCTGTTCTTGTTGTGGAGACCTGCGGCTGATTGGCTGCTTCCTCTGGGACTTGTAAAGCCATCGCCATAGAGACCTAAACCTGTCAACAGTTAAATTTAGGGGTCCCAGTGCTGGTTTTAAAAGTTTCACTCTCACAACAGGCAGCAAAAGTTTGTTTCTCTGAAATCACACACTAGTGTATATGTCGGACTACATTGAGACGAAGGTACATGTTCATGGTTACAGCTACAAAATCAATGCATTTTATGACTTTGAATGCTGTTTGATAGAAAACATCTTATCAAAATGATTTAACTTCATTGTTCATTGCAAATATCCTAAATCTATATATATATATATATATATATATATGAAGAGTTCAGATGCAAGAGCCTCTAAATGCCATTTCAAATTTTCTTCTTTAATGATGATTTTTATCAAACTTGTATATTTAAGTTCAGTAATTTCACTTAAATAACAATTAATAGGTAATTATCATTGCCATTTAAGTGAAATTGCTGAACTTAAATACACAAGTTTGATAACAATCATCATTAAAGAAGAAAATTTCAAATGGCATTTAGAGGCTTTTGTATATGAACTCTTCATATATTATCTTTCCAACAAAGATATGGTATTCACTAACGTTCAACAGAAATTCAAGTGTCTAAAGTGACAGTAAAGATTTTTTAGATTTTTTAAAAATATACAGTATATTTTAAATAAACGCTGTTCTTTTGAACTTTCTATTCCTTAAGGCTTAAAGAATCCTGAAAAAAAAAAAAATGTATCACAGTTTTAACAAAAGCACAAGTCTTCTCAACATTATTTCAGAAGGTTCATGCAACACTGAATGTTCAGGTAATGAAAAGTCTACTTTGCCATCAGGAACAAATCACATTTTAAAAAATGTTTAAAAAAAAAAAAAGTTATTTAATGTTTCACAATATTCATTTTTTTTATTCTATTTTGATTTAAAAAATGCAGCATTGGTAATTATTAGACACTTCTTTCAAAAGAAAAAAAAACAACAAAAGAAGAAGAAAAGGGGGGGGGGGGGACACATTTAGTTCAAATTCTGCACTAGTGTATGAAAGCCAATATTAAATAAAATATGGACAAAATGTCTCTAGTTATCTCCTTAAATTATACATAATTTATAGGAAGGAGAAAAAATGTCCAGGGTGCTCAGCTAGGAGTTCAAAAAAGTTGATTGAAGGTGCTCTTTGTGGTCAAGAATTCAATGACATGTAGAAGAAGAAAATCCAAGGCACTCTTCTTTAGAAAATTATAAAAAGCCTTTATTTCACGATAGAAAATTTAAAAGACATGTGGGGGAAAAGGAACAACCCACGCATAGGCTACGCGTGGGTTGTATTTTCCCCCCACATTTCCCCCACATCTACATACATAATTTATAATTTTAAATTATCACCCCCCAAAAGAGATTTTTTTATAAACGTTAATCCAAACAAATTTAAGTTAATTTTTCCAACACCAATATATATATCCAATAATCAGTTTTTGGGATTGATATGTTTATCATATGTGAACCCAAAAATTGGAAGTTTTATTTAAATTAGAGCAATACCAAATACTAAACAGCTCACGCACATACACACAAATGTTTGTGTGTATGTTTATGTCTGATAGAGCTATAAGAGAGGGTCTCTAGAGGAATAATGTTATAATAATGTATATGTGTGACAGTGTACTTCACATAACTGTGTTACTGTCTCCCACCACACACTCACAATCAGTCCATCTCACAGCGGACATATACAGTTAGTTTAGTGACAGCATACTTTCTTGTCAGTACGTTATCGCACAACTATCTGACTCTGTGTGTGAACTTGTCTAAATGTCATGCTTACATTATTGCTGGTGCAGTCATGTTTGACCTAAGGATTGTGGTTGTGTGTGCACTGTGTGGGTGGGTTGTGTGTTTAGCTGTAGGAGTTTACTGTGAGTGTGTGAGGCAGATGTCTCACCCCTTACACGTCCATGTTCCTCCGTACACACTACCCAGAATCCTTTGTCTCAGTCAACAGCCTGTAACATTCCAGGACCGTGAACGGTCGTGGGGAAGGTGACATCATCATTCTGCAAAAGTCAGATGGCATTGTGACTATACATTTAAAAAGCTTTAATATAGTGGCCCAAAAATAAACCTCCTAAAGCGGTCAGTTTCCATCTGCATGGCTGACGTGTCTCTCACTGAAGTCTGTCACCTTTGCCTCTGTGAGACATCACTGTCTATATGTCTGTGCTCACACATGTGTGAAAACCTATTACTAATAGAACTGGACCCATATAGCTCGACATGTGATAAATGGCAAAGTCATCAGAATATGTTTTGACAAATTCAGAAAGCCAAATAACATGTTCATGTTTAAAGCAACACACACTTCCTAAGCTTGTGGCTTTGTGTTTGCATGCACGAGTGTGTGGCCTGGCGGTTCTCAGGGAACCGTGGAAATGGCTGCCAAGCTTAATTTAGGGTGGACAGGCAAAGCCCTCTCCCTAAGGGGCCCGACCCCACACGCCTGCCCAAATGCTTTTACACATATGGACAAAAAATGGGACATGTCAAGTTGCAATACTGTCAGATGATGCATGCATGAAAAGTCATGACCTCAATATCAACATGTGAATACATAATAACAATAAAAAAAATATGACAATTATACTATTTTAAAGACAGAATGCAAGTCATTTAAATTATGATGGAGAGTAGGGTTAAGGTTTGGGGTCAGTAAGATTTTGTTTGAAAGGAAATTATTTGTTTTATTCAGCAAGGACCCATTAAATTGAGGAAAAAGTTATAGTAAAGACATTTATTATGTTACAAAAGATTTTCTTTTTCAAATAAATATGTTTCTTTTAAACTTGAAAAAGCCCGGAACAAAAAGTATCATGGTTTCCACAGATATAATTTTTCAAAATACTACTAAGAGCGGTTTCTCGTGGACCAAATCACATTAGAATGGTTAGAAAAATCCAACACTATCTCACGACCAATTCGTACGAATTCGACGCATGATTAAAAAGTGTCTAATTCGTACTAATTCGTACGACCTCACTCATACTAATTCGTACGATTTGTCTAAACCCACGTGATGGTTAGGTTTAGGGGCGGGGTAAGGGGTAGGTCATACGTACGAATTCATACGAATTGGCCAATTCGTAAAATATGTACGATTTAGCAAAATCGTATTAATTTGTACGAGTGAGGTCGTATGAATTGTTACGAATTAGCCACTTTTTAATTATTCGTCGAATTCGTACGACTTGGTCGTGAGATCGGGTTTAAAAATCAGCTTTGTAAAATCAGATCCAAAGCACGCACATCCACATAGGTTGCTCAAATTTAGTGCTCAACAACAGACACACACAGGTGGTAACATTTTGAGCATGTAGGCTCTTAAATTAGACAATTAAAAGTGCATTTATAATTTGAGGTGGAATTAAAATAATATGTACAATATATGTCCTGCCGTCAAAGAAACACAGCTTAAAAGTCCTTTTCTACAGAGAGAGAGATAGATTAAAAAAATATATAGATCTCATTATTTTACAGGATTAAAATTTAGCTGTTACCAGTGTTCACTGACTTTGCAAAACATTGGTATTGATGCCATTTCACTTATGTTAGAAGGTAATAAATTATATCTGGTGTTACCTTTTGGCCTTCTCACCTCAGATGGAGCTCCAGTCAATGTAATCACTCAAAACTGAAGCTAGCACACCCTGCTGTAGTTTCACACCCTTCAGTCAATTGTGATAACATGAATGACCTCTCTCACACTAAACTTTACCTGCCTTGGGCTCCTTGTCGCCTGTCTAGTCTAGTCGGACATGTATATATTGTCTGTACAGGAGTTTGTTATGGTCTCTAAGTACATGTTTGATGTCACATTTACAATGTGATGTTTGCTCAGCTCTGCTGATTAAGTGTTTTCGTAAACATGTGACAGATCTAGCATTTTGACGTGACGTGGGAGTTTTATGAAGTCTTCATGAAGTCTTAGACTTTAGATTTTAAATGTGCTCACTGCTCAGAGTGTTTTTCTTTACCTTAGGGCCAGTGAAACATACAGAGAGCCCTATCTTGCACCCAGCAATTGACTTTGTACACCGGCGCATGCATCATTCCTATTTTGCACCTGACGCACAGCAAACTTTTCCCTCCACAGACTCACGTCAGTAAATTAGGGAATGAATTTGCGCTCCCGGGGGCGGTTCAGCGAAAAGAGGGGACTGTTACTCTCAAACGTTCCCTGGTGCTATTTTGGAGTTTCAAAAAACAATTCCGCCATAGTCTAAAGTCAGTGGCGCGTTACTCAGAGGGTATTTTAAAGGGGAAGCAACTGTTTCAACTTAATAAAACCATGTAGAAATTATTTGGATGGTTAAATAACTTGTCCTGTAATACCTGTTTCGCCAAAGCTTATTTGGGTGGATTTTTCCCATCCCCATACAATCTCACTTCTCTTTTACGGCCCTGGCGAGAACGTTGGTCTCCTCGGCTGTGAACCACTCCTGGCGTGCTGGCAAATCCACTATTATACTAGCAATCCGGCATGGAACAAGCGTGCCTCCTTTTATAGTGAATGTGAGATGACGCTCTGATTGGTCGATCGCCCACACCACACGACACATACTGTATATGAGTGATGTAACTGCAAAAGCGTTGTATATGGCGCTTTGGGATGAGAATGCGTTGCTACTTCAGACCAACCCATTTTAGATTTGCGTCGGGCACAAGAGTCATTTATCCCGCCGGTGTAATAGCAGCAGCGCCCGAGATCCGCCCACAAAGTTACTTGCATTTAGCGTTTGATAATCATAGAATCAGATCGGATCAGATAAAATAGGGCCCACAATGTGTTTCACACTATATTTCCATTACATGCTTAAAAATAAATGTTCAAAAAGGTTTTACTGTCATAACTTTTATTTTTGTAATGAACAAAGGTAGCCTACTGCTACTGTACTGTGTTGATTTTAATGAGAGTATTCTCAATTTGTTTTATTGTGCAATTCACTATAGTATAGTACACACTGTGAAACACAGTTCAAGACTTGTGGGTCAGAAAGTCACGTAAAGCAAATTCCTGGAGAGGAGTGGTTATAAACCTAATATTTTGGTTTGCAAAGTGATTGAAAGTACTGCAAAATAAATAAACAAATAAATCTTGAAAAATATAATATGAAGATATGATTAAGAATATACAGTTACGACTAAGAAATACATTCAAATGTTTGGAGTTTTTTTTCAGTCTCTTTAGTCATTTATGTTTTTGAAAAAAGGAACAGCAGTCTTTTTTTTTTTTTCAGTCTTGATCCTTCAGAAATCATTCTAATATGCTGATCTGGTTCTGAAGAAACATTTCCTCTCATTGCAATGTTGAAAACAGTTGTGCTGCTAAATATTTTTATGGAATGGTAAAACTTTTTTTGTTACAATGTAAAAGTCTGACACTTTTGATCAGTTCCATTCTAAATGGAAGTGTATTAATATATCTTCATATATGTTTGTCCAACAAGTGTTATGTCTTGAATATGTTCATTTCAATCTGATTTATTTTATTCTTCACTACAGAAAGTGGGAAGTTAAACAGTATAACCATTCACCAAATAACATGATGCGATCTGGAGAGGGAAATGTTTTAAAAAAAAGTATGCTTACAATTATGTAAATAAATAAATATGTGATCTACTTAGTTTAAAATATAGTACTTGTGACTGGATTTTAGTAAATGATACGGTTTCTGAAAATCACTGTGATCATTTTAATATACAAATACACACAATCACCCACCCACGTGCCTACAAACACACACAGTATTAAACGTGGTCACTTGGAAGAGAAGGAAGATTGTGAGTAACACTGAGGTGCAGAAATGTAGAGAATGTCTAGCATGTTTACCTGGAACAAACATGAACACACACATACACACAATTGCCCTATCTGCGGGATTATTATTCAGTCAAACATTAGTGATGCTGTTGGACAGAACATTTTACCAAAATACTGGACTGCAAAAGCAATGTAAGCAAAATCCAAAAGATCCTGATGAGCTTTGTGATACCGTAACTGGTTTACAAGTGTGTGTAAAGAAGGACAGAAGACGACAGTGGTATGTGTTTGGTCTTATCAGCCCTCTTCTTTGTCAGTGTGTTTATATGACTGGGTTAGTTATCATTGTCTCTTGTTCTTGAGAATGTTGCTCAGACAAAAAAAAAAAAAAAAAAAATTATATACATATATATATTTGCTCTGATGTTGCTCTTTTAAAGCTGGAATTCTCAGTTTTACCACTGAGTGCTAATGTGGACAGTGATATCAAAAGTCCAAATTCAATAGGCTACAACTGACTGATGATGCATATACAGGCAAGTAGATGATGAGCCCAGAGTATGAACGCAATATGCTAAGTTGCACGTTGTGTTTTCTTTCCATTAACTATCCCTGTGTTATGTCTTCTAGGTTCTAAATTAAGTCTAAGTGCTGTGCAAGAAGTAGAACTTATTCAGAACCATCTCAAGCATCACCCAGTTCCCTATATTGATTGATTTTGTGATTAAATGTATGATATGAGATGCACTAAAAAGAAGTGGGGGCAACAGTTTGTTCAAGCCCTCCACACAGCACATCTTAATTCTAAAATAAGAATGTGAATGTTTGGCCACAACATGAGGAGCATTAAAAAGTGATCAACATCATTTCTGGTGACTGTGACAACTTTTGGGGGAGTATTCTGGGTTCTATATATATATATATATATATAGTCGTAGAAATTTTAATAGATAAGATGTTATTGTTAACTGACCATAAAGTTCTGATTTTATATTTCTATCATGTGATAAAATCTATCATACTTCCACTCTTTTGTCTCGAGGTGACTTTCCATTCCATTAAGTGCATTATATGGAGAAAAATCCTGGAATGTTTTCATCAAAAACCTTAATTTCTCTGAAGAAAGAAATTCGACTGAAGAAAGAATGACATGGATATCTTGGACGACATGGGGGTGCGTAAATTATCAGCAAAAGTTTTTTTTTAAAGTGAAATATCCTTTAATGTAACCTTGGTCAATGTAACTTTGAAAATGAACTGAACGTTCTGTTCTTTTGCTGTATTAGGACATGATTGACTGAAATGTTAACCCCTTACAAACTGTTTTTGAGATAGGATATTTTTGCTGATGTCACTAAAGGAAGATGAGGGGATGGGGCTTGCTTTAAACAATGTAACCAATCATATTGATAGAGTGTGACATGATCACTCAAAATGAAATAATTAGTCATGATGATTCTATTTTTATGTGTCGGGCATTATCATATAGTCTAACATGTGTACTTCTTTAAAGTTGAGATTCTCTGAGGATTGCTCGAGAACTCACAGCTGAAATAAAGAGCGTTTGAAGAACATTTGCTGAAGTCTGTCTGTTATTTAAGCTGCTCAGCAGGAAAAAGAAAGTTAGAATTATTAGCACCCAGCCGACATCGATGTGGAGACACGCTAGGGTTATAGAATTAGTACCCAGCGGAAGTCGATGCGTACACACGCTATAGGGTTTAAATGTAAGACTTGGGCTACAACAATAAGATTTCCATTACACGAGAGATGTTAAAACTTCACACTGATTTATACTTGGCTTTCGCCAAGGTATCAAAACTAAGACGTAGCTTTACAGTAAAATATGCTTCTCCATAGTATATATATATATATATATATATATATATATATATATATATATATGTATATGCATGTATGTATTTATGTATGTATATATTTATAGGCTTGTTGATATTAGATAATTTATAGTCTTTTTGGTGCAAGAATGCAGGAAGTTTTGGTAATCTAAAATATGAAACAATTCCATATTCTGAAGATTTAGTGTTGTATTATCATCAATATAAACCCACATTTACACTGTGTGTCTACACTACACTGGACTCGGGTATTTAGCCACGAAGCTGCATTTTACAGTAACGTAAAAACTATATAAATTCTGGTTGGTCATTTCACATTTCAATCAAGACCCCACTTAATGCTGACTGTCACAACTCTGACTGATACTAAATAGGCACAAAGACAAAAGTGATACAGGAGCAACCTTTGACCTTTTTGACCTTTTTATTTTATATATATATATATATATAATAATGAATGTTTTTAGTTCCTCTCTGGTCTGCCAAGATGTCAGCTGTGAAGGAAATGTTACAGCACAGCGGTCAAACTCTTCTCTTCTATAACCCAAGTCTGAATCCAACCAAATCAACACAAATTAAACAAATGCTTCCACAGAGTAAACGTGACTGACAGGTGGTGAGACTCTGACCTCAAGGTTAAATAGGCATACTGTTTATTGAAATGAAGGGCTGTGTGTATATGTGAGGTGGGGTTGAGGGAATTAAGGAAGACATGTCATGGAAGGGCTGCGTTTACAGTGGGAATCCATGCTTGCTGGAAAGGAAAATACACATGAAGTAGAAATGAGAGAGTCCTGAGTGAGAGAGAGAGAGAGAGATGGGAAGAAACCAGATGGATCAAGAGACTTAAACATGATTTACAAAATCTATCTGCTTCATCCATGTCTACAGACTTTCTGCATTGAAGTTCAAGAGGGACTGGTGTTCAGAGAAAATGGCATTATATCTTGTCTCGACATGCAGTATTCATGCACTTCAATTATGTGCAAATGTTCTCAGATTCATTAAAGCTGATTTTTGTGTGCCAAGACTTAACCACAAGGCCATAAGCATAAAATAAATGAATACATAAATAAAATGACTTTAATCATTCTTAAAGAATTCTAGATTTTCTGTGCATACCTAGTTTTTGAAAGTTTGGCCCACTTTCTGAGCAGATCTTCCATTTTAAATGTACCATTTGACATTTCTCCACAAATCCAGCATGCTGATTTTGGGGAAAAAAAACAAATTCAACCGGTTACACTGTAAAATCTGTCTCGAAAAGTCACAAATCACAAGTACACAAACACATCCTATTTTACACTTTCATTCATATATTGACTGATTTAGGTCTTCTCAAATCAAACACTTTTGACCACAGTTGTATTCTTGCTTGGACCCTTTATAAATAGACAAAAAAAGTTGGTGTTTTAGATACCATCTGAACTCCCTGCTGTATATCCTTCAGAACAGACAGAATCAATAAATATTATCCTCAAGAGCACAGGAAGATATTGTGACTCATGAACTTATGAGATGGACCATGTTCTGTGTGTGAGTGACAGTTGAGTGACAGTTGGAGAGTCATTTTTAGCAGTGATAGACAGGTACGCATTCAGGTGGAACACACACACACACACGCACACGCACACACACACACACACACACACACACACACACACAACTGTGCCCCAACCCAGAGTAGATTATGCCCCATATACTGTACCTCACACATAGCTATACTGAAGAAGGTACAGAGTAAAAACACATCGGCATATAATGCTTATTATTAAAAGAAAACAAATTGTAAACTCCCATGTCAACCCGATCTCACGGGAATTCGAACGAATTTTACGAGGTGGCTAATTCGTAACAATTTGTACGACCTCACTCGTGCGAATTAGTACGATTTAGCTAAATCGTACATATTTTACGAATTAGCCAATTCGTATGAATTCGTACGAATGACCTACCCCTGACCCCGCCCCTAAACATAACCGTCACGTGGGTTTAGACAAATCGTACAAATTTGTACGAGTGAGGTCGTATGAATTAGTACGAATTAGCCACTTTTGAATCACTCGTACGAATTCGTACGAATTGGTCGTGAGATAGGGTAGCCCATGTCCATTATGATCTTCAAGGAGCTGTGTGTTTGTACGTTTATGTATTTATATGAGCATTCTGTGTATATGTATGTGTCTGTTCCCCATATGTGGAGTGAAAAGGCCTTTTGTCCCTTGCCCTCCCCAACCTGGCCTATTACATGCATTTTCAAAGTATACATGTGTTTTTATAGGACAAAGTAGCAACATAAAACTTTACAACCAGGAATATTTCATATCAAACAACACAACATGACAAGAACAAATATCATTAACATTTCATGACATAGCCTACATTAAAACACTGACAAAATTATATAAATTTGTCTTAAAACCATTAAAAGAAGAAATAAATAAATAAATCAGCTTATTATAAGTTGAAATTTGCACTGGAAAATGAACTTATAATGTTAAATATGAAGCCGGCAAACCAATTTGTGCTTTATAGATAAAGAGGCAGCAATGAAACAGTTTATAATGATGAGCATAATAACACAGCTAATAAACAGTATCAAGCATCAGTAATGAAGAAGCAGTATAAAATATCACATATTCCTTTTTGCTGAGAGTTATTTCAAAAGATGAAACCTCTGTGTCTGTACTACATTTTCAATATGAGGTTTAAGCAGCAAAATGTAATCTCTAGAATATTAAGTATTAAAGGTGGGCAAAAAAAAAAAAGAGAGTTATGAACCATATCGAACCCATCAGGAGTCCATTAGATATCCTGGGTCTCTCTTTCTACTATTTGATGAAACGCTCAAAGCTTTGAGTGTTGTGACTGATGTGCTCATGTCTCCCAACAGCAAAGCAATGCTGAAACTCAGACTGTGTGATCTAGATGTTCTGCGCTGCTCTGCTGAGCTCTTTGTTTTGATAGACTGTCTGAGTCGGCCACCGAGGTGCTGATGATCAATGTCTACTCTCAGAGGTCACAGAGGCAAAGGAGATTCACTCTGTCTCTTCTTAGTTAATGAGGTGTAGTGCCTTAAACAGATCTCAGAGCAGTTCATCAAGTCTTGGGCTTAAAGGCTAAAAAAGAAAACAAAAAACGAACAAAAGTATCCTAGTAACATGGTGTTCTTTGAGGTTCTTTTGAAGAATATGCAGCCTATAATATTAAATATAACAGTTCCAAAAGGAGGCTTTCACCATGATGCCACAAATTTTAATAAACTAATATCTATGTTTTATTATAAAGAATATTTTGTGCATTGGAAATGTTTAATGGTGGCCAATGTTTCATGATGCCATAAATAACCTTTGGTTTGTAGTATATTATACATCAAATACAGTGATTAATATTGTAAACATTCAGTACCAGAGTTAGAAACCCAGACCAAGGCCGAGACCCTTTAGGGTCCAGATCCAGACCAAGACTTGTTGGACAATTTAAATAGACGAAGAAATACAGTTGAACAAATTGACTTATTGTAGTGTTCATTTTCATTTTCAGATACCCAGCAATAACTTTTTTTTTTTTTGATGATGATGATGATGCTGTTATTGTTATTGTTATTATTTTTCTTGACTTAGCAAGCATCTGTGGTTTATGTTGGAATGTACTTGGGATCTGTGGTCACTGTTCTATTTTTTTGTTGTGTTAAATAATTATAATAATAATGAAAAATTATATGGTATTTGCACAGCTCCATGACCAAAACTAAAAAGTGCCATATTTTTTTATTTTTTTTTTGAGCCACTGAAGTGTGGGAGATCTTTAAGTAAGACAGAAATATTTTAGTAAGCTAAACATAGAGATTGATGGAAAGCACAAAAGAGGGGAAAAGATGTGGTTTGTTCATCTGTGTTTGACATACATATCAAGACAGGACTGTGTGACATATCTGTGCTCCCATCAACTCATTCCTTCACAGCAGACATCTCTGATCCACATCAACCCAAAATCAAACTGAAAAGAACAGGGGGACTCAAAAACAAGCTTTTTAGTTCAAGAACATGCATAACAGACTGTTGTAAAGAACATATAACAGATTGTTGTAAGTTCATAGCAACAAATTAATGTTTATGATTGCTGTTGAAGATTTAGTACCCCAAAAAGTATTTGAACACTTATGCCAAGTATAATATTGCATCAAATCAACTATGAAAACTAGAGGGAAAAAAAAAAAAATCTTCAGGTGCGTGGAGCTAAAGAAATATGGAAAATATGGCAATCTAATAATAATGATAATAATAATTATAGTAATAATTAAAACATTTAAATACAACAATTAAATTAAGTTGAAAAACAGGAGTGTTTGAGCACATTACCATCTTAAGTTCTCATTCTGCAACAAACATTTACCCTTTTCAACAACAACAACAACAAGTGTATAAAAACAATGCTTAAGACAAAATACACAAAGGGAAAATTAACAAAAAACAGGAAAGTTCTTCATTTAGGGAATAAAGACTTAAGTTCAAAGCTCCAGAAGGCCTCCCTTTACATTAATTTTTATTCTTCTTCTTTTTTCCCTTTCTTTGTGATTTTTGTCTTGTATACATTGTTTTTTATACTTTTTTTATACTAGGGGGTAAAATGCCTAAGCTCATTATGTCTGCATGTACTTTAAAAAAAAAAAAAAAAAAAATAGTAAAACAATATTGTGAATCATTGTTACCATTTAAAAGAACAAATCCGTAATTATTATTTTTTAAATTCATTTTAAACATCTTGATATATTTTATATATAATAAAATATATTACATTTTATTTTGTTCCTGTGAATTTTCAGCAGCCATCACTCCATTCTTCTGTCTCACGATCTTTTAAAAAACATTCTAATGCTGATTTGGTGCTCGAGACCCCTTTCTTTTTATGATCAGTGTTGAAAACAGTTGTGCTGCTTATTATCTTTGTAGACACATGCATTATTTTTTTAGGATTATTTCATGAACAAAAAGCTGGAAAACATTTCAATCAATTTAGCTGTTGTTTTTGTTAGTAGTGCGCTTGTGATGGTTTCCATTTTTTAAAATATCACTTGGTTTTCATTTTTTTTTCTTTAATACTACGATATTTATATCTCCGTGTGACATAATTAGCCAAACATTATTAATTTTGTCCATAGGGCACATAGACTGTAAAAAAGGATAGGGCATCAGACTGCTTGCACTACCTCATATTTCCATCGTGTGACAGTAGTGTTCTTCTAGTAATTCATCAAGAAGGAGTCCGCACCTCTAGGTGGCGTCATAGTGTTAGAATTTAGGATTATCTGCTATTTCCCATGTCTACACAGAGAATGTGGACGTACAGAGGCAGAGCAGGCCTTGTTGTGTAGATAAAGGATAAGAACCCTGGCTGAAGGACACTGATTCACCACTGAGCTATCCAAAGGACCGAAAGAAAGAAAATTTGATATATAGAGAAAGAATGAGTAAGAGAGAGAGAGAGAGAGAGAGAGAGAGAGAGAGAGAGAGAGAGAGAGAGAGAGAGAGAGAGAGAGAGAGAGAGAGAGAGAGAGAGATGAATCTGGTGTTGTTGTGTCCAGGGGAGAAAAACATACAAAAGTCAGGCCCCTTCCCTGATATTTTGAACAAAGTGTGAGGCATTTAGAAGAGAACAAAAACTACTTGTATCAAAAACAGAAGTCCTTTACTATGTTCCTGTTAAGATGATACATATTTATCGTTAGCAACCAGTCAATAGAGATTATGACACTTTCGGTGTTATTTTAAACTCTTTGTTTGAAAAATATTCCAGTAGGCCTATACGTCTTCATGGTATCCTTGCTGTGGTTGACAGTTTTCATATTGAAGTAACTTAGAATTTGTAAAATTATGCTTGTAAGAACCAAGTACCTTGTACTAATTGTACTAAAACTACCAAAAGCATCTTTGATTCGAAACTGAAAGCTTGAAATGTAGTAAAATATATGCTTTCCTCTTAGTTACTCTATAACATCCCATTTTCATCTGCAAGGGAATGTGACATTAAAACTCCAAACCACTGATCTCATATAATTGATCTTATAATAATTTCAGAAAATTTCATATTCACAGAGATTCAGCCTCTTTTTTTTTCTTTTTATGAGAAATTGGATATTTATAAAGCAACCAGCTAAGAGACTTAGTTTCAGATCTCTCAGAACAAACAGAAATATATATTAATAATATATAGCATGTCTACATTTCCAAAAGAAATGCCAACCTTTTTTTTTTTTTTTTTTTTGATATTTCAGAGTTGTGTACGTCTTTATATTGAAGGCTATTGAACAAAATAGCTACTGTATGTGTGATAATCATAATTCGGTCCCACTTTATATTAAGTGGCTTTAAGTACTATGTACTTACATTGAAATTAATAATTTGATACAATGGACTTATTGTGTACATACATGTTTTTACATTGTACTTATATTTGGAAAATACCTGCATGTAATTACAGCTGTAATTAATAAATGTAATTACATTTGTAATTACACAGTTGACCCTTCCCTTACACCTTAACCCACCCTTAAACCGACCTATACAACCACACCTTACCTTACCCGTATGGCCGTATCACACCTCAATAGCAACAAAAGTGTTTTACAATACAATCTGAACAAAATAAGTACATTGTACTTATTTTTCGATGTAAGTACATAGTACTTAAAGCCACTTAATATAAAGTGGGACCATAAAAATTAATTAATTAATTGAAGTAAACGTTAAATTCCAAATTGTATGTATTTTGTCCTACTACTACTAGGTGTTAACCATAATCATCATAAAAGTTATTTTATGCACAGCTTAAAGTATTTATAAAAATGTAATATCTGATTATTATACATAATAATAATAATAATAATAATAAGACTAAGAACAATAGCTATATTAAAAGCTATAGGCTATATATATATATATATATATATATATATATATATATATATATATATATATATATATATATATAAACTTTACTTTTATACTTATTTCCCGAATAACTTTGGCATTTTGTTCTGAGCAGCCTATATATTTCTGTCAAACAAAAACAAACCATTATCACCCTTATCCACAACAATGTATGGGATACCACAGAATTCCCATCTAGGGGCCGCTGTGTGGTGGGAGGAGCGGAAGTTGAGGAAGTTGTGTGTTAGATCGGGGGATGAAGAGCCCGTGTTTGTTCTAGTCGTGCGCCGCAAGAGTTCAGGAAGCGTCAATAAAACCATCCAGATACTAAACCCACAGTCCCTCGCGCGCACTTATCGGGACTGTGACACGCGCGCGGCTGATCAGCACACTTTTGCATTATGCATTCGGACTGCAGGCTGCTGGGATGGACGCGTCGGTAATGGTGGGCAGAGGGACCGGAGGGGCTGCGATCTTCATCCTGATCGTCTTCGTACTCCTCGGTGCCAGAAGCTCGCGGGCGCAAAAGGGTACGTGATCTTCCGATGGGGATTAACGTTTTTATGAGTTGGTGCTTCTCATAAACTGCTTCACCGCCTCTGGCTTCGGGACCGATTGTGGTTTCACAACAAACTCTCGGGTTGGTGTGGTGTGTATGGTACATGAAACTAGTGGTATCTGAAAGGTTGTAGGTTCAAACCCAGGCTCGGTTCATGAATAATCACAATTGTGTGTTCGATCAAGACAGACTCTAATCCACAACAGAAACTAACCAAGAGCATACCCGAACCTGTAATAAATTTAATGGGTACACTTTAGGCAAATAACGGAGTTTGTGCTGTATAAGTGCGCGTACATTCTTGCATTCTTAAATTGTTGCTGTGCTACAGCTGGAGCAACAGAAGAACGTGATGACGCAACGCCTGACATGGGCCGCGCGCTGCCCTCGCAGCTTTCCCAAATATGTAGTGAGTTCATGTGCTGTCCAGTGTCAAGCTGCTGCATTTAACAGCAGTACGTATTTTTATTTTTATTTTTTTTAACAGATTTAGTCCTTCTCATGTAATCTTGAGTTAACTCAGTAACTTTTTGCCAATTCGTTCTACACATACAAAAACAGCACTTTTGCAAAATATATAAATATGCACAGTCACAAAAGTTGAAGACTACAGATATCAGTGCTCTGGATAAAGATGTTTGATTCTATATGGAGCGAGTTGCCACCATCTTGATTCACCTAGACTATTACCAGAATACAAGGACCTCATGTCTCAA
This sequence comes from Pimephales promelas, assembly GCF_988280905.1. Lineage (NCBI taxonomy): Eukaryota > Metazoa > Chordata > Actinopteri > Cypriniformes > Leuciscidae > Pimephales > Pimephales promelas. Next base: position 20,849,611 of record NC_142775.1, read on the forward strand.
AAGCATATTACAATAATAATAAACAACTATTGACACATCCGAGCACTGACCTGTACCACCTAACAGCTGCAGATTAATTTCGGCTCTGATTGCCATTGAATCACATAATTTCGAATCACGATTTGCTTTGAGGATAACAGGTCACTGGTTTCCATCCCTTCCTTATTACAGTAGTGGCTTGAATGTAGCATAAGCTCATTGTTTTAGTTCAGGAACAACTGCTGCTGTTTCGGTTGAGATGCTCATGAAACACGCTGATGTTGACATGTGATGTCTGAACGAGCAGGGTGTGCAGAGGTATGAAAATGCAAACGCTGACAAGCAGGAAAGGCATCAGCTGCATCTGACATTGCATACTTCCCTACTATATAGTAGGGAAAAACAGTATGTGACAAAAGAAGTATGTACTAATGAAACAAAGTATCCAAATGACCCACTTGCCATGAGGCCATGGGAGAGGATTTATGAATGGCAGTGAAGCGATGTAACTGATGCTGGTAGGTTACAATTATAAGGGCAACATGGCAAATGTATTAGCTCTGGGTTACATTTATACACACATTCATAGAACTTACTTTTTAGCGGTCGTGCAATAATTACTTGTTCAAAATAAGTGCAAGAGAGTATGCAATTTTAGACATTGTAATGTACTAGCATATTACATATGTATTGCAATGATTGGACAAACATTTTATGGTCTTACGCCTCCCAACGACGAGATACATTACATAAATGCATTTAAACCACTTAACTTGGTGATTGCTATCAGGATGTGAAGAGACTTTCAACCAGCATAACAAAAAATGTTTCTGGAACAAATCGACTACCATGCCTTTATATTGTTATATATTATCACACAAGGTCAAAGTTTGCTAAATAAATGGTTTAAAGGTATAGCAGAGGATCTTTCCGAATTTTAGAGAAGACCCGCCCTCTCCAATTTTTTTTTAAAAAATGCACATGCACAAACACAACACTCTTGCTCCCGAGAGGGAACGCCTATTACGCCTCGCGCAATTATGTTGCAAATTATAAACAAACTCAAAAACATTCATAAAAAAGACAGCATGTCAAATGCCCTTTCGTGTTTTATTTACTTATTATACTGATCGATTGAGAGACCGAGGACTCAAGACATGATATGTACAACCCTGTATCACACGACATACGTTCTGAGGAAACTATTTTGCAATCGCAATTACGTTAAATGGCAACATATAAGCAGAATCGCAATTACGTTAAATGGCAACATAAGCAGTGCTATGTCTCATTGTCGTAGGTTTTAATACTTTATTTTTACACATAGTTGCATATGTAATGGAGAAATAGCTTGTTGCATTCGTGTAATAATAAACACACAAGGTTTTAGAATATGAACACACAAGGTTTTAGAATATTTCAGCGTAATACCATTTACCATTTGGTCAAAAGGCTTTAGACGAATTGAGATGTTTACCGTGTCTATGCGGTGCATTGTGCCAGGGCTAGCATTGCTAAGTAGCTTGTATTAACTTTTACTAGTGATTTTAAATGGATTTCTCCAAATAGCATGACAAACTTTACCTGTCTAGTAGAATCTTCGCGACTGCGGCGTCAGTGAGAAGCCCAACCTGTGCTTTTAGCGCACGCCAGCGTGTGATATTCACCCCAAATCACTCTGGTCTTGTTTCTATATTCTGCGGCCTTTCTCTTCTTATCATACACTTCGTATAGGCCTACATTTTTTCTCTTTCGACCCTCAGCCATTTTCAAAGGAATGGCTGAAACTAACTCCGACATAATACTTCTTCTTCTTCTTCTTCTTCTTTTTTGTTTTTTGGCGATTGGCAAACCAACTTAACGGTGCATTTACCGCCATCGACTGGGCTGGAGTGTGAATCAGGAGATATTGGAACTTTAATAAAAAAAAAAAAAAGAAAAAAGAAAGAAAAAATTATATCCTTTTTGCCAAGTCTGTATCTCTCAGAAACTTAATAACAAAGTGATAATTGTTGCTGGATGTTTTCCCTAATAAACCTTGCATTGTGAAATTATTCTGATTGACCATTCTAAGAGATTGAAAAAGCTGGATTCTTTCTTCACTGTACTTTGTGCACTGAAATAAAATATGCTCCACAGTTTCTAAATGAGTACAATGCTGGCATTTCCCTGTTGGATGTTTCCCTGTTAGTTTCAATGACGAATTAAGCCCTGTGTGTCCTATTCTTAACCGTGTTATTATACTTTCTCCGACATAATACACCTGAAAGTGAAAACTACATAGGGATGAGCACGTACGAAGGCCTTACGTAAACATATCACCAGAATGATTGACACTTAGGTGGACCAATAGTATAGACTACCCTCCCGGAAAAAGAAAATCCTCCGCTATACCTTTAAGTTTTCCTGGGCAAAACAATGAAAATGTTCAATTGCTATTTTGTAGCGAAGACTCTGTTAACCTTGTTGAAACAGTTCTGCAGCTTAGCCTATTATTTTTGTAGGACCGTGATGCATTTTTATCAGGATTCTGTGATGAATATGATGTAATATATTTTGTAACATTATAAATATATTTACTGTCATTTTGATCAATTTAATTAAAGTAGTATTGAAAAATGTTCAGTGAAACAAGTGACAACTAGCCCCAGTTTCTGATACTGTGTGTGTGTGGAGAGGGGGCTGTTGTTTTTGCTCCGGGGGTCTTGAGTATTGTCCAGCAAGGATTACGTAACAAGAGCGCTAGCTGAGTTTCATTCGGTGTGTAAACGTGTGACAGGCGGCGCAAGCAGCTGCAATGCAATGCGATCTCATCTCTCTGTCTCTCTCTTTCTCCCCTCTAGAGATTCTACTAGGAGCTCTTTTGCACAATTTCCAAGCTAAATATTTCACCAAATGAAGTTCAAGTTCTAAGTGACAAAAAATTGTGTACTTCTTAATTAATGTTTGTCAAATGGTATTTTTTGAATGACCTTGGAATAACATTTTAAGATCATAGTGCATGATGTATATATATTAAAGTACATTTTGAATTTGAGCTCTGCAGGGTGCTTGATCATTTCTGGATGTTTTTCAGGGGACGGGTGTGGACACACTGTGTTGGGTGTGGGCAGTGGGAGCCTGGCGTCATTGGGGTACCCCCTGTCCTATCCCTCGCACTCGGTGTGTGAGTGGGAAATCAGCGTGACCGCTGGACTCACAGTCCTTGTGCGCATTGCGGATCTTGATATCGATACAAACAACTGCCAAGTCTCTTACCTGCGTCTGTATAATGGCATCGGACCAGGACGAACGGAAATTGGTGAGAAACACTTATGGACTTGATGAGCATTTGTGTTGCTGTTGTGTTTTCCTAGTCCTCAGTCCCATTTGTACTTCCAATACAAATGGAGAGAGAATGTTAAAAAGTTACTTTTATTTTCAAAACTTTTGTGATCCACAGGCCTATTTACACCTGGTAATAATAACTTTTGTTGGCAAAAAATGGCCAGAAACGGATGTTAAAGTCACCGTGAAATCAATGAAATTCTATTTATACTGCAATGTTTGTTAATAATGTTTTATCTGTGCACAACACATTATGCATCAAATTTTATGTGCCCTTATATCTTTAAGTAAAAGAATTAACTTGCACCCATGAGATTGCATCAATTAGCAAGCAACAAGGATCCATTCAATGCCCACTAATGTACATATTGTTGCCAAGTAAATGGAAATTGAGTGTTATTCTATTTTCTGTCTCTGCAGTGAAGTTTTGTGGAGGGAGAGAATGGAGAGACACTGTCATAAAGTCGGAGGGGCATCAGGTCACAGTTCAGTTTATGAGTGGACCAAACAACAATGGTCGTGGCCTCTTCCTCTCATACACCAATAGTCAGCACACAGGTAACCATTCTGGAACCGATTTTTTTTATATATATATATATTTATTGATAGTCTTCACCTCTTTCAAAGCTTGTGTAGATACAGACCATATATATTAGTGGTGGAATGGTACATAAAAATGATGGTTCAGGGACGTACACAGGTTTGGTGTGCTATCGGCGAGGGGGGAAAGTTGTTTTGTTTTATTAAACAGTAGTTTACTGAACAAACTATGTTTTTCTTTATAATAAAAAAGTCAGTCAATATTCCCGGAACTCTCAGTTTATGGTGCCGTTGTAATTGGGGAAGAGATTTGAAAGAAGTACTCTTTTCATACTCTTAGGTCCAAAATGTGTTATTGATTAGTATTAATTCGGCAATTGTTCATTACAGTCTTCAGTGTCACATGATCCTTCAGAAATCCTTCTAATATGCTGATTTGGTGCTCAGGATACATGTCTTATTGTCAATGTTGAAAAATCGTTGTGCTGCTTAATATTTTTGTGGAAACTGAATTTTTGTTAGGATTCCTTATGGAAGGTTCAGAAGGCACTGTTGATCAATTTGATGTGTCCTTGCTGAAGAAAAAACAATTTCTTAAAAAAAAAAAACTTTTAAAGGGTAGTGTATGTGTGCAAGCTTGTTATTTGTATGAATTAGTGTTGTTGAAGTAGGCTTGGATGTCTTAGGACACACAAAAGAGCTGCTATGGAAACTTTGTGTGTGTGTGTGTGTTTGTCCGTCCATATGAGAGTGAGGAATCATGCGAAACTGATTATTTCAGGAGTATGTTTCTGACACTCAGGGTGTTAGGGGTTTTTCCTGGTTCCAGGGTGGGTCCTGAGAGCTTATGAATGACAGGCGGTTCATTGAACAGATGTGTCAATTTAGAGTCATTCAGGAAATGATGTAATGGCCATTGGTTCTTATGTCATACTGTGCAAAGATGGCTCAGAGATGGAAATGCATCCATGTAACTAGAATTTTTCCACTTTCTTACAAATGTGAACACTTTCCTGTGCGAAAGTGGAAAGTGGATGCCATGCTGTTAGGGTGTTGGGTGGTTACCAACTCCCCAGTTACCTCCTTCAATGACTTCAGGATTTTTTTCTTTACATCAGGTGGATAAGTCAGATTGCTTAGAAAGTCAAGCCAGGTCAAGGTCTCAAAGTTCAATTTCTGGGATCAGTAATAGCAGTTCTAAGTAATTGCTCTCCTAGGTTAAATACGCTGATCGCTGATTGAAGAAAAATAGCATGTCTGTAGCATAAACAGATTGATGTCTATGTTAAGTATTTAGAGAAGTCCCAAGTAAACTTCAGTTTTAATGCGAATGCATAGCGTGTGTATATACAACAAACATAAGTTGCATTCATGGCCTGTTGACATTACCACAATTATGAGATTCCGATTGTGGAAGTGTTGAACGCTTCCTTGTTATGTTGTGGTTGTGTCTATTGATTACTACAATCAATTCATTTTGGTGTTAATAATGTTTCCATAGAAACGCATAATTCAGAGTCTGAACAATAGTTGCTCTATTGGGTTGAGATCTGTTGACTGTGTTGGGGCCATTTTAGTACAGTGAACTCATGGTCATGTTCAAGAAACCAATTTGAAATGATTCAAGCTTTGTTATCCTGCTGGAAGTAGCTTTCAGAGGTAGATAGGCCGTGGCATTTACATAATGACCAATTGGCACCAATGGGCCTAAAGTGTGCCAAGAAAACATCCCCCACACCATTACACCACCACCACCACCACCAGCCTGCACAGTGGTAACAAGGCATGATGGATCCATGTTGTCATTCTGTTTACGCCAAATTCTGACTCTACCATCTGAATGTGAGATTGATCAGACGAGGCAAAATTTTTCCAGTCTTCAACTGTCCAATTTTGGTGAGCTCTTGTAGCTCCTTTTTCTTATTTGTAGTGGAGATGAGTGGTACCCGGTGAGGTCTTTACACATTCTAGTGTATACTTCCCCAGATAGCAAACTGACATTGAATCAACGTGGAAACGACTTCTCTCATGACATTGAAACAACGTTGATTTTGCTCATCGAATTAACGTTGAACCAACGTCAGACGTGGCATTCTTCAAAGCTAAATGAAAATCGAAAATTGGTTTGCTTTCATGACGTTGAAACAACGCGTTGATTTCAAGTTGATTTTCCGTTAGTTTTGAAAGAATGACGCGTCTGACGTTGGTTCAACGTTAATTCGATGAGCAAAACTATGTCAGATCAACGTTGTTTCGATGTCATATTTCCACGTTGATTCAATGTCAGTTTGCTATCTGGGTCAGGCTTTAAATTATAGCTGTGTGCGTATGTACACGTAAAAACTGGAGGATTTTTTTGATTAGTTATGTGATTAAACTCTAAGCATGAGAGAAAGTAGTGCTAGTTATTTTTGTAATCATTTCTAATGTTATATGAAAGTTTCAGTTTGTGATTGTTGAAACTTCAGTGTAAGCACATTTGTGAAGGTGCTCTCTACAGCATGGCACATCCTGAGCCTCCAAATCTCTGGAATCACAGCTGTGCACTCGTGTTTGATGTGTCTTAACAATGACATTTGCACTTTGACCTCTGGGGCTGTTTGTGGTCAGGGGTTCACACTGCCATGTGGGAGCTACACCTGTTTACCGCAGTACTGTGTGTGTGTGTGTTTGTGTGCGTGTTCGTGTGTGAGAGATCATATTTCCCATGAGTCAGGAAAGAGACAGATGAATCTATGGTGTGGGTATGAGTAATGGGTACAATAACACCACAAAATACCTTGAACCTTAGATGCGCACACACAGTCATACACAATTGTGGCTGGACATTTTGCACCACTCACTTTTTCTTCAGGAAAAGTAAAGGATGAAAATCTAGTTGGTATTGATTTGTTCATTCAGATAGAGGCTTTTATCCACAAATATGAAACCTAATACACCAATCTGTTACACCACTTACTGAATGGCCAGTGTGCACTTAACACACACGCGCGCACACACACACAATTGGCTGCATTTTTTCTTTGTGTGGAAGGATGACATTAATCAATAGTCACCATGGCAACCATCTAATGTGCTGTTTTGTAAAATTCATCTCTTTTCTCATCTTTCAGACCTCATCACCTGTCTGGAGAAAGGAGAGCACTTCAGTGAAGCGGAGTTCAGGTACCCACATTTATAGCTGTCTGTGTGTGTGTGTTTGTTCTTGTGTATGTGTGTCTCATTTTACCAACCTGCATTTGCAGTAAATTCTGTCCTGCTGGATGCCTGACTGATTTCGGAGAGGTTTCGGGAACCATACCACACGGATACAAAGACGTAAGTATGCTGCTATTGAGTGGATGTTGGATTAAAGGGTTAGTTCAGGCAGAAATGAAAATTCTGTCATCATTTACTCACCCTCATGTTGTTCCAAACCTGTCTGACTTTCTTTTGTCTGTTGAGCACAAAAGAAGACATTTTGAGGAATGTTGCTACCCAAATAGTTGATGGCAGCCATGGAATTCTACAGTCAATGGCTACTGTCAACTGTCTGGTTACCAACATTCCTCAAAATGTCTTCCTTTGTGATGAAAGAAACTCATAAAGGTTTGGGGCTCATAAAGGTTTGGGCCTAGGGGCTCCCAAGATGCCCCATTAACTTATGCTTAAGTTTTTTTTAAATTTATTTATTTTTTTATTTATTTACTTTTCGCAAATTATATATTTCTAAAAAAACTTCATTTGCAAAAAATGGCATCAAATCATTTGTGTCGCAGACAGGAGGGGCCCCCCACCTCACTACATTGGACTATTCCATTATCTCACTTACTGCGCATCTGTGAAAGTCACAAGTCTGTAATGCGCCAAAAAATCTGACAGAGAAAAATAAGTGATTGACAGACAGAGTGTACAGAGTAGCAGACAGGGTAAAAATGAAGCGAAGCTACCCAAGCAGTAGCAGCAGTGATGACTATGCCTGCTGACAATGAAACAACGCTAACGATACAACCACCATCACGACCGTTAGCACTGCTGCTAGAAAGGTGGGGCTACCCATTGCTGCCGACATTGCCAGGTACATTAGCTTTACCTAGCATACACTTAAACAAAAAACGAAGCATACTTTGGGCTTTGATCACTCTTTTTCATGCTGCTACATTGAATGGGGGTCAAAGCTTTTAAGCCTCAAAAAATGACGTAAAAGTACCTTAAAGGCATCGCAAAAGTGCTCAATTTGACTTAAGCACTATATTCCAAGTCTTCTTAAGTTGTACCAGAAAACAACTGACATTTTAAGCCACTTAGGGGTGTACAATATATCGTGTCACAATATATCGCAATACAAAAGTGCAACAATATCGTGGATAATGACCGTGTGTATTGTGTGTAGTTCACCCAAACTTTGGGTCCCAAAGTGAAAATTACTGTGTGTGAAAAAAAAGTTTACAGAGTTTGTGTCAGTACAACATTAAACTAGTATAATGTTGAATAATGCCATGGGGGAATGTCTTATGTTAACAGTAAAAAAAGTGGTCTACATTATTTTAAATATATCTAGTCAGTAAAAGAGTGTAAGTATAAAATAATTCTGTTTTCAGCTCCAGAATCATGAATATTTGTATTCTGGTGTCACCAGCACCAAGTCCAAGCCTATTCATTTACAACCACAATGTAATACCAAATTCAATTTTTTGTTAACCTTTTATCATATGTCTTGGAGTATCGCAATGACATTGTATTGTGAGTTCAGTATCGTGAAATGTGTTGAATCGTGACATTGAGGGTATTGTTACACCCCTACTACTATTCATAGATAATTTTCTCTTCCAGTGAGCTCTCAATTTGAGAACCACTGTGACCAGATTGAGTCATTGAGTTCACTGAAAAATATCTCTCTCAGACAACCCTCAGGGACACGGGTGATCTTGCTGCTTTATTGTTTGTTTATCCTCGTTAACTGTGGTAATTCAGTCATTGCTCTTTAAAGTAAAATATTCTCTTTGGATCCATCTGAATTCTTTACATTCTTCACCAATGTTAATAACAATTGTCCTTTATTCAATAAGGAATGTGTATTAATGTGGTGCAAGAGAGAAGATATTTATTCGGTGAATTGCATCGTTTTAGAAAAGGTTCGTCATTGAAAACATTGAGAGCTGCAAAAAATGATCTTTCAGCCTCTTGAGGTTGTACAATTGCACAGTTAAGCGATTCTATCATGTAATGTTTAACAATTTGTTTATACTTCAAAGAAATAGCATATTTTAAACACGTATTTCACATTTCCGCCTGCTTTCTTATCAGGCTTCCATAAGTGCATCGCCTTTTTACAAATTAAGTTAAAATTATTGTCGGTGGTAAGCAAAAGCATGCTGTAGATGCTTTCAGTTGTATTTAACAGCAGAATATTTCTAAGAGTGACCACACAGTTTTATCAGTAGGGTAATGACCTCATCCTTGCTTTAATGCTTCCTGCTTGCTTTAAACTGGATGTTTTTACATGTGAATTTGTCAATTTGAACACAATAGTCTTCCGAGAGCATGTTTTTAAGCTTGAACTTGGTTGAGTTTGAGGGAAAGACCGCGAGAAGAAGCAAGCGTTTTTTTGAAGTTGAGTCATTGTAAATGATTCTGTGTGTCACTTTCAGAGCTCTTGGTCTCCTAGGGGCGTGTTGGTATGCGCGTCTGTGTGTTTGGATGTATGTGCGGCGTGTTTTTGTGCGTGTATGACAGCGTGTTTCTCAGGGAGATGTTAGATCAGGTTTGGCTGAATGGTTTTCTAATGCAGACCAGCTGACAACAGTCTTGTTTCTCAGCTCAGATACACCCTCAGAATGAGTGTGGGGCCCATATGACGCCTTGCGAACGTGTGTGTGTGTGCCACGTTTTTTGTGGCCATAGCACCGTTTTATTTTGCCCAGAGGAAGTGGTGTATGTTTGCGGTGTCATTGTGTGTGGGTGTTGAGAGTTTGTCTTGTGTTTGTGGTCTCTTATTGGTTTGGAGTCCCAACTCTCTGTGTGTATGTGTGTATTTTTAAACTAGCAATTTTACTATTATTCCAGTGCCGGGCAGCAAGTGGCTCTGGCCATGTACACGCTGCAGATAGATGCAGTTGTCATTTCTCTAATGAGTGCTTTAACTCCTCTTGCTTATGAGTTTCGGAAGTCATGATTTCACTATGATGTGCATTCGAGTGTCACCCTGAATGTAAGTGAAACATAAAACGCGCATCTGTGGATCAGATTGTTTAAAAGTGTTTATTAGGAGTGTTTTTCTTTCTGACAGGCTTATAAAACTGATTTAAATGCCTCTGATTCTATTGCTTTCACATGCACTGCAGACATTTCACCCTTAACTGAAGTGTGCAGTCTTGATTATTTATTTGATTAATTGTGCATCCATTGGACACAAACAACTTAAGAAAGACATGAAGCTTTTAAAGCTCTAATTCAACTAAATTGAGGGAAGGATGCACATTAGGTGTGTAAATGATACTTACATTTTGTCCTTTATGTGCCGCCACAGCAGATGGCAAATGTGGTATATTTCCTGTCACCTCATAAGCTGCTAAATGAGTTGTATTTCCTGCCAAGCTTTATTGTTATTCTTCTTCAATAGTCCCCAAAATGCATACAGAATTGCACTGTATTGTCAACATTTACAATTGAAACCTCATCTGACATGATTCTATTTAGGTTTAGAATTCACAAATTCATGTCGACAACCAATTTAGATGGAACTCCACAAAGTTGTAGATGAATTATGAGAGCAAAAGAAAGAAAATTGTCCTCATTTATTCATCCTAATGTCATTCTAAACATTGTTTGACTGTTTAATTTTCTTCTGTGGAAATTTTCTTCTTTTTTGAAAAAGTCTATACAATCCAATCTTGGGGTTTGAACAATTGAAACATTCTTCAAAACATCATAAACTCAGCAAAAAAAGAAACGTCCTCTGACTTTCAACTGTTTTTTCTTTCAGTAAACTTAATGTGTGTAAATATTTGTATGAACACTAAAAGTGTCAACACCATAAGACATAAACTAAAAATGTTTCACAGATATGTGACTAACAGAAAGAGAATAATCTGTCCCTGAATGAAGGGAGGCTCAAAATCAAAAGTACCAGTCAGTATCTGGTGTGGCCACCAGCTGCTTGAAGTACTGCAGTGCATCTCCTCCTCATGGACTGGACCAGATTTGTCAGTTCTTGCTGTGAGATGTTACCCCACTCTTCCACCAAGGCACTTGCAAGTTCCTGGACATTTCTGGGGGGAATGGCCCTAGCCCTCACCCTGCGATCCAACAGTTCCCAGATGTGCTCAATGGGATTGAGATCCGGGCTCTTCGCTGGCCATGGCAGAACACTGACATTGCTGTCATGCAGAAACTCACGCACAGAACGAGCAGTATGGCTGGTGGCATTGTCCTGCTGGAGGATCATGTCCGGATGAGCATGCATAAAGGGTACCACATGAGGGAGGAGGATATCTTCCCTGTACCGCAAGGCATTGAGATTGCCTGCAATGACAACAAGCTCAGTCCGATGGTGATGTGACATACCGCCCCAGACCATGACGGACCCCCCACCTCCAAATCGATCCCGCTCCAGAGTACAGGCCTCGGAGTAACGCTCATTCCTTCGACGATAAACACGAATGCGTCCATCACCCCTGGTGAGACAAAACCGTGACTCATCAGTGAAGAGCACTTTTTGCCATTCCTGTCTGGTCCAGCGAAGGTGGGTGTGTGCCCATAGGCGGCGTTGTTGCTGGTGATGTCTGGTAAGGACCTGCCTTACAACAGGCCTACAAGCCCTCAGTCCAGCCTCTCTCAGCCTATTGCAGACAGTCTGAGCACTGATGGAGGGATTGTGTGTTCCTGGTGTGACTCGGGCAGTTGTTGTGGCCATCCTGTACCTGTCACACAGGTGTGATATTCGGATATACCGATCCTGTGCAGGTGTTGTTACACGTGGTCTTCCACTGCGAGGATAATCAGCTGTCCTTCCTGTCTCCCTGTAGCGCTGTCGTAGGCGTCTCACAGTGCGGACATGGCAATTTATTGCCCTGGCCACATCAGCGGTCCTCATGCCTCCCTACAGCATGCCTAATGCATGTTCACGCAGATGAGCAGGGACCCTGGGCATCTTTCTTTGGGTGTTTTTCACAGTCGGTAGACAAGTCTCTTTAGTGTCCTGCGTTTTTAGAACTGTGACCTTAAGTGCGTACTCTCTGTAAGCTGTAAAGGTCTTAATGACCATTCCACAGGTGCATGTTAATTAATTGATTATGGCAAATTGAACATGCATGGAAAACATTGTTTAAACCCTTTAGAATGAAGATCTGTAAAGTTTTTTGGATTTTTACAACATTATTGTTGAAATAGACAGTCCTGAAAAAGGGACATTTCTTTTTTTGCTGAGTTTATGTATCTTATTTTGTGTTCCACATGCAGAACAACATGAGGATGAGTAAATGATGACACAATGTTAAGGTTTTTAAGGTTCTGTTGGCTAAGGTTAGTTTGTTGATCGGCCCAATAGAGGTATCCGATCAGCGAGTGAAGGTCTCTGTGCGTTACTGTCTTTCCTCATGGCAAAGTAATTTGATTAAATACATTTTTTTTCATATGGATTTCCTCATCATTTCATCTGACTCCATAAATGAAAAGGTTTTAATGATATCTGTGCATCATTAGATGTGTGAGTCACTTAGAATAAAATCAAATGTAACAAATATAACAAAGTCAGTTAAATGTATCATGACAATTTCATAATCAGTTCAAAGATAATAAATACAAAACCTCAAATGCTCAGAGATAGAGTAAAAGATGTAGGCTAAACCCGACATTTAGAAAATACATAATGCTGAAGTCCTTGAGATCGTTCAACATTATGGTCTGATCTGAGGTACAGAATCGCCACGAGCCGCCTTCAGCATCTTCCTAAATACTCAGACTCAGAGTTCACACTGGGAATTTGCATTAATCACTGTCCCAGACTTACTGGGAACAGAAGTTGATTTACATGGGGGCACACCCACTGCAGTTAATTAGATGCCTCTAAACTCTCCACACCTTATTGTTTTTGGTATACTTCTGTGGGAATGAGACCTTTTGTACCGGTCGCGCTGAGACATTTCAAATGATACCAAACAATGTATAATACTGTATGATAATTGTTCACATTAAACCATGTAGATTTTTGGGTGAAGTCAGGTAGGGATGGGTGAAGGGAAATGATGTGTAAATTGGTGATGGTAAAATAGCAAGTGTTCAAATGTTAGTTTCCTTTGTTTCTTGCCCTCTCTTCCAGTTTTTCCAGTCTTGCACATCATTTATTCTGATACACTGCAGACACTGAAAGATAATTTAATGATTTTTTTTTTTTTTTTGCTGTAAATACACTTCCAATCAAACGTTTGGGGTTGGTAAGTGTAAAATATGTTTTAAAGAAATCTCTTATGCTCAACAAAGGCTTCATTTATTTGATCAAACAGTAATGTGAAATATTATTACAATTTAAATGTAAGTTTTTCCTGTGATGGAAAAACTGAATTTTAACAATCCATCCTTCAGAAATCATTCTAATATGCAAATGTCACTGCCCAAGAAGCATTATTATATTATTATTATTGTCCACAGTTCTGCTGCTTAATGTCTTTGTGAAAACTGCAAACACATTTTTTTTCCAGAATTCTTTGATGAATGGAAATGTCAAAAATACAGCATTTATTTGAAATGGGAAATCTTATCTAACATTATAAATGTCTTTACTGTCACTTTTGATCAATTTAATGCATCCTTGTGGAATAAAAACATTAATTTCTTTCAAAAAAATCATACTGACCCTAGATCTTTGAGCAGCATTGTATACACATTTGTCATTCCCCAAACTTTACAATGTGTACGTGGCCTGTGAGAACTCTGTGTGTAACTCAATCTAAACTCTGCAAGAAGTTCCTCTCATGATTCATCCATCATTGTTTATCATAGTGGCATAAATGATTCCACTGCAATTCTGCTTCAAGGATGTAACCTCATCATGCCAAGTCACAGCTTGTGGGTTTTAGGTGAGTGAATCAGTGTCAGCTGTCTTAATGTCTCACCGTCTCTTTCCGCAGTCTTCTCCACTCTGTCTGGCTGGTATTCATGCGGGTGTGGTCTCCAACACTCTGGGGGGGCAAATCAGTGTGGTCAGCAGCAAAGGCATCCCACACTATGAAAGCTCACTGGCTAACAATGTGACATCTGTGCCGTGAGTAACCAATTTGCATTCTTGCTTTCTTTCTTTTCATGGGAAAATCTATTTAATTTGATTACTGGCATTGCAAGCCATTGCCGTTTTGAAATGTCTCAAATTAATTCTGTTGACTGAATCATGTTTGGGGTTCTGAATTAGGAAATATTATTTTGAAAATATTAGTATTCTAGTTTTTTTTTTTTTTTTTTTTTTTACTGTTATGGAATTAGTATAATTGCAAGTTTTATAACTAGTAAAAACCATCCGTCTTTCTTGAACTTGTACTTTCAAATTGGAAAGCATTTTATGAAAGCTATAGTCATATATTGCGCTCTTATTTTGCAACAGCATATAAAGGTGAATTTATGATTAAGTACTGTCATAAACATCAAAGCAGCACATGGATTCATCTTGGCTTTATGAATCGTTTGTTGCCATGGAAACAAATACTTTGATTCAGAGGACCCAAACTGCTCTAAATTGTAATTTGGTAATTATGGTAATTCCGACATGACGTGAACACAGCATAAGAGACAGCTTAAAGGGTTAGTTCACCCAAAAATGAAAATTCTGTCAGTATTTACTCACCCTCATGTTGTTCCAACCCCGTAAGACCTTCGTTCATCTTCGGAACACAAATTAAGATATTTAGGATATTAAAATCGCTCCTGCATACAGTCCATAGGCTTCTTGAGGGACTGGCTCTTGCTGTCCTCGAAAAGTAATTGAAGACATCGTTAAAATAGTCCAAGTGACTACAGGGGCTCAATCTTAAGTTTATCAAACGACGAGAACACTTTTGTGCGCAAAAAAACAACAAAAATAACGACTTTATTTCAACTATTCACTTCCTTCTCCATAAGCCTATAGTCCGTTAGCGTAGTGTGATTGCGTAGAGCTACGTCACACGTAGGCTCACTATTGGTCGACGCTGGTCATGTGTGTGATGCGTGTGACGTACAATAACAGAAGCTTACGCTATTAAACTAGTTAGCTGACTCGCGCAGAGGGAGAAATAAACGAATAGTTGAAATAAAGTCGTTATTTTTGTTGTTTTTTGCGCACAAAAGTGTTCTCGTCGTTTGATAAACTTAAGATTGAGCCCCTGTAGTCACTTGGACTATTTTAACGATGTCTTTTATGACTTTTCGGGGACGGCAAGAGCCAGTCCCTCAAGAAGCCTATGGACTAGTATGCAGGAGCGATTTTAATATCTTAAATATCTTAATTCGTTTTCCGAAGATGAACGAAGGTCTTACGGGGTTGGAACAACATGAGGGTGAGTAAATACTGACAGAATTTTCATTTTTGGGTGAACTAACCCTTTAACACTTGCGTATTGGATGCATTTTTTGCAACCTTCTATAGCCGTCTACACTGCAAAAATCGTGCTGTGTGCAAAACATCTCTGATGCAGCATTTCATTTAAACCAGATCGAAGCCCACAACCTAGACTTACTAAAGCATTTTGCTGCCTTGCAAGGACTGGTATTTCCTCCTGGAAATGCGAACCTAGTTTGATTCCTCTCGTTGGTTGAGTTTTTTTTTATCATCTGTGTATTAAATTGATCGATTGGTTGACAGAAGGATAGCCCTGTGTAAATCTATGTAATAAGTTGATTGATTGGTAGACAGAATGATAGCTCTGTGTCTTTCTCCCTCTTACAGTGGAAATCTCTCCCCCAGCCTTTTTACTTTCAAGACTAGCGGTGAGTGAATGTATCAAAGTTTTTGTCTTCTCTATTTTTTGGGTGTGCAGTACTCTCCAGAAACCAAAAAAAAAAAGTTTATATAACTTGATTTAATAAAGAAGTTTGTTCTTTATTCCTGTCACTTCTATAGAAATGACCTACACCTTGATGATCTAATAATAGAAACTTTAATTTTCTCTCTCTGTAAGGTTGCTATGGCACTTTGGGTTTGGAGTCGGGGGTGGTCAGCGACTCTCAGATCACGGCCTCGTCGGTGTGGGAATGGGGCGGTCACAGAAAGGAGCCCTCCATCTGGGCCCCCACAGGGGCCCGCCTCAAAACACCGGGACGCCCGTGGGCAGCAGCCAACAGCGACACAAAAGAATGGATTCAAGTGGACTTGAAGAAAGAGAAAAAAATAACAGGTAGAGCTTGTGTATGAGGGAGAAAAGATTTGTGTTTTCATCTACTGTATGATGATCTTGATTGATCATTCAGTCGAATGTACTTCTCAGGTATTATGACCACTGGCTCCACCCTCCCAGAATATCAGTTTTACATTTCGTCCTATGAGGTGTTGTATAGCCATAATGGACAGCAATGGAAACCCTATCAAGAAGTGGAATCAGATAAAAACAAGGTATGGATGATTTCCTTAGAACTCTGGAGGATATAGTACTGTAATACACATAAAAAATACAAATTTCTAGGTTTAATATCAACTTTAATGTCGTATTCTAACTGCTGCAGAATGACATCACTGTTTGTATATTTCCTGGAAAAAGGGTTTTAAATTCCTGTGGTTTAAGGACCCTGAAATTAAAGTGCACTCTGTGGTCATTAATAATGAATGTCCATCGACTGTCAGGGAGCTTAACGAGAAGCGCATTGATTAGGCGTAAATAAGATGGACCTTGGTCTGAGGCCAAATGTTCTTTGTTGCCAAGACGATGTGTCCTTGTGTGTCTGTAACAGATTTTCCAAGGCAACACCAACTATTTCCAGGAAGTACGGAACAACTTTATTCCTCCAATTGAAGCACGGTTTATCAGAATATGTCCCTTCCAGTGGCACCAGAGGATTGCTCTTAAAATGGAGCTGCTGGGCTGCCAGCCGCATGCAGGTGAGACTAATCTGAGAAATCTGTCTCCGATTTGGCTAAGTAGCTGTGCTAAACATGATTGGATGTCTTTCTGTTGGTCAGCGAGGCCAAGAATCTTCCATCCAGACCCTCCTCCCACTCGCAGAAAAAGCACAGTGCCCCCCCTGCAGGAGAGGACGACACACACGCCCAACATCCGAAACACCACCATGCCTCCGCACTCTCACGATGGTAAAAGCATTAAGTAAATTAACATTTGTGCTAGTCAGCGGCCTTGCCCTATATTTAGGGTCTGACATCGACTTTCTGAGGGGTCATTTGTCTAAAAATGCAAGATGTAGGGCTGTGAAATTAAAAAAACTATTGAACTAATAGTTGAAAAACAATGGAAAAGCACCGCAGTGAATGCAAAACGTGTTTTGTGTGAACGGCCTGGCCTCTCAGGCAGTATTCTTAGTAAAATGGAATATCATAAATTACTGATTTAAGATGTTTTATATAGACCGCAAACTCTTTTCACACAAAAAGCTCTTCTCATAAGAAGTGCACTGATTTATGTTTTACAGTTGATTCCAGTACTCTCATTTTAGTAGGTTAAAACTCAGAGTAAACAACAAAAAGTATAAACCATATGTAAAAATTGGGTGAAATTGTCCCTTTTTAATTACTTGAATCAATCTATCAATACTGTTTAATACTGAATACAATATTAATAATCAATAAAATCAGTCCTTAAATCGATGTCATCTTGCATGAAAATTTCTGAATTGTTTTCTGGGATTCCCTTATCCACAAAGGGCACAAGCTGTAGTGATGCACAATATATTGGCACTACTACTATAGGCTGATATAATTTGTTTAATTTAATTTTTCAGTATCATTTGATATTTAATTGTGCATGCTTATTTACCAATTTAACATTTAAATTAGCTTTGCCATTAACTTAGTCACTTAATATTTTAAACACTTAATAATTTGATAACACTGTTAAATTTAATCTTTAACAAATCTCCATTTGTATCCAATTTGTATGAATATACTGTTTTTTATACTGTATATTGTAATGTTGTGATGTGTGTGTTTTGTTTTTTTGTCACAATATTTAACTGGAATAGCCTTTTTTTCAGGAGCATGCTTATGATGCCTAAAAATATTGTCTAGCATGTTTTGAACTGTTCTAAGTATGCTAGATTAATGTTATTAATGTGCTGTGTAAATGTTGCAGAGGTGGCACTGGTGGCAGTGTTGGTCCCTGTATTAGTTTTGGTTCTGACAACCCCGGTGTTAGTGATGGTGTGCTCATGGCTGTGGAAGAACAGGTCAGTAAAAAAACTATCTCAAATAATCTCAAATTCAAAATTAAAATTAAAATTTAACTTGATGTGAAAAGACTGCTGGTTTCAGATAATATGTTCATCTGCATTCAAACTTACAGAAAAAGCCCAGAGGTGACTTATGAACTTCCGCACTGGGAACGCACAGGTGTGTATCTTCTCACTTGTTTCCTCTTATGCATTTTCCCCAACATGAATTATTAAATGTGTGTTTTAGAGTGGTGGAAGAGTATGAAACAGCTGTTGCCCTCTAAGCTGGATGGAGACGACTGTGTTCGTTACAGTTCCACAGCCCGAGTGGACCACCAGAGACCCCGAGTGGAGCCTGCAGGTACACATACAAACAAACTTGTAGATTTATGTTCCCCAAAAAACCATTTAACAGTCTATTTTCTGCCTTTCCCATCTGCTTAGAATACGCCCAACCGCTTGTCACCGGTACCATGGCCTCTCTCGGACAAAGATCAACGTTTAAACCTGAAGAGTGCGATGCCCCTGAGTATGACGCACCTATTCCACCGGAACATTACCATGCTTACGCTGAGCCCCTTCCTGCTTCTGGCACTGAATATGCTACGCCAATCATGATCGACAGGGCAAGCCACTTATCAGGAGGCACTCTGCCATTCAGGGGCCGTGGTTTAGTGGCTCGGACAGACAGCAGCCAATCGGCAAGCTCAGCCTATGACACACCCAAGAGCACACCTGATCAAGCCACACCCACAGAAGGACAGTTGTACCAAGTACCACAGAATACCCACAATGCACCGTGTCAGAAAATAGACTGACCAATCACAGAGGAGTGGACCCTTTTGGAAACCCTCGGCTAAACACTACCTTTCCCAAAAATCTGCAGATCAGAATGTGCGCAAACGTTCCGCTCCGATCCATCTCAAATTGTACGGCGCGCAAGTCCTATCACTGAAATAACACAAAGGAATGTCAGGAGAGAGAGAACAGCAGAGATCTCGTTACACTACTGCGTTTGGTGGGTGTTTTGTGTGTTCATGCGTCTAAATGTGTGTGTACGAGTGCATATATGTGACTATGCTCTGCTATCAAACTGTGAGTCTTTAGATATCTGTGCATTTTTCTGAGAGCGGAGATGTATTCATCTCGATCGCTCATTGTCAGGCACATTTGTTCCCCCTTAGGCAAAGATATTTTCATCAAATCCGCCCTTGTGCAGAATAACAAATGATCAAATTTCAAATTAATCGACAAACACTCTCATAACACTGTGATTCACTGTCATTTTGCACTGTTGTATTGTATTCTGCTGTTACATAGGTGCCGCCTTTGTGACATAGCAACATATACTGGTTTCTCAACTTCTGTTCCATAACCTAGTGAGTTAACTTGCTTTGTACTGCCTTAATAGACAGCTGCCTTAATAGTGCAGTATACAAATTTATTGGGAGTAAATTAGACATTTCATCATGATACAATTTGATATTGATTCTCCTAGCTAGCAATACGATATGTACTTATTATACCTCAAAACATGCTGCAAAACATTTACAGTTTTATTCGATGAAGGGGCCTGCGATCAATGTTGATATTATATGCCTATTTTAGACAACCAGTTACATATTTTTGATTACCTTACAAATGCAACCAAACCTTTTATTTAATGCTCTAGTCTAAAATATAAAAATTCTACATCCCAATTGGGACATCCACAACAAAAATACTTATTTTTTAAATAATATAGAAAAATAAATAATGAAAACTATAATTTGCTTATGCAAAGAGATTTCAGTTTTCTGTGCTCCCAATATGGGCAAATCCCCACTAGGACATAAACGACAAAATTAGGTACCGGTACTGAAAAAAATATACTTTTTGGCTTTTATTCGCACAGATTTTTGTTAGCTTTAGACTTTAATTGCATACAGTCAGAGGATATCAAACATGTTTGATATTTTGAGCTGATTTTTATTTTTATTTGTCACGCAATTCCTTTCAACGAGGCAACTGCTTTTTGAGTTTGTAATAATTATATGATGCCTAAAATTTTAACTTAATTTAAACATGTAGTGTATTCCAGCCTTTAGATGTCATGCTTTATGCCTGCTCACAATTTATAGTTTGATGTTAGCATGTTGCTAAGCTAACACCCCAGTACTCCAATGAACACAAAAATATTTAAACTATTTAACTAGTTTTAATGAATATATTTCAGTATTGAAAGACATATGTGATTATTTAAAGGGATAGTTCACTTTGAAATTAACTTTTTGATATGTTTTAGCTTACCTCAAGGGCATCCAAGATGTAGGTGTCTTTGTTTCCACAGCATTTTCAATTTTGACATTTTTTGGTCAAACCGTTGTTGTCTGTCAGTCATACAATGCATGTCTATATGGGGATCTCCTAAAAGAGCATGCACAAAGAACTCCAAATTAAACACGATTTAATAACTTGTAAATTACACACTGATGGCCTAAGACACACGAACAGAAAAACGAACAGTATTTAGATTTTACCTCTTGTTAACTGCCGTCGAAGTGATCTGAATCAGATGTTCAACTGAACCTCTCCAAAGTAACGCCGGAAGTGATCTCTCGTGCGTCTACGTCACGCATTGTTTACACGGATATTTCGGAAGTTTTACCTGTGTTATCTTAATATGTTTAGTGAAAGGTAAAACTTCCGAAATCTCCGTGTAAACAATGCGTGACGTAGACGCGCAAGAGATCACGTCCGGCGTAATGTTGGAGACGGTTCGGTTGAACATCTCATTCAGATCAGTTCGACGGCTGTTAACAAGAGGTAAAAACTATATAAATACTGTTCGTTCTCTCACGCAAACCGCTTGTTTCGTGTCTAAGGCCATCAATGTGTACTAAAATTTAAATTCATTAAATCATTAAATCAAGTTTAATTTGGACTTCTCTGTGCATACTCTTTTAGGAGATCCCCATAAACCTGCATTATATGACTGACAGACAACAACGGTTTGACAAAAAATGTCAAAATTGAAAATACTGTGGAAACAAAGACACTTACATCGTGGATGCCCTTGAGGTAAGCTAAAACATATCAAAAATTTATTTCAAAGTGAATTATCCCTTTAAAATCATCAGAACATTTTTCTCCACTTGTTCGCCATATTGGGTACATTTTTCCATTGACTGCACTCACTGCAGTAAGGCCTGCCACTTGGAGCATGACTGTGATGCCTTAAAATGTTGACTTGGTTGACAACTCACAAGGTTTTAGAACAGATTTTTGTTGATTTTTGAATCATTTAGTTAAGTCTGAATTAATTAAAGAAGGACTGATGGACAAACATTTATTCAGCACAGGAAGTAGCAATGCCTTTGTTTAAAAAAAAATCTGCATTTTCAAATCCAATGGAAAAGTTCTCTGTGCATGACTGCGCATACACATTTATGCAGATGTAATCTTTTCTGTAGTCATGCACGTGAAAAACTGTGCCATGCGGAGATCCATTTTTCCTGCTGATGTGTCTTGTTTTATAATTCCCAAACCACTAACAGGTCAAGTTTACGCTACCAAGCATGCACTGCTTTCCCGGTTACACTGTCCTAGTGAATCCTTTACGAAAGGTGACCCTTTAGTGGTCAAAGATTAAATAGCAAGATACAGGATGCCGACATTCTTGCCTATTCACTCTGTGCCAATTTGTCTTTATATATATAGACCAAACAACTTAATGGATAATCGGTCCAAACATATTATCCATTTGATTTAATGTTATCAGACCAAACGTTGCCTCACGGTATGGATTTTGGATACCAGGATGTTGCATTTTCGAACTCAGATTTGTACACTGTTACGTTTGTCATTTACTACGATATCTGACAAGTCATATTTCGGTACTTGCATTAGTTTACTGGCTTAAATCAATGAAATGTCCACCGTGGTGGCACAATGGACATGTATGTGTGTTTCAATGTATTTGTGAGTTTAAAAGTATACCAGATTCAGTCGTGTTTGTGCATGTTTGCTTATAGTTTTTGAAATCTTATCAGAGTTGTATGTAATGTGTTTCTGTGCACTGTATCCACAAGCCTGTGTGTGTTCATGTTTGTCTGCCGTACACTGTGTACATCTGTCTCTAAATGATGATTTGGTACTGTAGATTGATTGTATAGAAAAACAATTTAAAATTTTTAAATTTAAGTTTTATTAAAAAATAAAATGTTATTACAAGACATTAATTTTGACTGCTGAATTGATGAATCGCCTCTCGTACTCTGGAGTTCTCCTGAGCCGAACTTGGCAAGTCCGAACTACAGCAGTACAGAAGCGAACAGTTGAGTGGAAGTACGAAGTACTACTATTTTGTAGTTCTTTATAACAAATTAATTTAAAAGAATATTCCATGTAATCCCTCAATTAATAAGTCGTCAAAATGCATATGTAATAATTATAAAACACTTCGAAAACCCTTATTACAAAGCTCATGTGATGCAAATATTAGCGACTGACTGAATGACGAATGCGTGCCCAACTTTCATACTGACAAAAAAAGTGACTTTGTAAACTATTTGGAGTGTATAAATATATACGCCAAATGCATTCTAATAAATTGAGTCATTCTTATTAAAAAATAACATATTATATGCTGTATTATAACAAGTGTTGAGAAAACTCAGCTGGTTTGTTATCGCGTGTTGACATATCAGGAATTTCGTGTTGTCACAGACGCCCCCTGCTGCTAGTTTACTGATATACTGAGTATACTCATCACGTACGTACTGTACTATGGTACTGTATCCCTTTTTTAATAGTATGTAAAACATTATGCTTTTTTTGGTCAATTAATCACACTGGAAATTGAAAATCAAGTCAAGTGTCCTTTTTGTAAACTGCAGTTTTACAAACATTGTGAGACATGCATGTACTCACATGCCTCACAATATTTACCTAGAAAGTAAATGTGCAAACTACGCACAATATAGTCATTATATAAAGCATAGAGAAGTTAGTAGTATGCTATTCCAAACTTAGATTATGTCAGATGTGAAGCTCAGTGCAATGATTTTAGACAGCTGGAAATTATAATTATCCATTACTCATTTCCTGTCTGGAAATACAAGCCAGTTTTTACATTTCATCAAATTAATACAGTGAGGTTCAAAAATCCACTTGCAAAAATGTTTGTATTTTGCAATTTTCTACTTTAATATAGATTAATTTGATTCAATTATTTCAAATTATAACCATTACAACTTGCATGAAAAGTTTAATTGAAAATTTTGCACAGAATACTCACTTAAGCTCTATTTTTTTTTTTTCGATGTGTGTTTTTGAATGCCACTGTATATGAAACTATTAATATTATTATTATTAAACCATACAAAATGGGTTTTGGACACAATTAGTTGTTTTTTTTCCTCATAATTAGAGAGGATGATATGTACAATGCATATGTACACTTCAATTGCTTCCAATGTGCCTATAATGACTTTTATGGGCAATGTTTGTCATTCTTTTCTGGTATACATTTCCTTCTTTCTTTGGCTTATTCCTCCATGTTCTTGCCCTCTTTGCCCACTTTCACAAACACCACTGTGAGTACAATAGCTGCCACCAAGCTCATTCCACCAGTCACCAGGTACGCAATGGGCAAGAAGTAATTCTGCCCACCAAACCAGGTCACCATGGAGATCACCAGCTCCTTCTGACCTTGAAAGGGCTCGACAGGAAAATCTGAAGGTATTAGTCAAGGCTAAATCTAAGATAGAAATGAAATGGATACATATAGGCCCGGTTTCACAGACAGGTCTTAGATTGAGCCAGGATTAGGCCTTAGTTCAATTAGGACATTTAAAGGGTAACTAGTCCCCTGGTCAGAGCCTGACTCCACCCACTGGCAATATTTGAAAAATGCTGAAAAAGTGGGCAGACCCCAGCGGAGATAGAGGGGACGAAATAGATATTAAAACACTCTATCCTGATCGTTTTCAATACTCGCAATTACAACTCCTGTCCTGACTGGTTTTGACGAAACAAGCTGGTTTTTATACTGCCAAGGGCGTATCTTGTACCAAGAGCGTGGTGAGCTGAAACCTGCGTACGTCACGAACATCCAATAGGAAAATTCAACTGCAGTATTCACCCATCAACCTGAAGAGGGCACTGAAGACGTTTTTACACCATATATTGTAGAAATAAAACACTTTACACACAAATGTCAAAAAAGTTACTCGAATCAATGACTGGTATTAATAAAGATCCATTTTTACAGATCATTAACTAAAAAAGTTGGTTTAGGGTTTAGTTACTCTTTAAGTAACTTTTAGAAACGTGCCTTAGAAAACAAAAAAACATGGTGTCAAAACAATGGCACTGACCTACCTATAAGATATGTCAGATATTCAAGTTGGTTTAAGTTAAAACAGCTCAAACTTGCATCTTAGTCTGGGACTATCTTAAACCTTGTCTACTAAACCAGGGGATAGTGTCTTAAAGGGATAGTTGGCCCAAAAATGTATTACCTCATCCTTATGTTGTTCCAAGCCTATATGACTGACTTTCTTATGTGGAACGAAAAGTAAAGTAAAGGTATATTTCCCCCAAAAAATGAAAATTCTGTCATTTACTTACCCCCATGTTGTTCCAAACCTGTATGAGTTTCATGTTCAACACAAAAGATATTTGTTTGATTACCAACTTTCTTTAAAATATCTTCCTTTGTGTTCAGCAGAAGAAAGACACCCAATTCAGGATTGGAACATCATGAAGGTTTTTATTTTTGTGTGAACTATCCCTTAAACTGTAGTATACGATGTTGAAAATCAGTCGAGAAAGCCTGAAACGGGAGGGACGTTTTAAAAAACTCATCCCGCCTCTCCACACACACACACACCCCTCCCCTCTGCTACGTGATCCCTCCCGGGAAACGAATTGAACAACGTCACTCAGTCAAGTTGTGATCATCATACTTTCACAACATTGCTTAGTCGCTTCAATCACATCATATGTAAAATTGCCTTTAGACACTTGAACTTAGTTGCTTCATCAACAATTCAATGACACGTTTGAGATCACGCCAACGCAAGATTAGCAACACATGAAATGTTCTACACTACCCACCACCATAACTATGATATTAGTAGTATTGCGAAGGTTTTGAGTAATTGTTATAGCAGCATACAGCGCATCTTGTTTAAATTCCGATCGGCTCAAACAGAAACCCGCTAGGCATACTGAAATATAATCAAGCACTTCAAGAAATACATTTACTTTGACCCATGATAGGCGATGCTAAACAGCTAACATTCCAATGCCGACCGGCAGAATTAGCAAGTTGTCAGACTAATAAAAAGTTATATATGTAACACTTCACGCGACTCACGCCATTTACGAGTATAAATAAATGTTAAACGTTACCTGCTCAACCAAATGTAAGCAGTGTCAGCATCGGTATTCAGTCCCAGATCTCGCTGAAGCTTTCTCCATCGGTCAATGGTGGACCCTATATTTATTCTCCTCAAATTTCGGCATTCTTCACATTTTCTTGTAGGGGCAATCAGGGGACGCTTGCTGTTGTCTCTTTCGTTTTTATCCATCGCTGTTATGCTACTTAGCTAGCTACCATATGCGGTCAGCTGCTAACGCGCGCGATTCTCATGACCCAGAAGGGGGGCGCGGTCGGGCGTGGTCGGGTGCGGTGGGGTGGAGACGCGAGCGCCAGGCGGAGTTTCAAGTGTAGCTGGTGATTGGATGAGAGCAGTTGACCAATGTGTAGCTGGTGGTCAACTTTCATTGGTCAACTTTTATGCGGCTGTACAGCCAATAGAGTGAATGGATTTTTTTCGTTCTTTTTTCTATTTATATTGTTAGGGTTGTACTACCCTGCAAACAAGCCTGCACTGGCCCTGTCCGGGCCCACTTAGGGCTAGCCTAAGGGCCCCCTGCAGGCTGCTAGCGCAGGGCCCATGAGAATTTGCTCATTGGCAAAACGTTGGGCCTGCATGGGCAGCCCTCACTTAGCCCTCACTAAACCCACACAGGGCCCGCACACTGGGCCCACAAAACGTTGGCCCTGCATGGGCAGCCCTCACTTAGCCCCAAGGAATCCCTCACTAAGCCCACACAGGGCCCGCACCGCACACACAGGGCATCTACAACAATAGATCTAGTTCACAATTAATCTGTTTCACTATAAATACTTTTTGGCTAATATAACTATAAGTCTTTGGGAAAAACAATTATTCTATACATCTGAATGCAGTCACCACATAACTAATTTCTGTATTTTCACAAATGTACAGAAGTCAAAGGGATTTCAAATCAATGTATTTATTAATTACAAAACATAAAACATTAAATTCAGGTTATTATATATAATATAATTACACTATTATATATTCACATAAAAAACAGAAACATAGAAAACAGCTGTTTTACATTATGATAAAATTTCACAATATTACTGTTTTTTTTTTAATAAATGCAAATAAATGCAAGCTTGATAAGCAGAATAGACTTCTTCCAAAATGTTTCCAAATTTTTTACCTGTATACTGTATATGATTTTATACAAAATAAATAGTAGTTAATAAGATTGACACTGTATTATATCTAGTAATATTGAAGCTAAACAGAGTCCCTATAACAGTGCAATTTGTAGATTTTTAGTCTTCGAGAAAATGTTTTATGAGTTGCAAACCTCTTTTTCTTTGCTTTCTTTCTCTCTCTCACAAACACAACACATCAGTTACACAAAACATCAGTTAAATTCTTCATTGCAGGTGCACAAATCCTATTCTAAAAATTACCAAACTCATAGGGTCATATTTTTGTTGATAAACAGTAACATTTTGGCCAATTATGCACATTTCTTGGTGTATAATTTTGTGAATCATCTATACTGTTTGGCTATTCTCATGTGGTCAAACTTCACTTTTCATTCACAGTCACATATGCTCAAACCCCGTGTGGCCGTGCCTTAAATGTCAGCATACATTTCTTACAGGGCTGTGCAAAAGTTAATTGCGATTAATTGCATTCAAAATAAAAGTCTGTGTTTACATAATATATTTGTGTGTGCTGTATATAATTATTTTGTATTAGGGCTGTGAAACGATTAATCGCATCCAAAATAAAAGTTTGTGTTCACATAAATTATATACGTTTGTGTAGTGTGTATAATTATTTTGTATATATAAATACACACACATGCATGTATATATTTAAGAAATATTTGCATGTTTGTACTGTATATATGTTTATACAAAATTAATATTATACATAAATATAAATCTTTGATATATCAATAACACATTTTTCTTAAATATATACATGCATATGTGTGTATTTATATATACAAAATAATTATACAGACATATATCATGTAAACACAAACTTTTATTTTTGATGCAATTAATCGTTACACAGCCCTATATTGTATATATAAATACACACACATGCATGTATATATTTAAGAAAATGTGTTATTCATATATAAAATATTTATATTTATATAATATAGATTATGTATTCATATATATATATATATATACACAGAATTTAAGTGCAAATAATTCTTAAATATATACATGCATGCATAGGTATTTATATATACAAAATAATTATATACAGCACACACAAATATATTATGTAAACACAGACTTTTATTTTGGATGCGATTAATTGCAATTAATTTTTGCACAGCCCTTTTTGTGATTTGAAAAAAAGAAAATTATTTGTACACCTCCAATGAAGAATTTGAAAAGCTGTAACTGCAGTGTTTTTTGTGAAAGAGAAAAAAGTTTGAAACTTAAAAAAAAAAAAACGTTCTATCTGTGACTACTTTACACCTGACTACTTTTAACTGACTACGTTACACCTACAGATTCCACTGTCACAGGTGCTCTGTTTTGCTATAATGAAACCTTTACAGAACATGATAGTAATCCGCCATCCATGTAAAAGCAGAGGTCGGTGTGGTGTACAGGTACATCTGTCCAGCCAACATCTCACGCCTTGATGCCTTCCACTGTGGATCCCAGAAAACCTGCAAAAAAAAAAAAAAAAAAAAAAAAAAATACAGTTCAAAATCTATCATACATAATCATACATCTGGTATCACAAATTATTCCAGGTTATTATAACAATTCCAGGTTCAATCAGGTTAAATGCTCAATATTAGAGCTGCACAATACTAAAAACCTTAAATAAAATATTTTGTTTATCTGCTGCTATATATATTGCGATATAAAAACAAATTTCAAGAGATTATTGAGTGAATCTGCATTGAAAATTATAACAAATTACAAGTATTGATAAATTCAATAGAAGAAAAATACATCTGAAATAAGCAGTGCATGAAGTTTTTTCGGAAAATCTAACTTATCAGGTACGGAAATTGAATTATCTAATGTAAAATAAGTCTTCACTGAGGTACAGCCTCTCTCTACTCTTACAAAATGACAAACAACCAGCCTGAAAAACACATGACAATGACACAAGATAATGTCTATAATAAATAGTGTGTGTGTAATTTCTTCAGTACCGTCAGCAGAACTGATAACATCTGAGCTTATCGATACTGCAGTCTTCCTTAATTTGGCCCCAGGGCCCGTTTAATGTTTAATACCGGGTTTCGGAACCTATTCCTACATATGGGTGAGTTCATATGGATGAAGGCCTGTTGTGTTTGGCCTCTTGGTTTGTGATGGTGATATAGCTATTGTGAAAC
Organism: Pimephales promelas; assembly: GCF_988280905.1. Taxonomy (NCBI): domain Eukaryota; kingdom Metazoa; phylum Chordata; class Actinopteri; order Cypriniformes; family Leuciscidae; genus Pimephales; species Pimephales promelas. The sequence goes on from NC_142775.1 coordinate 20,878,489, forward strand.
TCACCTTCGTCATGTACTGGGTGTGGATGGCATCAAGATCTTGTCCTGAAGAATCACAGGATCAAATGATATCTCATCTGGTAACAAGAGCACAGCCATAACCCCCTGAATTCAGCATTTGAAAGTAAAAAGAATTTCAGTATTTATCAGTCAAACATACATAAAAAAATAGCTTTGAGTTGGACAGTATGGTGTCTCATTGGCCAACATAATTAAAAACACACCCAGAGAAAAAATAAAATAAAAAAATTTATATATATATATATATATATATACACTGTATATATATATATATATATATATATATACCCATGACTATTATCCTGAATTATTATAACTATGACTATTATAACATTATATTTGCCACCTATTATTTAGCTTCTCAAGTACAATGTCACTGAAAAAAACTGTAGTTAATGAATTTAAAGTGAGAGACTTCATTCAAAATCATAAATCCTACAGACCCACAACAATTAAACAGTATGTATGAAGTTTTGCTTACTATAGTCGAGGTCATAGCCGTGGAGATTGTCTTGGACCCCAGGGGGTGCAGCAGGACATGATGATCTTCAAGAAAATAACATGCAATGTGTCACAGAGCCAACAATATTACATTGAATTTACAATAGAACAAAGGGTTTAATACAAGGAAGCAAGCTAGAGCATAGCTAAAGAATATACATAAAAAATCTTAAGGTAATATATTGTGCAATAATGCATATGAAATAATTATCATGATTAAACAATAATTCCCCTTTGTTGTGTTTTTTTCCTGTTCCTTCTGAAATCACTTATTACCAATATTTGTAAATGACGTCATTACAATGAATTCTTTCAAGGTTAAATAAATTAACTTAGCTAACTTCCAATCACCCATTGACAAATTACCAGCAAAACAAAACTATCAAAAACTGTTATCAACACAAAAATGTGGTTAAAAACCCACACTTATGTAAAACAAGAGCTCAATTGTAACGTAAACAACTTAACGTTAACGTTAGCTCTTCTGAAAACGGTTCAGTCAGATGCTAACGGACTTTATCGAAGACACAAAACTATTTCTATAAAGTAAATATTCAACAGAAGTGTATCAATTACACGTAAGACATATATCAGGAAGGTTTGTATGTATTATTTGTGTGATTTTGGTAACTAGACTTACCTGAAAGCAGAGAAAACAACAGTGAGAGACGCTAGTTTGCTGTTTGTCAGTTGATGGGTTTCCTCGTTTCCATGGTTTCCATCTGCTCGCGCGCGCTCCTGTCTTTGAATCAGATTTGAATGCGACTCGCGCACGTACGCCCATATTGAAACCATAGAACACGTCAAAAGGCACGCAGCATTTAAATAAACATCTAGAATTATAACATTTAACAATTTAAAATATCATTAATTTTATATAATGAATTTAAACTCATTGTGTAGTTCTATGACCCATTCAGTTGACAATTATGCTTTTTAATACCATTTTGCTTTTACTTTTATTGTAAAGCAATTTCATGACATCTGTATTATATAAAGGCCTACATGTAATATAAAGAGCAACGTGTAATATAAATATGTAACATAAAGTGTGGAATGAAACTGCAACAGGCCCGTAATTTCATTACCATCTTTATATAAAGAGTGCTTTCTTATTCTCTTATATATATATATATCTTAAAAAAAATAAAACATTTTTTAAACAATTTAAATATATATATATATATATATATATTTAAATTGTTTAATTTTTTTTTAAGAGAATTAAAATTACCAAGTTATTAGTGCTTTCTTATTCTCTTTATATATATATATATATATATATATATATATATATATATTATTAGTGCTTTCTTATTCTCTTAATATATATATATATATATATTTTATTTATTTTTTTTTTTTAATTTTTAAGAGAATTAAAATTACCAAGTTATTATGATTAGAGGACGTACTGACGACATTGTGGGCATGTGGGCAAATCTAAATGTGGGCTACCTAAACTAAACCCGCATGGGCCCAAAGGTGCAAAACCTGCTCATGGGCCCGAATGGGATGGCCCACAGTGGGCCATCATGGGCTTAATGTGGGCAGCCCGCTAGTGTGGGCTCCTCACTGATAGCCCGCAGTGAGCCCAAAGCTGTGGGCCTCGTCTGGGCAACCCGCACTGGGCCTGTTTAGGTTTGGCGTGGGCTGGCCCTAGCCCACTGTGCCCACAAAAAGCCAGCGTCGGCCCCGCAGGGGCATGTTTGCAGGGTATATAACTGTAACCAGCATATAAACGAGGATATTAATAATGAACAATCTTTGAAATCTTATACCCTAGCTTTAAGTCATGGAGGTTTGGAACAACATGAGAGTGAGTAAATGATGACAAAATTTTCATTTTGGGGTGAACTATCCAAACTAAGGCAAAAACAAATTAACAAAAGCTGACCCATTGTGACCATACGATTTTGTCAGGGGAGTAATAAGATGTCACCAAAACAAAAGCCTGGCTGCTGCCGAACCCTTTCCTTCCATTTACAAGCAATTCTGTCCTTCATGAGCAAAGGATACTGTAAATTATTGAGAGGCTGTAGTTGCCACTGGGTAGGCCTTGTTTGAAAGGCCCTTGAGCACGATTGAGAACCCCATAAAGCTTTTTGAAATTAGGGAAGGCCGCCTCTCTCATCCAAACAATCAGGTCGTCATTTATGAAGCCATTGTTGTTGGAGTCTGTGTCATCCAGCTCATAAACCGGACGCTGCCAGTATAAGGGCCGAATCGTGCCTGAGAACAAACAGAGAGACAACAATGAGAAAAACAGACACATGCTCATAACACATGCAGCACATGCCGTGTACCTTCAAAGGCTTGTCGGAGTGTGAATGTGTTGTTGGTCGGAGGGTTACGGAACTTGACATTTTTGTCCGTGTACCAAGCGATACCCTTCCTGTAGAGTGGAACTGGTAGGCCTCCTCCTGGCTCATTCGTTGGATAATAGAACACTGTTAATGAATCTAAAATAAAAATAAAATGGTATAAACAAACCACGAGCAGCAAGCAAACTGGCTTATTAGCATAATACTAACATGTGTCTCACCGTTGAACATGCTGTTGGCCACAGCACCACATGGGGCAATGGGTAGTGCTCTGTTTGCATCGTAATCGAACGGAGCGCAGTACGAACTCGGTGCCTACGTGAGAAATGGTAAAAGGACTGCATTTTTATAGCGCTTTCACAGACCCAATGGCCACCAAAGCGCTTTACATTTTGCCTCACATTCACCCATTCACACACTCATTCATACACCAACGGCGGTGTCAGCCACACAAGGCGCCATCCAGCTTGTCGGGAGCAGCTGGGGTTAGGCGTTTTGCTCATGGACACCTCGAGACTTGGTCAGGTGGAACCAACCTTCTGGTTTGTAGACAACCTACATGAACCACTGAGCCACTGCCGCAATAACAACATGTTGGATGTGATAACAGCACTACTAATGTGAAGCATAGTGAGAGATCAAATAAAGACAGACGTTACTTTAATCAGTGAGTGGGAGGGATGAGGAAAGTGTGTGAAAAAGGAGCGCAAACAGAAGGGGAGTAAAAGAGACGTCCAGCACCTTCAGGTTGTTCTTCCTCCCCACCATCTGTGCATCATCACGGGAGTCCATGTACCTCCGCAGATTCTGATGAAAGTTCCTCAGACCGTAGTAAAAGAATACATCGCCCTGAGGGAAACAGCATGCTATCAGACATAGCACTACATCATGTTGAAAGGAAACACGCTGATGACAAATTATGAGGTTCATATGGTGTCTCGTTTAAATTAGACATTTGTAATATGAATTTAATTTAGGATGTCTTCTCTCTCAATCTCTCTCTCTCTTTTTTAAAGTACGGGTTAAATACAGAAAATATATTTTTTTTTATTTTTTTATTTAACAGTAAGACATACATACAAACAAACCAACATAGTGCAGTAGTGAGCAATCTTGTAAATCCACAATTCCAGCAGTGGCAATACAGAAAATAATTTGAAAAATTAGACAATGAATTATGTTATTTGAGTTTATGTAAATGCCGTTTTAACAGTGGGACTGTTCTAGGCAGAAAATGCTCTTATTCTGCTGGAAACAGTGCATGAAACTAAAGTTAGGTTTACTGGTTGTAAATAGTCATGCCAGGAGTTCAAAACTGGTATATTATTTATAAAATTGGATATAACTTTGTGCAGGCAAGGCTAGTGAGAGATTTTAACTAGTGTTGTATTGTGCACACAATTTTCCTTTCATTATTGTTGAAAACAGTTGTGCTGCTTAATATTTATTTCAAAGCCATAATACATGCTTTTTCAGGTTTCTTTGATGAATAGACAGTTCAGAAGAACATCAATCATTTGTAACATTTTTGATTAGTTTAATGCTTTTCCATTAACTTTTGAACTGTCAAATTATTTCTTGAACTGACCCACCGAAAAGTTTTTGGGAATGTAGAAGCTGACTGAGCATGTGCAGGCCGTTCTGGTGTGGATGGCATGCTTCCGCATCTCGAAGCACTGTTGACATGTTCCAGCATTAGTGTAATCCACCTACAACATACGACATGCGTGTAAAATTTAACTGTGGTTGGAGTTATGGCAGTACATACTCCATTCACCCCTTTTCTTTCCATCATTTATCAATGTGACCATATGAGCAATTTTTTTTATAGAGATACCATAATGTAGCAAACCAGATTTTTATGCTTAATAAAAACAGATTGATGCCCATGCAAATGCTGCTGTCATTTTGTTATATGGTTGCTAAGATGTTCAGGGTGGTTGTTTACTGGCCCAATTTAAAATAGCGCACCCCCAAGGCTATGATATTCTGGTCTGTAGATATGGCTGCCTTAGCAAGCCATGCTAATAACAATACAGACAACAATCATGGTCATATGTAGTTAGTCAGCTACTTTAATTAAACAACGAAATTGAACGGTTTACAAGTGCTAATGTAATGACTTTGAATTAAAAAAGTTTAATAGCGAAACCAATATTTTGAATTGGCCAAATGACAAATGTTAGGTCTACATTATGAGTACAAAATAGCAAAAGGAATTGACTAATACTTAAAGTTACACTATAAGAACACAGCAAATTAATTTTCGGGTTGTGCTGATCTTGTTTCCAGAGGAACACATCCTTCTGGTCACTTCCTGCAGTCTTGCACATTCGCACTTGATAAAAATAAATAAATAAAATAAAAGAACCCTCTAACCTTCAGTTCGTGTGTTTTCTGAACAGTGATGAGGAGCCAGACGCCTAGAAACAAGCACACGAGAGAGATGATGTAGAAAGTTGGCAGCACGGTCTGTGCCGTGAGAGATGGAGACCAGGCGGGTAACCTCTGCTGTTTAAATGCGGAGTTATCCGGGCGCCTCGACAATGGCCCTGTAGCAGCCTGCTTCTTTCCCATCTCAGATTCTCTACAACTTCACAAAAATAGTAATAATGACACAGTTTCAAATAAGAAAGTGTTTTCTTTAACTGCCACCAGAGCAAATTTTCTCAGTTCCCAGTATGACTGAACCTTTGAACCTTAAGTGACTGTTACTTATTAACTTCAACCATGAACCACCCCACCTTATACACACAGAGCAGTTCTCCCTGTCTTTAGCTCTGACTGTAAACCTCCCCAGTGCTCCACACATTCTTTTCTATCAGAACTGAGTCTCTCCTCATTCCTGGACTCTGCCGTAATGTGTGGGAGCCGCATTTGAAAAAAATGTGTGTGCACTTGGTGCCTGAGCATGTGTGTTGTAACAGGATATTGCATTAAGCAAAATATTCAGAAAAAAGTATAAACAATCTAAAATGGGAGGGGCTCCTGATGCAAAAAACTGGGCAGATTTTCTTTGTCCAATCAGATATTTTTATTTTTAATTGTAAAAAACAACACTCACACGTAACATATTTTTCTTTTGCAGCAGACATATTTCACTAAAATACATTATAATAGTTCTATCAAATACATACCGAGCAAGTAAATGAATACGTGTAAAACATGTAAATACAGAGAACAGAACAGACTGCTCAAAAGAGTCCTATTTTAAATTTTCCTTCCCTGCAGCTATGAATTAGACCACGGTCCATCATTTTCAGAAAGTCTTCTTTCACCTGAAACACACAACAAAAATATTTTAAGCTATTTTCCCCACAGTTATTCGAAGTCAGTTAAACCCAAATAAATCCAAATAAGCAACGTTCTCTTGATCAGATATGCACATTTAAAATTTAGTCTCTTTCCAGGAAAATGGAGCAAAAATTTTGATGTTCTTGTTCAAACAACTCACAACAGCAAGTAGCAAAACACATTTTTTAATGGCTGTGATGTAAACCAATCCCTTTTGATTGTGTACTGTCGATATGTACCATTTTTACAGGAAATATGTTGGCAGTAAATAATCTGTATTAAAGGGCTAGTTCACCCAAAAATAAAATTTCGGTCAATATTACTCACCCTCATGTCGTTCCAAACCCCTAAGATCTTCGGAACACAAGTAATGATTTTTTTTGATGAAATCTGACAGCTTTCGGACCCCCATAGACTGCAACATTATTACCACTTTCAAGGCCCCAAAATATGGTAAAGACATTGTTAAAATAGTCCATGTGACTACAGTGTTTCAACTTTAATGTTATGAAGTGACGAGAATAACAAAAAACAAAAATAATGACTTTTCTCTGACACCGTTCACGTGAGCAGTGCACCAGTACCTTTCTGGGCCTTGAAAGTGGAAATGAAGTTGCTGTCTATGGAGGGACAGAAAGCTCTCGTATTTCATCAAAAATATCTTAATTTGTGTTCCAAAGATAAACGAACACTTACGGGTTCGGAACGACATGAGGGTGAGTAATTAATAACAGAAATTTCATTTGAGTGAACTTTTCCTTTAAGTGTGTTTCAAAATCATCCATAATTTTGACTAGTTACATTAGATATTAATATTGTATGTATATTTCATCTTTATCTATATTATAATTCTTTAAAAAGTATCTTTGGAATGTTGTAACAAACATGTCTGTCCTTGCTACCTCTGGTATATCCACCATTCTCCTGAGCTTCTGGTCTCGGTAGTTCCAGTCCAGTACCAGATACCTCAGTCCTTGCACAGTCAAACCCTCTAAAGCACAAAAATCAAGGAGCGAAAAAAGACGTTTCACAAAACTGAAAGCCATGCAAGTTGGTTAAAATAACATTTACAAGATGTACGAGAGACAAATGTGCTTCAAATCAAACCTTTTTCTAACAAAGCAGCAATTCTCCCAGGAGTTCCAACAGCAATATGGGTCACACCTTTACTCAATGCCTTTATCTGGTCATCCACTTTGATGTGTTTCGCGAACAGCTTTAGCACTTTCGCTTGGCCTTTAAATGCTATCAGCTGTCTTAAATGCAAAGAGAGAAAAAAAGGTCTTACACTTGGGGAAACAAACTCTGTATTATTCAAAACAGAACAACTGAAACTCACTTAATAAGATCAATAGTTCTAAGAGCGGATCCGCAAACGATGAGAAACACCACTGACTGGGTCTGGGTGTGCTGCTTCTGGATTTTAGCCCACTTTGGACAAACTGAAATGAAAAATTTCAATATGAAAAGTGTTAATACAAACTTTATACATGCATTCATTAAGGAATTAACACAATGGAGACAATTAATAAACCCACCTGACTTGCCATTAAAACGTTTGGTGTCAGTAAGAGTTGTTTTGAAAGAAATACTTTTATTCAGGAAGGATAAAAGTAGCATTATATTGATCAAAGGTGACAATAAAAACATTATAATGTTGCAAGAGATTTACATTTCAAATAAATGAAGTTCTTTAATGATATGCTTTTTTATTAATAAAAAATTTTGGTTGTCAATATTGATAATAATAATAAATGTTTCTTGAGCAGCAAATCAGCATATTATAATAATTTCTGAAGGATCATGCGACACTGAAGACTGGAGTAATGATGCTGGAAATTCAGCTTTGCCTCACAGGAATAAATTACACTTACAATATAGTACATTTATATGTTTTTACATATTTTTTTTCACAATATAATTTTATTTTTGATCAGATAAACGCACCTGTGGCGAGCATAACAGACTTCTTTGAATGGTAATTTCTATTCTGTAATGGGTAAATATTTGCTTATAACAAAATGAGTGTGTCAGATGCCCCTGGTTTGAGGTCAATATTTATTTTTGGGTGAACCATACTTTTATTCTTTTGTTGAACACAACAGAAAATATCTTAAAGAATGTTGATAATTAAAGAGTTGACGATAGCCTTTGACATAGTAGGAAAAAAACTATGCAAGTCAATGGCTACCATCAACTGTATGGTTACCAAATATCTTCTTTTGTGTTCAGAAGAACAGAAGAATAAAAGGATTGTTCACCCAAAAATAAATACTGACCTCAAATCAGGAGCATCTGACACACTAATTTTAAATAAGCAAAGATTTACCCATTACAGAATATACATTACCATCAAAAGTTTGATGACAAAATGATGACAAAATTTACATTTTTGGGTGAATTATCCTTTTAAAAAATTGACAGACAGCATAAAAAGACAAACACGTCATATATATATATATATATATATATATATATATATTTACCTTCTTTGAGGTAAGAAGACAAGCTATGTGTAAGGTCATTACTGCTGAGGAAACAAGAGTCTGAAACAGAAAAGACAACAAACAAAAATTAACCTCATCATCCAATATCCAGATTCAAATGATTCTCAGACACAAACGTGCATTAATCAACTCACCGTTTAGTGTCAGATCCTCTTGCTCAATAACAGAGCGGGTCAGGCTGAAGTGATTCTTCAGAAGGCTCATAAGGTCAGCTGGAGAGCCCGGCGCAGGTTCAGAACTTGTCAGGACATCTGTGATAGTTTTCTTCTTCTAATGACAAATGAGAATTATTCAACAATAACATGTTTTAACAGTGGCAGAGACAGTGACAAAAAATGGAATGAATGAATTCAGATAAGCTCCATACCCTAATATAAATTAAGACGCAATTATCTTAATTATCATACTAATAATAACCGAGACCTATGAAAACTGAGAAATGAGCTGTCAAATTATGGTCCGTAAAATCAAAGCATCTCTGGGGTAAGTTTGTACTTTTTGCCACTTTTATATCGAGCATGAAGTGATCAAAAATAGTCTAAAGAGCATATTGAACTGGGCAAAGGACTTTGACATCTACAGTAACATTAATAGAAATGTGAATTATAATTCTTACCTTTCTTCTCTTCTTCTTTTTGTTGGACTCCTTATCACCCTTTTCCTCTGATCTCTCCTCTGTGATGAAACATTCTTTCTGCAGGGAAAGACAGTCTTTACTTAAAGATGCCCTGCTTCTGTTTTTGCTCATAAGACCTTTTTTGTCTCAAAGACATCTCTTTGATGAAAGACTTAAATGCCTGAACCCAAGGAAAAAAAAAAAAGATTTGCAAAGTTGAGGTTTCTATATTTTTCTTAAGTGCCCATATTGTGCTCATGTACAAGTTCATAACTGTATTTTTGAAGAAATCTTCAAATTCTGCTAGAATAAATTTACATGACTTAAAATTCAAAAAACATTATTTTTCTCATATTATACATTACTGTAATAGCACCTCTTCAGTCTGAAAAGCTCTGTTTTAGTTCCTTTAAAGCCTTTCCAAAAAGCCCAGTCTGCAATTGTCTATAATAGGAGACCTTTAAAGGTGCTATATGTAACTTAATAAAATGAATGCTTTTTTATTGCCTGTGTGTGAAGGGGTTGTAATCACACATTACAATGACCCACTTGTCTGTTTTTGATATTAGCTCTGAAGGCCAGTATTCCTGTTTCTATGTGAAGTCTCTGGGTCGTATTTTCTGCGAAATCCATCGGATGTGATGTGCATGCGCACAGTGATGTAGTGGTGCCTGGAGAAGTGGGTATACTCTTAATTTATGCCCCCAATATTTTTTTTAAGCGTCCCAGCAAAGGATGAACACCCTGTGTTATAAACAGTGACATGTAAGACAACTAGTCTTGCATTAATATTCAATATGCAAGACTATAGAATAGAGTATAATGAATACAATAGAACACATAGAATCAGTAGTATTCTTGCATATCAGGGCCGCACATATAGTTTTCTAAATACCCAGGTGCCAGGTCCCATAAATTTTATTGTTAGGGGGGTTCGGGGGCATGCCCCCCCCAAGAAAATTTAGATTTTCCTGATCTCGAAATGAGCATTTTAAGGTGTTTTGATGGCCAAAAAAATTGACAACAATAGCTTTAAAAGCATGAAGTAGCCTATTTGATCAGATTCTTAAACATGAGAATCAGTTCCAGTTTCAGCGACTTTTCTTTCCTAAATTAATCAATGTTTTTTTGGACTAATCTGTTAATTTAATTAATGGTTCAATTGCTCATTCAAAAAGACAGTCACTTGTCGCCACCCTCTGGCTAAATGATGCAATTGGCGCAAACGCAGACAAGTCAAACACATTCGAAAAAATGTTATACAAATATATTTATACAATAATAATGGCAATATATTTAATAGGGTGCTTGTGTTGTTAAATTGAGCTTGTAATTTCCACTGCCTTTAATCAAACTGATTATTTCTGTCGGTCATTTAAAACGTCTATTGAAAAACAGACGTAAATTTGAGCTACTTGCATCTTATCTCGCACTGTATGATCGTTAACTGAAGTGAAGGGATTCGCGCTCAGCTCGCGCTCCTATGAACAAAAATCCTGCATTCTTTGATTGGTCTCACGAACATTTTGATATTGACGAGCAGGTGAGTGCTGAAGCAGATCAGATGAGAAGGTCAGTTATCGTCGCAATGGGAGAATCATTGCAGCAACAAATTAGAGTTAATATTACGGGTACAACTCTAACGGGGTGTTTTTTTTATTCACGAAATTGGATTAGCAACTAAATGATGCGCATCAGAGGGGATTTAGAAGTGGGTATACGCAATGCTGACTGAAAAGGAAGTGGGTATACGCCATATACCTGCGTATACCCTGCACTACACCACTGCATGCGCACTCCTGAGCCTCTCTCCTTTTTATATTCCAGTCTATGCGACAGCACTGCAGCTAACACCATGGAGTCTCATAACACCAAAAAACAACCTGCCTCCAGCATAACACAGACTCCAACACAAACTCCACATAAATATAAAAAACAAATCAAAACAAAAATGTATCTGCTGAAGCTCGTCAGGCCAAACGTGAATTGGATCGACACCATCGGCAGAGTGTTTGAATTGTGGAGAGACCGCTGCTATTTTTATTGTGATAAATTACAAGTTTTCAGATATGCTGAAATAATGGTAAACTGTAATGAAATATCAAGATAAACTATGATATACATGAGACATGAAATGAACACAAAAGACTGTTCCAAGAACAAAAAGTAGGCGCTAGGATGTAACTTATTTTATGTACTAGATCTACTGTCTAACGTCACTCATCCCACTAATATATTGTTTATAATACACATTTCCAGACACATTCAGTACAGTAATGTTGCTTACTACGATCTTACTGTTACTGAAATTCAGTCTAGTTCACTAACCGTTTTCGTTATCATATTATACATTTATCTATGTTGACATTGCTGTCTGATTGTGAAAGATACACAAATAGTAGTGAAATGCCTTAGATAACCCCCATAGACTGTTAAAAAGGATAACACCACATGTCGGCTAAATGCAGTCAATGTAACGGTATCAGGGGGTACGAGCATGGAGCATTAGTTCAACGTCAATCTGATAGTAGCCTATTATTGTAAATTTGCAGTGGGAGTTTACATGAGTTTCCAGCATGTTGTGTGATGCTTCCTCCGGTGTGTTGAAAGTCTCAGTGTGGCCGTGTACCATGAGTGCTCGCTCTTGTGTTCGAGTGCGCGCAAGAGCACGAGCGCTCTTGTAAAAAACTGGTTGCAATCTGAAACATCAACGATAGAGGCCGCTAAAAATACATATAGCACCTTTAAATAGAAGCTAAATATTTTTAACAGGTTTCTAAAGGAACCCCCACCACAAAGCCTCACCCAAAACCCCTACGGCATTGGTTGAGACACACTTGAGCTTTAACAGAGTACAGTGGCCTGGCCACACACTTTTTCAACTTGGCAATATATATTAAAAAAAAAAAATCTCTTTTCTTTTGAGACCTGCTTGCTGTGATTATGATTGTAGCTTTCTTTGCTGAATCATGGGTAATGTTTTTCACCAGGAATTCAGCTTGAACACAAATAATAAACACCGATATAAGGATTTGTTAAATTATGTCAAATGATGGCTTCAACAAAAGCATCGATTAATTACATCTCAGTAGATCTGTCTTTAATGGTTTATAAGTTATTTTTATAAATCAATTTCCCTATGAACTGAAAGGGTTTTTTTTTTTAATTTCCAGGACCTGACAGTTGCACACTATTCAGTTTTCAATTTTTTTTAGCCTCACAATCTTCACTTTTGTGTGTGTATTACCTTAACAGTTTTCTTCTTTTTCTTGGTGCCGTCTTGAATCTTTTTTTCACCCTTCCTTTTCTTTGATGTGGATTTATTAGATTGTTCTTCGGTAAGTGGCTGTGTGTCCTCCTCTTGAATCTGTTTATCACGCTTCCTTTTCTTTGATATAGATTTAATTGGTTGTTCTTCTGTAAGTGGTTGTGTGTCCTCCTCTACCTCTGAAACACCTCAATGGGACAAAGTTTGCACATAAACGAAATGTCATGATGAACGTTGAATAATCAAATTAATAATAATAAAAAAGCTCAAATACAAACAGTACTACAACTACACTTGTTTACATGGGAGAAAACTACAAATCCCAAGATGCACCGAAGACAGGGCAAACACGTGTTTTGCGCAGTCTGAATCTAGTAAAAAATGTTAAGCCATCCGCCAATATGAGGCTAACCAAGTTCCAACTGATGCTCGTTTATTGACAGAAGTTTTATGCAAGTTATTATACAAAATAATTATTAACGATAACACAGAATCTTGTTAGGCAGAAGTTTCTAGAGCACTAGTGCGCCCTGGTAACGTTAGGCTGTTCAAAACCGACACGAGCAGAGCATAAACACGACATAAACACACTTCAGCGCGAAGTATGGTTCAAAAAAACAAAAAAAACCCTAGCATGTTTTACCTAAATTGTCTCCCTGGGTCCACCACTCGTCTCCCAAATCATCAGCCATGTCTCAAACCGCAGTCGCATGTCTGGAGTTTGCGCACGGCAGATTCGCATAGAACAACAATTGCGCGAATCTACCAGGTAAAAAACAAGACGTATTATCTAAAATAAATAATACTCAAATAAATGTTTTTACAATAATGCTTATATAATTGTAAGCAGAAATACCATTCGAGTGAACGAAAAGTGTACGTTGTTTTCTATTGTTCTTTAGTTACTTGTTTGATTATTGACGTTTATTTGTAACCTAACAATCATGCTAAAAATATATTGTAACCTAAAAATATATTTAGGTTCTCATGTGGTTTGTTTCATTATGCGGTATTCGGATTAACTAAGTCTGAACCACTAGGCGGCGCTGAGACCTACACAATTATAATTATCACTCTGCAGGGTGTTTACCGTGTGAAGTAGGACCGGGATGGAGAATTTGAGATTTGTGTGTGTGCTCGTTTGTTCCACTTTCCACCACACTTGTTTGACTGGTCATAATTCTGATAATTTATCCTTCCTCATACCGAGCTCGCGCGCCTCTCCACCCCTCAATGCGCGCACGCAGACACACAAGAACGCGCAGGGAATTATTTATTCATCACAAACATGAATTAAAAATCTCTGTTTCCCTTCAGCGTACAGCACTGAAGGAAACTTCACAGGCTGTTCATCTAACACAGAGAGCACTTGTGGTTATCCAAAGATGGAAAAGATTTTGTAGAGAAATTCTCTAAAGCCATATCTAATTATTCAAGAGCAGTTGGCAACTGAGAGAACGATGCCTAGTTTACTTTAATGCTGTTGTCCCAAATACTGGTGAAAATTCTCAGAATTTTACAGTCAAGACCAAGTTCATTTTATGAACTGATTTTCAGCTTTTTAATGTTATAAAATTAAGATTGCAATTCCAACGTGAGGAGGAATGTCTTACACTTATAAGTGCAACCTTTAAACACACACAAAGGAAGAGAGAAATTAGGCTCAACTTTGTAATTTCCGCCTAATTGCAACCATTTTCTTTCTTTCTTTCTTTCTTTCTTTCTTTCTTTCTTTCTTTCTTTCTTTCTTTCTTTCTTTCTTTCTTTCTTTCTTTCTTTCTTTCTTTCTTTCTTTCTTTCTTTCTTTCTTTCTTTCTTTCTTTCTTTCTTTCTTTCTTTCTTTCTTTCTTTCTTTCTTTCTTTCTTCTTGTGATCCTTAGTAACAAGTAGGTTTTCGTCATGGCAACATGCCCTGAAATAGACTGTGAAGCTGCATTGGTTTCAAGCCGCGGTGGTCAAAAGACTGATGGAGTGTGGAATGCGTTCTCTGCATTATGGGATTCATTGTTTCATAGATTTTCTGTGTTATTAAGAGCTCTCCTTTGGGTACTTAGACCCACGGGGATGCAATGGAGTAATGCAGCAATCAAATGAATTCTTAAAACAGAGTGCAGATTATAGTCACTGGCATGTTACATTTTGTAATTTAGCTAACGCTTTGATCCAAACTGACTGTGTAGCTACCTAACCTTATTACAGGCCAGTCCCTCTGGAGTTACCTGAGGTTAAGTGCTTTGATCAAGAGCACAATGGTTATACTGTAGTTCATAGATCCCCCTGTTGTGGATTTTGAACGTCATGACTCATTTAAACACTGGTTTTTGGTAATCTGCTCTTGCTCATGTGATGTTGTTTTCCCTACAACAGTTTCAGACATAAAATGGCCAGTTATATATTTTTTTATGTTTGCTCCTCTAATGAAAACAGTCTCACTCTCAAAAGAAGCCAGAGTGACACTCAAATGACTTGCCAAATGTTTGTCCTATAATACCAACACATATGCAGATGACACAGTAATCTTGTTCTTGCTACAGTGCTGCAGCTGATCTGCTGCTATCAAACTCAATGCAAAAGATTACAGAATTGGTAAATCACAAATGCCTTCAGCTGAATGTATCAAAAACTGTATATTTTTAGTAAATCTAAAATCCACTGTGCTGAACTAGATGTAGAATCTGAATTTTAAGATTTTAAATACTTTGGAGTATAAATTGATAACAATCTTACATCTTACTTTTAAATTGCACATGAAGGTTTTTAATCACATAAGTACAACCTGGCAAACTTTAGATCCATAGCTGCATGTCAAAGAGGGCCACTATGATGTTCATGCACAATGATTTTTTTCCCATATCACCTATTGTTTGACAACCTGGTCAGCTAGTAAGCTAGTAACACTTCTCTCAAACCACTACACTCCCTATATATATACTGTATATATATATATGTGTATATATACATAAAATCTTAAAAGTACTTGATAGGAAATCCATATATACTGTTTTAAAAAATATAATCTTTTAAGTTTCGAAAACTTGATTATACAGATCTCTGTCTTATGTACAACATTTTACATGGACTTGAGTGCACTTGGTCAAACAGCTTTTTCAGTCAGGGCTGCTCGTGAATGGAATCTTATTCCAATTCACACTAGGGATTTTAATAAATAAATATAAATACATAAATATAAATATATTGTAAATATAAGTAATAAGTGTTGAAATACTACGAAGATGCATTAGTGAAACAATTCCAGTGTATAGTTCAAGAAAATTTCTTATTATTATCAAAATTTGAGCTGTTTAATATTGTGAAAACCATGATAAATTGTTTCTGGATTGATCTAGAAACAATTTATCATGGTTTTCACAATATATATATATATATATATATATATATATATATATATATATATATATATAAAATCACAAATGCAAAGTTAGTCAGTGCTCTAATGATGTTTGGTTCTGCAGAATTTCTTAATTTTTTGTTCCACAGGTTTGGAAACGTGAGAAAATGATGACATAATTGCCTTAAATTAATGCTTTGTTTAAATTAATATCTTGTTAGCTAACTGCTTGAATTGTGCACATGTCTGAAATGCATAACTTGGACAAAGTCACGGTCACCTCTGATAACAGATCACTATAAATTGCAATGTAGACACGTCGTTTTAAAGCAGCTTAACAGAAAATGCATTATAAAGCACTACAAATAAATGTGACTTGAATTGAATTGAACTATCCCTTTTAGGGGCCGTTCACAATAACAGCGTTTTGGGGGCCTGAAAATGCAAACTTTTAAAAACTGGTTTCATTGTGCAAGTTTTTGAAAACGATACCATTATTGTCTTTGTGAAAACAAAAACACGAATTTGTGAAAACGGTGATATCATGAGCATGCTTATTACTAGTTTTTCTTTACAAAGTGACATCGGCAACTACTGGTTTTACTTGCATAATACCGCGTTATTAGTCGTTTACACAGATCCGTGTGAACAGGTATTGTTTTGGCAACGTTGTCGTCTGTACGTGAAAAACTCTAAGGAAAAACTTTTCTGTTTTTAGTTGTGTAAACGTACCCTAAGAATGTAATGAATTCTTAGGGTACGACGCATAAAAATAGTAAAAGAGTCTGAAATTAATTGAGATTTGGGGTCAGATCAAGATATTTCATGCAGATTACAGTCCAGAGTTAATTGAGACCTGGAAACAGGTCAAGAGATTTCAGGTGGACTTTAATCTGGAATTAACTGAGATCGGGCAGCCGGGTCAAGATATTTCAAGCAGATACAGAGTGTACCCTTAACTGATCTTGGGTTAAGAAATCAGATCTGTTGGACGGTAATTCCACAGAAATGGAAAACAGCCAATATGGGGAAGCTCAGAGCAAGCATGCAAAATGTGAAACACCGGTATTTTACCAGGAAAAGCTATGGGGGAAAATGTATGTTAGACATTGAAAATTTGATCAAATACCATGATTTCCATATATGGAAATATGTGAAAATGAAATATATATATTTATATGAAATATAATATCTATATGAATATAAATATAATATAATACAATAATATATGAAATATAATATCTCTCCTATAGGGAGAGAACACTGAGCACTACTAGACTGGGGGGTGTGGGAAACAGTTGAACAAAACAGCGAAACACATGAGGGTGTTGTGGCTGCGTTAAGCATGTTTAGCTATGCATTTACTGAATGAGCACTGTGCCACTGTTCGTCCGACTGTTACTGTACTGTTCTTCATTTTATTTTGATTCTAAATTGTTTTAATTATTTACTGTATTTGAGTATGGGTTCAGTATGCATTACAAGTAAGACTCCCGGTGTGGATGCGAACTTTACATTGCAGTGGCCTATTTAATATCAGCATGGCATATGATGCTTCTCTTATATATGTGCACCATATGTAACATAACAAGAGACAGGGCTGTTAGGTTGGCTGGAAGTTGCAAGAGGTTGAGAAATAACAGGAATAGGTCATGCCAGAGTTTCTAACAGAGCTTTGAGAGCCCCAATTTAAGCAGCACAAAAGAGTGCGGTTTATGTTCAGAACTGAGAGTCCTTACTCAAACGCACTGCTGACAAATCCAGGTCAGAGCTTCTCTCTTGAAAATGATAAGAGTTTACTGTGGCTGGAGATTTAAATGCTGCAGAAAAGTACGAAACAACGAGGTGCAGAATCTCTTTTGCATTTTTTGAATTTGTCATTGTCACCGTTTGCCCTCCTTCCTATGATGATGATTTGAAGATTAGAGGGCAATTTGCCGGGTCCCCATCTGAAAGAAGATAGGTGATTTTTTTTCGGCTTTGAAAGGCAACAATCTAATCTCTCTCTTCCTAATCATTCTCGCTTATTTTGCTCTTCCTTTTTTTTCGG
The DNA here is from genome assembly GCF_988280905.1 of Pimephales promelas. Taxonomy (NCBI): domain Eukaryota; kingdom Metazoa; phylum Chordata; class Actinopteri; order Cypriniformes; family Leuciscidae; genus Pimephales; species Pimephales promelas. Next base: position 20,896,419 of record NC_142775.1, read on the forward strand.
AGAATTTGACCTCTCTATTGTGTCGAGGCAGTGTGCACCGATACACACGCAAACACACACTCAAACACATCTGTAATATAGACTGTGTGGGAGCTCAAATGGTGGCAATTTGTGCGGCTATAAGCGATTGGTTGACATGGAGGTGCTGATTAGGGGGTATAAGTGTTAGGTTCCGATGGACCCATCCACATTGATGCCCTGATTATGGATAATTTACCCCTACTGTGGCAGCATGGGACTCTACCCACGCTCCCATTCTCTCTCTTTCTCTCTCTCTCTTTCCTTCGCTTATGTCTTGTCTGATATCAGAGATAGAAAGAAAGGTTGTCATTGATGCTTTAGATGCCACTACCACGCCAGTCGTTTCTACGGCAATGCAGAAACTCATAAAGTCACTATTGAATTGGATATCTGCAGTTTAATATTCTTTGACAGACCCATGAGCTTTTTCTCTATTCCACCAACCTTATGACTCAGAATAGCGAATAACCGCAAATGACGATAGTCAAATCTCTCTGGTATGCTAGATGGCATGCTGGGCCTTTTTTCTTTTGCCTTTTCTGCATCTAATATTGGACCCAAAGTACCATCTATAAATTACAGTGTGTGTAATATATAATCTAGTGCAAGTGTGTAAGAAACGGCCTGCGGATCAAGCACAGAGTGTAGTGCTCCACTTTAAATCATTTATGGAGCCTGCATTCTAGCAGGCCCTGCGCATATAATGCATTCATCATTTAGCGAAGCTTCGCACACATGGAGTAGCGACAACTTCTTTATACTGTATGTGCGTTTGAACACATCTTGAACTCAGTTCAAATATAACGTATAGTATTTTGCCGAGAAAGGCCAACGAATACACCCACGTCGCCTTGCTTGTTACTCGCACGGGAACGAACCACCCACAGTGACACATGCTGCCGTTAGTGTGTGGTCGAACGCAAGGACACAGATTTCTGCCATATGGATTGTGAGGCTTGAGCTACAACTGGGTTAAAGATGATTCTTGATGTCCTGGAAGAAATGACTGAGTGATGAAAAGACCAGCTTAAACCAGAATGAATTCCCAAGGCTGGTTTGGTGCTGGTTTGGCCGGTGGACATAAGCCCACCAGCATAAAAAAACAACAGCAATGCTGGGTTCTTTTTCTCCCCCTCCATTTCGCATCTCCCTTTATCTTTTTATCTCTCCCTCGAGCGTTCCCAGCATCATTCAATAAAATTTGTCAGTCCTGCATTCTCCCAGATGCAATAAGTCTTTGATACTGCAACCATTCCTTTCCATTAGAGTGGATTCCTCTTTATCAATACTGCATTTAAATGCTGCAATCAATAAACAAATTATTCACTGAGTGTGGCATCTTTTCCCTGCTTTCACGCTGAATAGTTCATTAGCCCATGCCGATGCACTCCGTGGAGTGGAAATATTCATACGTGCACATGTATTCATTGACAATACATGAGGCCAAAAGTGGACTGCTATTTTTGACATTATAGTACTAGTAATTGCACATAATGGTTGAATGGTATTTCATCACTCTAAATTAAATACTACCAGAGTTTACAAAATATATGTAGTAGCCATGCAAGAGTGATATCAGGAACTCTTTTATTTAAATTATACACTGTAAAAAATCTTACTGCTATTTAATTAAAAAAATATGGTAACAACAATATATTACACATAATATTTTTGAGTAGTTTCAATGAAATCATGAAATCTACCTGAATAAATAATGTAAAGTCCCCTTAATTATTTAGTCTATGATACAATGAATTTAATATTTTTAGTGAAATATGCTTTTTTTTATTTTAAAGCTGCAGTCTGTAGCTTTTTTGGGTTAAAAAATTATCCAAAATACATATTTGAGAAAATGCATAGCCAGCCAGTGTTCAAAACCATCTGCTTGCCTTAGCTCGATTTAACGCAGTAAGCTTGTAATAATGTTTTAAATTCCAGTGGGACTGGTGGATTTCCGCGGGAAATTCGAGCATGTCTTTGCGTCATTACTTCACATATGTACGCATATGAGGATGTTGGAGGTGGAGATTTGTAACCTTTTCTCACAGCACTTGATATAATTAAATTAGGGCTGTGCAAAAGTTAATTGCGATTAATCGCATCCAAAATAAAAGTCTGTTTTACATAATATATTTGAGTGTGCTGTATATAATTATTTTGTATATATAAATACCTATGCATGCATGTATATATTTAAGAATTATTTGCGCTTAAATTCTGTATATATATATATATAAATACATAATCTATATTATATAAATATTTTATATAGGAATAACACATTTTCTTAAACATATACATGCATGTGTGTGTATTTATATATACAAAATAATTATATACAGCACACACAAATATACTATGTAAACACAGACTTTTATTTTGGATGCGATTAATCGCAATTTACTTTTGCACAGCCCTAAATTAAATGTATCAATTTGATGGCGGATCCAGAAAAGTTAAAACGACAATCACCAGTGACAACTAGATATTCACCCGTTGCAAATGCAAAAGACCTCGTTCGGACTTTTCGTTGCGGCATATGAAAAAGAGACTACATCCGGACCATGCAAAAACAAGGATACATAACATATCGGAAGGACATTACATGTCACACAATGCTAACAAAGTATTATTTGCACGGTTTTGCGTGATATGATAACTTATAAGTGATTGTTAGATTTAATCATTGCGATTTACTGCAATGTCCGATCCAGAACAAAGGTGGATGTTTCTTACTAGTTCAGGGGACATTTTCCGGTGAAAATTCTTATGTTGGACATACTTCCAAAAAGAATAATCTGTGATTCTGAATGCCAGTCTCCACACCGGCGCGGTGACTGACAGCTGCACACTCTCCTCAAACATTGTGTATCCACGCTGTGCCGTGTCGAGGGTGTTGAAGTACAACTCATGTAAAGTTTATAATTCCGCGAATGACTGCAATTGCAGATTTCAAACAGAGATGGCGACAAAGAGGAAAAACTCCAGACTGCAGCTTTAAGTTGACGCTTAAAAACTTGAGAATTTGAGTGAATGGAACTAACCTGTTTATATTTGACTTTGAGTTATATTGCATCATTAAAAGACAGTATGCCGCTAGCACAGCACATAATCGAACTTGTTACTGCACTAGCACTATAACAAAGTTTTTGCTCAAAGAACAAAGCAAAAGCTTCAGAGAAACAAATAATGCAGTTATTCACAACCTTAGCCCTACTCTTCTGCACAATGGTAACAATCAAAACTTCATCATAATAGAAACTATTTCAAATGTCAAACATAACTGAACATTAAACATTAACAGATGTTTCCCTTTAGTCAAAAACACATATTACCAGCCATGTGCAAAGCATGCTGGGGACAAACAATGATGTCTCTAAGTAAAACCGCATAATACGCTGATTTCACGCAGCCGCCATTTTGAAATGGCCGTACCCTAGAGTGAAACAGAACTGAAGAAAAATGATGGTGATTGATGAGTCCACAGCTGAAAATCATCAGTGTCCATGACAACAAATGAGTGATTAAGGCAGATGATGACAAAACACAAAGAGTCCAAACAAACGTGATTTTGACGATATGATTGTTAATGAAGTTAATACCAATCTTTGTAATAAATTATTATTATTATTATTATTATTTTTAAAGCACAGTTGCCATGGTTGTTGATTAATGTGGATTTTACTGCTCAGTTAATTTGATCTTGGACAAGTTTGATGAGAAGTATTATAAGAGTTCAAATTAAAATCTCAGACTTTTGATTGCAGACTTTGAAATCCTGGTACAGTTGAGAGCAGTTTGAGATGTCATAGAGATCTCTAGAGGACATGTGAGATTACCCGGTTCCTTTCACCCAGCAGATGATTCTGATGAAGCAGAAGACCTCTCACAACCTCAATTTGCTCTCGATTTAATCTCACAGCTGTTTAAACAAATGAGAAGCTAAATAGATCCCATTTGTGATATTTCTTTACTTATGGTATGCCTGCAGTATGTGATTTCTTCACATACTGCAGGCCTAGTGTAAGTATAGTATCAGTTTGGATACAGAACAGAAACGGAAACTATATCCATATCCTGTACAAAATGTCCTCAATATGCTAAATGGCTGCAAATGCTCACCATGCTGTAAAATTGAGTGACAGTATGGTACAGTTATGTATTCCCAGGTGATGCCTGCACAGATTTTACATACCCAACAGCTCAGCAGAACCCGGGAAGAGCATGACTCAGAGGAGCGCTCATACTGCCAAATGAGGATGAAAGAGACACTGGTTTAATCCACCCAGTAGATATAAGGAGGGGTTGGGAAAGAGAGAGAGAGGTAAGTCCTCACAAACTGTGTCCTATTCTCCCTTGAAAAGCTGCAGGGTAATTCACTCCTCTGAATAGTGAACTGTCCACTCAAATAACTCAAGACTCATAGTGATGTATCAAGATCCTCTCTCTGGAGGATTAGGGGCAATATGATGTGCATTTTTCTGTGAAGGTGGATTTGTGCGTGCGCGCATGTGTGTGTGTAGGTGCGTTGTGCTGTGTTTAAACGTGTGTGCATAGCAGATCTGGTCTTAGTCTTGAGGCGAGCCGAGTGTGACCCACTTTCCCTCTGAGCTTCTCTGTTAGAGATGCACTCAGGCAGGCAGGCAGGCAGGCAAGCACACACTCACTCTCTCTCTCTCACACACACACACACACACGCTAAACGCCAACATCAGAAGACCGAAAGGAGGGGAGATAGAGAGAGGGAAGGAGCAGGGAGATGATGATACATAGCCGCTGCTGCACTCTTCAATTCAAAAATCAATCCCTGTTCCAAACCCGCCCCTCCAGCACTTTGTCATGTGCAAAAACACAGCACCCATTTTGCTGGGGGATTTTCATCCAACAAGTAAGCACAGCTGCACCCCTGTGTGTGTGTATTTGTGTGTGGGCGTGCATACATTGCATATGCATGCGCAGAGAGTCGTCAACCTCGGCTACATGCCATCGTGCGAGCCCTCCATATAAAACAACCTATATATGTTAATTGTTCATTTAATATTAATGGGTCCCAAGTGTAATTGTATCACTGGGAAGACCTGCATGGAGATTACCCATCGAACACTAACCGCAGAGCACTGCAGGCCGCTATAATGTGTATTTATTATCAGGTCAGTGCTCGTAATGTTGCACACTAATAATGTTTGGTCCACGAATGCTGTCACAACAGCACTATTAAAATGATATTATTCAAGAAACATCACATTTAATCAAATTTAAAGTCACCATGAAATCGAAATAGACAATTCTTATTTTTTTAATGGAATATTGTGGTGTTGTTTATCCATGCGACCTCATAATCTTTAATAAAAAAAAAACAAAAAAACATTAATATTCATGGTAACACTTTACAAAAAGGTCTCATTTGTTAACATCAGATAACAAAAACAACGAAGTAGCTATTTAATTTTACAGCATTTTTTGTTTGATAATAAAAAAAATTTCATTGTTTGCTCATGTCAGTTCACAGTGCATTAACTAACTTATTGGTAGGTCATGTTAACTAATAACTAATGTGAACAAATGAAACATTGTAAAGTGTTTTCACATTAACTACTGTCATCCACATGTGAAACAAGGAGATGTTTTTTTGGAGAATGTACAAGCTATCAATAAAGCAAAAGCAGTCACCATAGGTCCTGTCAAGCTCCAAAATGACAAATGTTGTGACTCGTGCACAGCCCGGTCTCAGGCTGGAAGGTGCCTCCTAGTGGTCTAACCCTAACACTACCCCAGACCTAAACCTACCCATAACCGAAGTTAACCGCGCGTTAAATTGACGCAAAAAGGTGCCATGTGCGTCGGATTTAGACGCAATTTCAAAGCGTCGCCTATGACGCCCTGGGATGAGAATGCTTTGATATTCCAAGTCTTCTGATGCCACTAGCAATGTTTGAAGAAGGTATTGAAATTTCAGTAATTATTCACTGAAAATCTCTCTTACTTCATTTACACAAAAAGCAACATACGGAGCCCCCTGGTCCCCCTTTGTCAGTAACTCGCGATAGTAGATAGTAAGATACTATCTTGAGACCACAAGTTACTATCTTGAGGCCACAAGTTCCTGTCTTGAGGCCACGAGATACTATCTTGAGACCACAAGTTAACTATCTTGAGACCATAAGTTAACTATCTTGAGGCCACGAGTTACTATCTTGAGGCCATGAGATACTATCTTGAGACCACAAGTTAACTATCTTGAGGCCACAAGTTAACTATCTTGAGGCCATGAGATACTATCTTGAGACCACAAGTTAACTATCTTGAGGCCACAAGTTACTATCTTGAGGCCACGAGTTACTATCTTGAGGCCACGAGATACTATCTTGAGGAAACCTTTTTTTTTTAAAAATGTCTTATTGTCCGTTCCACAGGTTTGGAACTACATGAGGGAGTAGTCCAAAAAAGTATTTGCAGGAAGCCCAAAGTATTTGCAGGATTTCTAATTGTGACTATAGAATTACACCTACAATTGTTCATTCACATTTCAGAAGAAACCTTCAGGGTTTTCGAAGACTTTAATTCAGTTACTATTTGACTTAATGTAATCCCATCAGTGAAAGCCTAAAAAGGTGTTTTTGCCACCGCAGACCGCACTAGATGATTATACATTATTGGAAATTACTACTTGTAAATATGGGCTGGGTAAAAAAAAAGCACATGAAACCCATAATTTAAATGTCATAGATGTTATACTCAGTTTTTCCGTGTGAATGTATTTTAGAGTTGAACATGCATTTTGGTTTGCATTTGAAAGCTATTCCTGACCTTCGAGTCTACCCTGAACAGCATCATAACTTTTCAGAAAGTATTTGGACACTGAAGCCACACTTAAAATGTATCAATGTCATTGCATTAGGTGAAATATGAAACCACGTGACATTTATTTAAAAGAATGATAGCAGAAGCACACCGTTTTCAAGCAAAACGTTTCACAAATTGACAGTTTTAATTCATTTTTATGTTTTAAGATTCCACTAGGTTTGATATGTTGCAATCTAAAGCAAATGGCATCTGTATTTTTTGAGTGTGGCTTAAGTGTCAAAATACTTTTTGGGCCATTACATTCTTTACTCCTCAAGAAAGACTATCAAAATCCCATTAATTATCCTGGCGTGACTAGCTCCTTTTTATGTGGCCTACTCCTCTTGTGATTAGTTTTCTGATGCAGGTCTTTGTGAGTGCCACCTTAACGTAAACAAAGCTAATTAGCGGAAAAGCAGATGTGAGCTTGTGAAGAAGAAAAAAATCAGAAATGAGCAACTCATCGTGCGGCGTCAACTCATGTCAGCGGATAAAGAGAGGGAGCACAGGAAGCAGTCTCTAAGCTCTTTTCGGAGCGCATTAGCAGTACTTGATGAGTGGTAAAATGCTGCATTTGTCATTGTGACACACTCCTGGCCCCCACAGAGACAGACTGCAGTTAAAACTCAGCCCTGATAGATTACAGAGACGACTGCATTCATAACCCAGCTGTATACCTCCACGTTGAGATGTTGCATACGTACGTCCCGCCTGCAGATGTTCAGGTGTTTATTGATGGATGCATTCGGATCTGCATGGAAATGGCCTGTAACAGCTTTGTCTGTTTATTTATTGTGTCTGTCTTTTTGACAGAAATCCATCTTGGTCTCACACCAGGGTCATTGTGGCAAGGGAGAAGAAAGAGAAATCGCATGTCTTTCAAAGTGTATTTCATCTTGTCACCAAGGAACAGATTTATCATAATGATGTGTCACTGTACACAAAGCATCATAACAAAAGCATAATGTCTGTAATGCAGGTCAAACTAAAAATACATGCGTGCATGCAAACATGGCCATTAATGCATTTGGCTTAGCAAGGACCATCAATAACAGTGATCTGAGCTTCTATTGCAGTCATAAACAAGCTTTTTATTTCATTCTCATTCTCTGTCTCTCTCAGAAGTATCAATATGCCTAATGAAGAAGATTACAGGACATGCATACTTGATGTCCCAAATGATCTACTGAAATTTCCATTTCCAACAAACCCCTAAGCGGTGCAAAATACTCAATGCCGACATGAGCAAATCTCGTTTACCAGGGGCCTTTACTGTGAAGACTGTATTGTGATTCTGTGAAAGACATGTAGTATTTTGTAAAGATCAGTTTAAATCACTTTTATATTGCACAGTGTTCTGCTCTGATTATGAAGTCACTGCTCTTCAGTAATAAGGGAACGTTTTCATTTTCTTTGCATTTAATACACATTTATTAAAAAAATGTATACCCTGACTATGCTGAGGTTTTTTGTGCTGCAGATGTTGCTCTTTCATATCTCAGATTAATGGAGTTATGTTTTATTTAAGAATCAATTCTGTCTCAAATTGTTTTTTCATTTCATTTTCTCCTTTGGACAAAAAAAAAAGAAAAAAAAAATATATACCGCTGTTGACACAAGAATATAGATTCTTGAACATAATATGATTTCCTTTAATAGGATTAATGATTGAACAATTATAACATAATTCACAAATAATTTTAAATAATTTAAAAATATTTAATTATTATTTACTAATGCTTATTTTAAATATATAATTTGGTCTTGGGAGCTAAAAAAATTAAAAGCCAGATACAAATAATGTGATGCTACCTACCATTTAATCATGTATAGGATGATAGCAAAATATGCTGGGCTTATAAACTTTTAAAATGAGGAGAAAACCCTTATTTTGTTGTTCATGTCAAATGTTGTGCGTCTGATCATCTGTCTCTTGATAGAACCGAAATAAATTAGGTAGATGCCAGCATAATCAGGTTACTTGATTTCCAGTGATCCTTGAAAACCATGAACAAAAAGTACTCGGTTACTAATGTAACCTCAGTTCTCTCTAGAACTGGGAACGAGTACTGCGTAATATATACAAAACCTCTTTTCCACGAGATATTGCAGCCAAAATTGATCCTTCATTTTGAATTAATGTAAAACGCGTTGCGGCAGCATGCAGATATAGGCAAAGCGGCTCGCGTGCCTATTCGTTGTCCTGCAGCAACTGTAGCAGCCTATCGAGATAGAAGCCCTTCATGACTTCAGATCCAATGGGGGTGCTTCGCGCCCACTACATCACCCCCCGCCAAAGCGGGTGTGGCCGGTGCCTATAAATAGCTCGATGGGCTGATATAATCTGTTTTTTCATCGCGGAAGCGATGTGCCTGAAGGAAGGAACAGATGACGTAGTGGACGGTCGACTGAATGGGGGGATCACGTCAGAGAGCCAATGTTCTTCGAGACTATTGAACGAGCCAAATGGAATGAAATGATTCGCCACACACACTCTGCCCCTGCGGCACGGGTATAAATACGGAAGTGGATGCACGCACTAGTTGCTTTTTTGCTGATGAGTCAAACATAACCCGGAGTCAGCGGTGGTCCAGTGGTAGTGGCAAGAGGACTACATCCTCCATTCCCTCCTTCAGGGAACGGTGGGTTGCAAACGCAACCAGGACGTTCCCTTTCAGTCGATAACGTTGGACGTAGTCTACGGTCGACTGAATGGGGATAACCTTTGAAAACGTTACTAAAGCTGCCACCTTCCAGTGCCTAGACAAAAGCCTCCTGATGCCCCCGCAATTTTAAGGTGGGGAAGGACAGGGCTTAGGCCAGGGAAGTCACTGCTGTTCCTACAGGACCACTGGGAAAGTGTTCCCCGTACATTGGAAGGAAGGGACGCTGCGGAAGCTGCATCCAACCCGGAGGGAGGTAACATGGAGAATACACATATGAACTGGGCAGATGACCGGGCAGTACGAAATATGGAATGTCACTGGGGTGGCTCCAGCCTATGACAGGGGGGAGACTTACCGAACAGTGACGGCAGAGAAGACTCCGGTAAGGGGAGACACAGGCTCACCGAAGGGAGCCGTATCGTGGAAGAGAACACATATGGGGTCACCGTAGGGACCGCAACATTTGGACCCAGCCTAACACAGGTTCCACACTGCTTACAAGTTCCACACGTCCGATATCGGAGGGGTGTGGAGGAACTCAACAGGGTTCGGTTTAAGGGAATTCAATAAGTAGAAGGCGCACATATTTTTCTTTTTCTTTTTTTTTCTTTTTCTTTTTTTATTTAATAGGGACAAAGCATGTTATGAACATTTGTACAAAGTACAAGATGTAAACAAGCCGGATTGCTAATTTACGTCCGTAGTCCCTAGGCAAGTACACACAATAACAGATACTCAGTACAGGACTCCACTAAAACACAATACATAAAAAAATACATCATAATCATTTGCTAAGAAAAATGTTTACACACTTGATTCTTCATAAGCCACTTCTTAAGATGTTCCTTAAAGGAGTGATAAGTAGAGCATTGTCGTATTGACTGTGGCAAACTATTAAAATATTTGCTCCCTGTTTATGAACGCCGTTGACTTAACGTTATATAAATATATGACTTACCTAAACCCTGTCCCTAAACCTAACCGTCACTGGGGTTAATGGCATTTATGACTGGAGATTTGACTGCGTGTACAGACACGCGGAATGACGCGGACGTTAATGGCGTAGACATACACGCATACACGCGGATACACGCAGTTATTTCAAAATGCATAGAGATAACACTCCACCTGACTCGAAAGTGGCGTGTATGTTTACGCAAAAGTCATGATGTCATGTTGTCTCCCCCTAGAAATACTTTTGAGTGCGTCATCTCTACTAATCGTTTTGAGAACATCATACACACAGATTTTTTTGTGCTCAATATTAAACCTTTCCTGATAAGCCAATCCTGTCATGGCAGAAGTTAAAGTGATCAAAGCTTTTTCAAAATTCTTTGCATGGGTATAAATAACTACATCATCTGCATATAACTGAATTTAACCTTTACATACTTCAGGCAAATCATTTATGTAAAGTGAAAATAAAATAGGTCCTAAAATAGAACCTTGTGGAACCCCCTTGGGGCAAGCAATATAAGAAGATTTCACACCATCAATACATACACATTGCTTTCTATTTGAAAGATAAGATTTTACCCAAAGTATCGCTTCCTCTGAGAAATTAAAATTTGTTAGTTTAGGTAAATGATGGTCAACGGTGTCGAATGCATTCTTTAAATCTAAAAATACAGCACCCACACATGCATATTTATCTAGTAAGCATTTCACTCTCTCCACAAACAAACATACATCTGTTGAGTAATTTCTATGGAAACCAAATTGCATTGGATGTAAAGAACCCTTATGTATAGATGATTAGTCAAGAGATTTGATACCCATTTTTCTGCCACCTTAGATATAATGCGAAGAATGCTAATTGGCCTATTTTTTCAAATGTAGTTTATCTCCAGATTTGTAGATTGGGACAACTGTAGCCATCTTCCAAGCAGATGGAACAACTGCTTGTTTGAAAGACAGGTGTACCATGTGTGTTATTGGGGATACTAAAGAATCTTTGTTTGTTTTTAAAAATGTTGTATCAAGCCCATATGCATGCTTTGTTTTAGAGCTTTTTAAAGCATCAATAATATTTACTACTTCCAATCCAGTCATTTAATCTATTTGAAATATCGGTTGATCAATTTGTATCGGTCTATAATATCTTTTACAGTAAAATGCTGGGTTAATTCGTCCACTGAATTTCTAAAATGTGAATTAAAATTTGTGGCTATAGATAGTCTTTTACTAATATACTATTAATTTTAAGTTATTTTTTTTTACATTCATATTTTGTTTACCAGCTAATTTATTAATAGTTTGCCAATTTTTCCCCCCTTTTCCCCTAGCGTAAGATAATACGCAGTAAAAGAGAACCTCTCGTAAGAGTACTACACAATGTAAGAAAATTAATACAGCTTCACTTGCTGCAGAGATAAATGAGGTTTGTGTCGACCAAAATTTGTTTTGTGCTGTGATTTATTGCCAAAAAAACATGAAAACACTTAAATTCAAGAGAAAGAAACCAAAATTGACATTTTTCCAGTTTGATGTCTTGCATGTGATTTTGTATTTGTTGTGTCTGTGAGTGTGTTCATGGTTATATTAATACTATTATTAATAATGTGTTTTGTGTGTTCCTATCCAATGTAAAATCTGGGTCATGACGCAAAACCGGTTGAGAACCTGGGGCTGGTTGCATAAACAGCTAACGACTAGTCTTACAAGTTATTCATCAGTTTGTTTTTTTCTTTAAGTCAGTCACATAGAAATGCAGATTGTTCTACTACATCTACTTGTTCATAGTTATTAAGACACAGTCTTAACATGATGTCCATGCAACTGGCCTCTGGAGTCTTTATCTCAGGGGAAAAGTCTGAGAAGCAGGAGCAGACGTAAAGCAAGCATCTCCATTTACTCTCCCATCAAAACCATTGCTGTCTAGCAGAAACACCAGCCATGTTAACGAGATCTCATTTGTGACTTTCTTTCTTATGGAATCTAACTTCTGCATGAGGGTATTTTCGCTTAAGTGCTGTGCTTAATCTGTCCCGTGGAATGATATAAGGTTTGCCTGCAAACATCTTGAAATGTCAGCATCAATTCGGACTGAGCACTTCTTAAGGTCATAAAATGTTGACGTTGAAAGTGTATTTTCGGCCGCTGCCATCATCCCACATTCAGGGCATCCATTTTTAGAACAAAAGCCATGATTTCATATCCCAAAATAACAGTGACTGTACACAGGAGGAAACTGTCTTCTGCACACACATCATAAGGTTCAACAGAAGAAATGCAAGTTACAACAAACTGCTTCATCATTATCTCTCTCTCTCTCTCTCTCTCTCTCTCTCTCTCTCTCTCTCTCTCTCTCTTTAACTTTCTTGTCTTGAGCTCTCTTTTTCTCCCCTTCATCTTTCAGTTTCGCTCTCTTTCTGTCTCCTCACTCTCTCAATTCGTTCCTCCCTCTTTCTCTGTCAAGGAGTGGGCTTTGATTAAAATATATCTCTTTTTGTCCCTGAAACCTGACTCTGTGTGCTTCACACTGTACCAGCTCACATCATTATGTGATGAGCACCAAACAAAATCTGCTCCTCTTTGTCTTATTCTCGTCTGTGACTCATTCATTACCATGTGAAAGATCAAACTCGAGCACTATAGCTCTCACAAAGGAGAAGCACGCTAAAGCGAGTTTTCCAAGCCATATTTAAACAAACAAACAAACAAACAAACAAATAAACAAGCACGCGAACGAGCAAGCAAACCACCCTGTGCTGCAACACATCACGTCCTCGTTTAACTCTACGGTGTTTTTGATTTTCTCGGTAGGCTGCTCGCAAGTTGCCTTATGAAAACGAATAGCTTATCTAGAGCATCTTGAGAAAAAGCTGGAGGAAATATTGTTATTTCATTTATTTAAAAAAAAAAAAAAATGAGTGGAGCCAATGTACCAAGGCAGGCCTGGTCCTCTCCAGATGGATTCTAGGCAGCCTCATCGTCTTCATCCATTATTGATGAGTGGGGCAAAGAGAAATAGGCCAGAAGAGAATGAACTACATTCTCTGTTCACTTGGATGTTACATAAATGATTGAGATTTATTGCTTCCACTGTCATATTTAGTCATTGGCCTCTGATCGACTTACAAGACTGCCATTGGATGATTGTTTGCAATATTAATATATGCACTTCTTTGCTTAGCCTTGTTCATAGTAAATAAGTCATTCTTTTAATGTAAGTGATATATAGGCAGAATTGGAAGAAGATCAAGATGCTGAGTTAAGTGTAAACTCAATACCAGTTGCCCACTGCTTGATGGCAAAGATGGATGGATCATGCCCCAGGCCAATAGGGTGTCTTGGGACTTCTGTCGGCCAGTGTGCTCCTAAACGTGGTAATAAAGTACTCTCAATGTAACATTGATATAGACAGATGAAAAATGCACCGATAAAACAACTGTGTTTTATTGTGGTTTCGTTTTCATGGACTCTTAATTTGTATTTCCTTGTTTCCCAGAGTTTCTTTCCCATTTTCTGTGTTCTAGTCACTAGTTAGCTATTTTACTGGTTTTGTTGTTTTTTGTTGTTCACCTGTTTTTTGTTTCTTGTATATCAGTTTCCTCAGTTCAGTGCGTGGTATTGTCTTTGCATGTTGTGTGTAAAGCTGTTTAATTTGTTACTCACCCTTTTTAGATTACCTTTGTTTTATTTTGTTAATAAAGTTAAAGCATGCATCAGATCCACATCTCCTCTTCATTGCCTTTATCAACATCAGAATTCGGTTTTACTGTTGTATCTGTATTTTTCAGCCTGGCACAGTCGTAATGTAAGGGCTGGACTGTCCTATCAGGGACCAAAGAAAGGTATCTCCGGTCAACAAGAAAGCGCACTACAGGTCAACAAAGAGTGTCAGCGTGTGTAATTGTTTGGATAGCTTCTACATGACTGTAGAAGGTACAACCTTTTGGATATCATGCCAATTTTAGTATGTTATTGTCAGTTTGAGAAATGGGTTATTGTTCTGTATTCTGGAACAAAGTGCAATAATTCATTACAATGCTAATTCTGCTGATGACCTTTCTGCGGGTACGCTCGCCTGTTAACACACAAACACACACGCATTAATCTTCCTCCCTAAATGAACCTTTATTAGAACAGTGTTGGTGTTCAGAGGGCTAAGACATCAATAAATTAATTAGAATAAATGTAATTAGGAGTTGGTAATTATGATTAAAGGTTTGTTAGAAAAGTCTGTCAGAGTGTTTGGTTTTGCACATTGTGTCGTGAAGCGTGCCTAGCCTAGAGAATGCTTCCAGCTAGAGAGAAACTAAATGATGACTTGATTTCCTATGAAAACCACTATCACAATGCCATCTCAACCCTAGGCATTTGCTCTTAGGCTAAAAACTAAACTTGTCAAACTAAATTTGAAAAACTGCTGCAGAGTCATTATTTATATATGCCATCTGATCTAAACTGTGACAGCTCAGTGAATATAGTGAACACTGTTATAAGAGCGTGAGCATAGACTCAGAGGTTAAACTGCATTCATATAACGACTGCATAACAATAAAATAATGATATGGATTATTCTTCCAAGGAAAGTTTATTTGTTTATGACTAATACAACGTTTTTTGTAACCAGTGGTAAGTGCAAAGGTTTGAGTTATTCTGCAATATTAGAATTCAACGCATTCTCACCCCAAGGCGTCACCTTTGACCATGCTTCAATATTTGACGTTTTAGGCGCCCTTTAGCGTCACTTACATGACGCGATCCTACGGCGTCATCTAACTGACGCTAAAGGAAAGCGTCAGTTAGAGGACGCGGTTAGGTTTAGGTGTGGGGTGGGGGTAGGGTACACGCGATCCTAGGGCGTCATCTAACTGACGCTAAAGGGCGCCTAAAGCGTCAGATATTGAAGCATGTCCAAATGCTTCCCAAGGCGTCAGTTAGGTGACGCCTTGGGAGTGAGAATGGGCTGTAGAATTTTATGTGTATGTTTGTGTGACAGAAATGTCATTGAAAGAGATAAAATGATTAAAAAAAGTTGTGGCAAGTCCCTGAGGCAAATTCCTTCAATTTTTGAATTTCTTCAATCTTACATATATATTTCTTATACTTTGACAGTGAACTAAATAATTCAACATGGAAACCCACAAATTATTTTCTAGCACTTTTGTATCTGATATTGATTTGATTTTATGATCCCCAGCCATAATTGTTCGACTTTTAAAAAAATGAATTCAATTTTTGACATAAATGGAAAGCATCCAATGTTTCTTTATGTAAGCGAATATTTGCCCCTCAATAGTTAATTTGTTCCACTTTAACGCATATATTCTCACTCTCTCTACTGTTCATGCATTAACCTAAATTCTGTTCAGCTCTTATGCACATGAGCAGCTTTAATCAGGGGAAAGTTCAAAACATATGGTCGGGGGTCAAATTCAGGATCACTGAAGTCGTAAGTGTTAACCCGTGAGGTTTATTCTGACAGGCATTCTTCTGCTATTTCTGCCCCAGTGATTCATGGGCCATTTAATGCAATCTGTCACACTCCAGCATCATCCTGAACTCTACACTAGCTGACACTTCAAAGACAGCTCTGATAAATGGGCCTGTAGTCTCCAAGGAGGCCGTTTTCAGAGTCATGGCTAATCTTAAAGCAAACATCGCAATAATTATGTCTAAATGATCCTAGTTCAGCTTCCAAGTTTTGGTATTTGCCTTTACACATAAGGAAAGAGCCAGTAACTTATTTAATGCATTCATATATCACACCTGCAAAAGTGCAGATCAGTGTATAATGATACTAATTTGCACCAAGCATATTTAACAGCAAATAGCCTCTTGTTTACACAATGGTGGGTGAGTTGGTGGAAATAACCAACGCAATCTCACAACAATTCAGTACGTCTCAACACAAAAAGTACGCATTTCTCGAGGTGGCTAATTTGTACAATAATTCATACAATCTCACTAGTATGTTTTCGTATGATTTGTCTAGACTTTAGTGATAGGTGGGATTAGGGATGGTCTGTCCTGGTCAAGGGGGTAATCCATCAGCCGGAAGTTGAAGCCTCGCGGGAGTCGCTATTGTAGCAGAACTTCACCTGCTGTTAGTATCCCATTGACTCCCATTCATTTTGGCATCACTTTAACAGCGAATAACTTTACATCTGAGGTGTCCAAAGACTTAATTTGTCCATTATTTATTTCTAAAGAAACACGACAATGTATAAAATGTTCCGTTACTTTGTATGTTACGTTACGGCCCCGTAGAAGCCGTTTTTGTAAAAATAGGCTAAAGATTGCATCATAACCACGGGACTTTCTGTCGCACTACCGTATAGACAGGAGGAGAAGCTCGCAGGCAATCTTTTACTCTCTATGAGGCAATTGGGGGGACATGGAGGCACAAAGTCAAGGTAGAAGCCCATAAATAGAGAGTCCATAAGAGCAACGAGACAAAATATTTCAATATCGTTTTTTAGGAATTAGGTGATTCGGATTTGTCTTGGCAAACCTAATAGAAGATTTACCAGTGTCAGACTGTCGTCATGCTCAGTTTGAGAATGAGTCTGAAGGAAGTCAGGCAGGAAATAATCGGGCGTCAGTCTTGAGGTCACTATTTCCATTTAGTTTATTGTCTGTTCCTGGTGACACTTTTTGAAAAAATCCTACAAATTTTTAATTCATACAAATTGAGATTGAGATCGGGTTGAAATAGCTTTTGTTAACGAGCTTGGTCTTTTCCACTCTATGTGTAAAATAGAAAATGCCTATCAAGGGTTCTTGAATGATTCTAGAACCTTTCAGTAAAAACCCTCTTGATTTGCCACCATGGTCCATGGACCCTCTTGTGCTTTTCTGCAGATCAATCCATTAATTTCATATTTGTTTTCTATTAAAGTTTCATAATCAAAATGATAATCATCATAATGTATTATATAACATTTGATTAGTTGGTTGGGGCATCTGGTAGGAGATTTAGGATTTTAATTAACGCTCCTTAAACAGAGCTGATTCTTATTGTGTAAACAGAGAGTGATTGAAAACAATTATAGTAATAAAAATAATTGACTCGAGAGTAAATAAAAAAGCAGCAAATAACCATCTGATCCATAACCATTTGAATAACGCTATGAGTTTGTAGAGATCCGCACTGTTCTTGTGCCTGACATTTTAATCCTCTTTGAGCTTAAGAGAGCTGTAGTCATGCAACTAATGTCTGCTGGATCACAGTTTCGGGTTTCAAATGGTTAGCTAAGAGAGGGGACTACATTCATGATTTGTATATCCCAGAAGGCTTTTCTTTAATGAGGTCTCCGCCTCTTTTTCAGGGTCACAGCCTGTACTTCACATATGTCAATATTCATTTTAGTATAGGCTTATTTATGATGTTCTCAGGAATTTAAATGATATGGCTGTTTCTGGAGCTAATGTATATGCAAGTGAGCAGTGCTGCAGTGATGAGGGGATAGAGGTGAGAGGACAGCCACATATTCTGGGATGGGATGTAGCAGGGATGTGTTCGGAATCACCGGGGCTTTGGTGCATTATATGAAATCCAGAGTTAATTTAATTTCTATATTAATCTCACTGAAAGAAAGAAAGTCACCTGCTCTCATATCACCTGTATAAAGATGTTCAAAGGCAAGGGGTCCAGGAGGACACCCACTCATTTCTACAAGAAAAAGGAAGAGCGTGCCCTTCAGCTGAGTTATTTTAGAGTTGTCCACCTGGACTTTCTTTGAGGAACAGGAGAGGACAGATGAGAGAGGGATCAGGACTCCCAGCGCTGTTTCTGGGACAGTTCCCCTGACCACATATGACGGAGAAAAGAATGACATGCGTGATGGAAAAAGGAAGGTAGAGGTAAAGGAAAAGCAGGATGAAAGAGCAGTCAACTATGATCTCTCGTGGGGCTGAATCTTTTGGAGGGGATTTGCAAGTGGGGTTTTAGTAAGGACAGAGATTATTGAGATGAAGTTAGATGCCCTTTTCAACATGCCACCCACATGTAATCCTGCGCTGTGCAGCGATAGCACAGTCACCACTGACTTTTTAGGGACGCTGTGACAAAGAATTTCCAAATTCTGCAGACACAATAACATAGCATCCCATTCACAGGCTCGCTGGCTGGATGTATGACATCATAAAACCCTCCCAGCCATGATGTCATCACGCATCATCCACTGACACAGTGACACCACAAGGTTGGTGTGATCAAAATATGAAGAGTTCAGATGCAAAAGCCTCTAAATGCCATTTGAAATTTTCTTCTTTAATGATGATTTTTATCAAACTTGTATATTTAAGTTCAGTAATTTCACTTAAATAACAATTAATAGGTAATTATCATTGCCATTTAAGTGAAATTATTGAACTTAAATATACAAGTTTGATAAAAATCATCATTAAAGAAGAAAATTTCAAATAGCATTTAGAGGCTTTTGCATCTGAACTCTTCATATATAGTATATGTGGGAGTATGAGTAATTTTATATCACGGTGTAGTCATTTTTATAAACAACCAAACAATGAAACATTGATGTGCCAAACCCATTAAGTGTGTTCGATTTGAAGCTGCGCTGCGCAGACTGATCGGTGAATGACATCAAGTACTGCGAGAACGATTAAAGAGCAGACGGCTCCGTATTGAACACATCTATTATCCGTAGTTCTCAGTCATGTGACTGGCACAGACACCTGCTGGGGTGGTTGCACCAGCTGTGCCTAAATTATAACTTATCTTAGGGGGAACATAAAGGGGTACTAAATTATAACTTACGCACTACTAAATGTCTTTGCCTTTCGCCATTAAACTTAGTTGAAACATATTACTCTATATATAAACTATTTATGGAAGCCTCTAATCCGATTAGAATAAAACAGAGATTGATCGAATTACATCAATAAGCTCATGTCTAACCTGACAAACTTCAGTCCTTTAATCATTATATGATAATGTTGACATTTTCACTTGTTTACATTTTAAGAGAGAGACTATTATGTTAAAAAATGACTTGCTGCTCTTCAAAATGAAACCGATCTAAACAGCTTGCTTCTGTGTATTAGTCAAACACAATCTTTCAGTTTTTATAGAAACATTTACCCAAAAATTTTGAGTTAGAATAGTTTGTAAGAGCACAAATATAACCATAACAATGGTGTAAAAGTGGACTGAGCTTACCATTTAGCCACTTGCTAGCAAATGCATTTTTCAAGAAACGTAACAGCTTCAAAAAATCATGAGTGGGGTAATATTAATGTATTTTATGTCATAAAATAAAATGTGAGTGTCTTGAGCTTATATGTTCACCACATCCCTTATTTTAGCCATTTGACCAAAAACCTATTCAAAACACCCATTGACTTCAGGACGATGACCACAGTGTATTCTAAGTGTGATTTTTGTCATTGTTTTTGAGTGCACTAGTTTATAACAGGCTAAAATATTAGTATATATATATATATATATATATATATATATATATATTGGTGGATTGGTTCCCTGTAAGTATGGTATTCTATTCACATTGTAAAACTGATCGTAAATGTGTATAACTTCAGTAATTTCAAATGTAAAAAATACAAATCAGGTGAATAGTATTAGATCAAGTAATATTCACACTATTAAATAAATAAAACAGGGCGCTACTCACTATTGTTAATATACTATATACTCAGTCCTGTTACTTTATATATGAGTAACAGGACTAAGTTTTTAAGCACAGAAATAGCAAATGCATGACATATTGTCACATAGTGTACATATTAGCATGAGGACACTGAGCAAATTCTATTGACTTCTATTGGCCTTTTAATATTAATGGAATGCAACTGTCTAATGATTTCAGTTTTTTTTTATTTTCTAAAAAGTAATGATGTAACATAATTTAACTACTTTTTATAAGTAGTTAAACAAAAATGTAATCCATTGCTCCCCAACAATGGTTTCCATTGATAAAATGAAGTCTCTCAGATGCTGTGACATCTCAGGGTTCCCATGGTTACACTGTCACAGCCACATCATTAAGTGCCCACTTTCACAACAACAACAGTAACAACCCTCATTTATGACCTCAGTATAGCTGAATGGGCACAAAATCAGCACCTTTTGATGGTTTGATAACTAAAACACCATCATAATACCCATCAGACAGGATGACATGGTGTCTTTTTTTAGTCCTCAAATAAGCGAGTGACTTCAAACACATGAGGTGTTGTGCATTTCAAATGGAATATGCTATCGTGAGCTTACATCAGTGAAGAACATCACCTCTCATCTTGGATGCTGCAGTATGGTATAGATCTTTACGCATAAAGTGTAGATGAGTATGTCTCAATTTCTGAGCATTCTTTTTAGCACTTAATCCTTATTAAGATATAGCTTATATGTTGGTGAACTCATTATGCAGTAAATAATCTGTCATTTTAACGCTTCACAAAATCACTTAAAAATCTACTACTACTCACTGAAACAGAAACTGAACCCATTCCATCACTGTGAATCGGACAGCTGTTATTGAGCTGACAGACCGCACTTGTAACTGGGTTATTCACTGGACTTCACAGACGTGATAAATGCATTTTGATCTATTATTTAGTTGGCTGCAACATTAGCATTATTTGAATGTTAAATGGGCACTGCGCTCTCTTTGATTGGAGCTATCAAAGCTTCTGGAACAATCTGTGGAAATGAGTTTGAGAGCAACAGCTGATTTGTCACGCCTCTTCCAATGTCCCTCCTCAGTAAATCATGCCAATTAAACTCTCATGTGTCAATTATTGTGTTTAGCTGGAGTTGGTTACTGATGAATTATGGGTATATTTGTGTGGAAGTAACCTCAGCTGATACCTCATTGGCAGAGTAGCAAAAAATGCCCTTGTTAATGGGTTTATCTGAATATTCCATTTCTTGTCGTAATGATCTCATTGCAATTTGAATGCTTTGAAATGTCTGCAGCAAACTGGTCTAGCAGTCAGTGAGTGCCTCCATACTTCATGTGGTCTGAAGATATAAATGTGGAAAATGTGATTTTCTGAAAGAAGTTATGTTAAAATACTTTGCATGTAGGCCTGTAACTTTTTAAACTCTGTAGAATCCAAAGGGAGAAGTAGCTCCTCTAGCTAAACAGATGCTGTATTGTTAATATTCATGCAATGGAAAGATTAACTGTTCGGCACTTTGTAGAAGGATAAGCTATGTTTAAAAATTCACCAAATATTCAAAATGCAGGAAGTTCTTTTGTAAGCCTCGCTGTTTTGTGCTTAAAATGAGCTCTTAGTACTTTTATTTATTATTTATTTTTAAATATCACTCTGACAGAATGTTCCAACTAACCAGTTTTATTTATTTATTTTTTTTTAAATATACTTCCCATCATGAATGTAAATGTCACGTTAAAGTAAACTTGGCTAGTCATATAACAGCATGCCTCTCATTAAGCTGACCTTTGTCATCAGGTTCTCTATTAAACTCAGCTTGATTCTCTGCAGATTCGGCCATTCTAGCAGAAAATTAAATTAACATAAAATCAATTAATACATTAATTAGTCTGGTTTAATCACATCTTTCCGAGTCTACTTTGGAGACTAATTATTTATTTCATAATTAATGGAGGGTGATTAATTGTGAGGTTTAGAACGAGTACATGCCTTATGCTGGTCCAGTGCTAAAGGTTTATGTACAGTAAATGAAGGCCAGATGCTACTGTTTTCCATTTTATTTTCATGCAGATCTAGGTTAGTGTAGTATAATAGGAGAATAGTTTATATACTTTATGCCATGTGACCAGGATGTGTGGAATTTAAATGACTTATAGAGAGCACTGCCACACATGTGATGGCTTTTTTATGGGACACTATTACAGGGACAGTCCCTCTGGACTGTAACATCTTTAATAAGGACACAATGGTGGACGATCGTTAAAAAAAAAAAAAAAAAATTTCTTTCATTTATTTGACTCCTCCTTTTTTCTTAGCATGTAGTCTCACATGACAATATGATTAAATTAAATGAATTATTCAGATTTTCATCCTAAAAAAAAAGACCCAAATAACCTCATAAGGTCAAATACTGCCTCAATGTCTAATCAAGTTTGCCAATACATCAAAATCTGCAATCAAATGAATATTTTTCATTAAACTCTTCCA
This sequence comes from Pimephales promelas, assembly GCF_988280905.1. Classification (NCBI taxonomy): domain Eukaryota; kingdom Metazoa; phylum Chordata; class Actinopteri; order Cypriniformes; family Leuciscidae; genus Pimephales; species Pimephales promelas. The sequence continues at coordinate 20,919,047 of NC_142775.1, forward strand.
AGACCTTGTATATGGGCTATGCTGTAAAAATGAGAAACCATTTGGAGTTCCTTGGATCACACTTTCATATTCACAGTGCAAGTACCCTTGCATTTACATTTATTCATTTAGCAGAGGCTTTTATCCTAAGCGACTTGCATTTGAGGAATACAACGTAACCGAGGCAGTGACGAGTGCTGCAATATTCCATAGCTGTTCAGATAAGTAGAACAGAGATGACAGTGAGAAGTATAAGTTGAATTTTTTATTTATTTCTTTTTTAAGGAAGTGCATTAACAGGATTTCAGTCAAGTGCTCACCGAACAGATGTGTCTCTTCTGGTGGTGCCTCAAATGTTCTGTAGTGTACTTAAGAAAATTCTATATTGTCTCAAAGCATATCCCTAATGATGGGGTACTGCTACAGTATATGCAATCTTTAGGGTTTAGGCCTATAGTTTTTGCAGGAACTTATGGATTTTGTTTTGTTTGTAATGGTGCAATCCTTTAATTTTTACAGTAGTGTTATTCTTGCTATTTTTATATGTGCACTCTTACTTTGTCAACATGTATTATTTTGTCTTTTTTTATTTTCTACAAAGGATGTGAAGAGACATCTCAGACAAAGTTGATTGTCAAAGTTGTGATGAAACAGAAACAGAGCCAGTTCTTCCACATTGTATTCCACATTAATTATTATTATTATTATTTATTTATTTTTTTTAAGTAGGTTGGGGACTCTCTTGTCTATTGGATGGAGGTCAAAATTCAGGTCTGAATGTGAGCTTCCAGACAGTTGTAAGAAATAGTGGGGTTTAATCAGACTAAATCATTTGAGAAAAAATCTGTCATTTCATCAGAAGGTTGTTTTAATTAAAAATTATGTTTTCAAAAAAGTGAAACTTGGATGGATGAACTGTTCATGAAAAGTTAACCATAAAACTATAACATCCATTTAGAAAATATATTTTTCATTTTAATGCTGACAGTATATGATACAAACATAACACAAAAAGAGCTTCACTAAGTCTCACAAGTTAAGGATTTTTAAACATTATAAAATTAAGTACAAATGATTTTTAATGAAGTGATTTATTAAATGAATAAACCACATTTGGTATAAATACTACTGTTTTTTATTCTTCTACTTATATTTATATTTCATATTTAAAATATATATTTTAAATCAAATTACAGGTCCTAGTTTATGCTAAATATGTGTTAAAATTCTCATACACAGCATTATATAATTGCAGTGATATACTGTTGGACAGATGTCCTGTTCTCTGGGCTTAAATCACTTCTACATCCTAACGAGACTGCCATCCGATAGCTTAGCAGTCAGACACCTGCTTATCTGAAAGTGTGTGTGTGTGCGTGTGTGTGTTAAGGGTGAAGAAGTTCCCCCTAATTAGCTGTCATTTGCTCAGTGCCCATATCAGGAGGTCATGTTATCATGGGGCTGATGTATTCTCTGTAAAACCACACCACTCCTTCAAAGGGTACGTTTGAGGAGGTGGAGGGAGACGACGTGAACTTGGAGAGTTAATGAGGAATCAGACATAATTTAAATGCAGATGTGTGTCATTAATCTTGGTGTCCTCCCTCACTCTTACAGCGTTTTATTCACTCACACTTTGAGTCTTCTGAAGCTTGCCTGATGTAATTTGGGGGGGATAAAAGAATATTGCACAATACATGATGCATTTACAATGCCTTTCAGACCACCAGGGATCTCTGCTGAAACGCAGTGTATGTAACATTACCACTACTTCCTGTTTAGCTCCTGTGCAAACTTTTTTGTCTGTTCTGTTTCTCGTCCAAGCTCGCGAACTTCTCTCTGCCCACCTACACAAGGCTGTATGGCTCGCAGATGAGAGTCGAGATAAATGTGCAGTCAGCTGGGCTCACATCCCAGAATAGACCGGTAACTACGGCGACTGTAAGTTGGAGCGAGCGTACAGGAGTTAATGTATCCACCCCTCCTGTGCTCCACTCTCTCTTTGACGCTCTCTCAGAGTAATTGCACGTAATTGCCGTTCCACTGAGAAGGACTTTCCACGGTGTGTCCGTCCCTTGTCTTTCTTTGATTGTGAAGTGATTTGCTCAGGTTGTGTCACTGATAAGGCATGTGTTTAATCGATGTTGAGAGGTAGCCGTGGTGATGACATGACCCTCTCGATGGCGTACCATAATTATGCCCACCCCCAGCATGCGGCGCTTGATCGCAAACAATGTTTGATTTTTTTTCCCCCACCTCTTAATTATTTTTTAATTAGCAGCCTCTACACAAGAGAGAGTTGGAAACACTAAGCACCAGAGATCATTTCGCAGTTAATTACCACACACACACATACCTACACCCACATAATATAGATTTTATGATATACATTACTTTGCATGTGTCATCTTGTTTGTCGGTTGCAGTAACACAACCATTCCTTTATTGGAGTGAATCAACGCAGTGAAAACACATATTTTCAGTCTTTAATCAGGCATTTTAAAATCAGTGCAAGAAATGAAAGGAATAACAGGCTTGTCTGCAAAGATTGTATCTTATGATTCTGATAACACTCTTTATGAGGCTCTTGTTGGGTGATGGTTTCTGTCCTTCTGTAGGTGTTTGTGTGGTGATTTAAGATCACCATGACAACAACGAGCAGCTGGGCCAGTGCTTAGAGCCTGCTATGTATTACCTGTTTCATATCCAAACGTATTTCAATAAAAATAGATGAACAATTATTAAAACCCTCTGAGTTATCTAATAGCAAACGTTAGGCATATATCATGTCTGATGTAATGGGACACATCAGAATCACAAATGTATATATCAGACCTGCCTGTGATTTGTATCACGGTTGTGATTAATAATATCTGAAGTGCTTTATATTCTCCCTCTTACCAATTTTAAAAAAATAAAAAATAAAAAATTGTATCCAGCTCATTGGAAAAATGTGTCTGTAGCATAATTTCTCTTGCACATTTCTCAACACTTTTGAAGTGAAATGACCACTAAAACGTGTTCAGTTTCATGTAAAACAGATGAACATGAGTATGCCACTGTTTTTATACATTAGTTTAACTGTATACACCAAACCCTTCACTAAACCTAAACAATAGTGTTTATAAGGAAATATAAAATGAAAACACATTTGTCAAAGCAACCATGCCATTTTAGCTTTGCCTGTTTGACGCCTAAGAGAATCGAAGCTATACGAGCAAGAGACAGACGTCCCTGCATCGTCGTGGAATCCCAAACCACACCCAAGTGGTAGCCTTTAAGTGAACTACTCCTTTAAGGGGATTTACAATGCCTGACTGCGCTGGTCAATGGATTGATCTCTATGAAGTGAAACATCAGACACCATATATATGTCATTTGCGTAAAAAAAAAATATATATAATAATAATAATAATAATAATAAAGATATCCAGAAATATTAGAATATACCGAAGTTTGCTGAGTAAATATTCTGGATGACACAGGTATGTTCCATGATCTCGACACCTCGGTGTGGAGATCAGGAAAGAACAGAAGACAGAGCAGAAATCTCTCATCTAACTTGCTTTTTGAACGAGACTCCTGTCTGTCAGCTGGCCACTCAATGCTTAACTTCTCTACAGCACAAGTGAGCACCTCCATAAACTCCTCGCTAGCAGGAGACTGGAGTGACAAACGCCCAGTCTCTGCTGTATCCACACTTTCAACATCCAATTCCTCAGAGCTGGATAGCTGAATTGATGGTGCCGCAGCCCGGGTGGAAGAAACCGCAGAGCGAGCTTCCAAACCCGGATCTGAGGCGCTGGATCTACCAGGTAAGGGCTGAAATAGGGCAGAGCCCATCTCAATCCCTGCTGATAGATCCATTTGCAAACCCGATTGAAGCCTTCGCTGTGCCTCGGCAGCAGCGGGACCCGAACCGCGAGGAGCGCGCACCGGAAGCAGAGCGTTTTCATGGACAAGCGCTCGCTATGCTCACAATCAGCTCCCTCGAGAGCTAACTGGGCATGCTGGACTCCCATACAAACAACACACAGATAGTGAGTGTCCCCATCCGTGACGTAACGTGGGCAGGGATGAACACACTTTCTGAACTGCTGTTCGCTCGCCATAATATATAGTCTCTTTTATAGTTTTTTATATGTAAAAAAAACTCCTGCCAATTCTAAGGACAGACAAAAACACTTTGAGACACAGACTGATATATTTCACACATAGAGCGCTTGCTGAAGACTCAGAAGCTGACGCGCTTGTGTTTTTGGGGTGCTTTATAGTTTCCCGGTCGATGACGTCACCCGCCTATGATGTTCCGTCTCGCCATTGGACTGATTTCATATGTGCTTCATGACGCACTCACACATGTGCGTTCCCACAATGTTTTCACGCAGCTCGAAGTTCCCTAATAGGGAACCTCTGTAAGAGAACAATTGTTGAATGAAGTCATTACTTAGTGCGCAAAACAAAAAAAACTAAAAATTCTCGTCGCTTCTTAAAATTAAGGTTGAAACACTGAAGTAACACGGACTTTTTTTTAAAGATATCTTTAATACCTTTCTGGGCCTTGAAAGTGGTAATAATGTTGAATACCTTAATTTGTGTTCCAAAGACGAAAGGTCTTACGGGTTTGGAACGACATGAGGGTGAGTAATTAATGACTGAAATTACATTTGTAGTTGAACTAACCCTAAAAGAGTGCAAACCAGTAACAATGCTTAAAATTTAGATTTGATTACAGTAAATTTTAAAGTATTTTTTGCACTATAATGTAAAAAAAAAATAACTTTTTTGGGCATATATTTATTTTTTGGTGAATTATAACGACATGTCATGACAACAATGCGGCATACTACTGTTTGAAATGTTTATTGTTTCATAATGCATACAGATGCATTTTTAAATAGCATGTAGTATACAGTAAATAATGTAGTGTGCATTGAGTATACTAGTATTTCATTTTGAACGTAGACTTTGTTTGCTAGATTTAAGTCTCCAATATTTGGTGCTTGTGCGGTTGTCTTCCTGTTGTTTTCCACTTCAGGATCTGTTTTTCTTTGGAACAGCTGTTGATTTCATTGTTTTTTAGCATTCACATATTAGAGAACATGAGCCAGGCCATATGGTGGCAAATCACTGAGCCAGAACTAGAGCGATAGATAAAGATGGAGAAAACCACACAAAAATCCTTTACTTGCCCTTTTTCTTTCTTTTTCTTTTATCATTAGCACTGTTATTAGTCATGCTGTTGTTATGGATGTTTAAGGTGAAGGCTGATTGCTTCCGGAGTGTATTTATGCTCTGCGATGCCAAAAGGTGTAGGCAGGATTGAGTGTGTGTGGACAGGCACATTTTTCACCTGTTCACCTCCTCTTATCCAGGCTGCCGTTCAAGGTCTCAGGTCCTCACAATGGCTCAGACACAAATGCAGCCACCCAAAGAGTGAACTGGCACAGACAATTTCGACATCTATCTCGCTGCATTTATTGACTATATACTGCACGAGAGAAGTGCTCCCGCTAGAAAGCTATTTATACGCTTTGAAATCCAGAATGGCTAACAATGGCCATATTTGTCCTGCAAAAAGTCGGTTTGAGGAATGATATAGGCAGCTGTGAACCTTGGGTTCTGTTAAAAACAGGCCTCCTCAACCATAAATCAATAGGTGTGTGTGTGTGTATTTATCTGTTTGCATGTATTTGTGTGCATTTATAGTGGTTTATTGCTCTTAAATGACAATACACTTCCATCTTTGATAGAAGGAAGACTGGCAAACTTTGACAAAAGAGTAACTATAGCAACCTTACTCCTTTGCTTCATTGACGGTTTTAATGTTTCTGAATGAAATGCGGCCAGTGAACATTCTGAATAAATCTAGATGCGAGTTATGAGCCAAATCTGGGCTTGAGGACAGAGTTATGGAGCCCTAACCAAGGGCATGGATCAGAGGGGTCATCTATCTCCAGGGCGGACAGGCCCTTGCCTCCGGTGTGTTTATTATAGCCTGTATATTATCAGACGCTGTGGATTCTACTGGTTGTTCCTGAAAAACTTTGAGTTCCCTTTATGGAACACTTGGAGAAATTCATAGGACGCCATGTCATTGTCTAAATGGAACAGAAAAAAAAAGAAAAACAGAATAAATCTAACAGCAGTAATATTGTGGAAACACTCAAATAACCTAAGAATGTAATAAGAGTAAAAAAAAACTTGTTTTATTCAAGTCTGTCACATGTAGCCAACACGAACACGAAGATGAACAGGGCATTCCAAAATATAAGCTACTCTTTATTTACAAAATCAACTTCTTGGAGGAACGCAAACAACACATTAATGAAAATCGACAAAGAATAACTGCAACATCATAGGGGAGTATACTGTATATATTACAAGGATATAACACAGGAAAGGAATAAAAATGCAGAAGGAAATTACCACGTTTTGCTGTGGGGGTTTTATGAAAGTGGTTATTATATATGATAATTACATCAAAAATGTTTGAGTAGCATATTTGCAAAATTCTGACCAGATTTCCCCGCATGTGACTTGGCTGTTTAATACATTAAGCTATATAGGAAGAGGTCTGTGTGAGTTGTATAGTTTTTGGACCATATGAGAATTACAAAAATGAAGTAAATCTAACGAGCGTATTCTACAAACTGACTTAGTTTTAGAGGCACTTTGCAGGCAGTGTTTAGACAGTATCTGGGTTCCAATTTATCAAAAGTCGTAGATTGCCTTTTAGAATCACAATACTTGATTCAGTAGTACTGACACTTTCTCTTCTCTTTTATTCTATTTAAAAAAAATACTAAAATTAAACTGAGATGTATTGTTGTCCTACTGTTAGATTAACTGCTTCTATTGTTCTCATTTGTAAGTCACTTTGGATAAAAGCGTCTGGTAAATGAACGAATTGTAAATAATGAAAAAAAGCTTGCTATTTATTTAATTTGATAACTTGTAAATAATTTGTAACATGCTCTTTTTTTCTCCAAAAAAAAATCCCAGATTACATTTTTGAGTAGTAATGATGGCATGCTGCTTGATTATAAGTTTGTTCATACATAAATACACACTTACCTACTTACTTACTTATTTGTCCTCTGTGTAATAGCTAAACCTAATTAGCAGATAGTGTCAACACACATTTGGCCAGTTGTGTTTGGCTTCTCTGTAGCCTATATTTCTTGTCGGCAGTACTTACTTGTGTCTGGGTTTAAATGCCGTGTGTCATCAGGGCAGCTAGTATTGTTGAATGTTGAGTGATTGATTCCCCTCTTTTCCTGAGAGATTGCCTGTAATGCAGATTTAAAATAGCCCACCTTTCCTTATTGGCTTTTTTTATGCCAATTCTGAGCATGCAACAGTCGAGTGTTACACTTATCTTCCCCCGACTGAAATGCATAATGTATTGTTTTTATGGATTGCTATGACAGCGCTCGTGAGAGAGCAACGACAGAGTCTGCATTCATTAGTACCTTGAGGATGTGACAATCGAAATTAGATCCCTGTGATGTACCGGTCCATATTTCATCTCAATACCTGGAGGCCTTTCACTGCTTACATCCCGTGTTAGGTAAGCCATGCTTCATGCAAAATGCCACTGTCAGAGTGTTCTAGCATGGATTAATGTTATATTCTGCACATTCGATTTGTGCTTCTGCTGTTTCCTTGGCTTTATCCAATGTTTTTACCTCACCCTGTCCCTGCTCTCCGTTCTGGGTCAGCGAGCATGTGTTGGTGTGAAAGCAGGGCTTGTTCATTTGATGTCACCCTGCTGTTAACCAGATACAGTTACTGAGGTTAAACATTGTCATCTACCACTGCCATGATCTAAGAGAGCCAAGCCTGTGGTTTGTGCACAGGAGTGCTGTTAAACTAAAGGACATGCCAAAAACGGCACACACATACGCGCACACACTGGGCATCAATGGTAAAGACTCATCTGGAAGAAAAACAGACTGTGAGTGTAGCCAAGCGAGTCTGCACCAGCTGATCGGTGTGTGTGTGTGTGTGTGTGTGCTTGGAGATAAAGAAGAGAAACAGTCAATTTACTCATCATGCCAAAATGTCGAAACTATGAATCCTTTGTCCACTAATGTGACTCAAATCAATAACGACGCATGATGTCGATAGAACGAGTGCTGTTCTGAAACTCATCTCACAGCTTGCAGCTTCATTTGTAAATGCACAACTTTAAGCGGCCAATATTAAGGCACTAGGCATGCATTTTTCTGCACAGTAGTAGTTATGCTTACATACGGCTGTCGAAACACCACCTGCAATGTTCTGAGAAGTCAGAAATGCTGCAGGAATGCAAAAATAACCCATAACAAATGAATAGAGATACCTTAGATTTTTTTTTCTTACATTGATTCACTTTCAAAAATACAGACAGGCAATGTTTAAACATTTAGAAACTTATTTCCAAAATGATGAATTTTGAATTTCAGAACTCAATGCTAGTTCAAGTATAAAATTCTGTGAGTAGTACATATTTGTGTTATTAAAAAAAAAGTAATCTCTCTTCTCTGCACTGTTATTGACTTTACGTTTTACAGCCCATTCTCACTCCCAAGGCGTCACCTAACTGACGCCTTGGGAAGCATTTGGACATGCTTCAATATCTGACGCTTTAGGCGCCCTTTAGCGTCAGTTAGATGACGCCCTAGGATCGCGTGTACCCTACCCCCACCCCACACCTAAACCTAACCGCGTCCTCTAACAGACGCTTTCCTTTAGCGTCAGTTAGATGACGCCGTAGGATCGCGTCATGTAAGTGACGCTAAAGGGCGCCTAAAACGTCAAATATTGAAGCATGGTCAAAGGTGACGCCTTGGGGTGAGAATGCGTTGCGTTTTAATATGTGTCATGTGTCAAGTCTGTTGAAGCTAGGGAGAGTAGATGTAGGATCTAGTTGCAGAAAAACACACAAGAAAAACAGGAGAACAACAAAGATTAAGCAAACCATACAATGAGAAAACAAGGTGGTACAACTAAAAGTCCATGAAGACAGAACATAAACCTGAAATTATGTATGTTGTTTACAATTATTTAGTTTTGTAAATAATTTTCTTCTATGGGACTTGAAAGTTTGACAGAATGTTCATGCTGACAATAAAAGGAAATTGTGACTAGGATTCCAAAATGAATATGCTTGATTTTAATCAAATTCATTCCAATTATTGAACCACATTAACCACAATGAATCGCATATATCAGTGTTTAGGAGAATCCCCCATGAAGAAGATGATTCAAGGCCATTATTGTGGCAGACGAGTAACTTAATTAATAGACATTAACAAGTGGCTTTAAAAGACAATATACATAGTTTTATTATCATATAATTCCACTGCAGTCCATGTTGCAATCACATTGTCAAGGAGTCTGAAGTAGCTATTTTTTTTCCTTTTCGTCTGTGTGCATTAGTGCATGCAAAGTGATGTCTTTGGTCGTTGTGTTTCATCTCGCTGGTTTTCTGCATCTCATGCCACGTTTTTAAGATGCAGTGTCAAGTTTGATTTTAAAAAGAGTGTCTCAAGACCCAGTTTTCAGACCCATTCCACTGTGCTCCAGCTGTTTTCAGACAAAAACTGTGCTTGGTAAGAGTAGTTTGTTGAGACTGAATAAATGTTGTAGCACCTATATGGTCTCTCTGCTATTGAAGCCTGTTCTCAGAATCGCAAGTTTTTTATTTCGCAATTCGGAATTTATATCTTGCAGTTGTGAGAAAAAAGGTCAGAATTGTGTAATGAGGGCACTCACAATTATTTTATTTTTTCATTCAGTGGCGAAAACAAGCTTCCATAATCTGCTTGCAAAAATATTGTGATATTAAACAGTGTATCTATAATTGCTCCAATGGGAGAAAAATTGTATAAGGAATTTATGTACAGAGGCATCATTAATTTGCATCATTTATTATACTTGATGCTATGTTATATGTCTATGTCTAATGTTTTTAGATTTTTTTTTTATAAGTAATGATTACCCTCTGGGGTTGGCAATCACGCCGGCGTGATCAGCTCTTTTTTTTATCAGTGCAAATTAAACACAAAATACTTTTTTTTTTTTTGATCTTAACTAAAAGTGTTACACATCATTCAAAACTGTTAAATGTCTTCTTTTATTTGTGTACACCCATAATAAAAACAAAATGTTGTGTTTCTCGTAAAATAAAGAAAATAAACATGATGTGCGTTTTGCCGACTCTGTAAATGTGAAGTTCATTCTGAAATGCGAAAGAAAATGCCCTGTAACTCAGCACATTATTGTAACACAGACTTGAAATGTATCTCTTTACCACGCATGGAGTCTCAATTTTTTTAATGTTGTAAATTATATCAAAGACAAAACATACTCTGTTTAAGTAATCCGTATGAAAGCAACATGTACTGTTTCAGACACTTCCTTATTAACTCTGTGACCACACCTACGTGTGATTCGCAAGCAAATGATCCATGTGGAGGAACACAAAACTGTTAACACCCTCTTCACCTCAAAACAAAGAATAAGAAACTTCAGTAACTTTTCATTGAGTTTGGAAGACTGTTTTTGTGCTGTGATGTGCTGTGCTGTTTACCTTGGATTTACCTCAGAAGAATTAGAAGAATGGGATTTGAAGATGAGAAATATTTTTAAGGTAAGAAATTCACTCATAATATTAAGCATGTTATATATATATATATATATATATATATATATATATATATATATATATATATATAAGAGGTCAGATGCAAAAGCTTCTAAATGCCATTTGAAATTTTCTTCTTTAATGATGATTTTTATCAAACTTGTATATTTAAGTTCAGTAATTTCACTTAAATAACAATTAATAGGTAATTATCATTGCCATTTAAGTGAAATCACTGAACTTAAATATACAAGCTTCATAAAAATTATCATTCTAGAAGAAAATTTCAAATGTCACTTAGAAGCTTTTGCATCTGAACTCTTCATATATATATATATATATATATATATATATAGTATACACACACACACACACACATATATATATATGTATATATATATATATATATATATATTGTTATTTAATATTTTACATTATAGTTACTTGTCAAACTGGTGCCATACTAAAATGTATGTTATGAAATGAGATCATAACATCATAACGAATGGAAACATTTGAAATAATATATGTTAATCCATATATTTTTCTCTAGTGTAGTGTTTCTGCAGTGTTTGTTTTTTACCGATTTATATACACTCAGCTAAAGGATTATTAGTAACACCAAACTAATAATCTAAAACCTCTTGCCTTCAGAACTGCCTTAATTCTACAGTACGTGGCATTGATTCAACAAGGTGCTGAAAGCATTCTTTAGATATGTTGGTGTGATAGGATAGCATCTTGCAGTTGATGGAGATTTGTAGGATGCACATCCAGGGCACTAAGCTCCCGTTCCACCACATCCCAAAGACGCTCTATCGGGTTGTGATCTGGTGACTGTGGGGGCCATTTTAGTACAGTGAACTCAATGTGAACTTTCATGTTCAAGAGACCAAATTGAAATGATTCGAACTTTGTGACATGGTGCATTATCCTGCTGGAAATGGCCATCAGAGGATGGGTACATGAAGGGATGGACATGGTCAGAAACAATGCTCAGGTAGACCATGGCATTTAAACTATGCCCAATTGGCACTAAGGGGCCTAAAGTGTGCCAAGAAAACATCCCCCACACCATTACGCCACCACCACCAGATGGATCCATGTTCTCATTCTGTTTACGCTAAATTCTGACTCTACCATCTGAATGTCTCAACAGAAATTTTTGTTGTTATTTTTTAAATGTTTTTATACTTCATGACTTATTTTGTTGATTTTAAAAAAAATGTTAAATTGGCAGCCCTACAGCTGATACAATAAAAATGGTAAATTGCGTTATTTGCTTTTATGCATCAAGTTTGCTTTGTAATTAATTATTAAATACATTATTTTTACACATGTTTTACATGTTTTAATACACTGTAATAAAGGAGCTAACGAAGAAGTGTCTCCTCTTTTCAAAGGCATATCAATTTGCGTGTCATTCGCATAACAATGAAAAGAGATACCAAACTTCCTAAAAATCTGTCCCAGAGGGAGCAAATATAAGGCAAATAAAATAGGCCCTAAAATGGAACCCTGAGGGACCCCGCACGTAACAGAAGCCGTTGCGGAGGCAAATTCTCCAAGGCGAACTGAGATAGTTCTTTCAGACAGACATGATTTAAACCATGCCAATGCAGTACCCTCAATACCAACACTTTTCTCTAAGCATGTAACCAAGATCTTATGGTCTATGGTATCAAATGCAGCGGAGAGATCTAATAAGATTAGTATCGCACAGTTCCCTGAGTCATTAGCAAGTAACAAATCGTTAGATACTTTCAACAGTGCAGTTTCAGTACTATGCTTGGACTTAAAACCAGATTGAAACACTTCATGGATGCCATATAGATCTAGGAAAGCATTCATTTGTCCAAATACAACCTTCTCCAGTAATTTAGACAGAAACGGAAGTTGTCTACAAACTGTGGGCAAAAACTGTGGGATCCAGGTTAGATCTCTTAATTACTGGTTCCACTGATGCATGTTTAAAAGACTTGGGTAAAACTCCCGAGGCCAAGCTGCTATTAATAATTGTATATAATAGGACCAATAGCATCAAACGAGCCTTTTAAAAGACGTGGAGGAACAATGTCCAAACAACAAGAAGACAATTTCATTTCGCCAAAGATCTCCCTCAGTGAGACAAGAGACACCGGCACAAACTGTTCGAAAGCAGCAGAGCACTCAGAGGAAACAGATAAAAAAGAAAGAGGGGGGGATATACAGTATTAGATCTAATAGCCTCGATCTTATCAATAAAAAAGTGCAAGAAATGTTCACATAATTCGACAGAAGGCTCTAAACAAGTAGCTTGGGGAGTGTTCAAAATAGCATTAATAGTACTGAACAGCACCGCTGGCTTATGGGAATTGTTACCGATAACGTTGGAGAGATACTTAGATTTCTCTGATCTAACAGTTTTTTTTTATATTTAGACAAATTGTACTGTAAAACATCAAATGAGATCTGTAGTTTATCATTCTTCCAGCGGCGTTCAGCCCTTCTGCATTCCAGCCGTATGGCTCGAATAGTAGCGTTCAGCCACGGTTGAACTCTAATTTTTTCACGAATCGTCCTGATAGGGGCAACTGCATCCAAAATATTTTGACAAGTTAAGAGAAACGATGAAGTTAGATCTTCAGTATTAAACCCGCATAGGGGCGGTGAATAATCTACTTCATTTGCATTGAAGGCTTCAGAAAATAATTGAGCCGTTAAAGGGGTTAATCGCCCGACAGCGACGTTGTGGAATAGTCCGTTTGGAATCACGAGAAATACATATCTCGAATAAAACAGGCAAATGATCAGAAAATGTAGCACCACAGACATCAATGTTACTCTACTTTAAGTTAATCAACTTAAAAAAATTGAGGCAATCGATTGCCTCAAATTTTTTGAGTTCTGGGAACTTATTCGGGTTTACAGTGTAATTCATGATTGTTTTCCTTTTTAAAATAAAATGTTTTATACTTGATGACTAACTTTGCACATTTAAAGTGTATTTTTATAATTAACCATACCAAGTTACCATGTTAAATTGACAGCCCTAAAAAAATTTAAATAACAATAGCATTAACAATAAATTAATGAAGTTTCAGTCTTGATTCACTGAAAATTGTCCCCTCTGCAGTATCATTGTAATGTGATTGTGATTCACACATAAACCAGTGATTCTGAAGACATTAGATATTCTTAAGAACATCTTTTGTGCTCCATGGATAATTTTCTTTATATTTGGTGAACTGTTCCTTTAAAAGGCTCTTCTTTGACACACACATAATTACATTAACTCAGTGCTATCCCTGGATTCTGGAATCAAATGGACACTCAAGTTTGGCAAGAGCTGAGGAGTTTTATATAGACTCACATTAATCTTGTGGCCTTCAGAAAAAAAAGGCCTTATTAACCCACATAACCAGAATAAGATAATTACCTTTGTTACTCTTCTTCAGTGTTTAATTCTCAGCGGGGTTTGAGATGTGTGTGTGTGCGCATGTGTATAGGATGGATATATAATCTATGAATTATTAATACATTATTACCTCTTGATTAAGACACCATTTTTCTGACATTTTAATATCGCAGATGGCAAAGAACTGTTGTTTCTTTTTCTTTTTTAAGCCTGAGGGGTGTCAAGTCAGTGAAAACAAAATGTGGTGCAAGAAAGTTAATCTGCAAGCTGCACATATTGGATATATTGGACAATATACACAATATATTGGAATTTCTGCACATGTCCATGAACTCTGTTTTAAGCTTGGAGTTCAACACGGAGAACAGTGTACTTTACTACAAATGAAGGAATTGCAAAGTGGGGAGTGCTAAGATTCAGCCAATCAATGCAGATTACAGCACAGAAGGGATGGAATCAAACGATGACACATATTCCACTTTAGGAGCCCACATGCTAACACGTAACACACATCAAAGTGGCTTTGATCACTGCAAACGCAAACACACTGTTGCAGTTAAGCAGGGCAGAGAAAGAGAATGGATTACAAACATAGGCTGCTGCTTAGTGCATACTGTGCACAACATTTGCAAAATAGTTTCCTCAGAACGTATTTCGTGTGATACACAGTTGACTGTGCAGTACATAATGTGAACTACATACGAATAAATAAAAAAAATCAGTATTAATGTGCAATGATAAATGTTTCAAATTATAAATGGTTCATTGCATGTTTAAAAAGTGGACTTTGCCGAATTTTCCCTTTTCATGAAAATCCCTTTTCATCATTATGATTAAGTGTTGTCTGTGTCTACAAGGACACTGCTCTGCTTGTAATTTCTTGTTTTCTTCCTGAATTGCTGTGCTCAGGACGACTTAGGCTGTAACCTTTGGCCAGTTAATGTGTCATTCCAACACAGTCTCATGAAGATGCGTATCTATACCACGAGTGTCATTTCTCGTGGCATTTATACGCCAAAAGTGTTTTTTTCGTGTAAATGGTACGCACTAAAAAACCCTGGGTTAGGTTTAGGGGGGAGGGGGGTGGGGAGTTCGTGCGTATTATACGCAAAAAAGTGCGTATCATATGTACGCGAAAATCGCGTGCCAAATACACGCAAAAACTGTTTTTGGCGTATAAATGCCACGAGAAATGACATTCGTGCCATAGACACGAACTTTCATGAGATCGGGCTGGTCATTCCAGCCAATAACGATGGGTAGTGCATGTAAGGGTGGGACTTTAACTTCTGTAACGTTTTGAAGTCTGGTAAGCCTTGCTAAATTCTCCTGCCTCGACACAACAATTCGTTAATATTGCTATTGCCTTATTAACAGCTACTGTAACTTGACAGATTACTTGACAGTGTAATTACATTTTTATAATGACACATATAGTTATTGTTCGTTAGCGTGCACCCTTGCCAGCAATGTGGGGCCAAGTTTGAATGTTGTGTTTATAACTAAAAATGTCTGCATTAGTGCACCTAATTTTTAATACAGGTTTGGGTACATATGTCATTGTAGCAGCTCAAAATATGTTTTTGGAACCGAGTGCCCTTGGGGAAGCAAAGATGGCAGGTTGTAGGTTGTCTACTTCAGGAGCTGAATACCCCAGCTGAGCATCTGCTATTGAGATTAATGGAAACGCTAATGCTCTCTCCAGGTATTCAGACCTCCCTTGGTGTAACTCATGTGTTGAGCATCAGGGACGAGATCACATTTAAACGTCAAATCACTTTATTGTGTTCACTGTATCTTATCCCCATGGACATACATGACACAATTACATTAAAATGATTGGCACCAGTCAGAACATGCATATCTCCACTTTAGCATCTTCATTTCCTCTCAGTCACATTTATCTTTCCATTTGAAGAATTTTCATACATAAGAAATATTCAATTCTTTATCTGTCACGAGTTGTGCACCTGTCAGCTTATAGGTCATCTGGTATAGGTCATCTGAACTAATCTGATATTTTCTTGTATTTTTTTTCCCATATTGTCCTATTGTAGCACATTATGTAATTGTTTTTTAAATGTTTTATTTTTAATTTTATTTTAATGTTAAAATATCATATAAACCTCTTAATGTGCAGAAACAAAAACAAGTACAGTAAGTGACGTTGATTTCCTGGAATGGCACTAGTTTGGGGGTGGGACTATCTGTTTGAGGAGGACCTAAGGGGGACTGCTTGAAGAAACCTGTTTGAAACAGTCATTTATTTTTCCATATTCTTTTTTCTTTTTCTGTCTTTCTTGCTTCACTGCAAAATATTGAGACTCTTGTATGCTGTTTGAACTTCTCCTTTTGGAAACTTTATTTTTAAAAGTGGCTGTTTACACAGAAGAACCATTTAGGTTCCCCAAACTATCTTTAAGGTAACAGTTCTTAAAAAAAAAATTATTATGATCACAATAAATACGATAGCAAACTATTTTTTAGAACTAAAAATCTGACTTTAACCTGTGTTAAGGTTTTACCTGACTTCTCCTTTGGTTCTAATATTTTCCCATTCTATACTTCCCATTCTAGATCCAACAATGTAACAAAATAAATCTTACTTCCTTTTTTAGATCTAACCCTCTGACGAAATTTTGACATAACCTTCTGACACACCTTGGATAATGTAACCTTGGAATATGTACCAGAACATACTGTTTTTTGTCTATATTGTGTATTGATCAACTGAACTATTTACCTTTTACAATGTTTTTTTTTTTTTTTTTTTTTTTTTTAAGATTCAAGATATTTTTGAGGGTAAAGAAAAATGGGCTTGCTTTATGAAACTATAGATGCCAATCAAGAACTTTTTTTAAGTGTTTTGGTATTGTATCCTTCCTCACAACCTGATAAAATGACAAAAGACCTGAAAGAGTCACTGAAAAAAAATCATGTATGAAATATGAATTCTGTCTTTTGGGGGAAAGGCTAAAAATAGCTACTTAACCCTCTTGTGAAATTCTCCTTTCCATTGTAATTTCCGTTAAAATTATATTCGACCCAGACATTATGACAGACAGATAGGAAATCAGACATATAAACATTTAAATTGCAGATAATAGAAGGCCATGGAATATGGAGTATATTTTTTGAACATCATTCAGAGAGACATTAACCTCAGGGAGGTTCTTCATTCATCCACTAAAATTAGCTTGAGACCAGCTGGTTAACTGTAATTGTAAACATTCTTCAGACAAATTCTGAGAAAATATCTAGCTGCATCTGTTTGCTAATAAAATAGTTCAAATACTATTTTATACAGAGTGTAAAATACAGCTTTAAGATGCTTTTTGGGGCTACCGTGCAGGGTTTTGTAACTAGGATTTTTTTTTATTATTATTATTACTTTCAGAATACTTGGATAAAAATTTCTATGAATGCTGCAATAACTCAAACCATCTACATAAAGTAAATGTATTTATTGAAATGTTTTGAGATATTGCAGCATTCATGGAAGGAGTTTTGCAATGTTTTTATCAGTTTGATCAAAGCATTTTTTCAGATTTTTAGCAAATCCATTATTTATTAATTTACGATGTTTTAAAAAAAAATGTTTGTATTTGCTTTTGATGGTTGACCAGCCTCACGGCGATAAGCGCCCCGTCTGTGGAACAAGGTTTTATGGTGCAGTGTGTGGACAGAGATTACTGTAGATGTACAGTTGAAAACCATGCAGCCTTACAAGAGATTGAGCTGTATGACATCAGCGGAGTGGGCAGCAGATACTGGAAGTTATAAAAACACGTGGACTTTATGCAGGAGAGAACTCTCTCCCTTGGGCAGGAGGAATATACAGAGAGGAATGTGTGTGGTTTTATGGATGAGAGAGGAGAGAGAGGTAAAGAAACAGGCAAAACCAGAGAAAGTGTGTGTGTTTGTGTGTGTTTGTGTTCTGAGTGGGCTTTTCTTCTGCTGTGAACCTCCTCATTGTTATGCAACTCACAGAGCAAGAGACTCACCCTGGACAGGACAGCAAAGTGTTTTGGAAAAGACTCTCTCTCTGTCTCTCTCTCTCCTCCCCCACCCCCCCCCCCTCTCTCTCTCACACACATACACACCAGTGCACACACACCTGGGTCTCAAGGCTGTCTGTTTTCAGAACACACGTATAAAATGCAAACACATACAGTACATACACTCATACATACGTTTAAAGTAATAGTTCACCTAAAAATAAAAAGATACCTTCATATTGTTCCAAACCTGACTTCCCCTTTAGTTGCATAATAGCCCGGCTACTCTATAACATTCAATTAATGCAAACTTTATGCTAAGATTTGGGCCAGTCATAAATAAATCATGATTTACTGGATGTAGATTTATTGTTATTGTGTAAATGTTATTTGCTGTTTTTCTTCTTCTTTTGACATTTGTGCCATATGGTGTGTGTAATTATATAAGTAATAAATTATTTTTCTGTTCCCTTCCAGAACAGACTTCTGAAATTCTCTCTAAAGGCACTAAAAAGTACTGTAAGTGTAGTAGACTTTTGGTTATATTAAAGGGTTAGTTCACCCAAAAATGAAAATTCTGTCAGTAATTACATTACCCTCATGTTTTCCAACCCTGTAAGACTTTTGTTCATCTTCGGGACACAAATTAAGATATTTTTTTTTTTTATTAAATCAGAGAGCTGGATCACTCCTCCATAGGCTTCTAAGGGGTTGAAATTTGCCGGCCCAGCAAACGTATAACACATTGTTAAAACAGTGACGACAGTGGCTCAACGCGAATACATTTTGTGTGCAAAAACACTGGAGTGATTCAGCTCTCAGATTTAATCAAAAATATCTTAAATTGTGTTCCGAAGATGAACGTAGCCTAAGTCTTACATGGTTGGAACAACATGAGGGTGAATAATTAGCCTACTGACATAATTTTCATTTTTGGTTGAACTATCCCTGTTTTCTGAAGTCATGTAACAACTTTGTGTGAGGAACTGACTGACATTGAATTTATTCTCTGGACAGATTTTCTTCTGCAGTAGCTGTCAAATCTCATGTGCTTTCAGTTATGACCAGTGGCTATATTTACAAGTACACCAATGGTCTGAATATTGCCAATAATCAGAGAAAAGAATAAGCAGAATAAGATTTTACATAACAACATCTTCAGTGCTGAATACTTAGGCCTACGTATTGCATCACTTTGATTATTTGCTATGAAATGTGGTGGTTAAACTGCTATGTTGTTCGCTATTCACCAAAACACAAAATGTTACATTCAAAAGGAGTAGGTCTGTTTGTTGATACTGTTTTTATTTGCTTGTTTTATGTTGTTTTTTTTCCAAACAAATTCACAATGAGTTTGAACCATCATCACCGTTGTTTCCAACCATCATTAAAACGTGTCACGTGAAGCTAAGAATAAATTATTTTTCTTCCTAAAAGAGCAGAATTTCAGTAGCCTGACTGTGTCAGACTTCGTACTTTTGCTCTATTTCAGTTCGCTTCTGCACTCAGTCTGAAAAAGAAAAAGTCTGAAAAATCTCTCAGTTTTCCTCCGGCCTGAAAACAGCCGTCCAATCAACGAACAGAGGGCGGGCTGAGAGCCATGACGTAGACGCTAAGCGCCGAGTTTAAGATTGTATTTTAGGTTAGGGAAATCAAAAATGGCCACGGATATGGAGACACGGGATGCAGTTCGCTCTGTTGTGGAGAATATTTCCGACATTTGCAAACTGATGCCCGAACAAGAAGAGTGTTTGTTAAACATTTTGAATGCCCTACTCCTGACAGGTTTTGGGAAAGGTTTAATTTATCTATTACTGATCGTCTGCGAAAAGTGGAGAGGCCAAAGGCCGGCAAGGCGATAGTTGTGATTGTGTCCCCCTTGGTTGCACTCATGGAGGATCAGGTTAAGGAGGCAGCAAAACTCGGTCAGCCATGTTCACTCCGGTATTTCGTTCAATGGTTTCGTTTTCGCATCATGTGTTCAGTGGAAGTTCGATGCGGCTGAGCTGGCGAATAACACATGTCATAACCAAACTTTATGTGATTGGCTTATGGTTTATGTGAACCAATATATATATAACCATATAATCACATAATTACAGTTTTCTCTTACATAAGCTCCAGCTTAAACACCATATTGCTTTAATGACAAGATAAGGTGAGAGTAATATTATAGTGATCATTACAGATATTATAGATCATTATAAGACGGTAATATTTTCAGTGAATAAAGGCTTAAGTATCCTTCGCACAAAATATGACTTCAGAAGACGTATAATGCACTAGACAAACTGGCTATTTTTACAGAACGTATGGTGCTTTTGGTCAGCTTTTTTCTCAGCTGGAAATTCACTAGTCGAATATAGCGACATGCTTTCATTGTGCCAGAAGAAAGCAGCAGAAATTCTGCCTTTTGTTTTCTGCAGTAGAAAGTAAGTCATGAAGTTTTGGAGCGAAACGAGGGTAAGTAAATCATGACAGAATGTTTATTTTTAGGGGTGAGCTATTCCTTTAACTAAAGATGTTCCTAAATACATGCAGCCCAACACAGTCCCTGCGCACGCATGCATTCTTGGTTTTGAGGTGGACTTTAGGACCATGGAGAGGTCTCCCACAGCATCGGGCGCACACAGCGCGTCTTGAAGAGGAAACCCCCACAGGAGCTCTCGCTGCCGGATACCTGAGACATCTCAAATCCCAGCAGGCACTGGACGTCAATATGACGTTATATTGACGTTGGACCCTAACGTTGGGTAGACGTTGCAATTTGATTGGATATGAAAATCGGGTTGACGTCAGAATCCAACGTTACTCTGACGTTGGGTTATGACGTCAACCCGATTTTGATATCCAATTAAAATGCAACGTCTGTCCAACGTTGGATATTGACGACAGACTGACGTTGGGTTATGACGTCAACCCGATTTTCATATCCAATCAAAATGCAACGTCTGTTCAACGTTGGATATTGACGACAGACTGACGTTGGGTTATGACGTTGGGTTATGACGTCAACCCGATTTTCATATCCAATCAAAATGCAACGTCTGTCCAACGTTGGATATTGACGACAGACTGACGTTGGGTTATGACGTCGGGTTATGACGTCAACCCGATTTTCATATCCAATCAAAATGCAACGTCTGTCCAACGTTGGATATTGACGACAGACTGACGTTGGGTTATGACGTTGGGTTATGACGTCAACCCGATTTTCATATCCAATCAAAATGCAACGTCTGTCCAACGTTGGATATTGACGACAGACTGACGTTGGGTTATGACGTTGGGTTATGACGTCAACCCGATTTTCATATCCAATTAAAATGCAACGTCTGTCCAACGTTGGATATTGACGACAGACTGACGTTGGGTTATGACGTCAACCTGATTTTCATTTCCAACCAAAATGCAACATCTGTCCAACGTTGGATGTTGACGACAGACTGACGTCGGGTTATGACGTTGGGTTATGACGTCAACCCGATTTTCATATCCAATCAAAATGCAACGTCTGTCCAACGTTGGATATTGACGACAGACTGACGTTGGGTTATGACGTCGGGTTATGACGTCAACCCGATTTTCATATCCAATTAAAATGCAACGTCTGTCCAACGTTGGATATTGACGACAGACTGACGTTGGGTTATGACGTCAACCTGATTTTCATTTCCAACCAAAATGCAACATCTGTCCAACTTTGGATGTTGACGACAGACTGACGTCGGGTTATGACGTCAACCCGATTTTCATATCCAATTAAAATGCAACGTCTGTCCAACTTTGGATATTGACGACAGACTGACGTTGGGTTATGAAGTCAACCCGATTTTCATTTTCAACCAAAATGCAACGTCTGTCCAACATTGGATGTTGACGTCAGTCTGACATTGGGTTTTTACATCAACCCGATTTCCATTTTCAACCAAATTGCAACGTCTGTCCAACATTGAAGATAAACGTCAGTCTGACGTTGAGTTACGTCAACCCGGTGTTGGGTAAACCTCCAACGTTGGACATTGCCTTTTGGTTTAAAATGAATCAGTTTTAAGTGTCAGACCCCAATGTTAAGCTAAACATCAAACTCACATGTTGGGCTGACGTCCAACCGTGGACAGACAATGAATTTTTGATGTCAGATATCTGTCAAAACACAACATTAAGCTGTCAAATTCCAACTTTAAAGAAATATATGGTAATTTTGTTGGCATGACATAAAACTACATGAAGTTTCATCAAAAGAAACTTCATGTAACAACAAGGTTCGAACAGAGGTCTAGATCCAATGCAAGACAACCCAAAAGTATTTAGCTTAAGACAAGAGCAAACAGAAAAGTAACTGTAATCCACAAATGATGTTTATTAGATAAATGACAAAGAAATTAAATGGATTATAAAATAACCTTTTATTTTATTCTTTTTTTTTTTTTTACATTATTTTAACAGAAGGTTTTCAACCATTTATACTTAACATTATTATCCTTATTCTAAAATCGTACAATTTTTTTTTCCTGCAACCTCCGCCCCTGCCTGTCTGGGGCATATTTTAAACATACGGCGACAGCCGCTCCAATGTTTGCCTCCGTCTCCTTTGAAGTCCTCTAGACACTCTGTAAGAAATATTTGAAAAATACAATTTATAGGGAATATAAGATATGATGCACTACATTAAGCATTAAAACATTGAATTCCAAACATTCTTAAAGCTAGGGTAGGACATTTCAGAGGGGCTAGCAATAGCAAGCTAGCTTGGAAAGCAATCGATATGATTCAGAGCATCTCAAAAGCCAAATAACCAAAGAGTTGGTGGAAGAGAGTGCAATGCTTTTAGATTAACTCGTGTCTCATTCACTGGTGAGACATTACAATAATAATGAATGTGAATAATGAAAAAAAAAGGTTAAAAAAAAAACATTTAGCAAAAATACAATTTCATAATTATTATTTTTTTTTTTTTAAATAAAACCCTTTTCAAATGTTGGTTCAAGAGAAATCGCTAATGTTTGGCTTCTATTCTCAATTTCTATGCATATATTGAACACGTTGATGACGTTTCACTTTGCAAACAAGTTGCGTAGAGGTATGCAAATATATATATTGACAAACAGGTAGGACATCCTATATATGTATATACAGTAGCTACCAGGATAGGAACACACTTTCAACAAGTTTTTGGAAAAAAAATTCTACCCTAGCTTTAAGGGCCATACACATGTAACATTCTTGCATGTACATGCTGTACTCATCAAAAGAGAGATATTTCTTTTGATGCTGTTCACAAATGGCGATCAGACATTCCAAGCAAAAATGTTAATCTTAAGCTAAATGAACATTTAAAAGACATCAGATTGAATGTAAAAACAACAGTTAGAGTAGGTGTGGGCATTCTTACCAAAATTTCATATCACAATCTTATAAGAAACAATCACGATACATGATCATAATCGTGATCTTACCAATTTTGAGATGCACTTGCACTATCAAGAAAATTAAGACTGGCAACGAACGATACATGTCTGATATGAATTGATATTTAAATAAATAATCTGCAAATGAATTAAAAACATCTATAAATTAAACATCCTTAACATCCTTATTTTAGATTGTAACTTCTTGATTCTGTAATTATATGCTATTACAGTATTTTTCACATATAAAGAAATTGTTTGAAAAAAATATGAATAAAAAGATAATGCAATCAACCTGGCACTCAGTAAGTTTGTGCGCACTAGGAACCACATTTTTTTTTTTTCAAATAAAGACAACGTGACACTCATTTTACATTTAGCACACAGTGTAAATGACATTAATATGGCAGAGGGCAACTGAATATAGCGCCAGCATAGTTTGAAATCAAAGGTTTAAAGTTTGTCGATCATGTGTCCCCAGTGAAGCTGAACTTATTCACACGGACTGACCGGGATTGAACGTCTATGTACACTTCAGAATATCTGACAGCTGGATTCGACAAAGTCTGCAAGGATTGTGAAATTAAATGTTTTTTTTTTAATATTCAAAGATTTGTTTAAATTATATAAATGCGTATATTTGCTGAATATGAGAAACTATTAATAGTGTTTGCCTGTTTGTTACTAATAATATAAAAGCAAAAACTATAATACTTTTTCTTATACAGTTTAATTTCTTTGTTCTATCCAACAACAGGTTATATCCAGTAACGTATTAGACAAAACTGTTAAACAGAGAGCATAAACTAATGAAGACGAAGAATAGGAGCGCTGTGTGCTCAGGGCCGCCCGTAAAATTAAAAGTCAGCTTCACTGGGGACACATGATCGTCAATATATATAGTTTGTCATATCTAGATGTCACACTGGTTCCACTGTCGGCCTGGTGTTGATTCCAAGGGTCAGGAAGGATTTAAACATATAGAAAAATCTAAATATTTAATATCACATTTGGATATTGCATATTGGAATGGTAAATTGAGTGTTTTAATTGAATCAGATGTACACAGTGTTCCTATTTTAACTGCAGGGGTTTGTTAATTTTAGACTAGTCAGTTATAGGTATGAGACGGCGAGGATATTTTCCCACCGGCTAATCAACGTGTGGACAACACCGGCAATACCGGTATCACTGGCGGGGCTTTTAAAAAGCTAATTTAAAGGCAAACGTAAACGTATTTGGATGCCTTGTTGTTTCTTGCGTTTCACCTGTATGTCTTGAATATAGCCTTCGAACGCATATTGCAGCCCCTTTTGCCTACTTTTATCGGACACTTTATTTGCTGCTTTATAAAAGTTTGATAACATTTCAGCAGGAAGAGCTGTTACAGCATAAGCCATGCAGAGTGCAGATGAAGTTTGACAGATGTAACAACAGTAACTTAGGGGGGCGGGGCTTAGCCAAAGGTGAATTGGTGCTAATTTGAAAACAAATGCACGGCCACACATGTCAAAGGGAGTTCTGTACATTTCTGTTCTGCTCAGTCCGTGCACGTTGACACGTGTGGCCGTGCACATGTTAGTTTCATTTTTAAATTACACAACAACAAAACAGTGCAATGATAAATTCACTTAAATAGGCGCTTTTACATTTCGCTGTGACACATTATTCCGCAGTCACCTTGTCAGTCAGCTCCTCACTCTTGTGATGAAAGAAACTGACTCATGTTGCTGATCTGTGTGTCGACTCTTGTTCGGCTCAAGATTTACGCGCTCGCCGATGATCGCATGGATATCGATGGTGCTCACATGTTCGCAACGTGTGAGAGGAATTACGAGCCAAGCCGAGCATTTCCCGATAATTTAAAAAAATGTTTAAAAAATTCGGGGAGTCTGCCTGTTTTTCACCAGTAGGGTTTATGCACACTTTTTTAAAAGGCAAATTTAAGGATTGTTAAGACCTGAAGAAATAAAAAAAATAAAAAATACCTTACATTAGGGGTGCGCAATATTGACAAAAATATGTCTCGATATTTTAATGATTGTGTTTTTGTGCTGGTACCATGGCTGGTTTAGGCCTGTTGTTGACAGCTGATTCACGAAGATATTCATATTTTTCATATTCTATGCAGTGGTCAGTTCACAGCAGTGACAGAAATTAATATTAAATAAGATTTGTGCAGGACAGTCGTGCCGTGTACCGGCTGTTTTGACGTGATTATCAAGATAACTGACTCCTGAAATGCAATATCTTACGACCTCCATTACGAGTGTCCGAACTATGCCTGCCTCAACACCGACTATCGTAGCAAGCCTAGTCGATTACTAAACCTCTGTTTAAATGACTTTAAAATTTGTCATCACACACATCTCTAATTAAACAGACAGACGGATGGATAGTCAACTTCATCAACTTGTCAGTGACAACATCCAGATAAAATAACACATGATTCTGCCAAGAACTGCTAATATAAAAACTTACTTCTCCATGATCCTTTTCCCATTGTCCTTTAAATGTATTTCTCCATCATTGGACAAGCTATTAATCTGAAATTAGAGGAACAGTATTTTAGTTTAAACACAAAAAAGGTTAACAGTGTATCCCCATGACGGTTGCAAGTCGCACGGGGATTGAAACACTGCACATTATAAAAATTGCATTATATATGACTGTATGTCCTTACCGGTATCTGCTTTTCCTCCAGGCAGTTGAGAGATTTATCAAGGACATTTCCTCAACTGTTGATGCCTGCCCTTATAAAACAAAAACATGAGATCATTATTTACAAAAACTTCTTTACAATCTTTAATTTCGGAGAACTGTGGTAACAATGCACATTGCACAGATAATCATGAGTTAATGTATGTCATATGTAATGTATTGACTATTAACTAATTGCAATAGGCTATGTCATTTTGGTTTTGACTTCCACATTATTGTACTATGACATATTACTTAACAATTAGTAATATTTAAATAATGATACCCTTGCAAATCATAAGCTAATGATTAATTAAAGCCAACAACTGAAGTACATAGCTTTGACACATTGTGGTAATTTACACATTTATTTACACTGTTAATAAAATATATTATTCATGAATTAATACATTATGGCACATTTAATCAATTAATTAATATATTACTTAAAATATTAATATAGACGTTATTAGTTGCAGATGCAGTATAATTGTGTCATACATTGACTCGTGATTATCTGTGCATTAGTTAAGTAGTATGAATTAATGCTTAAGTGCACCCGTATTGTAAAGTGTTACCAAAAATAAAATGGTTAAGCAGGAAATAAAATAAAATAAATCACATTCGGACCACATGACATTTTTTAAGGCTACTGCCAATTCATCTAGATAAATAAACATTTAATCATATCATTATTAAGCTTATTTCTTTGTATTTTAAAATTGGCTGTCGAAAATCCTTATAACTTACATTGACGTCCCACAAGCACATTTTACAATAGTGATCTAGAATCCACGACAAATAAGGACAAGTAACGTTATAGCCACTATGTAAAAAAATATATACTGTGTAAGTTATATATTTTGCGTGTCATGTGAAGGGCTCTGTAAAATTAATATAAATTAATGCATTCACATGCTAGTCGTTTCCCGACTCCTCCAACAACAGCGGCCATACCCCCAGCGAACCGGACAGCCGGCGCACGTGCATTTCAGTCTGACAAATGTGCGCTGAGGGATCATTCCTATATCACTACTTGTACTAGTAGTTATTATATAAAAGTCACTTTTAACTACATCAACTAGGTAACTGTTACTTTGGTAGTTAAATAGTAGGCCAGGTAGAAATTCTCGCGCAGCCCAGTCCACATATAATAAAATAAAACTAATAAACACCAATATTTATTTATATTTTCGTTACCTCTGTTCACTCACCTTCCACAGCAGGTATATCCAGATGTTGAAAGTTGTGCAGGCCAGTGCCCGCGCAGACAGTATAATGGCTGCTGGAGTGGAGTGGAACGGGTGAGAGGTCTTCGTCTTTCCCACAAGATCGGGTAGAGCGGAGGAAATTGATGCCTAACTGTGATTGGTTAGGAATTAATTTCAAATTGATGCCTAACTGTGATTGGTTAGGGATTCATTTAAAATTTCTTGGGTTACCTGCAACATTCTAAAAACTGTTGCACACTTCAATAGGCTAAATTGATTTTATTATTATTGTTATTCATATTATTATCATTATTAAAAATAACTACTGCGTTTGTCTGACAGCTGCACTGTTAAGCACAACTTGATAAAGAAATTGGGTGCAATGTCTGTTTCTCATGGAATCCAAATGAAGGCCATATTTGTTATATACGCTATAACTAAAATTTCAGGTCCATGAGGTCCAACTCACCTGATAAGTAGCCCTAATTAAAAAGATAAAACTGTCAGGTTGTTGGACATATGCTATACAGATGATTACTCATACTGTTACCCTGTCACTGCCTGAATTCTGAATTCATTAGTCTCCAATAAACTGCTGTATTGTGACTTTGGAGATTTTGGAAACACTTTACAATAAGGTTCATTTATTAGTTAATGTATTAACTAACATGAACTAACCATGAGCAATACATTTAAATCCAGTTGTTCATTGCTTGTTCATGTTAGTTCACAGTGCACTAACTAATGTTAACAAGATTTTAATAAAATATTAGTAAATGTTGAAATTAACATTAACAAAGATTAACAAATGCTGAAGAAGTATTTTTTATTCTTAGTTAATGTTAACTAATGTAGTTACTAATGAACCTTATTGTAAAGTGTTACCGAGATTTTGATTACCCAAATGCACAACTTATTTGCTGTTCCATAATGTAGATCATCCAATTTTGAACCATAAAGTCTTTCCCTCTTGTGAGAATGTAAATCTTGCCGGGAATGTGCTTCTCCAAATTGAATAAAGTGTACTGTATACACCTGCAAACAACATAATTTTGAGCATCAACCCAGCTGATTTTTTTTGTAAATATGCAAAATAACACAGGGTGGTTTATGATTCATTATTGTAGACATAAGAATAAACCATTAATAAATCCCAAACCAATGTGTGTTGGGCACACCTTCAGTCTTTCAGTTGCATGCTTCCAGGTAGTACTTCATTCATTTTTAGATCAGCACACTCCTGGTGAAGAGCTTGTTCTTCTGACAGGGAACACACTGGGTCAACTTGATCTATTACACTTGCATGAACAAGAAAATCTATGGATAATCCAAACTATCACCAATAAAGAGCAATGCTTACAGTAAGTTTGACGTTTAGGTCACAAAGACTTCAGTCTGAATTATTCATAAGTATGAAGTTAGTGTATTTTAGACATTGAATTTCTCTTACCCAAGAACACAACTGAAATCATACCAAATATGTGTAATGTTGATGTATCCTATTTAAGATGTATATGTACATTAGCATGCTGACATTTGTGTTTTGTTTAGTAGGCTAACCATGATGTGCAGTCAACAAAACAAAAACATCTAATAATGGAATGTTGTGTTGTCTAGATGTTAACATAGTGACATTGCTGGGTTTAGACCACCATACTGTACCTCATGACAATTTAGAAGTGAGATTGTGACCCAACAAAACATAGTATTTGACATCATTATGACGTTAGCTTGAAACGTTGGCTCAATGTTGGATTTTAGTTACTTTACAACTCAACCTAAAAATAACAAAAGAACAACGTCTAATGATGTTAGAATTTAACGTTATATGGACGTTACCATAATGACGTTGAAGAGACGTGGATTTTTGGTCACTATACCTCATGACTAAATGTCAGTATTTGACAACAATATGATGTTGGTTTGAGACGTTGGCTCAACATTGGATTTTAGTTACTTTACAACACAACCTTAAAATAATAAAAGATCAACGTCTAATGATGTTAGAATTTGACATTGTGTGGATGTTATGACGTTAAGGAGATGTTAGGTTGTGGTCACCATACATAACGACTAAATGTCAATGTTTGACTTAAATATGACATTGTCTGGAGATGTTGGTTTGATATTGTATTTTGGTTAGTTAAATCACAACCTAAAACCAACAAAATATTAACGTCTAATGATGTTAGAATTGACGTTATATGGACGTTACCATAATGACATCAAGATGGCGTTTGATTTTGGTCACCATACCTCACCACTAAATGTCAGTATTTGACGTCAATGTGATATTGGTTTGAAACATTGGCTCAACGTTGGATTTTAGTTACTTTACAACACAACCTAAAAATAACAAAAGTTCAACGTCTAATGATGTTAGAATTTGACATTGTGTTGAAGTTATCATTATGACGTTAAGGAGATTTTTAAGATTTTTAAGGTCACCATACCTAACGATTAAATGTCAATGTTTGACGTAAATATGACATTGTCTCAAGATGTTGGCTTGACGTTGTATTTTGGTTAGTTAATACCACAACCTAAAACCAATAAAATAACAACATCTAATGTTTTCAGAATTTGACATTGTGCGGACATCAACATTATGACGTCAACATGATGTTGGGGTTTGGTCACCACACATCACAAATAAATGTTTGTCATAGGACGTTGTGTTGAGACGTTGGCTTGATGTTGTATTTTGGTTAGTAAATACCACAACCTGAAACTAACAAAATATCAACGTCTAATGATGTTAGAATTTGACGTTGTGTGGACGATGCATTATCACGTTAAGAACATGTTGGGTTTTGGTCACCATACCTCACGACTAAATGTCAGTTTTTGACGTAAATATGACGTTCTCAGGAGACGTTGGCTTGACGTTGTAGTTTGGTTAGTTAATACCACAACCTGAAACCAACAAAATATCAACGTCTAATGATGTTAGAATTTGACGTTGTGTGGACGATGCATTATCACGTTAAGAACATGTTGGGTTTTGGTCACCATACCTCACGACTAAATGTCAGTTTTTGACGTAAATATGACGTTCTCAGGAGACGTTGGCTTAACGTTGTATTTTGGTTAGTTAATACCACAACCTGAAACCAATAAAATATCAACGTCTGTTAAAATTTGACGTTGTGTGGACGTTACTATTATGACGTTAAGAACATGTTGGGTTTTGGTCACCATACCTCACGACTAAATGTCAGTTTTTGACATAAATATGACTTTGTTAGGAGACGTTGGCATGACATTGTATTTTGGTTAGTTAATACCACAGCCTGAAACCAACAAAATATCAACGTCTAATGATGTTAAAATTTGACGTTGTGTGGACGTTACCATTATGACGTTAAGAACATGTTGGGTTTTGGTCACCATACCTCACGACTAAATGTCAGTTTTTGACATAAATATGACTTTGTTAGGAGACGTTGGCATGACATTGTATTTTGGTTAGTTAATACCACAACCTGAAACCAACAAAATATCAACGTCTAATGATGTTAAAATTTGACGTTGTGTGGACGTTACCATTATGACGTTAAGAACATGTTGGGTTTTGGTCACCATACCTCACGACTAAATGTCAGTTTTTGACATAAATATGACTTTGTTAGGAGACGTTGGCATGACATTGTATTTTGGTTAGTTAATACCACAACCTGAAACCAACAAAATATCAACGTCTAATGATGTTAAAATTTGACGTTGTGTGGACGTTACCATTATGACGTTAAGAACATGTTGGGTTTTGGTCACCATACCTCACGACTAAATGTCAGTTTTTGACATAAATATGACTTTGTTAGGAGACGTTGGCATGACATTGTATTTTGGTTAGTTAATACCACAGCCTGAAACCAACAAAATATCAACGTCTAATGATGTTAAAATTTGACGTTGTGTGGACGTTACCATTATGACGTTAAGAACATGTTGGGTTTTGGTCACCATACGTCACGACTAAATGTCAGTTTTTGACGTAAATATGACGTTCTCAGGAGACGTTGGCTTGACGTTGTAGTTTGGTTAGTTAATACCACAACCTGAAACCAATAAAATATCAACGTCTGTTAAAATTTGACGTTGTGTGGACGTTACTATTATGACGTTAAGAACATGTTGGGTTTTGGTCACCATACCTCACGACTAAATGTCAGTTTTTGACATAAATATGACTTTGTTAGGAGACGTTGGCATGACATTGTATTTTGGTTAGTTAATACCACAACCTGAAACCAACAAAATATCAACGTCTAATGATGTTAAAATTTGACGTTGTGTGGACGTTACCATTATGACGTTAAGAACATGTTGGGTTTTGGTCACCATACCTCACGACTAAATGTCAGTTTTTGACATAAATATGACTTTGTTAGGAGACGTTGGCATGACATTGTATTTTGGTTAGTTAATACCACAGCCTGAAACCAACAAAATATCAACGTCTAATGATGTTAAAATTTGACGTTGTGTGGACGTTACCATTATGACGTTAAGAACATGTTGGGTTTTGGTCACCATACGTCACGACTAAATGTCAGTTTTTGACGTAAATATGACGTTCTCAGGAGACGTTGGCTTGACGTTGTAGTTTGGTTAGTTAATACCACAACCTGAAACCAATAAAATATCAACGTCTGTTAAAATTTGACGTTGTGTGGACGTTACTATTATGACGTTAAGAACATGTTGGGTTTTGGTCACCATACCTCACGACTAAATGTCAGTTTTTGACATAAATATGACTTTGTTAGGAGACGTTGGCATGACATTGTATTTTGGTTAGTTAATACCACAACCTGAAACCAACAAAATATCAACGTCTAATGATGTTAAAATTTGACGTTGTGTGGACGTTACCATTATGACGTTAAGAACATGTTGGGTTTTGGTCACCATACCTCACGACTAAATGTCAGTTTTTGACATAAATATGACTTTGTTAGGAGACGTTGGCATGACATTGTATTTTGGTTAGTTAACACCACAGCCTGAAACCAACAAAATATCAACGTCTAATGATGTTAAAATTTGACGTTGTGTGGACGTTACCATTATGACGTTAAGAACATGTTGGGTTTTGGTCACCATACGTCACGACTAAATGTCAGTTTTTGACGTAAATATGACGTTCTCAGGAGACGTTGGCTTGACGTTGTAGTTTGGTTAGTTAATACCACAACCTGAAACCAACAAAATATCAACGTCTAATGATGTTAGAATTTGACGTTGTGTGGACGATGCATTATCACGTTAAGAACATGTTGGGTTTTGGTCACCATACCTCACGACTAAATGTCAGTTTTTGACATAAATATGACTTTGTTAGGAGACGTTGGCATGACATTGTATTTTGGTTAGTTAATACCACAACCTGAAACCAACAAAATATCAACGTCTAATGATGTTAAAATTTGACGTTGTGTGGACGTTACCATTATGACGTTAAGAACATGTTGGGTTTTGGTCACCATACGTCACGACTAAATGTCAGTTTTTGACGTAAATATGACGTTCTCAGGAGACGTTGGCTTGACGTTGTATTTTGGTAAGTTAATACCACAACCTGAAACCAACAAAATATCAACGTCTAATGATGTTAGAATTTGACGTTGTGTGGACGTTACCATTATGACGTTAAGAACATGTTGGGTTTTGGTCACCATACCTCACGACTAAATGTCAGTTTTTGACGTAAATATGACGTTCTCAGGAGACGTTGGCTTGACGTTGTATTTTGGTAAGTTAATACCACAACCTGAAACCAACAAAATATCAACGTCTAATGATGTTAAAATTTGACGTTGTGTGGACGATGCATTATCAAGTTAAGAACATGTTGGGTTTTGGTCACCATACCTCACGACTAAATGTCAGTTTTTGACGTAAATATGATGTTCTCAGGAGACGTTGGCTTGACGTTGTATTTTGGTTAGTTAATACCACAACCTAACACCAACAAAATATCAACGTCTAATGATGTTAAAATTTGACGTTGTGTGGACGATGCATTATCACGTTAAGAACATGTTGGGTTTTGGTCACCATACCTCACGACTAAATGTCAGTTTTTGACGTAAATATGACGTTGTCAGGAGACGTTGGCATGACGTTGTATTTTGGTAAGTTAATACCACAACCTGAAACCAACAAAATATCAACGTCTAATGATGTTAAAATTTGACGTTATGTGGACGTTACCATTATGACGTTAAGAACATGTTGGGTTTTGGTCACCATACCTCACGACTAAATGTCAGTTTTTGACGTAAATATGACGTTCTCAGGAGACGTTGGCTTGACGTTGTATTTTGGTAAATTAATACCACAACCTGAAACCAACAAAATATCAACGTCTAATGATGTTAGAATTTGACGTTGTGTGGACGATGCATTATCACGTTAAGAACATGTTGGGTTTTGGTCACCATACCTCACGACTAAATGTCAGTTTTTGACGTAAATATGACGTTGTCAGGAGACGTTGGCATGACGTTGTATTTTGGTTAGTTAATACCACAACCTAAAACAAACAAAATATCAACGTCTAATGATGTTGGAATTTGGACGTTGTGTGGACGTTACCATTATGACGTCAAAAAGACGTTGGATTTTGGTAACATAACAACACAACCTAAAAACAACAAAATAACAACGTCAGCTGACGTCATTATTTGACGTCAACTTAACATTGGCCATAGACGTTGAGTTGATGTTGGATTTTGGTCACCGACGTCGCAACCAAAATTAAACCAAATATCAACGTCATATGACGTTGTGTGCCTGCTGGGATCATCCCTCTGACCGACAAGCGCACGGCGCGCCACGGAATGCGCAGGAGTGACCGACTGTCCGCTGGTCGAGGGCGCGCGGTCATGGGTCCCTCTTCAGCACCTTTGAGTTCTTAATGCGTTATGAAGTCATAGAGACCTCTGGAAATCCTAAATATTCTCCTTAAGGCAGCGTCTATATTGGAATAAACTATCAGCTGGTGAATTTCTCTGTTCGGATGGATGATTTGGTCAGCTTCCTCATTCATCGTGATGCGCGTTCATTCCGTTTACAAGTGTTTTATTGACTGACCGCGGATCAATTTTTTGGACGTTGGCTGACGGTAAGCTCGCGCTCTGTTTTAGTTACCCATGCGAAGTTTGAAGTGGAGAGGTTTCATGGTGATGCGGGGGTGGCTAGTTGATTTGCTCGTGAAAATGCCTAATCTAACCTTTAGAACAAATCGAATCATGTGCATTTTGAGTTTTACGCTTAAATAATAGTTCAATTTCATTGAGCTTAAATTGTAGAATGAAACCTGTCAACTATACATCCGGATCATGTTTTGACTTAATTTAAAAGATAAATGGAAAATAATGTTTCGTGAAAGACAGCAAGCCGTGTTTTGCATCATTAGGATGTGATTGTGACGGTATTTCACGACTATTCAGCATTCAATCGACCCCCCTCCCTCCATTATTATAAGTATAACTGTGAAAACATGATTATGTGTATAGCTGTAATTATATAAAAGTAAAGTAGTTTTTGCTGCCCTGCTTTTAATTTACTTATTTTTCTAAATGGCTGGACAAGATGTATATCTTAGGCTACTGTATTACAGTAATGCGACTCTATTAAGAATCTTCATTTAGATGAATGATAATTAGCCTATAAACAAATTTAAGTAGAGCATTCGAATTGAGGGCAGAACTACCCTCAAATAATGGCAAACAACAAAACAAAAACATTTTAATTGTTCTACAAGTTCTAGCTACTTTTTGTGTGTGTGTAAAGTAGGCTATAACCTACACATTTGTTCTTTGCATTTTCCCATACCCAAAGCAGAATTTCAAATGTGAATCGGTTAAAATCTCAATGTGAGCCGCGGTCTTTTCACGCGCACATAAAATACTGATTTTTCGTTTTTTTCATAGCTACTGACTAAACTAAGGTTTAACATTTTATTCCAGTTGTGCGGTTAGTGGCAAACCATAAAGGCATATGCATGCATATAGATAAATAATCTCGTTTTAGTTTGGATTGCCTCGAAATAAATGTAGAAAACGCAACGTGATGTGGGGCAGCGTTTGAAATGGCTTGTTTAAAGGCGGTGTTTGCGAGAGTGTTTGCGGACAGAACAGACACACATAGGCCTACACAATCTCTCTCTCTCTCTCTCTCTCTCTCTCTCTCTCTCTCTCTCTCTCTCTCTCTCTCTCTCTCTCTCTCTCTCTCTCTCTCGCACAAACACACACTCACTCTCTCACACACACTGCAGTGGCGTCTGATCACAGTCTGCAAGAGAGTGAGCGAGAGAGCGTGCGCATGAGAATCTGTGCCGACATGGCTGATACACATTAGACCTCTCATGGGCTTTTCACACATGAAATTGTAAACCCAGGGTCATTTTTTTCCTGGGTTAACTTAAACCCTGCTGATGGGTTACCTTGTTTACGGTTTTCCATCGCTCAATCACTGCCGTGACCTCTGGGTAGGTTACTTGGTTTCACACTTTTATGAGATCAATCACATGCAATGGACAAATAGGCCTAGGCCTGTCTGCACACGACCTGTCGTGTATGAACTTTTCGCACCAATGAAATATTAGGCTCTACCTCATTCTGGTTATTTAATCTGGTTAGCAACCAGATTTATCTCTGGTTGTCTTAAGCCTTATAAAACAGCAAAAACGATACTTTAATATTCTTATCTCCTGTTAACGCGTTTTGTCACAGTTCTTCATTAGTCTCTCTGAGGGGGAAAAACAACGTGAAAGTTTGTGAGACACAAAGCTCATGCATACTTAATGAGATAAGCTCTGTTTGTTTATAATTTGTTATGTTGCTAAACAACTCACTGTATTATTTCTGCATCATTTCTTACTGTATACCAGTGCATTACGTGTTGGCACTGCAAAAGCCTAAGGCGGGGCTTCATAACCCAGGGTTAAAAGTCTTGCTAACCCTCTTTGGAAATAAGTGTGAAAGTTAAGACTTAATCCAGGGTTAAAAGTGTCCATAACCCAGTTAAGCATAGCGTGAAAACCCTTTTGGCTGGCCTAGTGTTGCTGTTACAACCCAAGAGTCATGTGAGAACACACCCAAGGCATGTGCATTATGCTCGTCATGGATGCATATTCATAAACTCATATTGACCTCTTTTAACTCGTGCAGCCGTTAAAATTCTCAATCGGACATGTGGACTAACTCCGTTTGATGCATTATCAGCATAAACAAGCCAATCTCCTAATGCTAATGATTACTTTAGGTTATTTTTTGAAAATGAGTAACTGGAATACACAGATGAAATGCTAGGGAAAATTGTCTTTGACAACACCATTGACTCCTCTTAAAGGAACTGTCACTCAGGTTTGAATGCGGCATGGGGCACAGACCGGGTTTATTGTGTCAGTATGTGTGGTTATAAAGAATGCATACAGTCCCATGGTGGAGCTCTTTTTGCCTAGGGTGCGTTTGAAGATGGACCCACACACACTTCCCTACTTTTAGTTTCCAAAGAGATCTGGCTATAGAGCATGCCATCACCAGCGGCGTTTGGATGGCCTATTAATAAACAAGGCATGTTCTGTCATGGGCTTATACTGAATGGCCAGGGGCATTAGTTAGCCACTTGTCGATAAAATCTGTGAAGAAGAATCTGCACAAGAACCAATATGTTAATATGTACAGTACTTTGATGTGATGTGGCCATTTGACTGTGAGTGGTGCTGAAAGAACAGCTCCCTCTTTCAATGAACTACAACACATCTGTCAGAACCTTCTCTGCCTTGAAACATCAGCAGGTCAACTCGCGTATCAGTAAAATGACAAAAACAATGACTGATGCCCCTGACCTGTGGGAAGCTAAAATTCACATCTGTGGCATTCTGATGAAGCAGGCATATGTAATTTAAACCATGCATCGCAGAACACACTCAAATTGAAATCTGTATTGCAGTTCTGATACTGTTTGCGCTTTTAAATGCTATTGGAGAATGTTTGCAGAGCCAATCGTTGCCATTAAATGGCCAAAAATCTTGGATGGGGTTAACTTTGGAAGTTCATAGGTTTCCTTTGTGCGCGTGAGTGTTTACATGTATGAAATATAGTTGTATTGTTTTCCCAGTGAATAAAACACACTCTTGAGACCCCCCTTCCAGTTTCTCAGGGACCACTTTACTGGGCACAATATCAATAAGAAGCCTCTCACTATCTCTCTGTGTGTGTATGTGTGCATAATGAGGAGAGTATGCTGTGGGAAAGCCCTCATTATAAAACAGTTTGAGCTCTCAGGCCATTAAAGTCAAGCACAGCGAATGAGGAAGCAAGTAAAGAATACTCGGGTGGATTGCAAGATGATTGAAACAATAAGCTCATTCTATATTGTCTTGTCGGTAATGGCTTCTATTGGAATCCTTTAGGTTGAGGGCTCTTGTCAGCACTTGATGTTTTTTGACCTGCTGTCCATGCTGATTCATCGGGTCTCAAAAGAATAGCAATCAATTAGTAATTCGATAAGAGAATGTATTGACATGGGTTGATGAGAAGTTGTTGGGTTTTTGGGATTTCCATTGTGGTTTCCTGACCTTGATGGTGTGCTTTCCATTTGGAGTGCATCTGTGGAGGTGATGCGTCACGCATCAGAGCTTTCGCATCCCATATTTGCATAACTCATGTAGGGAATTTCAATTTGAAGGACGTACAAATGACATGTGCACACAAATAAATAAGTACAATGAGTTAATTTATTTGTATATTTGTGTACGCAGAATATGCAAGTCAACTCACATTGATGCTTGCCCACAAGCTCATTTACTGCTAGTTTTCCTGTTGCTGATGAAGTCTGACATGTAATCTTTCCTTGTTTTGTTTTTTTTCTTCTAGCTCTCTCCCTCTCTATTACTGTCACTTTCTTTCTCCCTTAGGACTGTCAAACTGTCAGAATCCTCACTGATTCCCTCAGAATAGTACTGAAACCTGCAGTGTGTGAATCCCTATGAGTGTGTGTTTGTGTAGACTCAATTTAGTCTCATATTATATGATGGTAACAGGGCGTTTGCAGTACAACGAGAGTATTCGGCTTTTGCAGCACTTTCTACTCTGATTTTACTCATAAAATTGCTCTAGATGTTCATTTATTCATTATTGATTTGACAGACAGTAAAGTTCAACACCTGATGTTTATGGCTTCAAAGTTTCTCGATTTTATTCAAATGATTTACGGTGGCCTCAATTTTGCTTCTCTCTCGACATTTAACCTTGAAGTATAAGCTTATGACACATGCAATGGATTCTAGGGCTGACAACAGTTTTCAACAGTTTTCAGTTCTCTCCTTGTAAATGAGATGGTGCAGTCATTTACATTAGTGAAAGTTAGTCAGGAACCTAGTCATCAGTTAGAAAAGTAGTCCCGTAATGACAGTCACGGTAATTCTGAAAGCATTGGTCAGGACGAAGATTTGGAATGAGCTAGAATACTAATTTCCCAGAGGAAAACAGAGAAAAAGACACATTTAAACACTGTACGGTGGGGTTCTGAAGTCTTAGACCACTAGTGATAATTCAACGCAAAACTTTTCATTTCAAATTATATTAGAATAGCAATTTGACGGAAAATTATAATTGAAAAATTAATGACATGCAGAATGTCTTAGTGTTTGATTTGTCCTCCTTTTGCTTTAATGACAGCAGCACTTGAGCTGGCATGAACTCCAGAAGATTTTGTAAAACCTGATGATCATGTTCTCCAGCATGATTTGAGAATGATCCAAAGAACATCTTGTGCCTAAATGCAAGAACATTTTACCTTTTGTAGAAAATAATTCACATAGTCAGTTTGGCATATTTGCTCATTAGCGACCTATAAATAGTGCAGACTCTTACATTTATTATTCAATCTTTTACAAAATCCTATTTTTCCAATGCGGTCTCAGACCCCTCCGGGACAGATGTAGGCCTACTAACGCTTTTGCGCCCACTTCAGTTGTATTTGTTTCGCAAAATGCACTTAAAACCATGGCGAGGTAAGTACGAAAGGGACGTACCGAGATGAAAGCGCAGACTGCCTGTTTTTTAGGAACTATAAATGGCAAAATGCCCCTCTTCGTGTCATGCATATGCATTCATGGGATGGTCAAGGGGAAACTGGGAGTGTCACATAAGGATACGGTTGGGGAAGCGTAAACTGCGCTTAATTATAAATTCCGAGATTCCGAGTTATGTACAGAAAAAGCCGGTGAAAGCACGTTTCCTGGCATATGCCTTCTGGTGAAATGGCAGCAGTAATCCGAGCAAGACGAAGACATAGGCTAAGGAGACGGGCTGAAAATATTTTTGCCACACGAATCACACTTTTACAGTTGAGTGAAAACGAAATCATTAAAAGCACACCGTGTAAGTTTGGGCCAAAAGAGTTGACGCATATGAGTTATTTTAAATGATTCCTCAGGCCAACATAGAGCGCTTGACACTATCAATGCTCCGAGCGGGGTTGCCCTCTTGAAATACCGCCTATGTAAGTTTGGAGAAGATGGACCAGGTCTTTGGCCAGGTCATGTGACCTGGAGAATGCCTGGAGAACGTATCGTTTTACGTTTCACGTGACCGCAGCCTCGAAAGAGTCAAGGAAAAGAAAACAAGAAACTGACCGTGTGAGAAAACCGGACAAAAGTCTCACTCGGTCAGGCTTTCACTTAAAATAGGATAAGAATGGGCATTAAACAGAAATAACCCGGTGCACATAGATCTTAAAGGGGCTACACCTTATTTCCACTCATTATTTACGTCGGTACAAGTACTCCACATCGACTCTAGACGTCGCTGTTTGACAAAAACGGAATTCCTAAATAGTGTACTTTTAAGCGTATTAGGTGTTAGCAAAACTGACATCGAATCTCTGACTCAGCATTCACATTCCATTCCAACTGTTGTTAAACTTCTGGCTACATTACAATTATTGGCATCAGGATCATTTCAAACAGTCAAAGAATCAGCAGTGAGAGGAGGAGGCCCATTCAACTGCATGTTTAAATACGCACAATTTAAAGGGGTCATATAATGGTACATGCACTTTTTCAAGTTGTATATGTATATATATATATATAAACGATAGATGACATTATGTTAACCAACTATTCAGAAACCTTAATTGTCGAACTTCTTCGGGCCGTCATCTTGTTCTGGGTCCGACTCCAGTTCAAAC
Source organism: Pimephales promelas (assembly GCF_988280905.1). NCBI lineage: Eukaryota > Metazoa > Chordata > Actinopteri > Cypriniformes > Leuciscidae > Pimephales > Pimephales promelas. Next base: position 20,959,585 of record NC_142775.1, read on the forward strand.
TGATACGGTTGCACAGATGTGTCCTCAGAGAGTCCCGTTGCCATTCTTTGTCCAAAATATACCCTCAAATATTGTAAAGGCAACACTCCATGTGCATTGTGTCAAACGTCCGGCAGAACAGATGGGCGGGGTAAGCGAAGCTCATTATCATTTAAAGGCATACTCACTGAAAATGCATGCTGAAAACAGAGGTGTTTTTGACCAGGTAAAATTAGTGTTTTCTTGCAATACTAAAGACAATTTTTAATTAAAGTATGTTACAAAGTATATTACAAAGTATATCACAAAATTCATAATTTGTATGAAAATGGCACTACATGACCCATTTAAGGTTAAGTGGGTGGGGACAGGCACTGATTACCTGATGAACTGCAAGTTTGTAACACACACACTGTGGTTTCATCAAGCACAGTGTATATATATATATATATATATATATATATATATATATATATATATATATTAAATAAAGTAAATCAATGTACTTTAAAATTGATAGGCTGTAACTGTAGTAACTTTTGAGCGAGGCAATTTTAGGAAGCTGCATCCACATTAAACTCAACCACAGTCTATTATCAACATCTTTTAGCTATGAGATTCAAATATGTCCTCCTGTAACAGAAATCATTATGTATGTTGTATGTTCAGTATGTTGTTTGGAGTTGCGTTATTATGCTAAGATTTGATTGGGGATTGGGAATTGTGTTAAGAATGTAACATACTGTTATAGGCCTTTTGAAATTGAATTGGTTTGGGCACTGGAGTATCATTTGGTGAGTAATGCCTCTGACAATGATCTGTACATTCTAGTATGATTTTTAAAAGTGTACTGCTCAACATTATTGGATTTTCTGCCCTTGTGAGGCTTTCTTGTTGATAATTCCTGATACCTTAAATGATTTCAGAAGCAATTGTCTCCTTTTCTCTTTCAATTTCATTGTTTTCACATGAGGTTCATTCAAATAGGCTTTATGAGCATCACTATATTATAACATCTGCTCAGAAACTGCTTTTTTTTAACTCTGGAAACTTAATGAAAAATAACTGAAATCTTTCTGTTAATTTTCATTTAATCTAAAACTTCATCTCAGAGGAAGGAAAATAAAAAAAAACAGACAAGAGAGACAATTGTTAACATACTGTAATAGTAAAGAGATTTAGTATTAAAATGGATGACGTACCTTAGATAATTTGGCCAGCATTTGATGAGAAAATTTGAGTTTGTATTGAAATCTCTGATGTTTCATTCCAATAACTTAGCAGATTTTTGAGACGCTGAATGTCTCTTCTGAAACTCAAAAGGGAATACTTATGAGATAACTAGGGTCTGAAAAGCAGGAATCTGAAACAGTTCAGCCAATAGTATTCTCAATTGTATATTGTGTAAACCAGAATGTATTGATTGAAACTGATAATTAACATACAAATTGCAATGGCCCCATGGCTCACAGTGTTTTTGACACAACTTGTCTCAGTCTTTTTTTTGTTTATGTGCACAAGTGATAAGAAACAGTCCAGTGAATTTTAACAAAAACAATTGTGCTATATCCCCCCTACACACACACACACACACACACACACATTAGGCCTACATAATTAAATGCACAAATAACATGTTTAGGTCACTGCATTTGTTTTTAAATAATTTCAGTTCTTATTTATTTTGTATCATTGTTACAGTTGAAGCTTTTTTAGCACAGCCTATACTCTACTAGAATGTTAGCGTTCTTATATACCATTCCTTGATATTCTTTTACCCACTTAGCATTCAGAAATAAAGCAGTGGATCGCCTGAGCCAGAATATAAAAATACTGTTTCTGCCCTGAAATGAAAAACAGTGTTTCTAATGCCTGGCTTGTACACACTGTATATATTTTTTATTTATTTTTTTAGTATCATTCATGTTGTGAACTAATATTCATGCTCATGTGTATATAGTTGTTCATGCATTGGGAGATAGTTTGGCTCTTGCATAAATAGCTAATTTGACTAATTTATCCATTCATGATGTGCCAGTGGCTGGTTTCCCAGTCATGGAAACCCAGCGAATAGGAAATTGGTGATTTCCAGGCCTGGAAATCTCATGGAAGTCAATTAAATCTCAGTCGTAGAAAATTCTTTCGTGAGTATAAAAATCATCCTATAAATATCATTATATTCTTGTGTAGCCAACGTGAGAGTAACAGCCTTCAAATCTCACAATGCTTTTGCTCAAATAATTTGAATCGGCAATGTTTATTAAGCATCAAAAACAAGTGAAATAGTCTGTAGAAATGGGAGCCCTGCTGACATCTGAACCTTTCATCGTGTAAAGTCATGTCAGACTTAATTTTAAGTGAAAACCTCAAGTTTCCTGCACATAGCTCTTTTCTTCTCTCCCATTGCTATCCATTATCTTTCCTAGCCCTTTGACCACCTATTATCTTGTCTTCTTTTTTTTTTTTTTTGACTCCTGACTGAGTATGAGTGTGTCTGGTAAGGGGATTAGTGGTGCTGTGTCTGGAGGTGGTGTAGGAAAGCAGTAATACTTAATAATTAATCACCATCAGCAGCGCAGAGCATGGAAGAGTACTCAGGGGTCCCTTGTTAGCCGGGGCCGATCAGTGAAGTGTGAAGTGTATGCAAGCTCCTTTATCCACACACACAGACACACACACACACATGATCAATATTCTGAATTTCATTTCATGTTAAGGGCACAGAACGACTTTTTCATGACTGTGATGTATGGTCAGGATAGAGCACCTGTAGTCAAGGTTGCATGTGCACTAACAAGTTCATGTCATAGAAAAAAAATCTTTCAAGAGTCTATATTTATTGTTTCTCATTTCCTGCTTTTGCACTCACTCACACACACACACACACACTTGATGCCCCTGAGCTTGTTCGAATTCTACTCTGATATTTGCCTGGCACGAGAAAGCTGGAACTGCCACAATAAATAATGGAGTCCACAAAGACTGATGTGGTCTTTGTCCAACCCCACCACCCCCCACCCCCCAATCTGTTACAAACTCAAGCCCTCACCTACAGTAACGCAATTACACACATGCATGCATGTTTATTGGGCTCTCTTGTGAACTGTCATGTATGTAATGGCTGAATATAAATGTGGCTCAGGTTGTCCTTGAATCATTCGTTTTCTACTGTCTCGTAAGTGTGTGTGTGTGCGGATTTATAACGGTGTGTATCTGTTCATGCACTCTTCCTCCAGGGGCACTGTTATATTTACCGCATGGTAAATGTGTTGACTGTCAGGCCTGGAGATGTGGAGAGTTTAAATTGGATTAAATCATAAAATCACCACATCAATCATTCACAGCTGGGCCCGCCGCCACACGCCTGTCCTGTGAGCGACCGTACATGTGTATGTGGATATTAGGTCCAATGAGAAATGAGGAAGACCTTCTTTGTTGCCTCTAACTGGACGGTGATTGAATTGCCAATTGTGACTGGAAAAAAAAGCACTGCTCGTATGGACTGATTTGATCTTTAAAGTGTTCAATCTAGAAAATTATTATGTGGCTGTGATTAACAGGTGTATGAATGCAGGTGATTAGTGTTATTTTCTAAGTCAAGCATCTCAAGTACTTTTTTTTAAAAAGCCTTAACCCTAAGGCTTAAAATATGACACATACAGTAACTCATCCTACACTCTTTGTTTGTACCTCGAATCATGTGGCTTGTTGAGAAAAGGCATTCTATTACATTTCTGAGCAACTAAGCAACTATAGATTAACTTCACACATCCCAATATGTCTCATAGCAACGCCCTGGCAACCACCCACAACAAGAACCTGACCTCTTGTCCTTTTTTAAGATCTTAGACTTTCTGTTTAGGGGTTGGGTGATGGGTGGACTTTTATGCTTTATTTTTCTAAAAATCCAACATTTTCACATACAAAATCGACACCTTGTAAAATATTTACATTATCCCATGAGGTTGGGTTGGTCATATTTATATAATTTAAAGTAATAGTTAGTCATTTACAGTACATTCTGTATTTTATACGGGTTGCTCTTTTCTATGAAATAAATTTTTATTCAATTTTGCTGGAACTTTTAAGCTTTAAAATTGATATAGCATCACAAAAATATCAAAGAAATATCACATAAAGATTAACCCATATGTACTATATTTAAAATCATGCAATGACTTTAAGGAACACCCTGAAATTTAAACCATAGTTCACTGATTATTTTCAGTGAATTGAACTCAAAAACATATCCGTCAGATTTGTGAATTAATTATTCATATTGATTTTCTTGTTTTAACTGGATCAACCAATTCATTAAAAAGAACAATTTGTTCATAATTTAGGCATCGCTACATTTCTCATGAACACCCCAAGGGAGGATAAATGGGTCTGTTCCAAACTAGTCCTAAAAAATGTACCCTTTGCACAGAGGAAAGAAAATCATTTGGGTTTGGAACAGAATTAGGGTGAGTAAATGATGAAAGATTTTTTTTTTTTTTGGACGGGATGTGAACTACCCCTTTAATTAAAGCAGTAATAAGTGATCTTTACACATTAACTGGTGGCTGTGAAAATGTGAAATCTTTATATTCTACCTTCTCTCATTTTTTTTTCTTTCTCTCTCTCTCTCCTCTTTCAAAACACTGAGATTATGTGTGGGAGAGGGATGATAAGCCCTTTAAAGAGATCACAAGAGCACTCTCTCTCTGTCGCCCCTTTGCCTTTTTAACGCAGACACACACAGAAACACAAACACTCCCACACACACACAAAATAAAGTCTATTAACCTCTCAAATGCTACTGTTCCTGATGGGATTTAGGCCTTCCAGTGTCTGAATTTGGCATGCAATTCATCATCAGTAGAACGTTATTGTAAGATAATTACGGATGAAGAGGAAGGGTTTGCACACACTTATTAAGTTTACATTAATTATTTGTGGAAAAAGGGAATATATGTGTTATTTGATTTAATACAACAAGCCTTGGATAGAAATCCAAGAATACCATATAGCTGCAGGGAGTAATTTAGAGGTCTGCGTTAAAGTGACAGAAGCAGTGCATTATGGGGGAGTCATGTGACAGGGTTGTGAAATAAAATACGAACCTATGTTAAGGTGCTTTGTCAGCAGGAGACCTCAACTAAAACTAGAAACACAGGCGATTATGGGTGGTTGGTTGACACATACTTGTTGTACTTGTGAATTAGTATTTGTTGGGCAATTCATTTCAAAAACCTAAATGGTCATACACACACACACACACACACACACACACACACACACACATGTATATATATATATATATATATATATATACAGTATATACTGTATATAAACATTATAAATTATTGCTCACATCATTTGTTCTTGCACTTTAAAGAGAGATGGATACACTAAATCACTAAATTACTTTTTTGCTCTTTTTTATTTCTGGCCTCTTTGTTTAATTAACAAGTTGAATTAATTCTATTAAAAGTTTCCCACCCAGAGTCCTTTTTAATAATCTTGTATGTCCTACATTGCTCAAACATTTAAGATTTTGAAACTCATGCAGAAAGAAATGTGTTTATTCCATTCTGGAAATGGTTTGGGTTCCCCCTGTTTTCAGGCTTCTATAACCGCTCAGATGGGGGAATTGTGTGGACGTTGTGCACAGACAGCAAATGGAGATTAAAATAGATTTCAGATATGAACACAGAACTCAGGTGATTGAGTGGCTTCGTGGGAAGGCACAGAAATCAGATAAAATATGAAAAAGTCATACTTTAATATGATTTGACCATGAAAGAAATGCTTAAAGATTGCATCTCTCTTATAGCTTTGTCTCATGCATATACATATGCAGGAAATAAAAAGAAATGTCTGGGAAAATGTCTGGATTCCAGGGAAATTACATTTTCCAGATTTTTGCTGTAGAGTAGAAAGAGCGTAGAACGTAAAAGTGTACACGCATGGAAGCCATTTGCCATTTTCATTATGTTCAGAAATTCTGATATTTAATTTTTTATAAATTATTAATATATACATTCATGAAATATACATTTTTAAATGTAATTTTACAGTGCAGTTGTATTACATTAGTAATATATTTATGTCTTATAAATAATAATAAAGATATTATTATATTTTATAAAAAAAAAAATAAAATATAGTAAAATTCTCTCAGAGCTATCAGGAGGACTACGAAATAGTTTAATTAGATAAAAAATACTGTTCAAACTGAATGCCCTATATAAATGTGGCAATTTTTCCTCTGTGTGGTATAGAAAATTGTGACAACACTAGCAGTATGAACAACCAATTTTCACAAATCAAAAATAGTAAATAAGTAGTCATCAAAAAAAATGTTTACATTTACTGAATACAGTATGGCGAGTGGTCGACGGTTGTTAAGGTGTTCCGATTGTGTTAAAATCAATCATTTTATTAAAAGGTTCTTCTGTTACTGGGGTATTCTGAGTGATACGGTCAGTATGAACAACTAGATTTGTACATTTCTGAATAAAATGGGTAGTGGGTGGTTGCTATTCTGAGGGTTCTTTTGATATGTTGCTATGTGGTTGCCAAGGTATTCTGAGTGGTGTTTTAAAGCAATAAGCCCCAAGAATTTGGTTTGGTTTACAGTGCTTTTGAAATAAGAGACATTATTAGGCACGATGAAGACCGGAAACAGTTATACCTGGAGAGGTTTCATAAAATAAACAGAGCAATCGACAAAAATGTAAATATTTATTGATAAATAATAAAAATTCTTACGCCAAGCTATGTAGTTCTTTAGCAATGTTCAGCAGAAGGGCTGACAAGCAACACAAAGATGCAGTGGCACTGTAATACTTATGTAATGAGAGGTTTATAGAGTATTTTACAACGCTCGGTCAATCATAAACAAGGACCGAAACTATCCATTTTATATAGTTAAAGTTAAAAATCTTTAGCATAATAAATGTTGTTAATCACTTACTAGTTGTTTTGTTAATCACTTTTAGTTGTTTTTAGTGTGCTGTTGTGTGGTTGCTAGGTGGACTAGTCCAGAACAAAATAGAAAGTCTGTAGTACTTTCTACAGACTTTCAGACTGATAAAAAGTTTTTATCAAGCTTGTATATTTAAGTTCAGTAATTTCACTTAAATGACAATTAATAGGTAATCTTCATTGCCATTTAAGTGAAATTACTTAACTTAAATATACAAGCTTGATACAAATTTTCATTTTAGAAGAAAATTTCAAATGGCACTTAGAGGCTTTTGCATCTGAACTCTTCAATTCTGTTTTTTTTTTTTTTTGTCTACTGACATTTCTTGGAAAGCTATTTCTGCAGTTTCATCAGCAGAACAGTTCAAAAACACATTTATAAATAAGAGTACAAGCCACTGAAGAGGTGTACTATATATCTATCCCTCGTCTCGCTTTCATTCCCGTTAAAAATCGAAGATTGCACTGCTTTGAATAAGGTCTATATTTCGTAGCCTGCCCTAAATTCAGAAGTTAATGTCGTGCCACTCAAACTAACAGAGCAATATCTGACAGCATCACCGTGTTTACCCTCTTCAGGAAGTCAGCCTACAAGGTTTTTAACATTGACTAAATTACACACTTCACCTTTAAACCCTGTGTTTGGCAGAAAAGCAAATGCAGGTCTGTACATGGGTAGCTGATAGTATGTTGCCAGTATGACATGTCTGTTTTCGCTCTCTCTCCATCAGGCTGGAGAGGAAGATGACAGCCCTCAACCCAGTGCTGTTCCTTCTCTGCGGTGTCTCTGTGTCTCTGACTCTGAAGGTGGTGTCAAAGAGAGGCTCAGGTATGTCCAATTTCTGTCTCACTATCTTTCTCATTACTCACAGAGGGCTTGCTCTTCGCATTAAAGTGCAACATCAAATATTATTTCATGGCATAATGAAAGCTGCTATGCTTAACCACTCTCACGGGCCATGTGACTGTACATATTAAAGCATAATTTAATGCAGCATTAATGGTGAAGGTCATTTTTGTGTGCTGAGACAGTGTGTGTGTGTGTGTGTGTGTGCTTTCCTTTACGCGCAAGTAGGCATGTACATAATCACCACACTGCACACACACACACACACACACACACACACAAATGGGAACACGTGTAAACACACAATTTGCAACAGGGAACAGGTTGGGAAGAGCTCAGTGCCAGCCCATCTGTCAGAGGTGATACTCTAATGTGTGTGTGGGTGTGGGTGTGTGTGTGAGGGAGGGTGTGTGGGTGTGGGTGTTTAAGGGAGCGAGAAAGTGTGTGTGTGAGTGTGTGACTGACTGGAATAAAAAGCACAAAATGTGAGCCAAGACCACCACGTTCTCCAGATAATTAGGTGCAGGGAGGTGTTACGAGTTCAGCTGCAGTTTGATGTTCCCCGGGACCAAAAGTTTGTATTTCCAGATAGCTAATTTTTCTCCTGGAGCATAATGGCAACACAAAAAAAAAAAAAAAAAAGAGTTACTCAATTACTGAAACTCAATGCGTTCACTGAAAATAATCTAAAAATATGAACCCTATTTCAGCGTTGGCTAAAGGAACAGTTATTATATACAGTCTGATGGACACTGGCTGGAGTCTTTTGAGGACAACTTCAGTACCTTGGCGTAAAGTCAGCATAAAATGGCATTCGCAACCCATTATACTTCAGTAAGTATCCTTATTTCCGATTAAAACTGGATATTCAAGCGGAAAAAAAAAATATAGAATTGGAGTTGATTTTATTTGTAAGGACTTGATTGGATTGTGAAAAGTGGATTCAGATCTGAATGCTTGTATGCTAAAACCCTAAATTTGCTATTTGGTTATTGGTTGGGTTATCCAATTCAATCCAACATTACACAAAAGCCTGCACAGTCAGCATAAAATGGAAATCCCTAAATGCTTGTCAATGATATTATTAAGAACAATTTGTCCATGTATGTTTTTTTTTCTTTTTCTTTTTTTGACCTCATCATTTTTACTTAAAATATCATTGCTCAATCTTCTTTGGTGACGTATGCTGGGTAATAATCTAATTATTCAGTCTGCTTAAACGTCCCTGCGCTATATTTCTTTTCTTTTTTCTTTTTTTTTTCAGTGATCCATTTCACTCTGATATACAGTAAGTCACAATATAAAGTAAATTTATGTTACTTTGGTCAAGTTTTTATTTATGTTGGATGGTTGTCTTGCCCTTAAATTGGCATCTCACTGTACCCTAACAAGTGTTAGTTACCTATTGCATTTTTAAATGTGTTATTCACAGTCAGACATGGTTAATTTGTTCCATTAAGGTTATCTGATAATAAAAGGGTTACCGAGATAATGAGCAGTATTTGGTCACCATATGTAGAATAAAACCGTTTTGTTAGGCTAATGATATCTCATGTGAGTGTAAAGTACTATTCGCAAGTACTATTCATTTCTGCCGGTGTAAAACTTTTTTTTTTTTTTAATGAGCACCATATTACTGAATGCAACTTTAAGTAAGTAAATAGTCTATTTTGATTTCATGGTGAAGTTAAAATGCATGTTTCAGAGCACAGTCATCTTAAGAGAACACGCTTCAATGCAGCCTTGAAAAGACACTTGAAATGCACACATTTGAGATCACTTAAAGCATAGCCTCACAGAGACTTTTGACCAGGGGGTGTTGAAGGTACAGTACTTTAAAGATTTGTTTTTTTTTTTAAGGCAGTCTAGAATTACAGTGGTGCTGGACTGCCACCGACAGCTGCATGTGTGATGAAAGCATGCTGGATGTAATGTCTAGTACAAAGATGTACTCAAATGGGTACATGCTGGCTTTCCTCTTTTAGGAATGTCTGAGGACAACATCTGTGGCTTGCTGTTGATTACCACAAATAATTTTGCTGCGCTCCTCTGTGAAAAAAAAAAGGGGGAAAAAAGAATGTATAATAAATAGTACATTGACAGTAAAAACCAGGCAAAAAAAAAACAGCCCTGCAAACAAACATCGTAAATCACACTATATTTACATAATATAGTATGTAATACAAACTTTTGATTCTTAATTTAAATTACACATTACTTTCTCATGGTATCCCACAATGCAATGTGCTCAATTTTCATTAACCTTCCATTGTCCTTCCATTGTGAAAAATATTGGCTCATTATTTGATCGCAAAAGTGAATCCACTCCCTGAAGTGAGGTCATGTGACAGTTGCATACAGGATGCTGTTTCACAAACTTAAAAAGATTAGTATGCAGTATACAATACATAATACTCTATGCAGTATGCAGTAAATCCATTCTGAGCAACTGTTAGAAACTGCACTCACAGGAGTTTCATCACTTATGCATGACCACAAGTTCATCCACCCGGAAAAGTAGTCCCACCTCAACAGGATGATTCTGACAACTTTTCAACTTAGGTAACGCATAGAATTCAAATAACAGTTTTAATAAAAGCACAAGCTTTATATTTTTGTCCAAGGACCAAGACCGAAAGTAGCCTGGAATATTCCTTTAATGAAATCGGAAAATATGTTGAAACCAACAAGAGAGTTTTATTGGAATTGTTTTGTGCTCAGTGATGCTTCAAAATCAATGCTTCCAAGACACTATTAAATGTCAGACACATCAACATCACTCTCTCCATGCTGAAGATGAAATAACTCCTATTTTTCCATCTGATCATCTCAGCAGAGGCCCAAGGCATGGCCCAAACATCAGTGTGTGTGTGTGTGTGTGACTTTGAACGACACAAACACGTCTCATCAGCTCAGCGTGCGTTCCTCTTGATGTGTTTTAAAGGACTTCACAGCTGTAATTGAACAGGGCCGTGTTCTGATTGGTTATGAAACATCAAGCTCTAATTGTCTTGCATTGTGGATTATGAAGATTGGAGTGCAGATTTATGAAAAGAGATTTGAGAGATGAGGGGGGAAATGTCATTCTTATAAGAGGAGGGATGCTTCTTCTCGAAATAAATTATTTAAAGAGCCCCTATCATAGCATTTGAAATGTTCCTATTTTTGTTTTGGGAGTTCCCAAAAACAGTTTAACGTGCATGCAAGGATAAAAAACACTTTATTTGTCTTAGAATATGTATTTATTTTTACCCGATTTGCTCAAAGACTCCCAGTGCTCATTATATAGATCGAAGTCATATTTGACTAAGTCGTTTAGGAGGTAATTGCCATTTTTCAAAGAATGTCTGGTGAATATCAAAAACAAACTAACTTTACCCCGCTTAGAAGCTGCGCGGAGTGTACACAACACACACAACACAATATAACTATATTGAGCATGCTACAGAAAACATAACAGCAAACAATATTAATATTACTTACAGATTGTGATTCGTAGGAGGACGAACCTGATCCATATACACTGGATACTGAGCCCTCCTTCAGGAACAACCGGCTTGCGAATCCACATTTGAATTCTTTTATGTTTTTGAATGATTCGTCATTGAAATGATGAGAACACAACCGGGCTATACTGTTGTGGTATCGTTGCAAATATGAACTCTAACCAATGATTCTTCACATGCTCGTCCCTGGACAATGAACACAAGTGGCTGAACTGTCTTTGCAATGTAGAACACGGCGTCTTCTCGACATGATGCTATTCAGCTGAAGTTTTTGAATGTGTTCTAGACTAGACTTCAAGTTTACACTCCCATCTGCGCGTGCGGTTGTTGGGAGCGGCCAATGAGCTAATGTTTTGTATCTACGTCACGACGTAACAGCTAATGACTCGTTTCAAAAACAAATCATATCATAGACTCAGAGTCGACTCTCACTTTTGAAAGACAATAACTTTATATACGACGCACTTTCAGATATAAATCTTTGCAGGATGTTTTCATTCCCTTAGAGCTATATTCCACACTACATGAACAGTCATTTTCAAAAATCCATGATAGGTGCTCTTTAAGTTGATTTGAAGCTGTAAGGACGTCTAATTCGATCTAATTGCGGTATTCAATTAGAGGTGAAGGTCTCACGCATGTTCCATCCGACATTATGAAATACATGAATGCTGAGTTTTGGCGACTCAGCATTCTTGAGCTGATCTGAGGTACAGAAAAAGCCCTGAAAGTTGCATTTCATCAGACTTACTGGGGGTAGAAGTTGACCATTTGCTAATAGTGGTAATTTGCATTCATGAATTTATACTTTTTGGAAGTAGGACCAGAGACCACATTCTTTTGTGTGCCAGTTCTCCCTAAACTCTTAAAAACCTTATTACCTTTTGTTTTTCTAATTCGGAAATAGAACACTTGTACCAGTCGCACTTGTAGACATTTCAAATAATACTGAACGCATGTATAAAACTGTATGATAGTTGTTCAAATTAAAACCATATATATTCTTATGTGAGTGCATCTCTGCAAGAGTGGGGGATGTGGGGAAGAAGTGTGTGTGTGTGAGATGTTCAAAATGTTAATTTGCAGCAAGGTCCATCTCATAAACCAGTGGTGAGGTCTCTTCAACCAGTTTTTTCCAATCTTACAAAGCCAATTCAATAGTGCATTTTTAAAAGATTTTTGCATAATATTATTCATTGTGAAAAGAACATTTGGTAATTTCAAGGAAGGGCAAGACCTCATAAAACAAAAAAACATTGCAAATGGACATTAGTCAGGATAGACGTCATGGTAAATTTGACATAAACAAGGCTGTGAGGGCATAAAGTGCAGTCTGTTTAATAGGTTGTACTGTCAGTGGTATCAAATTTTGTCAAATTTTTCAAATTTTTTTTTCTCATAAATTCATCAGAAGTTGTCGATCTGCACCCTGTCATCACATATACCATTAGAAAGCTCTCTCCTGTACAATGCTGTCGGATCCAAATATCTTTTTATCAGCAACCAATCGTGAAAATAAAGGGGGGATTTAACTCTATGCGCAAACTCATTGGCTGATGCCAATTTCTGACAATGTGATTCTCAATATGACCTTTCTCTCATACTCCAAGTCCGAATTTTCTACGTCAATATCAATTATATATGCCAAACTTTCCAGTCTTTTATAATATATATATATATATATATATATATATTATGAAGACATTTACTGAGGGATTTGTAAATATATTATTCGTAGCCTGATTTATATAACATTTTATTCCAAAAAACATGGTGAAAATATTTTTAAAGTTATTGACAGTATTTTCTGATTTACAGGAGAACAAAAATTAGATAGCCATAAACCCGCTGTAATTTTAAGAAAGAGCAGTATATGACGGTGCATTATAAACCAAAATGTATTGTTTGTTCAGAAGTGGGTAAAGGAGTAAATTACCACAGTTTGATACCCATGCAGAAAAATGATAATGACCATGAAATTATAGAAGCTGAACTTCTCCGCTTAAGTGAATTATTATTTAACCTTTACATTATTGTTGAACCATGGAATTAATAAAAATCACACAATAGTTAGAGCTGAACAGTTGCTTCATATGTCCAATTTCCACCACCATGAGAAAAGTGGGCCGGTCTTGGGCCTGAAACTCCCGGGCTGAAAAGTGGCCCCACTCTGGCCCTGCATTTTGGTTTTCTTTAATTCGGCGTGATGCCTAGCGCCTCAGTTCAAGCGACAGAATGGTTTGCACATTAACTGATCATCTTTTTCTCATTACTAGTCATAGCAAGAATAAATAAACATGAATGAACGTCACAGGCATGTTGAAAGAAACAATACACTCTACCAAAATGTCTTTTGTAATCACTCAGTCAGTGTATCAACCAGGGAAAGACGTCAATAAAACAGCTTGTAAACAATATGTCACTTAAACCCTATTCGGACAGGATTAGTTTAACATGGAGAGGTTGGGTAAAGTAATTATTGCCAGAGCTTCTCAGTGATTTTAGTCCTCTCTGAATGTGCCAGTAATCATTACGGACAATGTCAGTAAAGATTACAGTGACTTTTTCCTTCTGTAAAAAGGTCAGGAAAAATTACCTCAGGGAATAGACTAATCTCGTGCAAATAGACCCACTGTAAATATATTTGTAAATATGTATGTATAAGAGTTGCTTGAAAAAACATTGAGTTGCATTCTAGGCAGTGGGACAAGTCTGTGGCAAACCAAGTTCCCTTTTAAGGTAACTTCGATCTGCGTTGTCAAACGTGATGGGAACGCTCTGCGTGATTGCGTCGTGAAGCGTCTGTACAATCAGTCCAATGAGAGAGGACGTCAAGTGACGTCATCGAGCAGGAAACTATAAAGCACCCTTGAGATCAGACCACGACAGCTTCTGTAGCCTTCAGCAAGCGATCTCTGTACTCTGTCCTTGTCTATTTATTGTTGTTTGTCAAAGCCAAGAAAATAAATATATATCACTGTCTATATTTATGGCAAGCAAGATTATAGACGCTGTGTGGTTCCCTGCCCTCGTTACATCACGGGTGGGGACACACATCAGCAGTGGTGTAGTGCAGGGTATACGCAGGTATACGGCGTATACCCACTTCCTTTTCAGTCGGCATTGCGTATACCCACTTCTAAATCCCCTCCGATGCGCATCATTTAGTTGCTAATCCAATTTCGTGACTAAAAAAAACACCCCGTTAGAGTTGTACCCGTAATATTAACTCTAATTTGTTGCTGCAATGATTCTCCCATCGCGATGATAACTGACCTTCTCATCTGATCGTCAATATCAAAATGTTCGTGAGACCAATCAAAGAATGCAGGATTTTTGTTCATAGAAGCGCGAGCTGAGCGCGAATCCCAACGCGACGCTTCACTTCAGTTAACGACAGTGCGAGATAAGATGCAAGTAGCTCAAATTTACGTCTGTTTTTCAATAGACGTTTTAAATGACCGACAGAAATGATCAGTTTGATTAAAGGCAGTGGAAATTTTGATTTGATTTATTCAACAATAATCATAAATATATACAATCATGCCAGAGGCAATTCATATACATTTGAATACAATTTGTTGAGGATAAAAAACACAAAGAAGCCACAGGCATATTTCCATTGTGGTCCTCTACATGCATAAAATGAACGAACAGTTCCAGTGGGAATAAAATTTTTAAAAAAGCAACTCACACCCTACAAATTCCTATGGGATCCTAATTGGAAAGCCATTTTTTTTTTACTTCTCTTCTAAAGGGCCATGCCTTGTGATTGTTTTAAATGTTCTGGCAGTCCATTCCAAGCAACTGCACTCGAGTAAAAAAACGAATTTTTCCAGACTACACTTTTAAACCAGTACATATATATTATTTATCCTTGCCCTTGTAGAAATACAGTGAACATTTCTCACAAAAAACATAGTAGTCATACAAGTATTTAGGAACATCAAGTTTGCTCAAATCTCTTTGGTCAGAGTAACCACTTATACAAAAAAAATAAATAAATAAAAATACAGCAAGGTTTTTAACTCTACTTCTACAAAATTAAAGTGTAAATTGCAGGTTAACTAACACAACCAATTAATGTGTCAATTAAAGTGCTCATAAAAAATCTTAAATCATCTTAAAATGCGTTAAAATCAAATTTATTGGGGTTTCTTCAAAGGTAGCATGTTTTTTACAGTAACTGGGTGATGGTGTCATACAAGGGAGCATGGGCGGTGACCATGTGTTCGTGTTGAGGGACTGGGAGAATAAAACAATTCGTGGGACTCCCGCAATCTAGAACTATCTATGAATAAAACATAAAAACGAAAACATTTTTATTCATATGTTGCAGAAAAGCATCAAGAACAACTAAAACAAAATAGAAACGATTTACAGGCGAGAGTTTCTATTTATAACATGTTTGCAGCAGTGAGTGATGTAGCCAATCACAGACATATGTGTGTTGATTTCTAGGAACGCAATAGCCAATCAGAAGCATTTACGATAGACTCCCCTCACCGCTCAAAACTGACTTTTTGTTCATTGATGAATTCTGTATACTGGCAAATCCTCGAATTATAACAGACAACGTGTAGATAAATTGAAATATTAATTGGTAATAACAGAGATTTGTGAGATCGCAATGTACTGATGTCAGCTTTTTAGGAATTATTATGGGAGCGCACTTTGCGTTCATGCCAGGCCAAACCATGCATAACTGTAGGTCAGCATGCTTGTTTTTATGGTATAACAGTGTGGTTTGTGGGTTAAATGCTTTAATAACAAATAATTTACCAGGAGCATTTATGCTGATGTGTATGGTGGCACGTAGGCTACTTTAAAGTATTTGGAGGTACAGAAAGTCTTTTTGCGGGTGGGAGCGGGACAAAACATAAATGTTGCGGGCGGGAGAAAGTAACATAGAAAGTAGCAGAGAACGTCAGTTATAATAATGACCGTGTTTAGTCAAACGTCTCTATAACCTGGTCTCTAGATATAGCTTAGTGTCTTCCATTGTAAATGGTCGTTAACACTCATTTTTCTTTTAAATACGTTTTCCAGAGACCTGCAGTTTAGTTCTGTTGACAACTATGAGTCGCTCAACATACTTACTGCGTTGCTCTGATTGGTTGGAGGTCTATCCAATTGAGTGCAGAGGTTTTTTCCTGGTTCGATTTAAGACACGCCTCATAATCAAAGCCCTATGGAGTGGTATCAGACTCATATTCTGAATAGAATATGAGCATGACGAAGTCAGGCTAGCATTTTGGTATAAAAAACAAACAAAAAAAATAATTGTGGGCGGTTCTTATCTTTATGTTTAGTAAGTACATTGCATTATCTTTGTGAAAAATTTAACCTGCAATTTACACTTTAAGGAGAAACAATGTGCATCAGGTGCGTTTTTGCTTTGTTTTTATTAAAATTTTTGTTTGCGCCAGTCGTTCTCTCCTTATACTGACATCTAGTGGTGTGGATGTACCATCACACAAAATGCAAATGTTGTCAGTTTATGCCAGTGTATAAATGCATTCAAAACCAGCCTTTTATGGAGACTACCGAGGCTTGTAGTATCTCAGCATGGCGTCCCCCATGAGGCGACCTGCGCCATGTAGAATAAAACAGCTTTTATATACCTACTGATAAGACGTGATTCCAGGGTTGCCAACTCTCACGCATTCGGTGTGACACACACTTTTCAGGATCTGTCTCACGCTCTCACGCTGCCCAAGTAAATCTCACAAGAAGCTAACATGCTGCGCCAATGTCTCTCCTTAGTCTTATGGCATCAATTCGAAAGCTGTGCTTTTGAGTCACTCTCAAGGTATTTTGATGTCATACGCCACTCGTTCTGCATAAAGCTGAACACAAATATTGACAAGGTATGGGTTTTAATTTAACCAATGAAGACCTGCAACCTCACCATCGGACCAGTCTGTACCAATCACATTTTCGTTGTATTTGTGTGCACAAATTCACATGAATTGTATTGCAAGCTTATCAATTGAAATCACAAAATTTGTGTAAAGCACTAACAAAAACAGTAGGCTACCAGTTAATATATGTGTAAACATATGTAAACATTGTAACATGTTGTCACTAAACTTAATGAAATTCTTTTTAGTTACCTAATGTTTTGTCAATCACAATACACTTCCAACAATACAACACAATACAACCCCCCCCTCCCACCTTCCGTAATTCTCATTCCTAGCTAAACTCAAAAGTTGGCAACCCTGCTTTTGATATACTGCAGATGTAAAACTACATTAGATTGATGTACTGCCGATGTAAAACTTTTTTAATGAAGGAAACTTTATGGGTAAAGTGTTGGTATAGCATAATGAGGGAAACTTTAAGGGTTAAGGGGTGATATAGTATGTGTGAGCGAGAGATGTTTGTATATCTAATGATGGAAATCTGTGTGTTTAAGCAGTGACAGTTAAAGTTTGACATTATAAATGACAGAAATTCCAAAAGAACAAACCAACGCAGCTCTGACATTCACAAACACATGCAAGCACACTCAAAGTGTCAGTTCGTCCTGTCTCATTAAGCACACTATAGTTCCATTCGCTCTCTCTCAATGTCTCTATGTCTGTTTTTTAAATCTCTCTATGTCTGTTTTTTAAATGCTAATGATGGATTAGCCCGTGCTCTGGCCTCAGGATTTTCTCTCTTTATTCCCATGTTTGTTTCACTTCTCTCTCTCAGGTCTCTCTCTTTTCTCCTGCTGTCTTGTTACTGTGACCCGTGAGCCCTCTCTCATAATGAGAGGCCCAAATGAAAGAGTTCTAACGACAGAAAAGACTTCAATCCCTCTTTTCTCCATCTTAGTCGACTGAATTTTTCCATTATTCCCCTGCGAGCTGTGAGAAAATCGCTCTCTCCCATTGGTTAAAAGGCCACCTGCTCGCCCAGCAAACCGGCTCGACCTCCGTCACCATGGCAAGCCAGAGGCAGAGGTGAGATGGGAGGTATGGGAAAAAAAACAGGGACGAACAGTCGTGCTATTGTCCAACAGAGACCTGCTCGAGGTTAGCGGAAACTCGGAAACGTCAGTGTGAGGTCGAGGAAAGGTCAAAACAAGGGGCGGGGAAGAGGACGCCCGGTTCGGCACGGTGCGTCGTCATGGAAATATCCTCAATTTGCCTGTTGCATTCTGACTAAGACAAATTAGAGGCGGACAAAGCGTTTTGTTGCGATCGTTGATCCGAGAGAGTGGTTAAGACTCCATGGGAACAGTAAATAAGAGCTGCAGTGCATTATGGGAGATTAAAATCACTTGTTTGGCCCAAAACACATCAGCTTAGAAATATGGGGTACATAATGATTTTATATGAATATACCTACTCAAAACAGCTATAACCATAAAGCACTGCGAAGCAAAGGAGCCCCGTTCCACCTCTTCCTCTCGCTCTCTCTCTTTCTGTCTCTACAGAGAGCAGTAGGAAATGGAAATGCACACTTTATGGGTCTGGGTGATTGGATTTGCATGGCGTCAAGCCAGCACAAACACACACACACACAAATACACACACACACACAAAGACACAAAGTGTCTGAGAGAGCAGTGGTAACTCAAAGTCAACATGACAGTTTTACTGGGGTGCAGTTGCTCTCAGTGTCTAAAGCAAACAGCCATTTACTGTTGCACTAAATACCGACTTGCATTTGCCCTCAATATCAGAGAGAGAAATTACCGGCTCAAATTCAAGCAGGGAATGGGAAATTAGAAACCAACATTTCGAGTTTCCTCTTAAAAGAATGGCTGTTAATGGGCCTTTGTGTGGAAAGAACCAATCAAGATTGTCAAAATGAATTTTAGATCCCTCCAAGCATACCCTATCTCTCAATTACAAATAACTGTTTCATCTTTGATATTCTCATTCTCTCGTTTAATGGAAAACAGGACTTTTGTTCAGACCTCTTGGTTTTTCCAACCAAACTCTTGTATTTATTTCCGAATGCGGTGAATTGATCGTAATTAAGGCTGAAAAGCCATTTTTATAGAAGTCTGTCATGTTCAGAAGCTCTTTTTGTTTTACGACGGTACTCCAAATTGGCTTTTTAGACTCATTTCAAGGTTTCTTTTGATTGTGCATGAGAGCCTTTGGAATCCTGCACGAGTCTATCGAATTCAGCGCTAGCCCACCTGTGGCAGGATGACAGCATGTAGCGTGCTTCTGCTTTATTGCGTTTGATCAGAGGCCTTTGCCAAGTCTTATTAAGATGTTCCAGTTTAAGTAAGCGCAAGATATACTCCGTATACTTAAATGGCTCTTTGTTAAAGCAGAACATTTGAATTAAATGAGATACAATGGTTAATTTAATATTACTGTAATTGACTCCAGTGGTCGGGCATTCCATGCTAATATCACAGAGGAGGACTGCCTTCTGGTTGAAAGAGTGTGAGAGAGACAGGAGGAGAGAGTAAGAGTGACAAAGACTGTGAGTGAACGTTAGGAGACCTCCAGGGATGAGGTGACCTACAATTAGTGACAGTAACATGATAACTTAAGGCCAACAGCAGTCGATTAGCATATTTCATAATTGATTACAGAATATCTTCGGAGGACGAATATTTATTCAGACCTAGTTAGGGCCAATTTGGGGGCGAATTAACGAGGAAACGAGGCTTAAGACTAGACCTGTGCTGTCTTTTTCTTTTCTGTTAGATGTTGAATTATGCAATTATGTAAATTCAAGGATTATGGCTGCAGAGGAAAACAAATTCCATAACAAATATCAATTCCAAGTCACCATGATGGAGGAGATTTGTTCAGTCCAGTTAGATGATTGTTCTTATTCTTAACTCTTATGATAATAGAAAAAATAACTTTGGTCATACATGTATGTCTTATTTGTATTAAATACATCTCTCTACATTTTTTTTTCTTTCCATGATTCTAAAATTTCAAATTGATGGAGCTCAAAGGCAATATCAATATTTTGAATATAATTATAGCAGCACGAATATTATCCTAAACCACTTTTTTGTGTCATATATGTAATAATCATATAGGTTTGGAATGACATGATGGTGAGTAAATGCAGCCAATTCTCACCCCCAAGGCGTCACCTAACTGACGCCTTGATAAGCATTTGGACCATGCTTCAATATCTGACGCTTTAGGCACCCTTTAGCGTCAGTTAGATGATGCCCTAGGATCGCGTGTAACCCTACCCCCACCCCAGACCTAAACCTAACCGCGTCCTCTAACTGACGCTTTCCTTTAGCGTCAGTTAGATGACGCCATAGGATCGCGTCATGTAACTGACACTAAAGGGTGCCTAAAACGTCAAATATTGAAGCATGGTCAAAGGTGACGCCTTGGGGTGAGAATGCGTTGGTAAATGATGACAGAATTATTCTTTTTACGTGAAGTATTCCTTTAAGAATACATTTTGTTGCATTCGATTTTCTTACATGTAGCCATTTTATTCTAGTGCGAAACACCAATCTGATGTGCTAATCATGACCTCTCTCTGCTTGAAAATGTGTCTGTAGTTATGGAAACTCTGTTTGTGAAGCATTTTAACAAGGTTCTTATCTAAGCAACAGAAACCCACTTAAACTAATTCTCCACCTCCATCCACCCAACCACACACACACATGCAGCTTCCTTGAAGATGAGTGATTCCCTCAAATTTAAGAAGCAAGTGCACCAAGAGAAAATTGCAAGTATGATTATCAAGTAAGATTATCTCTCTTTATCTACTCCTATATTTTATTCTCGATGCATTTCATTTGCTCTCATGCATCATTTCAACAACAGATGTAATAAGAATAAGAATAAGAACTAGATTTTCCCTCCGTGCTGGAAACATACATGCCAGAGCCAGAATATCACTATTCAGTTTGCTAGGTGTTAAATCAAAAGTCTCTATAACATTCTGGTCTCTAGATATAGCTTAGTGTCTTCCTTTATTGTAGCTAAATCTGTTTTTTTTTTTTTTATTATATATATATATATATATATATATATATATATATATATATATATGAATACATTTATTCATATTCATAAAGTCTAGTTGCTTAGAAGAAACAATTTTAGGTAGTAGCACACCTCAATAATCTGCACAATTCATGCAGCAAAGATGGTGCAGGATGATTTGTGTGCCAAAGTTGAATGGTTATAAAGTTGCTAATGCTATGTTTGAGCATTATTAATAGTGATTCAAGCTAAAACCATTAAATCCATAGCATTATCAGTAACAGCAACATCAACATTGTCATCTTCTTCACATTTGTTGTCATCTTCCCCCTTTAATCTTTCCTCACAGGTAAATGCAGTCATGCATTGTTGTGACCAGGGAATACCACTGTCATTGGGTTCTATGTGCGCTTTCATTTGTGTGTGTGTGTGTGTGTGTGTGTGTGTGTGCGTGTGTGCGTGTGCATTATATTTCCCATAGGGACTGTAGAGGGGAGAGAAGGAGAGGGAGTTGTTTGATCTTTAACAGGATTATTCATCCTCTTTCCCTTTTATTTATTTAATATCCCTCCTTTATGCGCAAAGCATCTGGGCAGCATTTTAAACATTAAGCCACACACATCTCACTAGAGGCCCATGTGCTTTGTTTGTGTCTTGTGCATTTGTGGTGTGTGTGGAGGCGGAATTCCTTGACCTGACAGTCCTGTAGCATGATCAATACTGCGTTAAATTACACACATGTCTACGAGCCACAGATTTTCAAATCCTCCTCTTTCTTTAAAATCTCTCACTCTCCCTCGGATATACACATGCTCACACACATGAACGTACATGCACAGGTCTGCCCTAGAACTGCAATTTGAACTAGATGTTTGCACAGCACATGCTGTACATCATCATGATTTAGTTTGTAGAAATGTCAGCAGTTCCTTTTTTTATTTTAAAGGAAAGGGGAATCTTACGGATTCAATAGAAGTTAAAGGGATACTCCACTTTTTTTGTAAATAGGCTCATTTTACCACTTCCCCAGAGTTAAACAGTTAAACTGTAAGCACCAGCACCAGTGATCTATATAATGACTCATTCTATCCTTATGTAGCCCCACCCCTTTTCAGCGTTGCGCTGGTTGTCTTTTGACTTCCGGTCTGTATTTTCACAGGTATGAATGATTGGTATGAATGAACTGCTCGTAAAAAAAAAAATCCCGGTCGACATTTGTTAAGACATCTGCTTTACAATGCTTATAAACATTACAATGCTCATGATAACTTTTGTTAACTCTACAATAAGTAAATCCACTTCACCAGCTAATTACTCCTCGACAGTGATGCCATAGAAATATACAGAGCGACCGCAAAAACTGAAGTTCAAAGACAATATTCTAAAGATTAAGGCGCCCACGTGTCTCTAGTGCATAAGGTCTATATAGATCAGTGATCATGTTCCCCTGGAAACATTTCTCATTGTGGTCTGTGTTATTTGCAGCGCGTTTCTGTATTTGTGTTTTGAGTTTTTGCATCGCTTTTCTGTATTTGGGTGGTGTTGTAAGTATTTGGAGATCACGTGTGTTGTGAAACTGATGAAACGTTCTTCAGTTGCAGCGTGTTGAGCTTTCTCGGCCACCTTAGCCAAAATATAAAATATCAGCTGCTGAAAAACATTATGTAGGCTATTAACAATCTGACAGTCGTCAATGAGGGGCTGCTGGCTTATACTTTTGTTTTGTATTTGTTCATTTTACTATTAAAATGTTTAAATGTTCGCCAGTTCCCACCTCCTTCTTCCCACAACAACAAACCCTGTTACATGGCAAACTCATTAGTGAATTACTCCTCGTTTGTATTTCTTTCTATATGGTGAATTACTGCATGATACCTGGACGTTCAGTCAGGCGAAACTAGGATGGTTCACAACACAAATGGCCGTGTGCTCGTCTGACTCAGAGATTTCGTTCAGGAGAAATTGCCATCTTTGGAATTCTCTGCAGATGGACTCTATCTGTGTCCGTAGCACGCAGCGAGTGCACATGCACAGCAGTCCGCCTCATCTAGAGCCAGTCCGGGCTCCTCGACCGCGGCAGGCAGCCGCCCCCTGTTCCTCCATCAGCCTCAGCTGCTCTTCACTATATTGAGGCTCGTAAAGATAGCCACAAACATCGGATTCGAGCAGCAGAATTTCAAAATCCTCTTCTTCCATATCATCTTTAGTTTCTTCCGTCATTGTGATAACTTCCTATCTCCACAGCTCTTGTTAGCTTAGCTTCCAAACAAGATGGCTGATATTGATTCAGTATCTGCAAGTGAAGTTCCACCCACTGATCTGTAATAGGCCTGTAGGGTGAGTGTGTCCCACATCCTGGAATAATGAGGAGCTAATGTTTGTAGTCTCTACACTTTTCAATGAAATGTGACTTCCTACTTATTATGATGCAAAATGACGATATTTTTACTTCATAATAAACAGGAAGTAAAACACTTAAATCCTTATTTCTCCCATCTCAGGGGAATATAAGGGAATACATTTTTCTAAAGATACAAAGCTTCATGCAAAAGGGTGAAGTGTCCCTTTAAAAACACAAGACACAAAGATAGTATCTAACTGCAGAGCCACAGCGCAGTGGTCAAATATGTCTATCTAGTGCATATTTACAAAAATATATATATTTTATATTAAGAAAAAATATTAAAAACCAGCGTTGCTTAAAACAGCTCTTATTAAAACCGTCATCTCCATAATTACTTTATGATTGGCCCACAACAGACTTCTTACGTATGTACGTATAATGGTACAATCTCTCATACTGGTAAATTGCCAAAACCGATTTTTTAAAAAGTCCTGTTCACACATGATATTTTAATGGTTCTTTACCAGTAAAGACTACATGTGTAAAAGGGGCTAATGTGTAAGTGTTCAAGGGTCTTCTGCAGAGCGAGGTGATTGTTGTTGGTGTGTATGCATAGAGACGTTATTGTTGGTGTGTGTGTCGAGGCATTGGATCATGGTGGATTAGCTGTAATCTTGGCCTGTGACAGTCCCCGGTGGTCGGATCACTAAGCACACAGCCTCCCAGTCTTTCTGCTGAACACATCTCACACAGAAAGAAGCCAAACAACCTTTTTGCAGCAGCTACAAGCTTTAAACTCATTGAGATTTGGGTGATTGACTCACATTTGTATGCAGACAGTCATGGGATTGTTCAAGACAGTTGAAGACTTAAACTGTCAAATGATCATTAGTACCTTACTTGGGGGATACACACAAACAAATAAAAAAACCTCTTAGAGTAAGCACATAGTGAGGGAACACTAATCTCTTTGTATTTTAATATATAAAGCATTTTAATGTTTGAATTCCTTATCTCAAATGGCTCATTTTTTTCTAATGACCAAAACCATGATTTACTACTCACTGTAGCTAGATGATGACAGGCGGTATTAGAGAAAGGAGACATCAATCTAGAGAACGTTTTATTGTACAAACAATTTTAAACACCGGCAAACAATAGAATTTGGACATTAATATTATTATGATTAAATTATATTAAAGTGAACCATGACTCTTGAACCTTTGCCTTCTCATCCTCTTCTCTCGCCAAAAGTAAAATCAGCCTAAAAAAAGCCAACTTACCGTTGTCACGGTGTGGAGCAGGCAGAAGATCAGGCAGAGTCCAGATTAACACGAAGATAATTTTAATTCCAATAACAGGCAAGAAGATGGTAAACAGGTGCAACACAGGGTAACATTCAACATCGACCGACAAGGACTGAATAAAACAGAGGGAACTAAATACATGGAAGAATCAAACATAATGAGGTGAAGACAGGTGAAACAGATGAACAGGACGCTGAACGGGAGGCTGATGAGGGAGTGAGTTCAGGTGTGCAGACGAGAGGATCATGGGAAGTGTAGTGCTGGAGACGCAGACAGGATGGTGCAGACGAAGGACTGTGACAACCGTGTCTTCTTCTAGTCATGCATAAGTTACCTTACAAGAAATGCAATAAGCAGTCAGCACAGTGAATTTGAGAGTTGTCACCAAAATAATACAAAATGTAATTAATCCTCATTATCATTTTTAAAATAATATCATCATCACACAATCGATGTCACACAATTACCGAAATATGTTGATAACTAGCCGGGTTGCAAAATGCACGACACACAAAACCTTTACAGATTGAACAGTAATTCAGCTTAATAACTGTTTTCTTAAATAAAGATCATAAAGGGGTGGACATGGTCAGCAACGATACTCAGGTACTGTAGGCTGTGGTCTTTAATGTTAAAGCTCAGTTGGTACTAAGGGGCCCAATGTGTGCCAAGAAAATACCCCACACACCATTACACCACCACAACCAGCCTGAACCATTAATACAAGGCAGGATGGATTCATGCTTTTATGTTGTTTACTCCAAAATGCTGACCCAACCACCAGAATGTTGCAGCAGAAATCAAGACTCATCTGACCAGGCAACATTTTTCCAATCATCTATTGTCCAATTTTGGTGAGCCTGTGTGAATTGTAGCCTCTGTCCTGTTCTTAGCTGACAGAAGTGGCACTCATTGTGGTCTTGTGCTGCAGCTTCTGCTTCAAGGTTCGACGTGTTGTGAATTAAGAAGTAAAGATTGCTTATTTGAGTTACTGTTGCCTTTCTATCAGCTCGATACAGTCTGGCCATTCTCCTTTGACCTCTGGTCTCAACAAGGCATTTTTGCCCACAGAACTGCCGCTCACTGGATATTTTCTCATTTTCAGATCGTTCTCTGTAATCCCTAGAGATGGTAGATCAGCAGTTTCTGAAATACTCAGAGTGGCCTGTCTAGCACAACATCCATTCTGATGCATGGAACCTAATTGTCTCTATGTATACAAGCCTAAATGCATTGAGTTGCTTACATGTGATTGGCTGATTAGATATTTGTGTTAATGTGCAGTTGAACAAACAGCTGTTCCTAATAAAGTGGCCAGTGAGTCTATGTACACTATATTGCCAAAAAAATGGGACACCCCTCTAAATCATTGAATTCAGGTGTTCCAATCACTTTCGTGGCGAGTTGTATACAAATCAAGCACCTAGGCATGCAGACTTGGTCGCTTATTGGGAGCTCAGTGAATTCAAGTGTGGTATTGCGATACGTTAATTGTCACCTGTGCAATAAGTCCATTTGTGAAATTTCTTCACTACTAAATATTTCACGGTCAACTGTGTAAAGCTTGCTGGAACAGTGGAGACGTGTTCTCTGGAGCAAGTTGCAACGAATCATGCTTCTCTGTCTGGCAATCTGATAGACGAGTCTGGGTTTGGTGGTTGCCAGGAGAACGGTATGTGCCTGACTGCATTGTGCCATGTGCAAAGTTTGGTGGAGGGGGGATTATGGTGTGGGGTTGTTTTTCAGGGGTTGCGCTTGGCCCCTTAGTTCTAGTCAAACTCTTAATGCTTCAGCTTACCAAGACTTTTTGGATAATTACATGCTACCAACTTTGTGGAAACAGTTTGGGGATGGCTCCTTCCTCTTCCAACATGACTGTGCACCAGTGCACAAAGCAAGGACCATAAAGACATGGATGAGCAAATTTGGTGTGGAGGAACTTGACTGGCCTGACCTCAACCCGATAGAGCACCTTTGGGATTAATAAGTGGAGTGGAGACCACAACCCAGGCCTTCTTATCCAACATGAGTGCCTCACTGTGCTTCTAGAAAAAGGGTCAAAAATGTCCATAAATATTTTTGGACATAAACAAAAGAAGAGTTGATGCTGTTATAGCAGGAAAGGGTAGGTCAACTCCACATTAAACCCTACTGATTAAGAATGGGATGTCATTAAAGTCCATGTGCGTGTTAAGGCAGATGTCTATATAGCTGTATACTAGCTGTAGATACTAAAGTCACATTTCAAAAGATCAGGGGTCTCATTTATAAAACTGTGCGTAGGATCCTTACTAAAAGTGTACGTGCGCCGGAAAGCCAAAAATGGCGTACGCCAAAAAATATTCAGATTTATAAAACCGTCCGTACGCCAGAACCTGCGCAGAATTCCCTTTATAAATCCCAGTCAGCGGAAGAATGCGCACACATGCGTCTCCTCCCCGAAATAACCATATATGGAGCTTACAACGCCTAGTTTAAATATGCATATCCTCATCTGCATATCATTTGCATGTGATTATTCATCCACGTGAGACCATGTTAACGTACAAGACGTTAGGAAAATATGAAATACAGATGTGCCGTGTCACAATAAATTATTATTATTTTTTTTTAGTAGCCTATATCTTTGCCTTGTTTTTGAATGAATAAGTCAAATAGTGTCAAATACATTTCAGAGAAAGATTTTCTCAGTCTTTTCAACTGGCCAAATAGTATTTTTAATGAATTTATATTTTTAATGCAAACAGATAGACATGGTTGTGGATTATGGAACTATTTTCTCAGACAATCTGCTATTATCATAAAACACTGCATGCCAGAGGGAAAATGTTCAAAAGCATTGCATCCACAACAAATATAGCCTATATTTCTATTTATTGAGTATATATTTTTTGTAACTTCTCAGTAATGATTTCATGTAGTTTAAGTGTTTAACTCCATTAACGAGAATGGCATATTTAATCTAAATGTTTATCAGAAGTAAAACAGTTTAAATCATTATTTCATTTATTTAGACTGTTATTGAGAACGTGCACTTTATTTATTAGCCTACTCATGAAGATTTAAGGTTCATCTGCCGTTAGATTGTGTGCGTCAGTTTCACTAAACGGCCCAACGCGCTTGCTAGCGCGGACACGAAGGGATGGATATTGGCTTCAAGTGATTGGCTTGATGAGTGAAATTTTATTCGTAGGCTATTATCTTTCTGTATCCTATAGACTATAATTTTCTTTAGATTTTCGTTCTAAAAGTGACCCATAAAGACATTTAACTACAGCTCACCATCAGTGTCTCCAATTCCCTTTGTCTCCAGAATGTGTGTACGCACGGCTCAAAGTTTGCTTAATGGTGCGCACATTCTTCCGTCAAGTTAGTTTTTTATAGATCACAAACTTTGCGTGGAAACTGGCGTACGTACGTTTCCAGCCCCGTTTTGTGCGTACGCACGCTTTATAAATGAGATCCCAGATGTCTATTACAGATCAAAATTATACATTGTTTTTTTTTTTACACTGGCATTCCAAAAAAAAAAAAAAACACATCTGTGTCACATGTGAGAAGAAAAATCATATTTGGGCCACATTCAGCTGCAATGTGAACGCAGCCCTGTCACACGGAGCTTGAGAGAGATGAAAGTGCATTGCTACAGAGACCTGAGATAGGATTGTGTGAGTGTGCATGGAGGGATTCAGATGTAATTTGCATGAAATGCATCCAAAATCTTAATGATTTGCAAGCTGGTTGTTTTATCTTACACAATGGGAAGGAAGGGGAGGGAGTGTAGAGAGAAAGAGAGGGAGAGTTCAATCAACTTCTCATTCGTTTTCTCAACCTCCTGTTTTTCTCTGACTATTTTAGTGCAGTAGGTTGCGCAGGATTGAGAACATGTGAATGTTTTATAGGCTTACATAAGGGACCTCACCCCAGAGACAACCGACCTCATTATCGTTCATTTAGCAGTGAAAAACAAGATAGATAGATGGGATGGGGGTAGATGAGAGGATGAAACGAAAACGGGAAATGCAGAGGGAGATGGGAGAGAAAAGCATGTACATGCAGAGGAACCGAGAATGATGGGATACATTTGTGATACAAGTGAATGTTGGAGAAAGAAGCATGGGGGAAAGAACCAGGTTTCAGGTGTGCGAGTGATATGAGCTTTCAGAGAGAGTGAGAGAAAAGGGTGGAAAGGAGAAAATAATGCAGTTGATTCCAGTTTGATTCCAGTTCGTTTCTTTTATCTCTTACCCAGAGTGCCTCAGGGAAGCTTGGCTTGTTAGCATCACTTGGGCAAAGAAATATAGGAATCTTTGCTGGATGAAACATCTCTCTTTCTCATTGCTTCTCTTGCTTTCCCTTTTTGCTTGCATAAAAAGGTCAGAGTTTCTTATAGCGATGGGGAGCCGCTTAAAGCACACCTGATATTAGAGTGGAAGCTTGTCTCTACATATCTCAGCCTTTATCTGGAAATCGTTGCGTAATGTGCAGCCGACCAAAGCTAACTGTGTGTTTGCATGTGTGCATTTTAGAGCCACAGGCCTGTGGTGTATGGGTACATACCCCGTAGTGTATTGGGTCAGTGCTTTCAGGTTTAATATGACTATGTAATTGCCTCATCTCTCTTTGAGTGTGTTATTAACGTGATGTTTCACAGCACCTTATACTTAACCCTTATGTTCTGCTTGGGGTCTCAGAGACCTCAAGGCCATACAAAAATATACTATAATATTTTAATTACAGAGTTTCACACTGTAAAAAAATTTAAAAGGACCATGGTAGGGCTAGGAAGCCAAAAGTGACCCCTGCGCTGGCAAGACTGGTAGTGCGGAGGCTAAGGAGAATCCAATGAGTAATGTAGAGTAATGCTGGTGCCAACATTTCTAGGCAGACAGTGTATAGGGCTGGCCTCCATGGACAACGACCAAAGAGGACACTTCTTCAAGGCAAGCACAGAAAAGCTCGCCTAACCTTTGCAAAAGCTGACCTGGACAAAGAAGCAGCCTTTTGACCTTTTGATAATTTAATATGTGGCCTGACGAGACAAAAATGTAGTTGTTTGAATAGGGATATGGCTTTTATTTGGAGAATAAAGAAGCATTCAACCCCAAGAACACCATCCCCATGGTTAAGCATGGTGGTGGGACATAATGCTTTGGGAGTGTTTTTCAGCCAGTGGGCGAGGCAATCTTGTTAATGTAAATGGCATCATAAAAAAGAAGGCTACATTAAAGGTGCAATGTGTAAATATTTTGAGTATCTATTTACAGAAATGCAATATGACATCCATAACTATGTTTTAAGTGGTGTGTTAAGAACTTACTTAATAAACCGTAATGTTTTTATCATCTTAGAATGAGGTATTTATATCTACATAACTGCTGGCACCCCCTTCAATGAAGGTCGACATATTGTGACGTCATGTTTCTACCGTAGCCGACGGCAAACAAACAGCGCTACAGAGCACGTTTTGTCACTACACTTTCTGTTGTCACCATTTGTGTAATATCCAGCCAGAATATGCATCCCGCTCTCATCCCAAGGTGCAACGCATTCTCATCCTTTAGCGTCATATAGAACGCTAAATGACAAAACGGCGCTATACTACGCACATGGCAACCGTTATCGTTAATATAACACGCGCTGTGATGGTTAGGTTTAGGTGTGGGGTAGGGTAGTCTCATATTACGCTAAAGGATTTATGACGCCTTGGGTTCGCGTGAATATTAACGATAAAGGGTGCCATGTGCGTAGTATAGCGCCGTTTTGTCATATAGCGTTCTATGTGACGCTAAAGGATGAGAACGGGCTGCAAGGTGTCATCTAACTGACGCTTTTGGCCATGCATCATCTAAGATAAAGCTTCAGTGATATCTTTCTGTTGAGATTTTATTAAAAGGATAGTTATAAAAATATAAAAAATGTCATCATTTTCTCACCCTCATGTTGTTCCAAACCTGTATGAATTAATTTCTTCTCCTGAACACAAAATGAAATATTTTGAATAATGTCAGTAACCAAACAGGCCAATGTTCTTGAAAATATATCCCTTTGTATTGAGCAGAAGAAAGAAATGAGTTCAGATTTAGAACAACATAAGGGTGTGTAAGTAATGACAGAATTTTCATTTTTGGGAGAACTTTGCCTATCAAAATTGCTATTATTGTTGTTTTACACAAACATAATTCAAGTCTCTGTGACTCCAGACATAAAAAAATGAAAGTTGATATCAGTAGAACATGAAAAAAAAAATGAAACAGCTGGACTTCAGCACCATAGAGAGTGGCTGAACTAGAGAAAAGGGATTAATGGAGAGCAGGCTATGATGACACTTGAAGAGGTTAACCGTGTTTAGTAGAGTCATATCAGACAGTACAGTTACAGCATACTGATGCAAGCTAGATGTAAGACAAAACAGTAAGAAGATGGAGGAAGAAGAAGAGTGTTGTGGGAGAGAAGGGTGATGTAATTTTCATAATAAATGTAATTGATTTAGCAGAATGCGCATGTCATCAAATAGTTTTTATTCGCTATCTTATTCATTTAAAAGATTCAGCAAACTGCCATCTATTGCCTCAGCATTTTCATAAGTGACGAGCACCTAAGTTTGGCATGAAGGAAAACGTCTTGAGGGGTGCATTTTGTACATGAGCAGTGTGTCACTAAGCATTTCCGCACAGTCTATGCCGTTCATTTTCATACCTTTCAGGATCGACGGAAAGCGGAATAATGAGTGGAAGTTCTGTTCTCCGCATCGGGAGGAAATGTTCTGTAATGGGTTTCACTTAATTTGAACACAATTGGGAAGTTATTACAGAGACGGATTTAGCCATTTGTGAATTTGGTCAAGGGCAATGCAGTCAAGCAGGAACACAGAAGACTTTGCTCAATGACAAGTGCTTTTCTTTTCTTGAAAAATATAATAATTTTGGGGATGTAAGGCTCTATAATATGCCTTTGTGTTTTTAATGCTCTCACAACATCTAAAATAACATTTGTGTGTGTGTTTCGAAGAGCCTGTGATGTTTGCCTTTTGTTTGATGATTCTCATGAACACTCAAAAATGTCCTGGACAAATTTCACCCCATAATCAAAAGGAAAAAAAAAAAAAGATGTATTATGCATAAAGAAAATATAGCCCATTTTAAGAGAATTAAGATTTTTTTGCATTGTGAGACTATTTTCAAGACTCTTTTATCCTCTCCTAATGCTAAAACCTTTGAATATGTTATATATTAGTATATTTGCACAATTGTATGTATAAATCACACTAGTGTTCACTTGGCTAGCTTTTAGTGAAAAAAAAAACAAAAAAAAAATGAAGATATAGGTTCTGGTCAAATAGAAATGGAAATAGGAAACCTTTTACGGTTTATTGATTTTCCTCCGTATTTTTACTGTTCAATTATTAATTAATCTCAACATCAATATAGAGCTTGAAAGATTTGATACTCATATACCCAATATATAAAGTGTATTGCTTTTGAATTGCTATAGCAGTAGTATTTGTCACATTGGCATTTTTTTTACTTGGAAAACCAGACAGAAAATCAGACAGAGACAGATCAATCATCACTGTTCAAGGCCACGAGTGCCATCTCAAATGATGTAATGCACATAAATAAAAATGTTGGTCTTGTTAGTGGCACTTTGCAAAATCACATTATTTAAAATGGGAGGCCGTTTAGATCTTGAATATTAACGCTACAGTAGATTGTTTGACTGTCTTATCAGATTTTAATAGCTCTATTTTCTTCATCTCCAGAGTTTAAAAAAGCAATTAACTGCTTTTATTACAAGCTCATGCCATCTCCTGTGTGTACACACACACACACACACACACACACACATGCGCACAGCGATCCTCCAACACACACACACTTGCATATGCAAACATTATAAAACACAGCATTTAATTACAACAATGAAACATAATTAAAGTATAATTAGTTGCACAAGTTAACTTCTCTATAGCATCCAAGCTTTAAAATGAACTCCGACTCATATTGACTTAACATCTCGATAATTATATGATTTTCTGATTTTCTGGCCTATACTGTATGTGTTTGTTTGTAACTCTGCAAAATTGAATATTTTTTTTCCAACCTACAGGATTCTTTGTCTGTTTATGGATGAAATAATTTAGCTCAATGAAATATAATGCAACTTAAAGAGATATTGCATCTGATAAAGACTGAAAATTCTGTCATGTTTTACGTACATTGCAGGTCTTATGTTTTGCTGGATGGCCAGTGACATCAAATGGTGTTTAAAGTGCCCCTATTATGCTATTTTAAAGGTTCCTAATTTTGTTTTGGAAGTCTTCTACAACAGGTTTACATGCATCAAAAGTAAAAAAAAAGGAAGACAGATGTTGCCTAGCAACACGCACCAACGCGCCCCCCTTTCCTCGGATTACTCAGATCGGAAATTAGACGACCGCTAAGACACCGAGCAAGAATTCCGATACGGAATCCAAGATGGCTGTGCCCTGTGTTACTTTAAGAATTGTTTTCATTGTTTTTGGACCACTTTGGTTGTTTAAATGACTATTTTAATCACTCGTATTACTGCAATACCTTACTGCGTCCATGTCACTGCATGTGGCTATAGGAATAGGTCTTGTTGTGAGTGCAATATTGAATGAAGTCTTGTTTCAAATGGGTGTTAACAGAAGATAAACTAAAACATGAAATAAAGTGAACAATTTAGAAGTTCAAATAGCTGCATTATGATAAGCACCTGGTATTCAGCCAGTGCTACCATTGCAACAGCTTTCCGTGTGGCCTCCATGTTTTTTCTCTGCCTCAGATGCACAAAACATATCAGAACACTTGAAGCATGGAAGTGATGTCATATCCGGTGGCCGAGTCGGTTCGTTGAAAATAACGAGTCCCAGTCTGTTATTAGTCTCCTGCGTACAGAACCTGTCAGAAACCACACATTCATTACCATAACTGAACGTCAGCTCTGTCCAGAGGCTTCCTACAGCTCAGCGATTAAACTGTAAAGAAACATTAGAAGAACTAGTTATTCAACCCAAACCTCGCAAAGACAACTCGAGCAAGACATTTCTCAGTGTAATACGCTACTCAGTTTGAGGTACATTATGAGATGTTTCAACTGTAATTCCTCACAATCAGTATTACAGAGTATGTCCATCAACAAACCAATGTGTATATTTCTAATTCATTGCGGTGCACATGCGAGAACTGTATTTACTGTCTCAATAAAAGTGCATATGATCATTTAAGAACAAGTGTAAGAACAACTTCTTAGTACGCTAAGAGTGAGCGTTATCGGGGAACCGGGCCCAGACCAACCTTACAAAATTGTGACTTAAAGAAGATCTATACTTAGCGTATGAACGTGTCAGGAATCGTGCCATAAAGTTAAGAGAGAGGTTAAGGAATAGGTTAAGAACTACTTAGCGATAAGAACGTTTTGAGGAACCTGGCCCATATGGATTCCATTTAAGTGTAAAGTGTAACTTATGCGAGTAATGCAACGTAGCTAAAATTTACGCTACGCCGTGACGCACTACACTACTTCTGACGTCATAAATTTCTTAAGTTGCTCTTTAGGGGTGCTACAAATAGACTGTGTTTGGCCGGAAGCTAGAATTTTACTTTTCTTACACAAACTCATTGTTTTGCTTCAAAAGGTCTTTATTAACCCGCAGGAGCCATTTGGAGATTGTTTACGATGGATGGATGCACGTTTTTGAGTTTCAATTTGTTGCAATCCACTGCCATTATAAAACTTGGAAGAGCCATGATGTTTTATAATATAACTCCGATTTTATTCGTCTGAAAGGTGAAAGTCATATACACCTAGATGACTTGAGGGTGAGTAAATCATGGGCTAATTTTCATTTGAAGGTTAACTAATCCTTTAAATTGTTCTCAGGCGAACAACGTACAACATAGACAGGCTTTATGCAAATATATCTTCTAGTGACATAGAACCATAAAGCAAGGCTGCACTTTTAACTTTACAACTTTGCAAAACATTTGCATTCACAAACAGCTATATTACACACTGCATGAAAGGGAATTTTCGAAAAACCATAATAGGGGCACTTTAATAAAGAAACTTTGCAAAATTTTAAAGGGGAGGAGACTTATATTTTGTCCTCCTGTCTTTCTGCAGTGGACGGCTGCACTGATTGGTCCGTGGACTATCTGAAGTACCGGGTGTTACACGGAGAGCCGGTGCGGATAAAGTGTGCTCTGTTTTATGGTTATATCAGAGCCAACTACACCCAGGCACAGAGCATTGGACTTAGTCTGATGTGGTACCGAAGTTCTGGGTTGGGACATGGCGATTTTGAGGAGCCCATCTCCTTTGATGGGGTACGCATGAGCAAAGAGGAAGACGCCATCTGGTTTCGACCTGCTGAGCTGCAGGACGCCGGTCTCTACTCCTGCGTTCTGAGGTGAGAGAATGAAACGTGCGCACATGTGTATGCATGAACACTCATACGCTTAAATATGCAAATCCACAGGGAGACACACGCACACACTCTGCCTTTCGGACATTAGCTGGTTCTGCGAACATGCTTAACTTCCTCCTTTGATGTTTTTTGATTGTCTCTCAAAGCCTTCAAGAAAAGCGTCATGCTGAGAAAATTAGCTTGTGTATTGCTGTCTGTGTGTATTATGTGTGTGTGTGTTAGGGTTGTGTGTCTGTATTTGAATCTTCTCAGGGACAGTAAAACTGGAAGTGAAATAAGTAAGCAACAGCAGAGGACAGTGAGACGTTCTGTCATCCATCAATCAAACACTGACACTCCGGCACTCTCCTATAATGCCGCAGGCCACTGTCACACATATTAAACAGTCAGGCAACTCTCCAGGGTCCTCATTTGCTCAGGTTCCAACTGACTTGAGGTCAAAGCAAATACTATACTCATCATATTCACTTTTGCATCACAAAATGTCTCTCTCATTGTACATGTGTGAGTGTACAGAAAAAAAAAAACAAAGAGAGAAAGAGACAAAACAAATGTCATACAGATTAAGGCGCCATTTACACAATATTATTTTACTAAATACGGAAAACTTTTATTTCACTGGCATATTGTCGACCTGAAAAAACAAACTTTGAATTTCGTGTTAGGTGTTCAGTCTACAGGTGAGTGTGTTTCCTTACAAAGTGACATCGCCAACTACTGACCATGATGTGATGACTCCGATTTTCAGCTAGATGGAACTGAATAAATATTCTGAATGTTCCGATCCATTCTGACTTCTGACCCGTAATGCTACCTGAATCAGAATCATACACTCTTCGTTCGTTGACCAGAAGAGAACTGGCCCCCCATTATTTAATGGTGCGAAGCCTGAGAAAGCGGTCCGCCCCGCCGACGGGACCTACGTCTCCGTTCCCTCCCTCAGGGAACGAGGGACACCATATGTAACCGAGACGTTCCCTATCGGTCAGTCACTACAACGTAGGTCATGACTGACCTATAGGAATCCCTAGCAAAGCGCCACAGCCGCTGCACCCCATCCAGCGCCCCATGCAAGCATCTTCACCTTCTTGCCTGGGAGGACAAAAGGAGGGTTTACATGGGGAGTGTCTGACACTGTTTCCATGTTAACCCACACAGTGAGACTTTGGATAACACTGGGAAAGCATGCCCCTTTCTGAAGGAGGGGAACACTGCGGAAGCCACTTTCTTCAAAGAGTTATGTGGGAATAGATATGGACTAACCTGAAGGCTGTACTGCATATGAATAATGGGTGACTCAGCCAAAGGGAAAGGCACAGGCTTCCATCTTAGGAGCCACCATGGAACATATAGACATATGGGATCCCCGAAGGGTATGTGGAACCCAGCCCGGGTCTGGCTCTCAAGGATTCAGCAGACAAGGGCCTGGATCTGGACACTCCGCCATGTCCGGGCCAAGGGGTATTGGAGGACTCGACAGGTTTTTCACTCTGGAACAATACGGTTGCAAAGTAGGGTGCAGCAAGCCGACAGAGCCGGGCCTCTCAGTGCTTCTACCCGTTTAGACCGGCTCTACACGTAGGCTGTAGTATCTAGCGAACGTGTTAGGTGTTGCCCGCCCGCAGCTCTACAGATATCTGTTAGCTAGGCGCCACGAGCCTGCGCCAAGAAGGACGCGACACCTCTCGTGGAGTGTGCATGCAACCTGAGCGGGCAGGGCACGCCTTGAGCTTGGTAAGCCAAGGCGATGACATCCACTATCCAGTAGGCCATCCTCTGCTTGGAGACAGCCTTTCCTGTCTTTCCTGCTTCTGCTGGCCTCCGTAACAGACAAAGGGCTGGTCTGAGGTCCAGATGCTTTGAGTTCTGTCCACTTACATACACAGAGCGCGAACGGGACAGAGCAAAGCCAGGGCTGGGTCTGCCTCCTCCAAGGGCAGCACTTGCAGATTCACTACCTGGTCTTTGAAGGGAGTGGTAGGAACCTTGGGCACATAGCCAGGCCGAGGTCTTAACCCTCTGAGGTCGAGTAACACGGCACCGCGTTTTGGTTTTTTTTTTCACATTGCTGCAGTATGGACTTAAAGGGTTAGTTCACCCAAAAATGAAAATTCTGTCAGTATTTACTCACCCTCATGTTGTTCCTGAAATATGATATTCTTTCAATGTTAAAACAAGCAGAGTAGATTTTAAAGTGTTTTGGCTTACCTTAAAAGTTGTTTAATGCTTGATACCACCTCGTTTGATAGGGTAGCCATCTGGGACATATTTTTCAGGTAACGTCAGTTAGGACGATACGTCATGACATCATATCATGTGATCGACAGTAAACTTAAAAATATTGAGTGAACCAGCGGTGTTCATTCAGAAATGCTGAGGCACACAAATATAAAAATACAAATTTGTTCATAGACATTAATAGATTAAAGGTGGATAAACTTAGCAGGAGATTTTAACTGTAGTGAGCTCACTCTTTATAAGCTAGTAGTACTGTTCGGGCTTACAGTGTAATCCTCAGGTCACCCGTGTCAGCGGCCGAAGCAACCCTCGCTGGAGGATTGGAACGGGGCGCCGGCACGGGGACTCCGCCCCCTTGCAGGAACGAGAGTCTCGACCGCAGCTCAGAGATGGTCATCTTCCCGCAATGGGTGCATGACTCATCCATGAACGCTGATTGTGCGTGTTCAAAGTCCACACACAACACAGCATTTGTGACCATCATGTGATCCCAGGTAACGACCACATCCAGAAACACACAGATAGAACGTCATCTTTAAAAAGACGCAAACTATCTATGTAAGCTCTTTTTTGGGGACTACTTTCGTTGTTCCTGAAAAATGCAGGGGGAACAGTTGCAGCGGTCACAGACGGGAATGTGCACCCGCGCGTGCGCTGAATCTCTCTCGCTGGAACTTACCAGCTGTTAAAACAGCTTTTTGTTTTTGCTCAGAAAGAGAGAAAGAGAAACTGCTCGTGCTGCCATGCCGTACACGCCCGCACCGAAAAGGAGAGGTCCGGAAGGTCTTGTTGAGAGTATTCACTCTCAGCAGAGGCCTCAAAGTGTCTTGGCTCCGAAGCAAAAACCTGAAGTGCAATTGCAGCAGCTGCTTGTTATATACCCGCGCTAACGAGGCTGCGCAGCTGATGCAAATGATTGCACGCCAATGTGCATTGGCTAGTTTTAGATTCACTCAAAGTAAATTGGCTCTATAGCGAGATTCCTATTGGTCAGTCATGACCTACGTTGTCGTGACTGACCGATAGGGAACTATATTAGTGTCCACAGCAACAGACAATAATCCTGTGTTTATCAAGTGCTTGCTGTAAATATGTCGTTAAAAATTCGGAAGAATCCTATTTGGCTGTTTTAATCATTCATCGGCTAGAAAAATATTTCTGAAAGTGATTCCGACAATATTTTTCTTCGTTGGGGTGTGGACTTCACTATTTTCACAGTATTACAACAAGTATTCAAACGTTATAGTTATAGTCATTGATATAGTTATCTGTGACGATCAGCAGCCGTGGTGCCCTCGAGAGCCACTAGAGGGCACCCTCTCCCCATGTTTGTTTCCCCATGGACTCTTTGTGTTTCATTATGTTCAGCTGTGTTTCATTATTGGTTATTGAGTTCCTTATTTAAGCCTGAGTTTTCCCTGTGTCCCTTGCGAAGTCTTGTTACACTGTAAGCGTACAATTCCGAGCGTTATTCCCTGTTCTGTGTCTCCGTGTTTCCCTGGACTCTTGACCCTTGCCTGTTTCCTGGACTGCTCTCGAACCTGTGCTGCCTGCCTCGACCATTGCCTGTTTAGACCACGAGTTTCCGGATTGCCCCTTTATTTAAGTGTTTGCCTGTGTTCATGTCTGCTTGCTTCAATAAAGTGCTGCACATGGATCCGACCGTCTCTGTCCGTACGTTACAGAAGACTTCGCCAAACGAGGATCCAGCAGACTTTCTGCATCTATCCGCCGTGGTCAAGACCCGCTCTTCAATGCTAGCCTCTCATAGTTCTCAGCTGGCGAGACTAACTTCTCTCCTCGAGGAACTAGCTAGCTCCGTGCAATCATGGTCTCCGCAGAGCTCAAGCACAGCGGCTAATCAAGCCCAAACCCCCGCTGCACCTGTTCCACCGCAACCCAGTGTGAGTACCGCATGCAGTAATTCCAGTACGCCGTTTCCCGAGAAGTTTAATGGCTCACCTGAAGCGTGTGAAGGATTTCTGCAGCAGTGCAGCTGGTACATGAGTCATCGGCCCCAGTTATACGCCTCGGATACCGACCGCGTTTCTTTCATCTGCTCTCTGTTGACTGGAAAGGCTCTGGAGTGGGCAGGCACGTTTTGGGAACCAGGTCGGATGTCGTTTCCTCCTTTCGACGTGTTTACCGCCCTGTTCAGAAAGGCTTTTGAACTCCCCGCAGAAAAGGAGGGTCTCGAGGAACTGCTCTTTTCCCTGCGCCGGGGAGTTTCGTATGCGGCGGATTTCTCTCACTCACTCCGCACGCCGCATAAGCCTCAGCTCGCTAAACTGTTTGATCCTCCCTTAAGGACCGTCAGAGGAGCTTCTAAGCATATCGTTCCTGCCAAAACCACTCATCATGTCGGACCCCTCGAGCCCGTATCCCGCACTGGCCCTGTTAAAAGTGCTGTTCCTAAAACAGCGGAGGTGTCGCGGGTCGAACCGGAGTTTGAGCGCGTGTCAGCCGACTCGAGTGAGTCAAGTGCCGAGCTGAGTGAATCAAGTGAGTCAAATAGCGAGCTGAGTGAATCGAGTGCCGAGTCAAGTGAGTCAAGTGCTGAGCCGAGTGAATCAAGTGTGTCCAGTGTTGAATTTAGTCTGTCCAGTGAGTCTTCAGTTCAAGTAATTGAATCTCCTCTTCAAGTGAGCGCTGCATCTCCTCTTCAAGTGAGCGCTGCATCTCCTCTTCAAGTGAGCGCTGCATCTCCTCTTCAGGTGAGCGCTGCATCTCCTCTTCAGGTGAGCGCTGCATCTCCTCTTCAGGTGAGCGCTGCATCTCCAGTTCAAGTGAGTGAGTTGTCCAGCCCAGCGAGTGTGTCTAGCCCTGTGACGCGCCGCCGCAGGAGGAGAAGGAGGACTCGTTTGGTTCGCCAGGCCCCGGTGAGCGTGCCCAGACTCCTCGCCCTGCCGGCCCCGCCTCTGCGCCTCGCTCTGCCGGCCCCGCCTCTGCGCCTCGCCCTGCCGGCCCCGCCTCTGCGCCTCGCCCTGCCGGCCCCGCCTCTGCGCCTCGCCCTGCCGGCCCCGCCTCTGCGCCTCGCCCTGCCGGCCCCGCCTCTGCGCCTCGCCCTGCCGGCCCCGCCTCTGCGCCTCGCTCTGCCTGCACCCTTCAAGCTCCGGGAGGCCTTTCCTGTACCAGTTCACCACCCAGAGGCTCCTCCCGTGAATTTCCCCAAGTATTTTTTGGGGGGGGGGCAGTAGGTACTCTGTGGGGGCCATGGAGGTGATCCTGACATGGACCTCTGAGTCCGTGAGGGCCATGGAGGCGAGGCTGTCATGGACCTCGCCTGTGTCTGCTCTGCCCTGGCCGCCATCACGTCCTGCTCCTTCCTGGTCACCCACGCTCCACGGCCCCAGGCCTCTCCATGTGCCTGGCCTCCTGCCTCTCCATGGGCCTGGCCCTCCATCCCAGCCCCCGTTGACCTCCCCCCGGAGCTCTTAGGAGCGTCTGGAAGCCGCTCCTTAGAGGGGGGGTTATGTGACGATCAGCAGCCGTGGTGCCCTCGAGAGCCACTAGAGGGCACCCTCTCCCCATGTTTGTTTCCCCATGGACTCTTTGTGTTTCATTATGTTCAGCTGTGTTTCATTATTGGTTATTGAGTTCCTTATTTAAGCCTGAGTTTTCCCTGTGTCCCTTGCGAAGTCTTGTTACACTGTAAGCGTACAATTCCGAGCGTTATTCCCTGTTCTGTGTCTCCGTGTTTCCCTGGACTCTTGACCCTTGCCTGTTTCCTGGACTGCTCTCGAACCTGTGCTGCCTGCCTCGACCATTGCCTGTTTAGACCACGAGTTTCCGGATTGCCCCTTTATTTAAGTGTTTGCCTGTGTTCATGTCTGCTTGCTTCAATAAAGTGCTGCACATGGATCCGACCGTCTCTGTCCGTACGTTACAGTTATCGCCCCCTCAGTGTAACCAGCACTTGTATGCTAGTTTGAATCTTAAAATTTCTTCTTACTGCCTTTTCACATCGGTAATGAAATTTTGATGATTTATATGTTAGTCAGTATGAATTTGTCAGTATGCACAGCTACTTCATAATGAGTGACAATGGAGAAAAAAACAGGTTTTGTCTGCATATTGTTGAGATTACAGCATTTACCAGCAATGTATAAACTAGCCAAACATTGATCCCC
Source organism: Pimephales promelas (assembly GCF_988280905.1). Taxonomy (NCBI): domain Eukaryota; kingdom Metazoa; phylum Chordata; class Actinopteri; order Cypriniformes; family Leuciscidae; genus Pimephales; species Pimephales promelas. The sequence goes on from NC_142775.1 coordinate 21,001,290, forward strand.
TAGAAATCAATTAATTGCCACTAGTTGCCACCTATGAGATTCCAGTCCAGTTAGGATGCTGCCTAAGAAGGAGGCTGCCTGTGTAGTTTTTTTATTAAGAACCCAGTTAACAACAGGAAATAGAGTTGTTGTCGTTGTGTTTCTTTCCTTTGAGACTGTCTTTGAGCTGATTAAGCCATAAACAATAGTTTTCAGCAACACACCGACAGGAGAGAGCAGATATTTTTGTATTCTTTTTAGGTTTATAGGGTGATAAAACAAGACTCTGCTGACATATGTCTGAAAATATGGTGTCGGAAAATATTGAGTGTGTAAAAATAGTCTTTGCTATACAGTTAATAGGGCAGAAAGAGAGCTTATAGATATTTTAGTGGGTTAAATTGTTTATGCATTTTACGGAAGACAAGTGCATTGCAGGTTGCCGCCCCAAGCACACTGTAACCATGGTAACCCGGTAGGAGGTGTGAGGTCATTACACTGAAAAGGTCAAATTTCAACAAATCTGATCAGCAGCTATTAAACTCAAAGCCCTTGGACAAAACAAACACTAATGCAGTTTTAATGGAGACACACATCAATGTAGAGAAGTGTATGTTGACATGCAATGCTTCTGAGTTACAGAGTGTGTGTATAGGCGTGTGTGTGTGTCCGAATGTGCGTTTGTAGCTGTGTAATTTAGTTTGACTTTGAATTGAATGCAAATAAAATGCAAGGTCATATAATGAGAAATTATTTTTTAATCAAATAAATAAATGCTCATGGTACTATGAAAATATGCTGTCATTTATTTTAACTCAATGGGCCCTATCTTGCACCCGGCGCAAATGACTTTGTACACTAACGCATGGATAATTCCTATTTTGCACCCGCGCAAAGCGGGCTTTTCCCTCCACAGACGCACATCGGTAAACTAGGAAATGAACTTGCGCTCCCTGAGTGGGTCGGCACAAAAAGGAGGCGTGTTTTGGTGCAAACATTCTCTAGTGCTATTTTGCAGTTCCAGAAAACAATTCCGCCACTGACCAGAAAAAAAAAAAAAAACTAGTCTAAAGTCAGTGGCGCGCTGCGCGTTGTTCATTGTTCATAATGCTATTTTAAGCGTGCATGCTTGGACATAATGTAGCGGGTGCACAACATGCATCCACTTTGATTCTCTCATCGACACAGATGCAGCATTTTTTATTTTTGCTAATCATACATTATAACAAAGAAAAATATTATCACAAATCAGTGTGGTATCCACGAAGATGTAATAAATGTAGGCCTAAATCTAGCTTACACATTTACCCAAATTTTTCAGTCTAATTGTAGTAATGATGGATCAGTAGTTTAATTCTAAGCCCATGTAGTTTAATTTTAAGGGTCAAAGAGAGGGTGGAATATTAATTTTGACATGTTTTTCTGGTGAAAAACATTAACGAACATTATAAGCGGACCTCAGGGAAAATGTAAAGTGATAAAAAAAAATGTATAAAATGACACTTTAAAGCCTTTGAGAAAACATTTTCTATTCATTTGCTTCTCATATTCTGTAAGTAAAGCGCTAATTATTTGTAGCACCAAATGAAAATTGCAGAGAAATTGTGTTCCATCGTGGTCAAATTACATCTATCATGGTTGAATAAATTAATTATACAAGAATAAAACCTGATTTAATTTATTAGTGTATGGGATCTGTGAGATAGCACATTTAATGTCTTTGAGTGAGTATGTGTTAATCTGATTGTAGAAAGCACAGTTTTTATACTCTGTGTGTGTGTGTGTTACAGGAATTCCACGTTTTGTATGAAGGTGTCGATGACTCTATTGGTTGCCGATAATGACACAGCAGGATGTTATAACTCAAAACTGCGCTACACTGAGAAAGGAGAATTGGGAAAGAGTAAAGACATCTCCTGCCCTGATATCCAGGATTATGTTCAGCCTGGGGAAAAACCACAGATAACGTGGTACAAGGTACGGTGTGAGATACTGTGAGGTAACAGTTGTGCCATTCAGTGCACAAACAGCATCTTTATTACAAACCACCTGCGATCCAGCGTCATGGCACCTGTCCTGAGAATTTAAATGAAGCCTTGTCATTCTTTTCAGTGCAAACACACCTCCTTTTTATGTAAATTACGGTTATTATATTTTGTCTTATTCACAAAAGTTAGTGCTATTTGCCTAGGGCAATTAACAATGTGCTTTTACCACACATTCAAAGCCATAAACAGAAAATTATTTAAAAGAGTGTTTGCGTAATTTGTCTATCATGGTAAGCAGTAATTCATCAAATGATGATCAAATTAGCATAAGAGCATTATAAAATACAGTCGAGTGCACTTTCTGCATTTCAAAGAGCCAATTCGGTCACAGCATTGCGACCTGCAAGATCAAGAAATTGTGTTTAGCACTGATTTTTGTGGGGCGTGTTTGTGCCATTACTTGATTTGCTTGCTGTCGGCAAGCACAGTTATGTTTATTGAATTCCTCTCCGCCAGTCATAAAGTTTTTTTCATTATGCCAATATACAAATGTGTAGGGTATACACATGTAATATGGTGTAGTCTCTTTGTTTCAATAGTTTTTCTCTTTCTCTTTGCCTGGGGTGTGCAGGAGTGTAATGTGCAGCAGTGGAGGAGCAGCGTGCTACAGACCGCAGACTTGCTCTCCATACAGGAAGTGAGGGAGGATGACATCGGCAACTACACCTGTGAGCTGCTTTTCGGAGGCTTCCTGGTGCGAAGGACAACCTATTTGAGCGTGACAGGTAGTACCATGTGGCGTCTCTTCAGTGTGTGAGAGCACTTGCTGTGATAGTCTTGCTGAGAGGGGTCGGCTGGAGTGTGTGGTATTATTCTTTTTTATTTACTTCTTTTTTTGGTTTCAGGCACACTCACTGTCATGCTTTTGTTAACAGTGACTTTGGTGTATGTATCATCAATGCACAAGTTTTCAGTCAATACAACTTTTCAGTCTATTCTTCATGTAAAGCTATCACATGATTTCAGAAGACTCAAAATATAGTATGTGAGTCATATGGACTGCTTTTTTGAGCTTGATAGTCAGTCATCATCCCTCATTTATATCCTTTCTGTTTCATGGATTAAAAAATCATACTGTGCATAGAATGAAAATGCTTGAACCATTTCTTTCTTTCATTTTTTTATAGACATTTTCTGTAATTGAATGTATTGTAGATGTATTGAACAGGTCGAATACAGAAAATAACAGGACAGTGTAAGTATAGTAACAAAAATGTTTTTTCTTTCATTAGTGTAGTTATTCACTATTCAACAAAAAAGTCAATAAAAACACAAACACTAATTATTAAACCTCAGTATGTACCTCTTCCCGCATTTTATGATCTACACTTTAAAACATATTCTATTAAATTTACGGCAATTGTGATTGCAAGACATTCACTTTATAATACATTGAACATGTTTTAGGTATTACAGGCTTATAGGTGCCTGTATATTTTATTTAAAAATTATAATTGTATTTCATTAAGTTCTATAATGTTAATACATTAAAATCGGCTTTGTACTGCAATATTTACTGATAACCACCATAATAATAGAAGTTGTCCATAAAACATGTCAGGGTTGTCCATAAAACATGAACAACCATAAAAAAACATTATATGACACACATTACACATGACACTAAAATAATTCAATAATTAACTAAATAACAAAGTGTTACACAAAACAACCTAATGGACATTACTGGCATAAACTGTACTATTGAACATCTGAAACTGTCCTTTTACTGTTTTACTGTTCACTGTAAATTATATGGCAATTCAGTTTTTATTTGGAAAACCATGCATTTGACTATATTTTACTGAAGATATCTTTACAGTGTTTTTCTGTAAAAATGACCGACATTTACTACAATGTATAGATAAAATAGGCAAAAAGTGTATAGTCTTATAAAATAGACAAATAGGCAAGTCTTTTTACAGACTTGCACCAGGAATGTGAAATAGCATTTAGTGCCAATGAAATTATTCACTGCAGCTTTAAATAATCTGTACATAGTAACCAGGGTCTTTAAATATAAAATGCAGTGATGAAGTGGTTAATGAAAAAACAGGCATTTTTTAAATTATTTTTCATTGGCTTTTGGCCTTTAGGATAGTCAAGACAATGAGGAAGTATGATATTGAGTTTTGACACAAGGCCAGACCTGCTTTCCCGTGAGCACAACTGCTTATATGTGTCATGAGCATGTGCTCTTCCCACTACACACATTTGACCTCTATTACCGCTTTACACTCACAATAACAGAGACTGAGAGAGATATAGAATGACATTTATACAGACACAACACTAAGCCGGCAATGGAAAGGTCATTTTCATCTATATTTTACGTTTAAACATCTCTGTCTACGATTAAACATATTTTTTTATTGGCACCTTGTGGATTCTGTCCTTTCTGCCACTATAGCAGGTCAATAAAACGGCACATACAGGTGAAAAGAGGTCAGATGTTATTCTCTCTTCCTTCCTAAACCCTCATTCAGTTGAAACCTATTAAAACACTTTGCGCTGCTTTTCCCGTGCTCATTTAAAGCCTATTTTAGGATGGCATTAGCCTCTCAGGGACAATTTCCTGGATGGAACTTATAGTCCAGGACAGCAAATGATTCTCAATGGAAAAACCACCATTAACAGTAAAATTTAGTCCATAGCTCAATTTAACCCTCGTCACGGACACGGAGTTTTGATGTTCGGCGTCGTCTAGCAGTTACAGCAGAATCAAAACACTATAGCTCAATTTGTTTTGAGCTGGTTACAGCAGTACGTCTCTATAATTGCTACAGAAACTTGCCTCGATGGTACATCTCTGCAGCGGGTTATCTGGTGGAGCTGCCTGTGTGCCCGAGGGAGGAAGTTAGCGGAAGAACACAGAATCATTTTCTTGTTTTTGAGTACTTACAGACAGTCTATTACTGCGGACATGGTTTTCGACAACAACGATTGGAGCGGTGGGCTTTTTGTGCCTTTCTGTGCACGTGCATCTCTGAAAATTTGAAGCGTGAAACTGACCTACAAAAATACGTGCCCAATGATGTGAATCAGTGCTATTGTACATCATCTCTCGAGGCAAGGGGGCCAAAAATGCGTTTAAACAGTTAATCATGCACGTTCCACACACAAAAAGAGAAAAACTTACTTCCTGTGTGAGCTGTATGTGTGTATTTGGGTGTGAACTCCCTATCAGTCATTGAAACGGATTTTTATAGTAATAATTCAGGCTGGTTTTTAACAGTGAATAAGTTTCCTTTCAGTGCACTACGGTTGTCCTATGATATATCAGTGCAGGACACGGGAGCGTCATGCTCTTGTAGAGTCTGATGTCCTGCACGTTGACCTGGTTGGTCTGCTGTCCTCTTTCTCACCCAGTGATTCATCATGCTTTGCCTATAGTTGGAGAAAACAAGATAATGTTACAAAGACAGACAGAAAAATAAAAAAAGGCTGAATGTGTTTTTATATTAGATAAATGGCAACAGACAATATACAATCATTAGAAATGGTTGAGGTGCTCAGTAATGAATACAAGCATCAGATTTTTTTTTTTTTTTTTTACTTAATGGGACAAATCATATTTTTTTATATCACTTCATTATATAAGGATATCAGACCATGTGTGGTAAAATCTCTCTGAAACCAGCAGTTTGTGAGGGAACTTATTTATATGTATATACAGTGTATATATTATTTTGTATTTTATTTTATTTTTTTTAGTATCAGACATTAACTTTCCATCCCATTTCATTTTCTCCAGCCCATTTTATTTTCTAGCACCTTATAGTTTATCATAACCACCCTGAAAATGAATGATTCATAATTCTGGTTATTCATTATTATTTTATTTTACTTTGGGCTTTTGTTTTGAGCATACCTTAGTAACCACAGGTCATATAAAATGCTGTTTTTACATATTAAAGTTAGAATCATGTCTCAATAAATGACTAAGTTTAAAAGAACAGGAATCTTCTTCAAACTATCAGTCATTTATTCTAGGAAATAAATCACAAATCTTTCATATTTTGATTATTTGCCCAAGACAATGTGATTACAATGGAGATCAAATTGACAGTTTTACACAATTTACCTGCTTCTCAGATTTTTTTTTCTCCAAAAACAAAACCCCTAGTTATATCTCATTTGTCACATTTTTTATTTTTATTCTGCCAAGGAATTTTAGAATAATTTTAGAAGAGGCGTCCAGCTTCCGGATGCAGAGCTGTGTGTTGGAAAACAGTTTCCAAAAGTAGCTTGCATTTCCTATTGCTATTTTAGTTCAGACAATGTGGTTTCCATGGACACTTCTGTGGTGTCCATGCCAACGGCAGGTTTGGAGCAGTGTAAGCGTGTGTACCCAGGAGGGACTTGCGACAGTGTGTTCCAGGGACAATGCCAACCTTACTTTACCTCTCCCACCTGTACCACCTTGTGCTCTTCCCACTTCTCTATGGAAACGGTCAGACAAGGACAGTTGCTCAGATCCAGTCCAGTAGCCCATAGATGACAGAAGGGTTTGTGGGTACTGTAGTCTGCAGGGGAAGCTGAGTGGCAGGGTAGGTATTAAATGGTTACAAAATGATACACGGGTGAGAGAGTGTTTTGTTTGTTTATTCATTGATCTCCATGTTGATTGGAGCCCCGTTGTCTTGAAATCCCCAATAGTGTAGTGCGGGGCTGCAACAGCACGTTCTTTACACATGCTCCCAACACCTTGCATCTGTCAAGTCTAATCAGGACAAGATAAGTGTGTGTGTGTGTGTGTGTGTGTGTGTGTGTGTGTGTGTGTGTGTGTATTTTGTGTGTGCACATGTGCCCGTAATCAGTAGAGAGTTATGTAATCATATTAAATTAAGGAATAATTACAGATGACGCTAAGTGAGAGTGTGACAACCTATCTCTTTTCTTAGTCACCCAATAATGCACACACAAACTCTAATTTTTTTGCATGTTGGGGAATTTCTGAGACTGCTATTGTTTTTATTCTACACACAGGGCCATAGCTAGTATTTCTAAGTATGAATACAGTTTATTTTATCCTAATAGGAACATATTTTATTTGTTTTTCATTTAGGTTGCAGGACCACAGTGTCATGTGTTGTTGTTCATCCAAGGTTGTATTTACCTAATTTTAAGACCTGCTAACCACCAGATGTTTTTTATTATTATTATTATTATTATTATGTCCTAATACGTAAAACTGTACAATTCTTTTACCCAATTACCTTACGGCCCTGCACACACACACACACACACGCACACACACACACACACACACACAGCAGTAACACACACTCCACCTTTTTTACATTCCACTCCAGTAGTTCTTCCCCTCAGAGCTTCCTTTTATCTCACAGTTTATTTCTCAAGGACATCTGAACAGGAATAATACATAGCATGAAAATCTCTGTCATCACTGAAAATAGAGTCAGATATTTTGAATGCGCTACAAAAGTGAATCGTATCCAGCGCAGTTTGCTGCAGTGATCGCAATGAATACATTCTCGTGTTCTCCCAAGCATCAAATCTGCCCTAGTTTCACCAGCGAACCGTGCTCTCTGGCTAATGCTAGGACACTTTTGCAGGCTAAAGTTCACACAAGGTTTATGTTGTAGTTTAAGCCGCAGCTAAGTAAGGCTGTTAGGTGTGGGTTACATCTGTGTTCTAAGTTCTCAGACCTGTGTTTTTGATTAGATGTTCCCTTGTTTTGGGTTTATATGTAATGGGAAAATTGTGTTTTAGCAGTCAGAGGGGCATGTGAATTATTTACCCTGCACTGCACAAAGAGTTATGCAATATGAACTATGACAGAAAGAGATTAAAAATAACTGTCTGGGTCCTACATCAGAATCGGAGACTTTTTTTTTTTTTTTTCTGAGGAGGCAAAATTAAAAAAAAAAAAAAGTCCTGCAAAACAATTATTTAATATTAACTTAATATTAACTGAAAAAGAATTTATTGTATAGCGGTGCTCCACAAATTTGCATGAAATTTGCATCTGAGTGGTCCATGTGACACCAGTGGGTTAGTTAGAATGTTTTGAAGCATCGAAAATACATTTTGGTCCAAAAATAACAAAAAAATATGACTTTATACAGCACTGTATGTCTTCTGTTGTCAATCCGCGTTCAGTGACGCTGGTGACATAAGACGCTGTTGACGTATATCTGGTGTATCTGTGTATTCGGGTTCAAATAAATATGGCTGGGCAAAAAATTGCAAATCGTCCTCTGTGTCGAAATCCTTAGTCAGGTTTGCAAAGATTGTTTTATTTACAGCGTGTGTCTCCCTCAGACTGTAAACGAAGCTCGGGCGCATTGATAACACGTCAGCAGCGTCTTACGTCATCAGCGTCACTAAACGCGGATCTGGAACAGAACTGGAAGAAAATACAATGCTGAATAAAGTTGTTTTGTTATTTTTCGACCAAAATGTATTTTCGAACTAACCCGTGGGACTCGTGTGTGGCGCTGATATCAGTCTCTCATTAGCAATCGCGCCCTGCTTCACAACAGTCATGTTAAAAACATCAATGTATTCACTCACCCATAAGCATTATTAGATCCATAAGCTTGACGACAAGTTCCATAATTCAACTGTAATTTTGCGTCATCAACCTACGCATCAACCTTTGTTATTGTAAGAGGTTAGCGACCCCTAGCGGCGAAAAAAATACATATTGCATCTTTAAATTAAAGCTGCACCCCGTGTGCGATCATTATGAAACCTTCTGTGTTTACAGAGAATTTGTTGACTGATGATCCAAAAAGAAGGTGACCATTAATAATAATAGCCAAACAACATTTAGTAGTTACAAAATAGAAAGTTCAGCATTTTTATGAAATAGAATAGAATATTTTATATAAGTATAGTATTTGGTTTTAATTTTGAACCGTTGTGTATATTATAATAATATTTTATTATCATATTTGTATTTAATAATTAATTAATTTAATTATAAAGATAATAATTCATATTAATATTGCCTCATTCCCATCTTAAAAAGTATACAATTTAAGTGTGCATGTGGAAGTGGACAATGGCCCTTAAAACTATTTCAACATTTAAAGCCATACTATGAAACAATGATTTATGAATGTTATTGCATCTTATTTTTGCTATTACTTTCAATCAGCTGATTGCAAGATAATTTTAATGCTGTTGAGTCAGTTCCCATCAATTTCATCGGGTGCTTCTAGTGATGTTGTGTCTCGTTCAATTCGTAAAATCAGAATATCCAGAATGTGCCTGGAAAAGTGCAATTGAGAGACACTCGAATTCAGACTTCCAACTTTGAAATGTGCATCTAATACATAGATGTTTATGTCCAGTTACCTTTTGGGGCTAAATACTTGTATGCGAACGTTTTACGAGAGTTTGAGTGTGTGTGTGTGTGTGTGTGTCTGTGTTGGTGAAAAAGAGTTGTGAACCTCAGAGGGATCCTGCGCCATCACACCTCTCCTACTCGCAGTCTGTCAATATATCAGTTTCAAACTCCGTGAACACATCTCACACACAGAAACTACTCTACGGATGAGTGTGTGTGTGTGTGTGTGTGAAAGAGGAGGATAACTCACAAACAGAGCATGGAGGAATTTAAAAACGGACTGATTCTTGTTGTTTTTTTCTGGGTTGTAGCTTCCTCCCTGCTGAGTATAACCAGTCTCCCCACTGTGCTGGCTTGAGTGTTTTTATTTCTCTCCTCTTTTGCATCACGCTATCCTTCCGTCACACTCATCCCTTGCTTCTAAGCCAACCCACATTTCCACTCTATCTCTCTCTTTTCATCTCTCTCTCTGTGTTCTCTCTCAGGGACAGATTCACTAAACAGTTGCTCCTTTTTGCATCAAGTATTTTAATGCAAAAAAATAGCTGCTTATTCACTATCACAATCAGGTTTAACTATTTTGATGCTTTTTAGTGCAGAGACCTCCTTTATATCTAAATTCAGCACCGATTTTGTGGACGTTAGTGAACTGGGCTCTCAAACAATGCAGACAGTGTTAGAAAATAAATGGTGCTGTCAGTGGCCGCAATTCAATCTTAGTGAATTCTCTTCTCTGTCTTTTTACTTTTAGACATGGAGACGATAGCATCTTCATATTGAGGGTGTTTGTCATGGTTGTGGGTTCGAGTCGTGGTGACACTACATTGCTCATGCTCAGATTAGCTGTGTAATTGTTCTACCAGACAGCAAGCAATTTGTATGGTGACTCATCCTCTCTCTCTCTTTCTCGCCTTCTCTCTTTTCTCTCGTCCTCTCAATCTCTGCATGTCCTCAAGCTGCGTTTAAAGCATGTTATGATAGTTACAGTCTTGACAGGCTCATTTAAGACTCTCATATTCTCAAAAACAAATTATTTTAAAGGAATAGTTCACCCTAAAATTAAAAATTGGCTAACATCCGATTGGCTAACCATCTCTCTCTATTATCACAAAACTACCCCAAACTGATAGGACTAATCTAAACATGCTATGAAAATGTGAACTTGGAATATAAATGTGATGGCATACACTTATCCCACTGTTTAATACTTACATAATTCACATCTGTTGGGTTTGTTTCAGTTTGGGGTAGTTTTGTGATGTGACTTATGGGTGTGCCATATATATACTGTATATATATATATATATATATATATATATATATGTGGTTTTTGTAATATAATGTTATTGTAATTGTTGATTTAACATTATCGTTAATGTACCTCTCATTACAAACAACAAATAAAAACACACCTATGGAGTGCACTCAATTCACACAACTTAGCCTGGTAGATTAGACTATAGAGTGTGCATAGAGTGTATGCTTTTACACCGTGATTTAGTTAATTAAAATGCATTTAGAATGCCGCCAGATTTAAGATAAGGGGGAGGGAATGTCCCTGTACATCTTATATTTTTATATCATTTAAAATAGTTAACCAATATTACACGAAGATTAAATATCAGAATGATTACAAATGTGACATTGATTTTATACAACGTACAATTTAAAGCTACAGTCCGTAGCTTTTTTGGGTTAAAAATGATCCAAAAAACATATTTGAGAAAAAAACATAACCAGCCAGTGTTCAAAACTGCTTGCCTTGGCTCGATTTAACGCGGTGAGCTTGTAATAATGTTTTAAATTCCAGTGGGACTGGTGGATTTCTGGAGGAGATTCGAGCATGTCTTTGCGTCATTACATCACATCTATACACATAAAGGAGGAGTCTCGGCTAGTATGTTATATTGCGTGTGAGGATGTTGGAGGTGGAGATTTATAGCCTTTTCTCACAGCACTTGATATAATTAAACATATCAATTTGATGGCAGATCCAAAAAGGTTCAAATCACTAGTGACAACAGATTCACCCGCAGTAAAATGCAAAAGGCTTTGTTCGTACTTCGGCTACAGAAATAAGGGACTGCAACCGCCCTATGCGAAAACAAGGATGCATATCAGAAGGACATTACATGTAGTCACGCAATGCTTGCTGACATTAACATTGTCATTTTTAGAACAAGGTATAATTTGCACGGTTTTGCGTGATATGATAACTTATATATATTTTTTATTTAATCAGCGCGATTTACTGCAATGTCAGAACCAGAACAAAAGTGGATGGTTCGTACTGGTTTAGATGACATTTTCTGATGAAAATTATTATGTTGGTCATACTTCCAAAAAGAATAATCTATGATTCTGAATACTTTAAGTATTTTGTATATTTATTATTAAACTTGTTGAACATTCGCCGGTTCCCGTCTTCCTTTTTCCCAAAACAACTAAACCCCATTACAAATGTACTAGCAAACCTTATCTAGCATCAGGCCTACATATCGCTAGAATAATTATTGAATTATATTACATAAGTTACATTATCATTATATTGTCTTATCGTTATATAATATATATCGTTATATTACTACCTACAGTATATATAATTTATAGGAACGGTGCATTATAAATTTGCAAAATACGTAATGATTTGAGGACCAAGTTTGTTATTGTTGATGTTTCGTCCCTACTAGTGAATGTGCCATGTCTTTGGTCTTTGGTGTCCCTGCATGCTTACTAGCCTGTGTGTTCACGGCAGGCACCGCAAAAAAAAGTTGTTCAAATTTTCAGGCTTAGTCAACGTTTTCTCAAAAGTTGCCTACTGCAGCTTTAAGTGACTTACATTTTAGACATCAAATCGCGTGTTTTTGCTCTATTCGGCCAATAAAAATAGTTCCAAACAAAGTCCACAGCACTGTTTTGCATCTCTAAGCGGTGACGGTGTATATTTGTGTATATAAACGGTGTATATTTACTGAATGAATCAGATTTTCGAACAAATCAGCTGAATCGAGAATTGGAGAATGGAGGATTTCGGCCTTGTTCACCAGGTGAACTAGGCTGAAATCCACCATTCTCCAGTTCCCGATACAAAATTTCTCGCTTCAAAAATGCGTGCTAGTGCTACACACACACAGTTTATGGTGGCCAACCAACCGCCCGCAGCCAGAGTCTAGCCCTGGCAGCATTGCGGGAAAAGATATGCAACACACTGGAACTTTTGCTCATCTACTACGTGATATCACAGTTTGACATGTCTGTCATTGGTAAGATCCACGTATACTCTCATGAATAATTATGAGACACCGATGATTCATCAAAGCACTTACAGTGGACTGTCATATCACAGCCTGTGACGTGGACACAATGAAGATTTTAAAACCCCGGAAGACAAAAATAGCGGGAAAAACAAAACAAAAATCGAACAATTTTCCCCCTACTATTAAATTAAATTTAAAACAGATGCTAACATTGTCTTCAATGGTGTTCAATACACATACCTCTGTTAAAATCGGGTTTAGGGTTTCATGACCCTTTACGACACTGAAAAGCTTCCTTAACGAATGGATCAGCGTTCAGCCGGGCCAGTAGAAAAAATCATTAGCGTTGAGACCTAAAGTAATGACAAAATGTTCATGTTTTGGGTGAACTATCCCTTTAATATATTATTTTACCTAAAATTAAGCATTACCAGATGACATTTATTTGATTTATTTATTTGATGTTTTCTTTTTAGCATAAAACTAAATTGTGATTTAGGCTAGACCGTTTGATACAGGCTTTCTCATAATGTGATTTAAATCACACCATCTTACTGTTCCAATGTGTCGATTTCCCTTATAACTTTAACAGGGAAAATGCTGCATGGGTCAACAGTGAGATGTGTATATTCTGGAAGCATAATTCATTAATTTGCTGTTTGCTATCCGTCAGTCACCCGGAATAATCCGTCGGGAGGGGCCAGTGCGCTTTCCTCCGCCGAGTGAAAATTGGATTTTGGATGAGCGATCGCGCGGCTTAAACTTCCACCAGCTCGCTGTCTATTAAGTGCACCCCCCACGTCATGCACACACACACACACACACACACACTCAGCCCGGAACCAATCTGGAGCTGCGGCAAACACAAATATACATCCTCGATTTTTAAGAGTTACATAATGCTGAATGCAAACACGCACGTATGTGGCATGGTGCGTGCAGTATTACATACAGCAATCCTGTGCTTGGGAAAAGCCAACTGAACAAACACATTCAGCATAATCACCAGAGAGAAAGACACGTAGCCTACACACCTCTGACTCGAAGGAAATGAGCTGGAATTTGGAGCATCATGCCCACATGGGAAGAGGAAAATTTGGAGAGAGAGAAGGATGGGATTTATGGGGGGTGGAGGGTTCTTCAAAAAGAAAAGAAACAAGAGAACTGGGGAGACCAAGACAATTCTCGCTGAGATGTTGATGGCGAGATGCTGGAGTTTACTCATCCAATCACGAACGTGTGGGCAGAGAGCGAGAGAGTGTGTGCTTCATCAGAGGTGCTTGATGTCACTTAGTAAAAATAACGCTCTGTGTCTGTTTCAGCTCCTCTGACTGAAGAGCCCCCCAGGATTCTGTTTCCCTCTGAAAACAAGCTTCTCGCCATGGATGTGCAGCTCGGTAAGAACAGCTTCCGTTTGAGTGTGAGTGTGTGTGTGTGTGTGTGTGTGTGTGTGTGTGTGTGTGTGTGTGTGTGTGGGTGGGTGGGCATGTGCTATTTTTGAAAGAACTTAGTATGTAATACAGGTATGTATACTGTGCACAGTATGCAAATTTTCTGAATGGATGGTTACCCGAATTACCTATTACATTTGTAAAAAGATGTAGTATAGAACCAGTGCACAATGCCAGCAATATTGTATCCCATGATGCATTGCACTTGACTTGACCTTTTATTTCCAGAGTGACAAAAGAACTGGAGGTGATATCAATCATGGTTTTTCATGATTTGTCTTGTTGAAGAATTTTTTTGATGGGTCTGCCAAAAAATATGCACAAACCTGGATTAAAAATAAACAAAAAAATAACTCTTTGTTTCCGAGATGCTTGCTGAATTAAACATTCAATCAAATTTCAACGGTTGCGCCATTTTAGCCAAAGCAGACGCTGCCTTTTATTCAGAAACACTGCGTCTGCTTGTCACATCACTCATTTCTCAAAATAACCAGGGCATCTTGAGGGGGCACCAGTGACGCATGGTGCTTCTGTCAAGTGCTATACACTTTATCAGTGTACTCTACCATTCAAAAGTTTGGGGTCTGTAATATTGTTTTAATGTTTTGGAAAGAAGCTCACCATGGCTGCATTAATTTGATCAAATATACAGTAAAAAAGTGGTAATATGGCAATGAAATTGTTTTCTGTTTTAATATATTTTAAAATGTAATTTATTCCTGTGATGGAAAAGCTGAATTTTCAGCATCATTACACTAGTCTTCAGTGTCACATGATCCTTCAGAAATCATTCTGATATGCTGATTTGGTGCTCAAGAAACATTTCTTATTTCTTATTACATGTTAAAAACATTTGTGCTGCTTAAAGTTTTTGAGGAAACAGTGTTACAATTTTTTAAGGAATTTTTAATAAATGTAAAGATTAAAAAAACTGCAATAGAAATCTTTTGTGACATAATAAATTTATTTTCTGTCACTTTTAAGCATCCTTGCTAAATTAAAGTAATAATTTCTTTCACACAAAACAAACTTAGTGACCGCAAACATTTAAATGGTAGTGTATATAATGCATATATACTATTTTTACAAAATCATCAAAATTTGAAGCAATACTTGAATAATTGAATGAATGAATACTTGAATACTGAATAAAAAATGCAATGAATACTTCTTTAAAAATGTTTGTAAACACTTTCTACTGATCATGGCAGCAGTTAATTAAATAATTATGAAATTATCTAGAAGAATGTTATAATCAGTCATATATCCAGGTGTTTGGTGCAGTTGACTGCACTTTTATAATTTTTTTTTTTTTTTTTTTTTTGTAAATAGCGAGTTGCTCGTACAGTCCCAGCAAAATAACCCTTAATTGCAGTTCACTGCTGCACCCTTTACAACTTAAACTCAATTTTTGCTGATGGAAGTGTGCACAGGACAATTGAAGTGCTGTTACTGAATCAGGTGCTAAAACAATAGCAAAAGTTTATGCAAATAGTGGGCACAATTCATTCTGAATCCATGAATTTCCCTCTTAAAGTGGTGTACTGTTTCCACATACTATAATTTTTAAATAGGCTAGGCAGTATGCATATACTGCGGAGTAAGCCGTACAGTAGAATTCCATTCCCAACATAGCGGTGTGGTTTTTGTATTTGCATTGTGTTTGTGCTAACAATTGTGCAAGTAAAACGAGAGAGATTATTATGGATTTACTCAAAAAAGCACAAGCAAAACAATTTCAACAAATGTGTGATCTGTTTCTGTTATTGAAAAGACGTCAAACTGTTCCTAAAGGAGACTCATCGAAAATGTTTAAACTCATGCCATGCACAGTTATGCACCAACTCAGCAGTAGCTGTGTGTGTCTGTGTGTGTGTGTGTTGACGTTTGAGAAAGGAGTTCCCCTGCTAGACAGATAGCTGCTATAGTCAGCATTATGATGCTATGTTGTTTACGCTCTGAATGGAAGTCGTTCTCATAAATGCAAATCCTCTATGCTAATTATCTGCTGTTGTCTCCCAACAATAGCCGCTCCATATGGTGCTGAAACATTCACTGGGCCTTCTTTTGGATTTCACTGTATGTGTGTGTGTGTGTGTGTGTGTGTGTGTGTGTTGATCTGAGCTCCTTGTGCATGTTAACACACGCGTACCATCCGTTTTAATATGGACAGAGATGTGCTTGTACGCGCATGTGCGCTAGTCTGTTAGCATGTGCAATGAACTGAACCGTGTGTGTGAGTGTGTATATGTGGTGGATGGAGCTGCGTCTGTTTGTTTGGCGTTGGCTCTGAATCCAGGCATGTTGGAAACAGGAGCAGATTGGAACATATTGTGGCAGCGCTGACCATGTTCTGCCTTCAGAATGACCAGAGAGAGAGCAGGACACCACTCATCAACTGGAGACACTGACCACATGATGAGTAATTTTGAGGCTTAGACGTGTGTGCATTGTGGGCAGCTTAGCAGTATAATAGAAAGAAACCATTTGAGTCAAGCTTTGTTGTGTTGTGATTGTGAATGTTGTAAAGTGTTCAGTTTCATCTCTCCCTTTTCTCAGTTCAATTTCAATTCAAATGAAATCTCTACATTTTCTATATCATTTGCTGCATCATGGGAACTTTTGGAATTTTAATTTAAATAGGATATAGGATCCTCTGGAAGGTGATGTTATTTTTAATCCTGTGATCCAGCATCTTATCGACATTAACGTGCCAGTGAACGTCGCCAAAGACGTGATGATGTAGAAGTAGGCATTCGTTTTCTTCTGCAGAGGCGGTCTTTCGCCGCACTATTACATCATAATGTGATAAAATCCGAAACAAGTTGTTTTTAGAGTTTTTTTTTTTTAATAAAAGCTGCTTTTGTGAGAAAAAAAGTAAGTTTTGATTCTGAAACTTACAGTGTGTTTTTACAGTAAAATGACCTCTTTCATGTCCAAATTTCTCAATTCATGACCCCTTTAAAATGAACCAGTAAATACATACTCATAATCTCAAATATGTGGCGTGCAGATGTAAGTTGCAGGTAAAATCTAATGAAAGAAATTTAGCGACAGATGGAAATGAGAGAGAGCGATTTTCAAGGAAAGAAGTGTATTAAAGAGCGAGATGGAGACAGAATTCTGAGCTGGTGGAAGAATATTTAATGCTTTTAGGACGTTTCATGAGGGAATCACTCCTTGCTGAGCACTTCCTGCAGAAATCTTATTGGACACGCACAGATACAGACATACACACACACACACACATGCAAACTCACACACACAGTTTTATAAGTATTTTGCAGGTAAGAGGATATTCCTGGTCTAATACTAGTTATTTCCAGCATTTGTTGATGCCACTGTGTAATACTATGTGATATGTATGATGTATATGGCCATTACTTTGCTATAAACATGCTTATTATGAGATATGAGCTATCGAAATCATTTTTCATGCTCCCTGCCATAGATGCGGAACAGATGATGATGTGAGATGATGGGATGATGAGTGAAGGATAGAGAGAGACTGATAGTGTGAGGTGTGTAAAACCATCACATCCAAACATTATTAATGACAACAGGGGTACTCACACACACCTGTGTGTGCGCACACACACAAAAGCACAACTTAAAAATCGCAAACAAAGAAAGGGGGAAAAATGAGACTGGGCTGATTCACATTTAACATGGAAATAGGGGAAAAAAAGGTGACCTTTCTTCCTTTGTCCCTTTGCAGTCAATAGCCAAGCTGAAGAGATATAAATGAACAGGAGAGACTTGACTATCTATCTGTATTTTATACATTGCATTTAGACTGATGAGAGTTTATCTTAACCCTCATGTTCTGTTTGGGGTCTTAGAGCTCCTGAGGGCTCGAAAAATGTACCAATAAACATTGAAGTATCAGGGTGGAACACCATTTGCTTGTTCTAATCTTATAAGATCTGATTATAAACAAAATTTCAGCTTGATAACATGCATCAACCGTCCGTTATGAAAAATTGCTTCATTACTTTTGTTTGGAGTCTCAGAGAACCCAGATACAAACCATTAATAAATGCAATGAATTTTCACATGCTAACATTTTTTTTGACTGGTGTACACTCCTGTCAGTCTAGTTTTTCACAAATGTTTTTAAACAGGTCAAATTGACATTGAACTGCTGTGAAGTTACTGTAATGGATGCTAAGTAGATCTCTGGAAAAGCTTTTTATACATGTGTGTGCTGGGTTGAGATTAAGGTAGATTAAAGGCACACTATGCAAGAATTGTACCTTAATATAACAGCTTCAAAGTCATTTCGGTGGTAAACAAACTCATAGTAGGGCGAATCATCCTGGTAGTAAAGCTTGGGGAGACGCTGCTGATAAAAACAGCAATGCAAGTTTGAGAGGAGCACCCCCGACAAATCTCGCGAGAATCACGGCATGCTTTACGGCAACGACATCACACACATCAACAACAACATATGAGGGACGAAGACACTTGCGCGCATTTCAGATGTGATACTCGAAAATGGAAAAATAACTAAGAAAATGCTGTCCCAAGAGACAAGGAAAAGGACAAGCTAATCTGACCGCATGAGGAACCAGACAAGAGTCCCACTCGGTCAGGCTTTTCCATAGATGGGGCTTTTCACTTATTGGTGCGAGCTAAAAAGCAGCACTGGATGCAACAGAGATGCTGACCTGGCGATCTTGTTGATCGACTAAGTAAATATTTCTCAGTTTATGTGCTTTGTATTTTGTGATTTAACCGGAATGAATAAAAAGAGTCCACAAAGGCGATAGATTGAAGAGCGCGTCCGAGTGGAGACTGCGCGTGTGCCTCCACATAGGGTGACCAGACGTCCCGAAAAAATCGGTACACTTTTATTATTTTTATATGTAATTGAAATGAAGAAGAAAAAAAACGTCAGTGTTCAGCATATTCCCTGTCAACAATGTAAATTCTTGATTGAAACAAATAATAGGTAAAAGTGAACAAATAGCTGAAAAATATTATGAATATTTATTGCATTGCATTATCTTTTATAACAGTATGATTATTTTTTTCTGTATTTAAAAGTAAAATCAGATGCTAAAGATAATAAATCCTTAGCCACTGGAATACAATAATTATGAATAAAATAAAATGTGTTAGGCACTGTAGACACTGTGAGTCATTGTTGAACATTGTTCCTGACTCAAAAATATGCATTACAAGGATTTTTAAAATCTACCCTTTTTAAGATTTATTTGTCATTGACCCTTATATATGAGAGTCATTGGGGGTTTTGTGTTAAAAAAAAAAGTAAATCTCAATTGACCATGGGGGTTAACTAAACATTATTTAACTTGATTTAAATGTATTCGCTGTGTGCCTTTGCTTTGCTTCATCACAGATGGCACAAAACACACACACAGAGAAACACAGACATACGTTAACTCAGAAGTGGGGAGGATTTGTGCTGAGGTATTCAGAGAACTCTTCTTAATATTAATCACCCTAGCCCAAAATAATACAGTTGTTGCTAAGCAACCATCGGGAGATGAGGGCATTTCTCTAAATAAACATCTAAATGTATTATTGGGTAAGATTGGCCACTGATATCCTTAAAGGAACAGTGCAAAAGCTGTGTTTCTGCTGTTAGGATGTTGGGCTAAATAGTCTGGAACCAGATATCTGTGGTTTACAAGCCCATTTTCAGCTATCTGGCCACAGCTGTGGATTAAATGATGAATTAAATGATTATTTTTGTGCTATTTCTTGTTAATTTAAATCTAATCTTTGTTTAATAAACATTTGTATGTAATGCGCAAATAGGCAAATGAGGGATCGTAATAGCCAATGAGCAGCAGCTTAGTTATCTGCTTCACATTTTTGAGCATGTACATTTTCAGCTTAATTTGAGAAAGAGAGGGAGAGCACAAAAGAGGAATGACTTGACAGAGAAGTCGTGTTATCTCTATTCTGAAGTGTTCAGTCCAATCCAGAGTCCTTTGTCACACAATTTTGGCCCACAAGGTCATGATTTCTAATCATGCGTATGACCCTGATAGAGCCGCCACGACCTTTCATGCACTAGCAATTTTTTGGTATCCTCTTTAAATGGAAAGTTCACCCAAAATTCTGTGATCATTAACTGGCCCTCCATATCATTCCAATCCCATATGACTTTCATTCTGAGAGATTTAGCTTAATATCTGAGGGGAAAAAAATGTTTCAAAAAATTTTTTTCAAAGAATGTTCCTAGGAAGAAAGCTGTTGGACATGAAGGATGTAGTACAAGTCTATTTGCAAGGAATCTTGCAAAGTTGGCCCCATTGTGATCCATGTCAGTTGGCTAATAAGCAGGGCTTTTACTAACTGAAATTGCGTTATTATAGGAATCTAATGAATAATTTTGTTTTATTTAAGTGTAATGTATAATGTGGAATTTTATATTATAACTGCAAGGTGTTATGTTAGGATTTCAGTGTATGAATTTGTTTAAAGTGCCCCTATTATGCTATTTCAAAGCTTTCCTACAATAGGTTTGCAAGATCAGAAAACAGTTTGATATTCTCATAATATACATTGCAGTTTCCCCCTTTTTGTCAGTGTCTGAAATGGCTAAACCCCTCCTTTCCGAGAGCTTCCTCTGCTTTGAGTGGTCAGACGGCTCAGTCTGTTTTAATTGGTCTACTGCTTACAGGGCGTGTCGGAAACAAAACGGCCATTACCAAACTGAATTTCAGCTCCAGAGGCTTCTTCATAGCGTGTATAAACAGTGATATAAACAGTAACAATGGCGTCAGTTTTACCATATCTATTCCAGCATGACTCCTTCATCCTTTGGAAGTGCATGCAACTTTGCAGACCTTTTACATTCACAAACAGCTATATTACAATATTCGAAAAAAAGTATAATTGGGGCAATTTAATGGTTTGTTTATTATATATATATATATATATATATATATATATATATATATATATAAAATTGTGAGCATAGATACTGATAAGCAAGATAAAATTAAGACTTAGTCTGACAAATTATAGTCTTGTGTTGGTTTTAATTGGTTATTTTGTTTTATTTATTTGTTTGTAGCAACTAATAATAAATTTGCTAACGGTTGTGTATATTTCGTTTCGTGTTTGGGTAATTTCCGGTTTCAGAATCATTCTGATCAGACGGACAAAAATAAATGCTGGTTCGTCATATATGTCATCCAGACAATATCTTCCGCCCTGTTTACACGAGAACGCTCGTGACGAAAACGTAAAAATATGTTCCTATTTCTTATTATATATTATATTATAAGCTTTTCATTTACACGGCGACGGCGTTTTGAGGGCTAAAAGGCAAAAAAGTGAAACCACCCTCCAAAGTGGAAATCTTAAAAACACTCCACCGTCGTGTTCCCGTCTAAAGAGTATAAAACCATAGAGAGTAAAAGAAATGAACACAGCGACCCCATTGATTTCAAAGGAGAAGACTGAAGCCCGATTATTGCACTTTCTGTCTGATGTCTGAGCGACTGCGCAGGATCAAACTGAGCATGACGACAGTCTGACAGTTGAAAATCTTTTAGTAGCTGTGCCAAGACAAATCTGAATCAACTAATCCCTCAAAAACATTGTTGAAATATTTTGTCCCGTTGCCTTTATGGACTCTCTATCTATGGGCTACCTTGACTTTGTGCCTCCATGTCCCCCCGATTGCATCATAGACAGTACAAGACTGCCTGCGAGCTTCTCCTCCTGTCTATACGTTAATGTCTCTATTGTGCGACAGAAAGTCCCGTGGTTAATCGTTAGCCTATTTTTACAAAAACGGCTTCTACGGGGCCGCAACGTGAGATACAAAGTAATGGAGCATTTTATACCTTGCCATGTTTCTTCAGTCAATGGGATGCTAACATTAGATGATAGTCTGGCGACTCCCGTGAGGCTTCAACTTCCGGCTGATGGATTACCCCCTTGGTAAAAACGTAAAAGTCTGCTAGACAGTGAAGGTTGTACGCAGGGGCACGGACTTGGTGTTGTGTGTGGCAGTGCTTCACATTGCCACCTAGCCGCCTGGAGTGCATACTACATAGAATTTCACACGCTTTTGCGTCTCCTTATGCGGATTTCCCACCCATAACGCTCGTCTAAACGCAGAATAAAAAGTGATAACGCAACACCACTTTTGCGTTTTCCCTTCAGATTGTTTTCTTGTAAACATAAGTGGGCTGGTCCCAGCCAGAATAACTGCAAAATGGTTTGATGTACTGATAGTCAAAAGTCTCTCATGTGGCCGAGGAGAAAATGGTATGGGTGTTTGAGGCATTTATAACCAATCATCTGTTCTTGCATAGAGACACAACAAATACAGTGTCATTTCACTTTCTACTTGAATGTCTCTGTAGCTCTCTTTGATTCTTAACCCTTGACACTATATCCTCTGCGTCTCTCTATATTGTTTGATCTCTGTCCTTCACTTAATAATAAGAAGAAATCCTTTCATCTGACATTCCACAACACCCGGCCTTCTTCTGCTAAAGTTTAGTTTCAGGTGTAGCTTAAACCATACATAAACCTCCTGTCAGTCTGTTAACAGACTCATACTCACCTGCATTCAGAAAGGAGGAGTATTAAACTCAAACACATTCACACACACTTACACGTGTCAAACACACAGCATTTCACAGTCAGTCATCTACAAACTGTTAGGAGTTACACATACTTGAACAAACTGACATTTTTATTTATTTTCCCAGCCTGAGCTCGAAGAATAATCAGATCAAATCATATTTGCAGCCCAAAAAACACCTCATTTGTGTCCATCCTGGCAGTTTGTCAGATATCCAGATTTGATTATCTTTCCTTTGGGGATTTGAGTGCACAATCCTCATTGCTGGCTCTTAGACGCTGAAAGTAACTGAAGAGAATGTGAGTCCTATTAAATACAAATATAAAAAGATACCTTTAAAAGAATAGTTGACCCAAAAATCACTTACTCACCCTCATTCCAAACCCCTCTATATATATTTCTGAAAGATTACATTTTAAAATAGAAAACAGTTATTTAGATATTGTTTTTAAATGCAACCCCAGTGAGCATATAGACTTAATTCCAAAACATTAAAAAATATTACCCACTTGTGAATGGTATATATGCGTATGATATAAAAATATTAAAAAAAAAAAAAAATGTCAGAATATATGGCTACTTTTGCTAACCAGCCAAACCTTGAACCTTGTTTAAAAGCAAACTGAATTGGTTCTCACATTTGAATGTATTGAATTGACTATCCATTGACTAACCTATTGACTCCTCAGTCCATCCTAACGTGATTTAATCTCCAAAACTGCCTACCACAGTTAATCAGCCTTGTGCTATAGTCACATACCAACAGGAAGTCATGTGACGCATGCGATTTCCACTCATGATCTCCCAGGGGTCTGACGGAGTTTGATCCCGCTGTCAACGAAAGAAAGCTGTACGGAGAGAGAGAGAGAGAGAGAGAGAGAGAGAGAGAGAGAGAGAGAGAGAGAGAGAGAGAGAGAGAGAATGCTGAGAGAGAAGAATAGAAGCAGTGGGCTGAATACGTAAGGGCCTGCTGACGTGTTGATATATCTGGATTTAGATTTATTTTGGAGATTGAAACAGATCCTCTGGAGAAATGCCGCCTGTGTGAGGGGGAGGGGACACATATGTGTCAGTGTGTGTGCTTTTGGGCCATTTTAAAACCTTTAGAATAGTCAGTGCTTAAATCGAATGTGTGTTAGAGTCTGTGATTATAGTAGAAAACTTTCTCTTTGTTCACGAATCTCCCTTTACAATTCAAATGTGCTCAGCTCTAAAAAATGGATTAAACTGCACTAATTGTCTTTTCTCTCTCATTTGCACACTCTTTCAGTGTCAGACACACACGCTGTAACATCGGTGAGAGAGGTGCTGAGGCAGGGTCTCTATTATGACATCAGAAAGAAAGGATGAGGGGAGGACAGGGAGTATGAAAGGATCTGCGGAGGAGTACCTGTTCACAAAGCCCTATTCTATACAGATAATTAAAGTCTTACATGTCCCCGTTGGGTTGCACTGCTGAGGAACAAATCAGCTGAAGAATTGGTGGAGGGGAGAAAAAAGATGGATACAAAGAAATCTGTGCATTCAGTCTGCTAAAGCAGCAGTGCTGTGAGATTTATTCTCTAAGTGAAGTGAATTCTCAGTGAAGGTCATAATGTTGACGTAGGTCTCTATTCGTTCATTCATGGCTCTCTCTCTCTGTGTGTGTGTTTGTGTGTGTGTGTTTGCAAAGGAATGCTTGGTCAGTATTTCGGCTGTGTTGTTAAATGGAGCGAAACACCGCAAGCTAACAGCTCAGTACACTTGCCTTTCATTCAAGCACACTCAAAACAGCACAATGGCCCTGGATAGAGCTTAGAGCTCTCTCTGGTGGCAGACCTTATTAAACATCAGCTTTTTCTAGCTGCTTCCTAAATGATTTATTGAAATTGCTCAATTATTCGATATCTGTTTTGCGTTACCCCCTGATTAGGAGGCAGACGAGATTGTGGTGATAACAGAGGAGACAACAATTTGTAAAGGAAATATTTTAAGGAAATAAAGGAAATGAGCTTGCAAATGAATATTGTCATATAATGGGGTCATATAATGGTACATACACTTTTACAAGTTGATTGGACAAAAATGTTTGTTGGCAGTGCCTGTACACAACCATCATTTAATGCTAAAAAATCCATCCAGTGTTTTTGTTTTAATCTCCTTATATGTTTTCCCCTGAATTAAATTGAGCCGTACGTTTTTGTGAAGTCAATAAAACAGACACCCCTTCAACGGTTGTAGCGTTTCAACACAGACCCGCCCTGAGTGAGCTGTCATTATAGTCCGTCATTGTTAATACGCTGGAGCAAAATGGCGTCTAAGCCACTGTGGTGTTCTGTTCTTGGGTGTAATAACCATAGACAGTAAAAGAAATGGACACAGCGACCCCATTGATTTCAACAGAGAAAATTGAAGCCCATTAAAAGCTGATCGCCAGACGTACTGTGCAGGCTCAAACTGCGCCTGTCACGTGAGCAACATGCTTATCTTCTAGTAGCTGTGCTGAGTGAAATCTGAATAATTCCTTTCCGAATCTCACAGAGATGGCAGCCCGATCTCATGAAAGTTCGTGTCTATGGCACGAATGTCATTTCTCGTGGCATTTATACGCCAAAAACAGTTTTTGCGTGTATTTGGCACGCGATTTTCGCGTACATATGATACGCACTTTTTTGCGTATTATACGCACGAACTCCCCACCCCCCTCCCCCCTAAACCTAACCCAGGGTTTTTTAGTGCGTACCATATACACGAAAAAAACACTTTTGGCGTATAAATGCCACGAGAAATGACACTCGTGGTATAGATACGCATCTTCATGAGACTGTGTTGGAGATGGAGAGAGTGAGTATTAGCTGTCCATTAGCTGGCAGCAGGATCAACTTTATGACTCTCTATGGGCTTCTCCCTCGACTTTATCGGACTTTATGCCTCCACGTCCCCCCGATTGCCAGCGAGCTTCTCCTCCTGTCTACACGGTAATTTCTCTACTGTGCGACGGAGAGTCGATTCGTTATGACGCAATCGTTATCCTATTTTTACAATCGTTATCCTATTTTTAAATCAGCATATTACAGGGATTTCATTTTACTGAGCTTTGGGATCACAGGAATACATTACATTTTTAGAATATATTTAAATAGAAGACTGTTTTAAGTTGTAATCATATTTAACAATATCACTGTTTTTACTGTATTTTTGATAAATAGGCCTAAGGTGAGCCATGAGGAAGAGTTATGGCAAAAAAATATAGAAAGAAGAAAACCAACAAAACATGGTATTTGAGGAATTTCAAAGGAATATATGCCTTACAAGCATTGTGGCCTAATACCTAGAAAAGTTGTTTCCTGAGAGTAAAACTAATGCTTTAAAATCCTTGATTTTTTTTAAGGTTATAGAGCATTAAGCATTTATGGAGCATTAAGGGTTTGAGAGAAAGATACAAACCAGAAAACTTGAGAGACCAAAAAGACCAATGATTCAGAAAGTTTCAATGGACGTCTGTCAGATTTTTCAGCATCCACTGTGAAAGAAAAAAAAAATAGTGTTAACAAAAAAAAGTCAGGTTGATCAGTTCGACTAAAGAGTCAGAGACAGACAGACAGACTTACAGGACTGGTTTAACTGATTAAAAAAAAACTAAGTCAGGTTTATGCAATAACAGCATTTCAAATTTATGCAGTTACTTGCTGGTGTTCTGAGTGGTTGTTAGTTTGTTTCTTTTTGGTTGCTGGTGGTTGCTTGGGAGTTTTAGCGTGTATACAGTCCCATACAGGGGCTGCTTATTCTTATCCAGGATCTTGTTATTTTGAGACTGGAGTACTGCAGTGCTGTTTTGGTCAACCTTCAATCTAGCACAATTAAGCCTGCACAATTTAAGAACACACCAATGTATTTGGTCATTAACAGACCAGAGAGGGCCGACGTCTCACCCCTCTCAGTCTTGCTCCACTGACATCCTAATCAAATTCAGATCTCTCTTCTCTACTCTTTTGCAGTTATACTTCTGCTCTAGCTTTTGTTTACTCTTGAAATTCAACATTGTGGCACAGTGTTGCTGTATGCTCCTGAATGATAAATAGCTTGTGTTTTCCCTTATTTAAAAGTCACTTTGGATAAAAGTATCTGCTAAATGATTAAATGAAATTCATTCGAAAGGTCTGAAACTGTTAATATCTAAACATTAGCATTCCAGAAATGTAATTTGTGTTTATTATTATATGTCAACAACACATCAAACCCAGTATCAGATAATTTTCTGTGACGTGATGTCATTCACAGTGTGCGTGTATGGTGCTGTTTTACACACTCATGGTCTCAGTATCTCTTTGATCAGATGCTCTGCATGTTCTTCACATCCTGGTGAGAGACAGATACTATTTCTGGGTTGTTTTGGGGGCCTGGAGCAAGATTTTCCCTAGTGCTGGGCCTTATTCGTTGATAGTCTAAGACATGCCTAATTACCGTCATACAACTGACAAACATCACAACCTTAAGCCGGAAATACCACCTCAACCGCAACTAAAGAAAGATAGAAATAGCACTTCAAACCACTGAGGATAAACATGTTCATAAACTGATAAATAAACTCACTGATTTAGAGGATTGTAGTTCTTCATTTGTTTTTTAAAGGGGCTACGTGTAGGTTTTTATTTTAAAATATCTTTTAGATAAAGTCTTCATTTGTACATTTATGAGCCAACCATAATGTAATAGAAAGAATGACACCTTGACTGTCCATGGTTGTCTCTATCAGTCTGTATGAGGAGTCGGGTCTGAATTGGCGTGAAAATTAACAAAATGTGATGTCATGCGTGTTCTCGTTTACTTGCTTACATCCATACGGCAGCCATTAGTAAGCAGCGGCAGTCGCTAGCAGTAGTGTTTCAAATGGACTCTGCGGACATAAAGAAGCGACCAGCCTCCAGTCAATCCAGACACTCATGGAAACTCCTCGCAAGTTTTAAAAAAAAAAAACCTTATCTAGTGTGGCCTGAGAGCATGAGACTGGCTGCAATTTCTCTAACAGCCACTGGTGTCAGTACCGGTAAGAAACTGCAGAACTTCCGCAATGCTCTTTTAATTTTCGTTGGTAAAATATAAACCACAAACCCCTCTCTCTTGCTTTACAAATATAGATCTCAGCGATACTGAAACTTTCAAAGTTTTTGAAAGTAAACTTAAAGAATTTCAACTAAAAGTTAGAGGCAATAAGTACATTGTATTTGCTATCTAGAGGAAATACTGTACATCAATCATTACACCTTGTAAATACTTTAAAAAAAAGCTCTTGGATTAGAGCTAGCACATAAACTTAGTGTCACACATTGTAGTGTAAAATTTTCATCATCATGTCGTTCCAAACCTGTATGACTTACTTTCTACTATGGAAAATAAAAATTCTGAGAAACCAAACAGTTTGGTTCTCACGTGTATGGACAAAAAATACAATGGAAGTTCTTTGGAACTGATTGCCAACATTCTTCATAGCATGCTTTATTTCTTTTCTTCAAAAGAAAGAAATGTATGCAGGTTTGGAACAACATCATAATTGTGAGTAAATGATGACTGAAGTTTCATTTTTGGGTAAACTATCCCTTTCAGGGTGTTTAAAAGAAATCTTATAGAAATGTAATTAGCATAAACTGCATTTTATATGCTCTCAGTAGGAAATAGTATACTACTATAACGCAATATCAAGAAAAATGAGAAAGAAAGATCTTGCTTTTTTAAGCACACTGAAGAGTCTCATTTACAATATGCCATTGTAAGCTTGTCAGCTGCCATTGACTACACGGAGACCCCCTAGTGGCCGGTGCAGGGAAATTGTCTCTGTCTTCACAAACACAGCATGGGTCCTACATTTTCTTACATAAGACAGCAATCTCTGGGCAGAGAAATGATTGAATACAGAAAACAAAAGTTCGGTATCAGTGTGTAATCTCAAATCTCCCCCTGCAGGAAGCATGCTGAACCTGACGTGCCGAGCCTTCTTCGGGTACAGTGGGGACATCAGTCCACTTGTTTACTGGATGAAAGGAGAGAAGTTCATTGAGGACATGGACCAGAGTCGCATTCGAGAGAGTGAAATCAAGTAAGAAGGAACACAATGGAAGCGAGTGTAAAGCACACAAAAAAATCATTACAAAAACAACCTAATAAATGTGCTAATTTAAGGATGTCTTACTGAAAAGCATATACAAACAGGAGAATTGCAAGAATATTGCGCATTAGGTGTATAGAAGCAGCGCCTTAGACTGATTTTTTTTTTATATTTACAGTTTGTTATTGCTTACCCAGCCAACATTTGTATGTGGGGCCCATATGGGTATGAAATGGGCTGAAAAATGGGCCCCATGTAGGATTGTCCGCGGGTTACATAATGGCCCCATGTTAATTGCCCAGATAAATTTCATGTCGGATTGCACTTGGTACTACGCCGGACCCAAGTGGGCAACATGCACAAGACCCATCTCGGTCCCAGCTTTAACCCAGCCGACATTTATATGTGGGGCCCATGTGGGTTTGAAATGGGCTGAAAAATGGGCTTTGATTGGGATTGTCCGCGGGTTATATAATGGCCCCATGTCAATTGCCCAGATGAATTTCATGTAGGATTGCACTTGGTACTAGGCCGGACCCAAGTGGGCAACATGCACAAGACCCATCTCGGTCCCAGCTTTAACCCAGCCGATATTTATATGTGGGGCCCATGTGGGTTTGAAATGGGCTGAAAAATGGGCTTTGATTGGGATTGTCCGCGGGTTACATAATGGCCCCATGTCAATTGCCCAGATGAATTTCATGTAGGATTGCACTTGGTACTAGGCCGGACCCAAGTGGGCAACATGCACAAGACCCATCTCGGTCCCAGCTTTAACCCAGCCGATATTTATATGTGGGGCCCATGTGGGTTTGAAATGGGCTGAAAAATGGGCTTTGATTGGGATTGTCCGCGGGTTATATAATGGCCCCATGTTAATTGCCCAGATGAATTTCATGTAGGATTGCACTTGGTACTAGGCCGGACCCAAGTGGGCAACATGCACAAGACCCATCTCGGGCCCAGCTTTAACCCAGCCGATATTTATATGTGGGGCCCATGTGGGTTTGAAATGGGCTGAAAAATGGGCTTTGATTGGGATTGTCCGCGGGTTATATAATGGCCCCATGTTAATTGCCCAGATGAATTTCATGTAGGATTGCACTTGGTACTAGGCCGGACCCAAGTGGGCAACATGCACAAGACCCATCTCGGTCCCAGCTTTAACCCAGCCGACATTTGTATGTGGGGCCCATGTGGGTTTGAAATGGGCTAAAAACTGGGCTTTGATTGGGATTGTCCACGGGTTACATAATGGCCCTATGTAAATTGCCCAGATGAATTTTATGTAGGATTGCACTTGGTACTAGGCCGGACCCAAGTGGGCAACATGCACATGACCCATCTCGGGCCCAGCTTTAACCCAGCCGACATTTGTATGTGGGTCCCATGTGGCTTTGAAATGAAAAGTGGGCTCTGTATGGGATTGTCCGTGGGTTCCATAATGGTGCCATATAAATCGCCCAGGTGGGTTTCATGTAGGATCGCACTTATAAACAGGTGGGCCCCAACTGGGCCACATGCACAAGACCTATCTTGGTCCCAGCTTTAGTTTTTTGTGGGTACTACAAGGTTACTATATGGGCTGAAATATGGGCTTTAAGTGGGTTTGTCCATAGGTTCCATGCTGGCCCCAGCAACTTGCTGGATTTCAGGATACAGGATTTCACAGGGCTTTAGGTGGGGCCCAACTAGGAATCATATGCATGTGGCCCAATTAGGGATCATCTGGGCTCCATCTAAATGAGTAGCAACACCACACAAACAAGTTTTAAAGCATTAGAGCACACAGTGATATTGAAATATTTTCAATTTTATTAAAATTACTCATCATCATATTATGCTATATTCTGAAATTCCAGGGACAATATTTAAAGAAGCAGATTTATGTCTGATTAAAGAGTATCTATTTAATACCTATTTGTTAAAATACATATTTTGAACCTGTATTTGACCCAGTCTTTACTGAACATTTGAACAGGATATAAATTGGTGACAGTTAGAAGAAGCAGCAACTATACAGTACATTTATCAGTACAGCTTACACTGCAGACAGTCATTTGCGCATCTAGACACTCTCCTCCTCCATCTCTTGTCCTGGACTATTTTGAGAGTTCCCTCTCAGTTCCTTGCCAGTTGATCTGTGTTGTCTTCTTAAGAGCCTCTGCAAAACATTTTTTTTTTTTTTAGGGATTTTGATTTTAGAAAAATCATGTTACTTACACGTCACAATACCTTATGACAGAATAACAATTTCTACTCAGGATAAAAAAAAACAGCAAAAAAATTATATAGGAATGTCACTGGAAGGGCATTTTGGAATGTCACTGGAAGGGCATTTAGGAAATCAATAAAAAACAGTTTATAAAGTATGCATAATAAGTATAATGATTTATGATTACTTTTAAAGTAAAATTAGGAATGCTCCGATCAATCGGCCAGATATTAGGGTTAGGTTAACTAAGTGAGTAAGTAAAAGTTTATTTATATAGCACCTTTCACAGGTACAAGGCAACAAAGTGCCTTACAACAAAAACATTAATATCATAAAATACACACAATAAAAGCATAGACAGTACATGACCATATCATGTAACACAGGTACCTAATTAAAAGCCTGAACAAATAAATAAGACTTTAGTCTGCATTTGAAGGCATCAACAGAGTCAAAAGAGCGCATATACAGTGGGAGGGGGTTATTAAACGCCTTCTGAAGCAAAGCCATGAGTTTGTGTAAGAAAAATATTCGGTAACGCTTTAGATTACAGCCCGGAATGTACTATGTAATTAAGAGGAATTTACAGTGTAACTTTCTGCAATTATAGTGTACCTATAAAGGACTTGCATGTAAGTATATGGGTAAAGTTTTGGGAATAATGGGGTAACAACCAGGAGAATTAAAAATATATATTAATACTGTAAGTATTATAGAAATAAGGGTTACTTATTCTACTATTATGATACAACAGTCTTACATTTGGGAGCAATTTAGCGAGTACATACACTGCAAACCTTTTTGTAAAAATTGTGTATCAATACTGTATAGGCTTTTTTTAAAGGACAGGGTACATATATAGGCATTTATACAATTCTTTAATATTTTTAAAAAAAATTATAGCAAAAGTGCAGATGTTTGAGTTTTGGCTAACATGTTTCAAGGCAAGAAAAGCTAAGACTATTGCAATTTTTTTTAAATACTGGGACATATATTTTGTTTGATGTGGTTACAGGGTAAGTGGTGCTTGTATAATAAATAAAGGTTTCCAAGTCAGTGATATAAAACTGTGTATGTATTTTTATTGTACTTACCCTGTAACTACATGGAACAAGGGGGTAACAAGCACCACCACATGAAACAAGTGTATCTTTCCCCAATATTTAAGCAAAAGTTGCAATAGTTTTTGTTTCAGTGCACTTATGTAAAAAAGATGACTTTATAAATGCATATGTACCCTGTAATTTTTTTAAAAGCCTGTAATTTTAGAGTAGGTATTGGTTCACCTTTATTTCAAAAAGGTACGCAGTGTACAATTTTCTGGTGAAATTGCTCCCAAATGTAAGATTGTTATCACAATAGTAGGATAAACACCCTTTAGTCCTTTAATACTTACAGTATAAATAATTGTTTAATTCTCCTGGTTGTTACCTCCTTATTTCCCAAACTTAATATATTGTTCCTTTATACTTATATTGTAAGTATGTTATAGGTACACTATAATTACCAAAGGTTACGCTGTTAAATCGCTTTAATTACGCAGTACTTATCAAATATTCATATTTAAAACTTTATTAAATAAAATAACCAGCTTCCGGCCAAGCGAACATACAGATTGCACTTAAGTGTAAAGTGCAACTTATGTGGTTTTAAGTTGATATTTACTCTACACCATTATGCACTACGCTACTTCTGACGTCACAAATTGACCTATGGCTAAGCCATTCAGTCAAACACGATGACCAGTGCGCACCTAACCTAATACACTCGGACATTCTCTGCTTCCACGTCCATTGAAATGCATTGCAGTTAGTCAGTTTTCATTAGGTTTTTTTGTCATTTTAAGTTTAAAATGGTCAAACGGTGTGCATGGGGTACATACAACTCCGACACTAGGTTCCCGAGAGACTGGGCGACGGTGTGTATTTCTTTACCCTTTCCCAAGCCACTTCTCAACAGAGATAAGTGTCTGCTCTGGATTAAGTTATGCAATTAAGTCAAGCGCCGCGGTAGACCACAACAACAACTAAAGTTAGCCTTCTAGTTGCTTTGTACATCATGTCACTTAGCTTAATTAGCGTATCTGTAAATAACCGAGATAACAAATGTTAACAATGTTGTGCTGAATGATTC
The DNA here is from genome assembly GCF_988280905.1 of Pimephales promelas. Classification (NCBI taxonomy): domain Eukaryota; kingdom Metazoa; phylum Chordata; class Actinopteri; order Cypriniformes; family Leuciscidae; genus Pimephales; species Pimephales promelas. Next base: position 21,034,357 of record NC_142775.1, read on the forward strand.
ATGTAAATACTGTAGCACCAAACGGTGATGGCAACGATATGCGGTATATCACGTTTACATTGTGACCTGTAAATTACATTTTTGCCTGGAGCTGAAGCTTTTCATCGACCTTCTCAACAATAAAATTATTAATATAACCCTCCAATGCATAGTTAAGGCCCTTAAGGTGACTTTGAGATGATATATAAATTTTTGTCTCCAAAAATCACCAATTGCCTCCTGTAAAATGTCTGCCATAGCGCCTGTCCCCGAATGTTGACTGTTTGTCCAAGTGAGTGGAGGGGGCGTGGCTTAGCCACAGGTCAATTGCATAAGTTTGCAAGTAGGCTGCTTATGGCCATTTAGTTGGAAGCTAGTTGTTTTACTTTAAAAAGTTTAAATATGGATATTTTTCAAACAAAATTTTTGCTTCAGAAGGCCTTTATTAACCCCCCTGGAGCCGTGTGGAGTTTATGATGGATGGATGCACTTTTTTGAACTTTTTTAAACTAATAGCTGCAATCCACTGCCATTACGAAACTTGGAAGCGTCAGGGTGTTTATTAATAAAATTCTGATTGTATTTGTCTGAAAGAAGAACGTGGGCTAATATACACCAAAGGATGGCTTGAGGGTGAATAAATCATGGGCTAAATACTCTAATTAAATTATGTAAAATCTAATTTTGAAAAATTTATTAAATTAAGTACAATCAAAACACCTCAACAAGGTTAATAAATCCATACCGGAAGTGACAGTACAATGTAGTGGATAAAGAGCAATCCTCCACCAAATTGCCAGTACTCATCTGGATCCTTGGTCAATCTGGGATGGGGTGGGGTGATGCGTCCTTAACAATATTAAAACAAAACGTATCAATATCGTACCAACATTTGCCATTATAAAACATTCAGAGAACATGAAAAATAGCCCAATAGCTCCCCGGTCTCCACTGTGTGTGTTTAATACTCACTGCTGTGTGTGTGTGTGTGTGTGCACTTGAATGGATGAAATGAAGAGCACAAATTCCGAGTTTGGGGACACATGTCACATCACATCAATTAAAGCTTTAAAAAAAGAAATTGCTACTCCAAAATCAAACAAACCATCAAACAATTTTACCTGTAGCCACATTTATCCTGTTATGACACGTCTGAGGGTCTTTCCCTTGATGTTCTTCCGTGAACTAAATAAAGGGCTCATGATGGTGACATGTTCTCCTTTCTTTGTCACTTTAGAGGAAGAAAGACATAAAGATAATTAGTTACTCAGATTTGTCACTGGTAGAGGATATGACTTTGATGATGAGTATAATACTTTTGACAACATAATATATTAATCCCAATGTAAGGTTTAGAAGCAATGGTTAAAACTGACTTACATCTTAATGAAGTTGATAATCATGCCGTGGTGGATTTGTCTCTCTGTTGGGTGCCTGCTCTCCCCCCAAAAATCTTCTTCCATGCTTGATATATAAAAATAATAAAAAAATAAACAAATCTCTTATCATTAGCAGTTATCAGTTTTTTAAGAGGTGATGTCAAAATATTTAGAAACGGGCATCTACTAAAATATAAGAGATTTAACGTTAGACCAATAACATTTCTCAACTCTTCTGTAGATTCCAGTGTTTCAGAGAGTAAATGACCGTTTTATCAGTCAAATCATATTTATATAGCGCTTTTCACAATATATCAGTCACTTTACTCATTTGGATTCTACTTCCCTAGTAAATAAATAAATAACTTCTACCAGAATATATTAGAACACATTTCATACTAATTATACTTCAATTTCATTAACATAATGACACATCACAGAAGACTTTATTACACAATGAACATTATATATATATATATATATATATATATATATATATTACGACAAAAAAATAAAGTAATAACGTTACCACTATTAAGTGTACCAAAAGTATATTTGCAATAGTTCCACTTTAGCACAATCAAATACACTTACTCAGAAGCACTAACGTTGCTTTCAGATAAATATGGTTAGCTACCCGTTATGTTAACGTTACAAACACAACTGCAGGTAACTTAGTAGCCTACGTCCGTAATCCGTTTATAAAACTCTCGTATGTAACGTTAACGTTAAGTTACACAGAACATTTCTGGGTAGTTAATGAACTCCATTCACATACGTTTTGTTTATCTGCATATTCAACCATGAACTATATTAACACTCTCATCCACTTATTTGAATGTAATACCTAAACGTTTATATTAGTGGATCTCAGTTTTTCTAAAATGATAGTGGAGACAGAAAAATGTTCTCTTACCTGATCGCCAATATTGCAGGATCTCACGCATCCAGTCTGAGCGTCTTCTGTGTGTTCACATCTTCTGTTCTCCTTCGTTTACATGTCACATCGCAAATTAGTTCAAAATAATAATTGAAAGACCGAGTAATCTTGCTGAGCAGCCGTCGTCATCAACTCAAGTGTATTTGATTTTTCAAACTTGACCAGTAAAAAGGCGCGCACAGTTGTCATTGGCCAGTTACATAGATGACAGTCAGATTAACCAATCATGATCAAACAAGGTGAAACAACCGAAGATACGACGTCACTCTGTAGGCCAAAACGCAGAAGTGAATTTGCATTTTAGCATTACAGTTCCCTCGCTCTAAAGCCTATGGGTTTTTTGAATGGGTTTTTGCTAAATCTCCTGAAATAAGGTCTCTGGTGAACAGAGCATCTAAATATTTTCACGTTTTGATCTATGACATAGAACACACAATTATAACCTGCGTGTGTTTTTTTTTTTAAACTTTATTGTGTCTAATTGTGTTTTTTAAAATCTTTATATATGCTTCAAAATGTATATAAATTTTGGATTAACTTGTAAAGATTATCTTGCTAGACAAAACGTGTAAGGGTCACAACCCTCTGTTAAACACAGATCTTATTTTTTGCGATTTTCCAAAAGTCTATGGGGAAAATGCATTGCTTTTTTACCGAGGGAACCCATGCGCCGCTAGCTTCCGGGTTGTCCTACAAAGTGACGTCATCACTTCGGCACTCTATTGTTTCAGTGGTAATGATTAAAAAAAAAAAAAAGTGGTAATGATTTTTTTTTTTTAAGAAATCCGTGTTTAATTTAATTTGTAGGCTATATTATTTGATTACTGTTTTTATGAAAGTGTGTGAATAAAAATGTAATCCTGCAAGCTAAACTTTAGGCACACACACAAAATTGTAAACCCCAAACAAAATCGCACAAAGCAAAAAAAGTTTATTCTGCACTTGTTGAGATTGAAATTATATCCATTATTTTTATTATTGTTAATAATATACTGATTCTATTTCAACACAAATTTATATTTTTGAAGTGGTGTTTTGATCAAAATATCATAAAATGCTACAATAATAATTAGAAATTAATAATTAGAAATAATAATAATTTAAATGTTATGGATTTCTTGAAGACATGACATTGATTCAACAAACAGATAAAAAAATTCAACTGTTTAGCATTAAAATGTTACATTGTGTACATTGTGTGCATTCTGTACTTGCTGCAAATGTGATTTTTGAATTTAGTTTTGATTTTCCCTTCAAACACTGCATGTTGCATTCTAACTTTTTTTACTTGGGCTATTTCATCATCTGGACTGAGTCTCTTTCAATAATCAAAACCCTAACCCTAACCCCAATATTTAAAATCTCTAGAATTACATTGTCACTAACTGACTGACCAGAAAACTCTTGAGTATTTCCATTGAATAAGGGCATTTGGCTGATGCTAGGGGTTTGATTTATTCTAGCCATCTCAAGTCATTAGAATATTTTGATAGATAAGTAGCTTCTGTAACCCGTTCTTCATATTGTACAGTGACCATTTTCGGGATATTTTGAACCATTTGTATAACTATATTGAGATAAGCATATTGCAGTAACTCAGAAGTTTGCAGTAACAAAATTAAACCACTAAAAGTTGACACTTTGAGTTTGAATATTTAGTGTCAATGATTAGGGTTGGAACTAATATCTGCTGAACGCCAACACTCCAGGACTGGATTTGAAGAGCCGTGGCCTATACTGTATCCACATACCAATACTATTGCCAACAGTATTGGGACACCCATCCAAGTTATTGAATGGGGGTGTTTCAATCACTTCCATGGCCACAGTTGTATAAAATCAAGCACCTAGGTATGCAGGTGCTTCTACAAACATGTGTAAAAACATAGGTTGCTTTCAGGAGCTCAGTGAATTCAAGCGTGGTACCATGATAGGTTTCCACCTGTGGAATAAGTCCATTTGTGAAATTTCCTCACTACTAAATATGGTCAACTGTTAGTGGTATTTTAACAAGGATTATACTGTAAATCATAAATATACTGTATATAAATGTTTTAATGATTGCACAGATATGTTTTTTTTACAAGTGTATAGTTTATGAAGTCATTTACAGATGCACAATTTATATTTATTCCATAGTTCATTATATTCACAATTATACTTGTATATATTTCCGCATTAAGGATCCATATAGAGATTACTTATGTGGAAACTACTTTGGGCCCATGTAGGCAGCCTTTATGGGAATGTTTGTGTTTGCCCATGTCTGACCCATGCGGTTTATCAAAATGGGCCCCATATATTTTTCACATTCAGAACCCATATAGAGATTACCTATGAGGGAACTACTTTGGGCCCATGTAGGCAGCCTAAATGGGACTGTTTGTGTTTGCCCATATCTGACCCATGCGGTTTTTCAAAGTGGGCCCCATATGTTTTTCCCATTCAGAACCCAAATAGAGATTACCTATGAGGGAAATACCTTGGGCCCATGTAGGCAGCCTGGGACTGTTTGTGTTTGCCCATATCTGACCCATGCGGTTTATCAAAATGGGCCCCATATATTTTTCACATTCAGAACCCATATAGAGATTACTTATGAGGGAACTACCTTGTGGGCCCATGTAGGCAGCCTATATGGGACTGCTTGTGTTTGCCCATATCTGACCCATGCGGTTTATCAAAATGGGCCCCATATATTTTTCACATTCAGAACCCATATAGAGATTACCTATGAGGGAACTACCTTGGGCCCATGTAGGCAGCCTATATGGGACTGCTTGTGTTTGCCCATATCTGACCCATGCGGTTTATCAAAATGGGCCCCATATATTTTTCACATTCAGAACCCATATAGAGATTACCTATGAGGGAACTACCTTGGGCCCATGTAGGCAGCCTATATGGGACTGCTTGTGTTTGCCCATATCTGACCCATGCGGTTTATCAAAATGGGCCCCATATATTTTTCACATTCAGAACCCATATAGAGATTACCTATGAGGGAACTACATTGGGCCCATGTAGGCAGCCTATATGGGACTGTTTGTGTTTGCCCATATCTGACCCATGCGGTTTATCAAAATGGGCCCCATATATTTTTCACATTCAGAACCCATATAGAGATTACCTATGAGGGAACTACCTTGGGCCCATGTAGGCAGCCTATATGGGACTGTTTGTGTTTGCCCATATCTGACCCATGCGGTTTATCAAAATGGGCCCCATATATTTTTCACATTCAGAACCCATATAGAGATTACCTATGAGGGAACTACCTTGAGCCCATGTAGGCAGCCTATATGGGACTGCTTGTGTTTGCCCATATCTGACCCATGCGGTTTATCAAAATGGGCCCCATATATTTTTCACATTCAGAACCCATATAGAGATTACTTATGAGGGATCTACCTTGGGCCCATGTAGGCAGCCTATATGGGACTGCTTGTGTTTGCCCATATCTGACCCATGCGGTTTATCAAAATGGGCCCCATATATTTTTCACATTCAGAACCCATATAGAGATTACTTATGAGGGAACTACCTTGGGCCCATGTAGGCAGCCTATATGGGACTGTTTGTGTTTGCCCATGTCTGACCCATGCAGTGGCGCCTCCAGAAATTTTTTGTAGGGGTGGCCAGATGGGGCCAGTTAAAATCTTGGGGTGGCACACCAAAACTACAGTATAAACCATAATTTCAGAATTGTTTTCTACTGTTGTAATAAACCAGCCTGTAGAAAACTATCAGAAAGACTTAAGGAAACTCTTACTGATATACTTTGGTTTATTGTGTAATATTTAATGTTACTAATGATATAGGGCCCAACTAATATATATTACCTTGTATATAATGATCTATATTATATGATATATAAGGGTCCTTGCCCCACAGCAAATTTCCAGATACTTACATAATTGTGATGAATTTAATCATGTTTAAGTTATTAGTTTGCAGTGTAAGATTACAGTTAACACCTTTAAATATTACATAAATGTATTATGAATTTTTAATACACTTAATGAGTGTATACATCAGCAGCAAAAAGTAATTCTTGAAAAAATCTGCACAGTAATTTTATAAAATCTAAATATGTTAATAAAAACAAATTACTATTAGTTCTCTTTTAAAATTCAATCAGGCAATCATGTCACAATTTTATATTTATATATTAATGTCAAGAATTCAGAAGTGCATAGCCTAAACTACAAATAAATTATATACAATTAAATTATGCTTATTTAAAATGTATTGAGCAGGCTAGGTATAACAAAATATATTGGCTTTTAATAATATTTTAGTGCGCAAACCCATGATTGAGCCCGTTCTTGCATGATTACATGAAAAACATCGCGGGTGCAGAATGATGTGCTCAAAGCAACATGGAGTCACAGTGTGCAGCAGCACTTTGCTTCATAAGTGCGCATTTAAAAGCTCATGTCACAAATCGAAAAAATGTTGAGCGCACAAATCCAAGTGCGATTTGTTCCTTTGTTTCACAGTTATTGTGCGTTTGATGCCGATTCATAATCCTTGTGATATGTATGTGTGATCTAACAGAACACGGTAGTGAGTAACTTAAAAACAGCAACAACTCCAAGAAAATAAAGTAATTTTATGCGAATATACAGACTTTTATCTACAGATCATGCATTTATAATGTCAATATATCATATTGGAGAGAGTTTTACCGTGCATCCAAGAGGCGCGCGTGCTGTTTGAATATGAATGGAGAATGATGACAGTCGCAGAGGAGGGAAAACGCGTTTATACTTTAATGATGTAAATATACTTCTGTCCCTCACATTAAGCTATGGAATGACTTCAGATGACTTTGTCACCCAAACTGACGTGAAAAAAGCGGGAGGCGCCGAAAAGCGCACTGTTTGCATCCCTGCCTGTCCAACCGTGGCAAAAACACACCTAAAAGCTGCTGTAACAGTATACCATTTGGCACTTAAAAAGCACGTCACGACACATAATTCCCCGTCTTCTTTTACTTAAGAATATTTTTGACTTATTTATAAAATGCATAACTGATGCTACAAAAATTAATACTGGCCATTGGGGTGGCCAATGGGGTGGCCAGGAGTCGGCCAGGGGTGGCCATGGCCACCCCTGGCCACCCCCTGGTGGCGCCATTGGACCCATGCGGTTTATCAAAATGGGCCCCATATGTTTTTCCCATTCAGAACCCATATAGAGATTACCTATGAGGGAACTACCTTGGGCCCATGTAGGCAGCCTATATGGGACTGTTTGTGTTTGCCCATGTCTGACCCATGCGGTTTATCAAAGTGGGCCCCATATGTTTTTCCCATTCAGAACCCATATAGAGATTACCTATGAGGGAACTACCTTGGCCCATGTAGGCAGCCTAAATGGGACTGTTTGTGTTTGCCCATGTCTGACCCATGCAGTTTATCAAAGTGGGCCCCATATGTTTTTCCCATTCAGAACCCATATAGAGATTACCTATGAGGGAACTACCTTGGGCCCATGTAGGCAGCCTAAATGGGACTGTTTGTGTTTGCCCATGTCTGACCCATGCAGTTTATTAAAGTGGGCCCCATATGTTTTTCCCATTCAGAACCCATATAGAGATTACCTATGAGGGAACTACCTTGGGCCCATGTAGGCAGCCTAAATGGGACTGTTTGTGTTTGCCCATGTCTGACCCATGCGGTTTATCAAAGTGGGCCCCATATGTTTTTCCCATTCAGAACCCATATAGAGATTGCCTATGAGGGAACTACCTTGGGCCCATGTAGGCAGCCTAAATGGGACTGTTTGTGTTTGCCCATGTCTGACCCATGCGGTTTATCAAAGTGGGCCCCATATGTTTTTCCCATTCAGAACCCATATAGAGATTACCTATGAGGGAACTACCTTGGGCCTATATAGGTTGCTTATATGGGATTGATTGTGTTTGCACATGTCTGTCCGATATAGTTTGGCCATGTGGGCCCCATATGTATTGCCCCATTCAAAACCCAAATAGAGATTACCAACGTGGGTGCCACATTGGGCTCATGTAGGCAGCCTATATAGGACTGATTGTGTTTGCCCATGTCTGACCCATATGGGTTATGAAAGTGGACCCCATATATTTTTCCCATTCATAACCCATATAGAGATTATCTATGTGGGTACTACCTTGGGCCCACGCAGGCAGCCTATATGGGACTGCTTGTGTTTGCCCATATCTGACCCATGCGGTTTATCAAAATGGGCCCCATATATTTTTCACATTCAGAACCCATATAGAGATTACCTATGAGGGAACTACCTTGGGCCCATGTAGGCAGCCTATATGGGACTGCTTGTGTTTGCCCATATCTGACCCATGCGGTTTATCAAAATGGGCCCCATATGTTTTTCCCATTCAGAACCCATATAGAGATTACCTATGAGGGAACTACCTTGGGCCCATGTAGGCAGCCTATATGGGACTGTTTGTGTTTGCCCATGTCTGACCCATGCGGTTTATCAAAATGGGCCCCATATGTTTTTCCCATTCAGAACCCATATAGAGATTACCTATGAGGGAACTACCTTGGGCCCATGTAGGCAGCCTATATGGGACTGCTTGTGTTTGCCCATGTCTGACCCATGCGGTTTATCAAAGTGGGCCCCATATGTTTTTCCCATTCAGAACCCATATAGAGATTGCCTATGAGGGAACTACCTTGGGCCCATGTAGGCAGCCTAAATGGGACTGTTTGTGTTTGCCCATGTCTGACCCATGCGGTTTATCAAAGTGGGCCCCATATGTTTTTCCCATTCAGAACCCATATAGAGATTACCTATGAGGGAACTACCTTGGACCTATATAGGTTGCTTATATGGGATTGATTTTGTTTGCACATGTCTGTCCGATATAGTTTGGCCATGTGGGCCCCATATGTATTGCCCCATTCAAAACCCAAATAGAGATTACCAACGTGGGTGCCACATTGGGCTCATGTAGGCAGCCTATACAGGACTGATTGTGTTTGCCCATGTCTGACCCATATGGGTTATGAAAGTGGACCCCATATATTTTTCCCATTCATAACCCATATAGAGATTATCTATGTGGGTACTACCTTGGGCCCACGCAGGCAGCCTATATGGGACTGCTTGTGTTTGCCCATATCTGACCCATGCGGTTTATCAAAATGGGCCCCATATATTTTTCACATTCAGAACCCATATAGAGATTACCTATGAGGGACCTACCTTGGGCCCATGTAGGCAGCCTATATGGGACTGCTTGTGTTTGCCCATATCTGACCCATGCGGTTTATCAAAATGGGCCCCATATATTTTTCACATTCAGAACCCATATAGAGATTACTTATGAGGGAACTACCTTGTGCCCATGTAGGCAGCCTATATGGGACTGTTTGTGTTTGCCCATGTCTGACCCATGCAGTTTATCAAAGTGGGCCCCATATGTTTTTCCCATTCAGAACCCATATAGAGATTGCCTATGAGGGAACTACCTTGGGCCCATGTAGGCAGCCTAAATGGGACTGTTTGTGTTTGCCCATGTCTGACCCATGCGGTTTATCAAAGTGGGCCCCATATGTTTTTCCCATTCAGAACCCATATAGAGATTACCTATGAGGGAACTACCTTGGGCCTATATAGGTTGCTTATATGGGATTGATTGTGTTTGCACATGTCTGTCCGATATAGTTTGGCCATGTGGGTCCCATATGTATTGCCCCATTCAAAACCCATATAGAGATTACCAACGTGGGTGCCACATTGGGCTCATGTAGGCAGCCTATATAGGACTGATTGTGTTTGCCCATGTCTGACCCATATGGGTTATGAAAGTGGACCCCATATATTTTTCCCATTCATAACCCATATAGAGATTATCTATGTGGGTACTACCTTGGGCCCACGCAGGCAGCCTATATGGGACTGGTTGTATTTGCCAATGTCTCACCCATTTGATAAACCCAAATGGGCCCCATTTGTGTTCCCCATTTTGAGCCCATGCCCTCATTTCCCATTAGTGACCCCACTAGGACCCACATAGGGAGCCCACTTATTTTTGCCCATGTGGGACCGACGTAGCTGACCCAAGTGGGCCCCAGAAAAGATGCCCATTTTGGGACCATACCCACTTGGTACCCACGTAGCCCAAGCATAAACCATGTGGGGCCCACATATACATGTTGGCTGGGTAGCTGGTAGATATTTTTTTTCTTGGTATTTATTAACAAATATACAATTGTGACCATACTTTTGAGCTCAGTGTAAAATACCATGGTGAAAGAATAAGGTTAAAATTCAATAACATGGTATACTGTATAAGTTCAAATGTATTACTGTTACTGTTCCAGCTCACTGATTTTTAATGGAATTCAAGAAACAGTTGGTTTTAAAACTAGCTTCCACTGTGGAATCGCTTATTCAATACGATAGATGGTGCACCGTAAAGCACACTTTAAATGTTCACTGAGATGTCGACAGTACATTTTCAATTACTGATATCACAAGCTTGTATATGAGCCTATTTATATCTAGCAGGGGTGGTCGCTGTGATGACACACTATTATTAATTCCTGTCTGAAAGAGAGCTGTATCAGAGCGGCTCTGAATACATCCTAATAACACAGCGAAATGTATCGCGCACCATGCACCGAATGCATTTGCATTTACATGCAGTTAAGGCGCAGCGATGTCAGCATCTTTTAAATGAAATTTCAGTTTCAAATGATTCAGCCAAACAAGAGACTGAATGTTTTGTTATAATTAAATGAGAGCCCCATGTGCTGAGTGCCGACCAAACCCAAAGCCCTTCCTCCCAAAATGTCTAATCTCTAGAAGCTGCTCAGTCCAAAATGTATCCCCAAAATCCTCTGTTAAAAGGGGCTAATTAAAAAACTTTGATTCCACAGCCCATGGTGAACAATGGCTCATTGTTTCGTTCTCTCCACCAGGACCATCAGAGAACACCTGGGTGAACAGGAAGTGTCCATTACTCTGACTATAGACTTGCTGGAGGAGGTAGATCTGGGTAATTATTCCTGTTATGCGGAAAACGGCAACGGGAGACGGCAAGCCAACGTACAGATTGGGAAACGAGGTAACACATTCAACTGTAACACACATGAACTCAATGGTTCTTCAAAGCCACACCTTTTTTGTCCCATAGAAGCAAAGTCATACAGAAAATGAAAATGATGATTTTGGGGTAAACCACCCCTTTAATGTGCTATGGGATTTCTTTACATAAACAGCACAGCATGTTCCTGTGTCTCCCTCCTCTTCTCTGTTTGTCTCTTTCATTCTCTCCTTTGGGGAAATGCATCAGCATCTAAAATTCACTCTCTTTTAAAGAGAGCTGCTTTGAAGGCATCCTATCTTCTCTTTAAATGGCAGTTCAGAGGAGACGGCTTCAGCAGTTCACACATATTCTCCCCCTCTCAGCCCAACTCAAAACTCATTCAACTGTTCTCACACACACACAAATGGAAAAACACACACTCTCTCTCTTTCATATCGTCTTAGCTGTACACACACATTTCTGCAGATAATCTCAAAGCCACACACACACACACACACACACACAAACCAAATCTTCCATATGCACCCCCTCTCTCGAGCTCCTTCAGCTCATTGCTGAGCACACAAACAAACATGCTTTCACAACCTTTCAGCTTTTCTGAAGCATCTGAGTGTATCTTGCGTATTTTCCTCCATTAGCTGTAGCGCAGAGGAGCTTTGAACAATATGAACATCATTAGCACTTAATCATTCTGAAGTCATTTTGCATTTCTCACTCCTTGTGTATGTCCTTAGCGCAGCGTGAATTTGCGTGCTGGTCCAGGCTGGTTTGGTGCTGATCTCACTGGTAGATTTGCTTGAGAAGCTAATTGACAAAGGAAGCCTTGTCGGTTTAGCTCGCCAAGAAGCCTGATGCCGCCAGCAAACCTAGAATCCTATGCTAGGGATCAGGGACCATATTGCTCAAAATGACTTAAGTCTTAAATTAGATTTGAATCTTCCAACTGATATTGCCATGGTTACAAAACAGATGAAATAGTAGACTTCTAGACTTGGAATGTTTCTGTAATAGAATGCAACAGTTTGGTTCTGTAAGTAAAACTCACTGGGGAATTGATTTTAGTATCTCTTAAAACTTTAAGTAAGCTGTGAGGTTGTTAATTGATGATGGTATGTGTTTTATTTGAGCCACTAGCCAGCTTTCAGCTAACTGTGGAATTCCTAGAGGAAAAAGTCATAGTGAACTTACTCCTGATTCTGCAGAGAATCTCCACCAATCTAATTTTTAATTCGATTTTCATTCACAATGCTTCATGGAATTGTAGCTCTACCAGAAAGACTCAGGAGGCAAGAGAACATATGAATACGATTTATTTCACGGTTGTATGCAAATTAGTATCAAATAGATAATAGAAATGATCAAGTTCTTTGGCGTAGACCCCGTCCGTAGTCCAAATCTGGAGGGTAACGGAAACTGTTTAAAAAAAAAACAAAAAAAAAAAACAGAGTGGCCATTATATGATATGACTATGTAACAATACCATGTTTATTGGACACAAATATGATGGCAATACCATGGTATTCTTTAATTAGTTTGTGAAATGGCTGCTTATCCCAGCACTCATGCTACCGACACAGTAGAGTTTATTGATGCTAATGTTAATGTGTCCTATGAATTGTCAGCTTATATAACTTCATTTTTTCTCTCTTTTCATTTTATTTCTCTCAGTGGAGCTGATGTACACTGTTGAGTTGGCCGGCGGTCTGGGTGCGATTCTTCTGCTGCTGGCGTTGTTATTGTCTGTGTATAAATGCTACAGGATTGAGCTGCTGCTCTGCTACAGGCATCACTTTGGTGGGGAGGATACAGACGGAGGTAAAGCCACACTCCCCCTACAGGAGTTACTGAGCACAACACTGCAGCAATTACATATTTGTTGATCCTGATTGTTACTGTATGTAATTAGAGCTCTTTTTTCATCAGAATAATTTCCTAAATGTTTTGTTAAACCCTCTGATTTCTTTCTTTCTTTCTTTACTCCTCAGAAAATAAAGAGTATGACGCGTACCTGTCCTATAGTAAGGTGGAGCTGGATCAGTGGGGTCAGGAATTACAGGAGGAGGAACGCTTTGCTCTGGAGATTCTCCCTGATGTCCTGGAGAAACATTATGGATACAAACTTTTCATCCCTGACCGAGATCTCATTCCTACCAGCAGTATGTGCAGAATGTGTGTTTTGTGTGAATGCGTGTATGTCTTTGTTAGTGTGTTTGTAAATGTTGTCGTAAATGTGTAAAACATTTCCATTAGCACAAGCCAGATGTTCACAGAAATTTCAGAAATAATAAGAGAAATTAATTTCTTGTGAAGTTTTAGGAGTGTATTCAGAAACCCACAACAATCATAAAAAAAGTTGTATGGACAGATTTGACAAACAGTACTAATTGTACAGAGCTTATGAAAACTCCTTTATAATGAAGTGTGACATTTTCATCTCATAAACATGATGGCAGCACTGGATTTACCTTGCTTCCTAATACTGCAGAGTAATCTAATCATTTGTTATTAAAACTAATTTAACTCCCTCATCAGCATTAATATGACCAGAAAATCTTATGTTGACTAGAAAAAAAAAGCTCAGTTAAAAAAACAAAATAACTTTTAGTCTTAAAACATTCTGTGAAAACTTTCTATAGAACCCAATGATAATTAAACTATTATTGATTTTCCAAATGTGGGCAAGTACCACATTTGATATTTAGCCATCAGAGACACTGTGTTTGTTTTGGTCATATGTCAGGGTGTTTTTGCCCTGTATGTGTGCTTTGTCTGAAAGCTGAATGTTTATGTCCAGGTATGAGCAGTCAACATTACCAGGATGACACACATCTTCTTAGAGGTACACCTTTGTTTGAATGCAAAAACACGCGCGCACACAGTTTGTTGTTCATGAATGACTGTGGTTGTTGTGTCTTAAATGTGTGTTTGTCTTCAAATGTGCATTCTTTTCAGCCCTCATATAATCTGTGGTTTTGGTATTACAGGTTTTTTTTTTTCTTTGTCTGTCATGTAGCTTACATAGAGGACGTGTCCCGCTGCGTAGACATGAGCAAACGTCTGATCATCGTGCTGACCCCGAGCTACGTGCTGCGCCGCGGGTGGAGTATATTTGAGCTGGAGTCCCGTCTGCGCAACTCTCTGGTTTCAGGGGACATTAAAGTGATCCTAATTGAGTGTGCCGACCTGCGAGCAGTCATTAACTACCAGGAGGTGGAGGAGTTAAAACAGTCCATTAAATGCCTGAGCGTGGTGCACTGGAACGGCCCGCAGAGCAACAAGCCCGGCTCGCGCTTCTGGAAGCAGCTCCGCTACACCATGCCGTACCGCCGCCCCCAGCAAACCCTCACCAATCACGCGCTTGACGCCAGCGAACCCGGCCCCTTCGCCGACCTGCAGACCGTCTCGGCCATCTCCATGGCAACGGCCACGTCCGCCGCCTTGGCTCCGGCTCACCCCGAGCTGCGCCCGTCCCTGCGGAGCTCGTACCGCTCGCACTCGTTGGCACGGCAGAAACACTCGCACTACCGCAGCTACGACTACGAGCTGCCCTTCACGGCCGGAGGCACTCTGCCACCCCAGCACACCTACTGCAACCTGCCCCTCACCCTCCTGAACGGCCAGCGGCCCGTCAACAACAAGACCCTGCGCCAACACAGCCTGGACGAGCACCACGCCAACAACGCCATGCTCCCACTGCTGCCCAGAGAGACGAGCATCTCCAGCGTCATCTGGTAAAGACAGAGGAAGTGAAACGCACTCAGAATGAGCCACCTGGCACACGGGGGACTAAGTAAGCTGGCATACAGCACAGGACACAGTGAGGTTAGTGAGTTCCTGTGAGCGAAATGATCGTTCTGTCCACGCTAAGTGGGTCTGAGGATGTGAGTCTTCTTTTGGGCATTGCTCCAGCTGCGAGGGACGACGTAGTGCCATATCTGTAGGCGTGAACTGCTGAGCATATAAAGTCACACCACACGGAGGTATACAGGGTCTCGTGTAGATGTTAGCGTTATATTTGTAGCAACGCTGTCTTCCTGTCTCCATGTTTGGTTTGATCACGCCATCTATTTTTACTCGTTAATGCTCGATGCTTTTGTTTTGTCCCTTTGTCTTCTTTTTTAGGTTGGACACGGACATTTGATTGAGATTTTGTTTTTGTTTTTTTCGAACTTCTTTTGAAATGGACTGAAATATTCCTCACTTGATTTTAGCTACTGTTGTTCTGCTCGGAAGCTACTGCGTTTTGTTCCGTCCCTCTTTCTGTTGTCCAATGTAAGGTATGTATTTATGGTTTTAATTGCAAAATTTTCAAGAAGGAAATATATTACAAATTATGCAAAATATACGAAAGCCTAAAGGGGTCGACGGAGGTGATCAGAGAGCGGTGCTGTCTTCTCTTACAAGAGGAACAGCATTATTTCTCAAATATTAAGGGGATTTTAAAAGATGAGAAATCTATTTTTATATCTGAAGAGTGCTGTTTCTCTCTAATACCACAGGGTCATAGGGACAATGGGACTGACAAACTCTCTTATTTGTGAATTTGGGTATTTTATACAGTTTGCTACATTGTTCTCATCTGTGGAGAAAAGTAAATGTTTTATGTTCACTTCTGAAACAATAATCAGCTGCATTTTTGTTTGTATTTTTTATTTATCTTCATAGTCAAGGACTTTTGATCCACATACAGACCTTTTCACCTGTCTTTCACATTTCTAATCCGTTTAACTCTCAGTCTGACGTCTAACTCACTGGTTACATGCTTGTCTTTTTCTCCTCTAGCCGCTGTGTAACTCAGATACATGCTGGCATGTTTCACAGAGGGACACGGGCCTGTATACTCGCATTCTAGTTTAGGGTATCAAATAATCTCCGCTTGAACACATACCATATATGATTTAATAAATGCCCAAAGTCAATATGTTTGTTGTATCTCGTCAAGAGGTTTTACTGATCTAGGGGTTTTCACTTGTGGCAGCATGTACTGATGACTCTAAGGGGGAAAAACACAAAGCTAGAATCAGAATCAACTGGTTTGCAAGTAAACAGAGGTCTAACTGTAAAAACAAAACAAAAAAACAAAAAAAATGAAACTATTCCTATAATTTCTTTTCTCCTATTTTTTCTTTGATTTTTTTTTCAAAATTCAGTTGAAAAAAAGTTGTTTATAAAAATAATTAGAATTATGTATGAATGTTCACCTCTTGAGTATGCATAGAGACTAGTTGTGTATCCTGATTTGAATATTTACTGTATTATGAACAAAAGCTATCACAGAGAGATGTGTGATCTCTCTAGAGGCACAATCATTTTTCTTTTTATATTGTTTCTCACTGTGTACAGTAAAGTCACAAACCACTATAAGCTGGTCAGTGAAATTATGTGTGTGTGTGTGTGTGTGTGTGTGTGCGTGTGTGTGTGTGTGTGTGTGTGTGTGTGTGTGTGTGGTTGGAGAGGAGTGTCAGGCCTCAGTGTATTGTCTGAATAAGACAATTTGAGAGCCAAACTCAAGGCTGTAGGTGAGTTGCTAAAACGGAATATCACAATTATGAGCAAAATGCTAAATAATGAATACTACAGTTGAACAGGCAAAAAATAATTTTGAAACATATGCATATGAATGCACCTCTTTAAATAAAAGAGAAATGAGACCGAAAATATATGCACTTATTTATGTATTACTACAAACAGACTGACATATCTGAAAACATGTTAAATTTTATTGTCATAGAATGGTCTTTGAAACTGGCTGAAAGCATGCAGACAGAGACCATTTATAAATATTTAGTATTAGACTTTAATTAATCATTGACCATAAGCAGACATACAATATGGGCCGAAGTAAAAACTATCCTTACATCACAGTAAAATTAAACCGAACATACAGTGACATTCACTTTAACTAACTGAACAAAACATTTATAGCATTTGTTAACTAGGTTAATGTTCATTTATAAACATACTGTTGTTCACTGTTAATACATATTAGTTCATAATATGTTAAATAATGTTAATTTATATATTAGAAATGTATTAGTATATCTAAAGTTTCTGATATTTAATGAGTTAACGAATTGAACCAGGATTTCTATACATTTTTCACCATGAAATGGTGTTTGTTGCTTTGGCCTCTTGTGGATGCAGTCAGTGTTGCTCTGAAAGTCAAGTTTCCTGTCTATTATAGTACACGGTGACCTGCTTCACATCCTGTGCTGCCAGCTTGAGCGCAACTTTCTAATCATGGCTCCTTCATCTAGGTGATATTAATGTGTAGAGAGCTGTTATCAAACCAGAAGGCACAGCTGTCAACATACTGGAAATAGACTATTTACATCCTTCTGGCAAGAGACCAAAGCTGTATCATCAGCTTACTTGAAAGGAGCGGGTCACTGTTGTTACATTGGACTTCACTGCTATTAACATGATATAACAGGGGGGATACAGTTGCATACATCCCTGAGGAACGCCAGTCGGATGAAGTGCTGTTCACACGGATTTGCTGAAGCAGCAATTTGATGCAAGGACCAGCCTGCAGTTGACATTTACATCACGCTGAAGGTACATTGGGGTATGCTTGTATTAAAGGCAGAAGAGTTTTAATTTTGTTCAAATGCTGCTGGACTTTATCCAGCACGTTAGCTCGATAAGCAAATTGCGTGGTGTCCATTAGTGTCACCTTTTTTAGATGAAAATTCTTTACATGTAGATGCTCTATTTGAGGAGTACTGATGTACCATATCAATGGGCCAAACTGCATTAAAGAATTTTTGCACATGGGGTTTTTGGTACAGCGATATGAGTGATGTCCTTCCAGGTCAGTGTTATTACTTATTTTGAAAACATTTGAGTAAACATAGATCCCAGTTGTGCAGTACACCTTTAAAACCTTCCCTTTCAGCCCATCCTGATCCTAAAACTTCCAAACCTAAGCGTTTAAAACTACTTCAAACTTTCAGGCAAGGTCTGTCAACCCAATATTAAAAGCCTGTCTTGGTGTAGTTATTCTAAGTAGTTATTCTAGTTTAATAATGTATAAACACATTATAAATGTCATTAAAGAAAAAAAATAAATTTGGCTATTTTGGGTTTTAGGTTTTTTTTGTTTGTTTTTTTCTTCAAAGCCACAAGAACAAATAGGTATTACATAGTCACTCACTATTATCAAGTAAGTTACCAGACAATAAAGTTATAATATATATTTGCTTTTTTGTTTATAGTTTGTTCCAAAAGGTTTTTAATGATTAGATGTCAATTTAAGACATTTGTTTTGCAAAGAGCCCACTTGTTCTTATGATAGGCTATTGCATTGTGTTGTTCTTATTCCAAAATGTCATTCTTAAAATAAAAAGTCCACAATTTTCTATACACCCCATTTTTCTTTCACTATAGATCACCAAATTCATTTAAACTAACGTAGTACAATTCAATTTACACTAATTTGTATAGTGATTTTCAGAAAACATATAGTTTCAAATCAAATTTGCAGAAAACACACAACTAACCAAATTAATAACGTGGATAAGCTCTTCAAAAAAAATGAAACCTCTCTGAATAATGTGGGAAAATAAATACACATGATTTAATGAGTTGTAATAAACACTCACCTCTCAGCCAGTTAATCGAAGTAAAAAAAGGTAAAATCTCATTATATTGTTGCATTGCAGTTGTTGTTTTGTACATGAAGTCATTATATTGCAGATGTGTGAAAATAAAATGTATTCTGTATATTCTGTTGATGTTTCAAAGGTATTATAGGCTACAGAAATTTATTAATATTGGACTTCGGTATTATGTAATGGTAGGCTACTTTAGTGGTATTATGTATTGCAGACTACTACTGCAGTTATATTGCAGTATTATCAGCTGTATTGCAATAATACTTCAGCTGTAATGCAGTTGTATTGCAGTAAATCTGCATCTGTACTCCAGTAAAACTAGGCTCATTGTAGGCTACTGCATCATTGCTGTTTTTGAAAAAAAAAAAAAAAAATTCTACTAAGCTAATCTTTTGTAAGGGTAAGCTAAGATGACATTTTTTTGGGGTCTATCCCTTTATTATCTAGGCTATTAGCTTTCTCCTTGCATTCATTCTTTCATTTGTTGTGTTAAAATAAAACTTATAGGCTATTTTAACTTGAATCTTATATCAATATGATTTTTGCTCTGGAACAAAAAGGACCATCAACTGCCCACTTAGACCATTTTACTGTCTATGCTTAGACCCATGGCTCAGACCGGAAGAAATCATGTGACCGACATGTAAAGCGACCAATCACTGTTCGCTTTTAAAACTACTGTTCGTTTTTAGGGGCGGGTAAATCTGAAATCGCTGATAATAATAATGGCTCAAGAGTCTCCGCGAAACGTTGACCAGGCTAAACCGAAGAAAGTGGAAAATGGCTGCTTGGTTTGTGGTAGGGACTTCTATCCAAACAAATGTAATAAGCATCGACTCTATCACGGACACAAGTCTGAAAACAAAGCGGAATATACGGTTGTGTTGGAGGAATTAGTTGGCAAACTTCAGGACACGACTCTGGCCGTCTGCGGCATATGCAGAACTCTCTTATTAAGGTACGACCGCGTGTCCAAAGACGCAGAGAGAATAAAATGGCTCATTAAGGATACGTGGAAGAAGATGAGAGAGAAACGATGTGCGGAGTCAACTCCTTCACTGGAAGTGAAGAGACGACGAGAACTGATGGACACAGCAGCATATGATGAAGACAACAACATTGCATCCATCCCCCTACATTCCACGGACAGCGCTGCAGCAGCAAAGGTAACGTTCATTAACTGATCTCTGGAAACACTACGACCTATGATCACTAGTATTTTAGGACAAAATATTATCTGCTTTAAATTAGACTATTTTGAATTTTCTTGGTTGTTTTGTTTTGTTTTATCTGACGCCATATAAAACCCAAACGCCTTAAAAAATGCTAAGAAAGAAAACTTTCTGGAAATATTCCTACAAAACGTCGTAGTAAATTATTGCGTGAAGAAATAAAAACTTTATTATTAGCAGCTACATGTTCTAAATTACGTGCGTTTTTTTGTTGTGTTTTTTTTTCGATGTTTCGTGTTTTCAACAAACTGAACTAGGATAATTATTAGTAAATACCCTTAAATTCACAATGAGCTCGCATATTAATCACACTGTGAGAATCAAAGTATGAGAATGGTGTTGTCCCTGTGATTATCGCATGATCTTTACATGTTGACTGGGATGGCAAATAACCTATGATCTAAAATAATTGCTAAATCTGTTTTGATCAGGTTCTTTGACCCAAAGTCTAATTTTTTAGATATACAGGAGCTGAAAACAGACAGTTTCATATTAACCTGTTCTGTTGATTTCTTCCAGGAGAAACTCAAAACTGCATTAAAACCACTGCAGGCAAGGCTGAGAATAATTCAGGAGTTTCAAAAGACTTCACTTCAAACTGCAGAACATATTAAGGTAAGTATTTACTATGGTATAAAGTTGTGAAGCACCCCATCTTTGTAAAATGTATGTTTATGTTAGAATATAGTCATTCATCCATCCAAAATGTCAATGGTTTCAGTTTCAGGCTCAATACACAGAGAAATTGATCAAGGACGAGTTTTTGAAACTTCGCCAAAGTTTATGTAATGAAGAGGTGGCCAGGAAAAATGCACTGAAGGAGGAAGAAGAGCAAAAGAGTCAGATGATGAGGAAGAAAATTGAGGAGATGAGCAGAGAGTTGTCATCTCTTTCTGCCACAATCACAGCTATAGAGGAGGAGATGAACGCTGAAGATGCTTTATTCCTACAAGTATTAAGCATGTTTATTTACTTAACGAAAAGGCAAATTTGCCCTTTTTTTAAAAAAGTGTTAATTTATTTATTCTGTATTTCTGTTATTACAGAACTATGAGGCCACTATGAAAAGGTTTGTATTGTTTTTTTTTTGTTTTTTTTTTTTTCCTTTTTTGTCTCTATTGTCCTGAGCTCAAACCTACAGCATCACTGACTCCTGAACGGTTTCCCAGAGTTTCCCAGTGTAGACTGCCGGATCCAGAGAACATTTCTGGAGTGCTGATCAATATGCCAAAACACCTGAGTAACCTGAAGTTCACTGTGTTACAGAAGATGCAGAAAAGTGTTGAATACAGTGAGTACAGAAGGACACAATGAATTCAGCTTCATAATAAGAGTCATTTGTCTTGATTCGTGTCTGTGTCTTTCTCTTGCTTCAGCTCCTGTGACCTTTGACCCCAACACTGCACACTGTAATCTCATCCTGTCTGATGATCTGACCAGTGTGACATACAGCGATGAGGAACAGACACTTCCTGACAATCCAGAGAGATTCGACATGTTTGCGTGTGTTCTTGGCTCAGAGGGCTTTGACTCAGGGTCTCACTGCTGGGATGTTGAGGTCGGAGACAGTACGGGCTGGTTCCTCGGAGTGATGAATGAATCCGCTCAAAGGAGGAATAAAATATTCTCAAGGAGTGGAGTCTGGCTGGTGGGGCATTTCTGTGGTGAATATAAAGCACATGTACCACCACAATCACCAACTCTCCTCCCGGTGAAAGAGAAACTGCAGAGGATCAGAGTTCATCTGGACTGGGAGAGTGGAAAACTGTCATTCTCTGACCCTCTTACTGAAACACACATATACTCTTTTACACACACATTTACTGAAAGATTATTTCCATTTTTCGGTGTTGGCTGTAATATTTCTCCTCTTCTCATCTTACCGGTAAATTTCTCAGTAAAAAAAGACTCACTTTAGATCTTAGAAGTTTTATGTAATGCCTAATTTTATTTTAATTTCTTTTTTTTTTTTCATTTAATTGATTGTGCTGTTTATGATGTATGTCATATAAATAATTATTGTACAGGGCCGTTAAAGCTTGAATCTGATTGGTTTATGAACATTCTAAGGTGTGCAATTAAGGAGACGCACAAAGTAGTTCAGGGCAGGTCGCATTACATGTGTATATCACTTTTCCAAATGATTTTAGTTATTTCAGAGATCTTTTCAGCCTATAACTGCAAAATAACCAAAAACTACAATGACACTAACCAAGCAAATAAACACTGTAAACAATAGGATAAAAAATTACAAATGATTTCCATGTTTTCTTTTTTTTTTTCCACATAATCTCATTTTATTTTGCATTTATTATTATTTATTATGAAAAAGCACATATTCCTGCTCTCTGTTCCTCTCAAATGCACTCACATTCAGTACGGACACACACTCGCACAGAAATGTTGTCAGCGCTGCTCTGGCAATTTTATCAGTAAAATAGTTTAACAACTTAAAAGTTGCATGATATTTCTCACAAATGGTGTAATAACTGCACTGTTACAACGACATTGACAAAAACCTGACAAATGTCTTGAAATACATCTGAACAATGTTTTGAGGTGTGATAACCATAGTATAAGCGGAAAAATTGACTCCTAGCAGTTAAATTACTAGAATGCACCCAATGTTTAACAGCCACTATTAAAAGACTATTCAAAGTTTCTCAATATATTTTTATTTCATTTTTTTGTTTTTTCGAACAAGTTTCACAATACAGTGAAGTATTAGGTGGAGTATTCCTTTTCACATTGTGCATGAGAAAGGGAAAGTCAATCATTTTTCATAGATTGTAATTATCTTAAACAAAATCACATGTACCAACACCTTAGTGCACCAACACCTCACACCAAATGTTTGAAGGTCCAGTGCCTCAAGATTCAAACAGAGAACTGCTTGTGATACATATTGCTTAAGTTGTTTTTTGCGTGTATGTGTGTGTGTGTGTGTGTGTGTGTGTGTTTGCACGCAAATTGATATGCAATACATCTCATTCAGGTTATTTGAATCAGATTTGACCTCTAATTATATCTATTAGAA
The DNA here is from genome assembly GCF_988280905.1 of Pimephales promelas. NCBI lineage: Eukaryota > Metazoa > Chordata > Actinopteri > Cypriniformes > Leuciscidae > Pimephales > Pimephales promelas. The sequence continues at coordinate 21,057,610 of NC_142775.1, forward strand.
TGATAACAGTTTTTAACACCAGTTGACTGAAATTCCTTGATTATCATTTGTGATTTTTTTTTTAATGATTTTATATTAATATTGCTGTGACAGTGTAGTTATGTTATCTAGAACTATTTAAATAGTTTTTACTAATTGAAATATATATATATATATATATATATATATATATATATAAAGCTATATAGAAATATAAATATATATTTATTAACAATATTTCAGAAACTTAAACTAAACACAAAAAGTACTATAATAGTATATAAATAATATTAAAGTAAAGCTGACTCGCAGAGAGTCATTTCTTGATAATGAAACATTAGAGCACTTAACATTATTTTATATTCAGCAGAAAAATGTCCATGCCTTTTTTTTAGATTTTATTCATCCAGACTTTCGATAACTGTAGACACCTTGAATAATCGGCAGCATTCCAGTTAAAAAACACGATTGCATTTTTCAGATTTACTACATTACAATTTACAGAAATGACTGATTAATGTGTTTCAAGCTATAACTTGTTACACGCTATATGTGAAAGTCCATCTCCTTGGTCTTACTGCCACAACGTTTCTTTTCCCACTTCTGCCTCGTTTCCATCTCACTTTGTCTCCGTGGAGATCTGCAGTAGAGGGGTGCTGATCTCGCTGGATTGATAACTGCTGGTGACTTTCAGCAGGCAGCTGAGCAGCATGTCTTTGGCCCGTGCCGTCTCCATGTTCTGTTCACGGCTCAGCTGGAGGGTCATTTGGTCCAGGCTGGTCTGCAGTAGCTCAGAGGCCATGACCGGCCTTGTCGCCGTGGGTCCCTCGGTCAGGTACTCCCTGTACAGCTCCAGAAGCTTCTGTTCCAGGTAGCCGTTGAGTTGTGAGTTAGAGAGGGGCCGGCCGAACTGCAGAAGAGAGGGCCGTTCACGTCCGCTCTCTTCCCTCCAGCGCCTCGAGCCCCTGAACTCATGGACAAGAGGAGGGAGAAGGGAGGGTGAGGGGACATCTCCAGACAGAAGAAAGGGCCCAGCCTGGGGGTCCTGAATGTGATTGCCCTGTACATCCCCTGCACTGGGGCTGAGCGGCAACACCTGGCCACCAGCAATGTGTAAATCGTTGTAATGCTGAAAGATGCTGTGGCAGCTCGAAGGCACTAAAAATGCCTCTGCTTCTGTGGTGTCTGCCTGCCTGGGGATATCCACACTTAGGGCGGGTTGCCGTCCTGCCGCAGGGGCGGTAGACGGAAGGTGAGCTTCGCTCTGCTGGGTCTTTGTTCGTGTCGTAGCGTGAGTCTCTTGAGGTGAGAGGACAGGGGTTTGTGCTGAGAGGGGATAAGTCAGCGGAGACGATGATGGTGCTGGGACTGTGTCACATGTAGGAGGATTTACACACTCGGGTTCAGCTTCGAACGCCAAACACCACAGCTTACCTTCACACAGCATCTACAGTACACATACACAGAAGTTAAAGTGGACATCAGTTCACACTAAACCGTTTAGAAAAGGAGTCTCAAACTCTGAGATATAAAATTGTTTGGGGTCAGTAAAGAAATAAATTCATACTTTTATTGAGCAGGGATGCATTAAATTGATCAAAAGTGACAGTAAAGACTTTTACATCGTTACAAAAAATATTCTTAAATAAATGATGTTCTTTTGAGATTTCTATTCATCATTCTCATATTAGAATGAATTCTGAAGGATCATGTGACATTGAAGACTGGAGTAACGATGCAGAAAATTCAGTTTTGACATCACAGAAATAAATTGCATTTTAAATTGTAATAATATTTCAAAATGTATTTATGTGGTCAAATAAAAAAAATCTTACAGATCCCAAAAGTTTTGAACAGTAGTGCATACTTAAAAAAAAAATAAATGTAATTAAAACATGCACAATATAAACTAAAACTATACTAAAATGTATTTAAGGATAAACTATTAACACTTGAGGGGCCATATGAAAAGTCAAAGTCATGGGCCAGTAGTTTGAGACCCCAACAACCATGTAATATTATTGTCCACCTCACATCACCCAGATTACCCCAGATAGAAAGTTCCTTAAAGCTTACCTTTCCTACTAAAGAATCTCTGGCTATTGAGCTGAGGTTCTGTGTGGTTCTGTCTCCGAGTCTCTGCAGTATTTAAGCTCTGCTGTGTTCTTCAGTTTTATGCTCCAGTAAGGGAGGAAGTGAAAGTGTTGTGTAAATTTGGAACCACATTATGCATTTATTTAACATGCCTCTTGTCATGAAACAAGCTTTTCACAGTCAAAGTTCTGTTTGAATTTATGAAATGTGCTATAAGCCATGCATGACCATGTTAAGTGTGTTTCCACAGGATCTCAGAGGAGCACAACCAACTGTCTTCTCTGTGTTCCCCCTAGATTTGTCTATTTTAGGAAGAGGGGGTTGTGGGTAATTTCCCTAATGGAGAGTATATTACCTTTAAATATATAAAACATAAAAGCTATAGCAGTTAGATTTTTTTCTTCTGTTGAATAATAATAAAAAAAACTCTACTGATAAGAGATGGACCATGGTCCTGTTGTGAGTGTTTATTGGCACATTGTTGAAATTTTTTTCTATTAAACTCTCACACTTCATGCAGCTGTTATATGTTGCAGTTTCATTAGAAATGAAAACTAATGTCTATTCGGTCTCAATGTTAGCACCTGCAGCTATTAGGATTCTTGTGTAACAGTTAATCTTCATTTCCTCATTGAAACCAAATCAAATTCCAGGGTAATTGAAACCAATTGTGTCACATGTAGATTGAACTCACCTCTAGCGGTGGTTAATCTCCGAAAGGGTTGGTGACAAAATTCTGCATCACCTACATTCATTATTCATGTGATCATTTCTCACAATAGTATATGCACTTAACATATAAGGAACAAAAAACATATTGCTTGTTTTTAGAGTAATGTCTGTGAATTAATACGTATTACTTTTAGATAGTCAGTCAAATTTTCTGCCATTATAAGGTGTATAGAGTGCCATGCCATTGTATGAGTTCATAATTGGTTTACTATTGTACTTTCAAACAACCCACCCAAAAACAGCATGTAAAAAGCAAAAAACAACTGGTACTGTAGCTTTACATGTCGTTTCCAGTCTTAGTGGGTGGTTCTTGACCAGAATAATGCAGTATAACTGTATGCTAAGATGTTAACATTTTTTTTAAACAACCCATTTCATTAAAAGGGTCAGAAAAAGGGTTAAACATGTGATGAATGGTTAAAAATGACTTTATAATAGGGGGAAAAAATAATAAACTCCCAGTCTCCGGTGACCACACAGCTCCCAGAATCAACCTAATACCTCACCAGAAACTTTAGCCGTCCTGTCGTAGTGGCTCTAGCTCAAGTGTCTGACTCATTAGCTGAATATGAACACACCATGTAAAGTTGCTGCTTTAAGTTTTTAAGTACAATCAACTTGGATGTTTAAGTCATTTCAACTTAAATTACAGTGACTTGAAACAATTGAGTTGAGTCTTGTATAACTAATCTTTTTTAAGTTAAGTTTTTTTAAAGTAAATTGCTTAACTTATATTGATGAGTTAAAGCAATCTAAAAACCCATGTTGCCGTGCAATTGAATATAATTTCATTTAATGTCTTAAATGTTCCAATTTATAGGATAGCAGAAAAGAAAATAATTTCAAACTGTAATTTAGTGGATATTTTAAGCGATTTACATTGGCAACACTCCACCCACAATGCCCTAAAAATTAAGCGAAAACATTTAATTTCATTAGTTCATGTATTTATTTATAGCATAAATAAACACAACAGATGTTGACCACTGTGTGCTTTACAGGCAAAGGTCCAGGAAACATGAAAGGAAGAGCAAAAAAACAAAAACAAAAAAAAAACATATTAATTGAAATGCCCGGTCAAAAGATAAAACTTCTGCTTAAATGTAAACTAAAGAGGAAATGGATCTCAAGTAGTTTACAGAGAAGCTATGCCGCCTAGGACCGACAACTGCAAAAGCACGATGACGATTCCGGACCGATCCCCTCTCGACTTAAATCGTGAATGTGGCTGGGATTATAACTGCTTGTGTGGACCATAGACACATAGGCTACCAGGTACGTTCAAAGTTAAAAGTTCAGATAAGTAAGAGGGTGCAAGACCATTTAAAGCTATGGTATACAAATTCAAAGATTGTTCATTATTAATATCCTCGTTTAGATGCTGGTTATGGCTATATAGGCTAGTACAATCCTAACAATATGAAAAGAAAAAATAATGAAAAAAAATCCATTCACTCTATTGGCTGTACAGCCGCAGAGAAGTTGACCAATGTAAGCTGCCCGGCAGGACAGCTTGCATTGGACAACTGCTCTCATCCAATCACAGCTCCACTTGAAACTCCGCCTGGCGCTCGTGTCTCCAACCCAACCCAACCACACCCGAACCCGCCCCCTCCTTCCGCGAGCAAGCAACTGACAGACAGTCTATGGTAGCTAGCTTAGTCAGAACAGCCATGGATAAAAATATAAACGTCAGCAGCAAGCGGCCCCTGCTTGCTTCTGCTGTAAAGTTTGGACGAAAGAGAAAGTCTGTTGAAGAAAGAGCAGAGATTTAAAAAAATTGTAACAACGGACTCTTAAGTAGGATAAATGTAGGGTCCACCATTGACCGTTGGAGGATGCAGGGAGATCTGAGACTGAAAACCGACGCTGACACGCTGACTTTTTGTTGAGCAGGTAAACATTTATTTATACTTTTATGGTGTAATGTGTTACATAAATAGCTTGTTATCAGTTTGATAACTTGCTCATGCTATGAATGTTAGCCGTTTAGCATCGCCTATCACGGGTCAATATTTGTTGAAGTCCTTTCAACAGCGGGTTTCTGTTCAAGCCGATCGGAATTTGAACAAGATGCGTTGTGTGCTGCAATAACAATTACTGAAAACGAATCGGTTACCTAACGTAACCTCGGTTCTCTCTAGATGAGGGAACGAGTATTGCGTAAGCTAGCTTACGCTACGGGAAAGATTCATCTTTGCTGAGAAGTTGAAGCCAAAAAATTATTCCCTAATTTTGTAATCATTTTCAACGCAGTCTCTTCTGAGGCAGACCATGAGTGGGCTAGCTAGCGGCTCATTGGTTCGCTCAGAGAGAATGCACGAACCTATGGGAGAGCGGCGCTGAGTCCGCGCCCAATGAGCGGACGGCGCTCGCTCACTGCGTCACAGCCCGCCAAAAGGGGCGTGGCTACAGTGTATAAAGGTCGCTCTCCCAGCTAGTTCGTCGATTCTGTAGCATGAAGCGAAACGCTAGTGGCGCAAACACGGCCGGGAACGCAATACTCGTTCCATCAGCTAGAGAGAACCGGGGTTACGTTAGGTAACCGATTCGTTCTCTTACGAGAGGTTCTCTCGTATTGCGTAAGCTAGATTACGCTACGGGAACACCTGATCAACGCCGTGCGCGCTAAGTAACCACTAAGCATCCCAGGGGGGAAACACCAGGGGAATCTTTAAGTGGATGAAGATAATAAGGCGGCCAGCATAGCGGCCGTTATCATCTAGTGCAAAACGCCCTAAGGCGGCCGGCGAAGCGGGCCGTGATGTGTAATGCATAAGCACATAGGGGAACACAAGGGGTGAGCCGGTTGTGATAGAACTCCCAATAGTGCGGCTTTCTATAGAAGAGCTGTGAGTACTAGACCGCCAGAATTTTAGCCTGTAAGGCTGGAACTTCCAAGTTATAAAATCTGACAAAAGTGGAGGGGGAGGCCCATCCCGCAGCCACGCAAATGTCGTGATTGGAAATTCCGCAGGACCATGCCCACGATGAGGCCATGCCTCTGGTGGAATGAGCCCTGATGCCCAGAGGGCAAGGCAGGTCTTTAGCGGCATAAGCAGAGGCAATCGCGTCTACTATCCACCTGGATAGAGTCTGTTTCGAGGCGGCTAATCCCTTGGTGCGGCCACCGAACGACACAAACAGCTGCTCTGAGCGTCTGAACGCGGCAACGCGTGTAGTATACACTCTGAGAGCCCGAACCGGGCAGAGGCGGTCAGCGTCACGTTCGCTATCGGATGCAGGCAGCGCCGATAGAGAGATCACTTGAGCCCTGAAAGGGGTACCAATCGCTTTCGGAACATAACCGTGTCTAGGTTTCAGAATGACTATGGGGAACCAGAAAATAACGGCCGTAAAACCCCGACTCGGTCATAGATGGCGGGACTCTCTCTATAGCGCCCTTCTGCAGTAGCTTGGCTATTTCTAAGCGAAGCGTGTTCATAGCAGCCGGGCTGACAATGGATTCGAGCCGCACGCGCGAGCGTGGCGGGCGGCGACGAAACTGTAATCGATAGCCATTCTTTATGCTTAAAACCCACGGGGAGATGCCGGGGATGGCTTCCCACGCTTCGAAGCGAGCGGCTGAATGGCGATTTCGCCCTGATTGCTGCACATAGCGGGCTGGACACTGGGTGTGGGCGCGCTTATAATGTGGAAGGCAACGGGACTTACACTCAGAGAGGAGTTTATGGGCCGTGTGACATAGCGGGCAGAGGGGGGACACGCGCACGGGCTCGTGGGCGTGCTTATGTTCTCTGCTACTGGAGCGGATAGAACTCGCTCCGCGAGAATGGGCTCTGTGAAAGACCCTGGGCATATGGTGCTTGTGTGTGTAAGTGAGCACATGCTTGTGGGCACATTTTTTACACTTGAGGCTTTTATGCTTTTTGTGAACTCTCTGGGTAGCCGTGAAAACGGCTTTTAGTCGCTTTCTTTTTACGCGGCGAAGTGAGAGGCGGCGCGGGAGCGGTTTTGACTGCCTGCAGTCGAGCCCGCAGGGAAGATAGAGGCAGGTCCTCGCAGTGGTCGCATCCTCCGTTGGCGAGTGCGAGCTCTGCGTGTTCCACTCCGAAACAGAGAACGCAGATGGGGTGGCGGTCTCCTTCCTCGAGTGAAGAGCAGCAAGAGCCACAGGAAATTCGAGGCATTTTTAAAAAGACGCTCGGCTTTTTTAGGGAATGGAATAAAAGGATACGCGTCGGATGGCGCTAGCTTGCTGGGCGGCTGAAAGTGGCAGACGGCCGGCTTCCTCAGAGTCCGGAGCTCGTTAGAAGGTGCCCTCTCGACGACGGCGGCGGCGGCGGCGGCGGCGGCGGCGGCTTCTTCCCATGACAGCGGATGCGTGTAGCTCGCTGAATGAAAAAGAATCAACGAACTAGCTTGGAGAGCGACCTTTATACACTGTAGCCACGCCCCTTTTGACGCCGCTCATAGGTTCGTGCATTCTCTCTGAGCGAACCAATGAGCCGCTAGCTAGCCCGCTCATGGTCTGCCTCAGAAGAGACTGCGTTGACAATGATTACAAAATTAGGGAATAATTTTTTGGCTTCAACTTCTCAGCAAAGATGAATCTTTCCCGTAGCGTAAGCTAGCTTACGCAATACGAGAGAACCTCTCGTAAGAGAACCTTAGCATACTAGTAGTATTATACTAATGGTGGTGGGAGTTTAGAACATTTCATATGCTGCTAATCTTGCGTTAACGTGAACTCAAAAGTGAGTTAGATCAGGGATCAGGTAGCACAGAGGGGTGTGTGTGTGTGTGTGTGTGTGTGTGTGTGGAGGGATGGGATGAGTTTTTACCGTCCCAGGCTTTCTCGACCGATTTTTAACATCGTATACCATAGCTTTAAGGATTTGAAAACAAACAACAATTTAAAATCGACTCTGACGCACCGGCAACCAGTTAAGAGACCAGTTAAGATCTTATTATTAATCCACATACATTAATTGTGATTAAATAATTTATGCATAAGATACATGTAATGTTATCCAACGCATCATAAAGCTAACTGTGATGGCCAGCACATGTGTGTAGCCCAATATGTCCAAGGTTGGTTCATTATTAATTTGTTAGTGTAGTGTTACTACTGCGCACTGTTGCCATGGCTGTGTTAGAAACCATGTCTTCTTCACGGCTGAGAAATGGTCATCACCATCGCTTGTAATGTGTCCTTTATGCGCTTGGCTCAAAACTGGAGTTCAGCACCATGGACAAGATCAACCAACAAACTCTTTAATCTGAATTTCACGAAGAAGATATAAAGTAGCCTATAAGTTTTCGCGCAAAGTGCTCAGTGAAGATGGATATAAAGAAACAGAGCAGGCTGTCATCATTAGTCCTACAATGATTAAATAGAGCCCGATTACTAAACAAGCAAGCTAATAAATCGTTTATTTTACTAATTTTACGCTACTATCAGGGGCACAATGATGATAGAACCGTGTGCTTTGAACCAGCATCATTTCAATCGCCAGCCCGGATATTTAACCACTAACGTTAAACGAGAGCACCCCGACACCAACTGTGATGTTTAAGAAAATCAACGCAGTTTTCCGTCCGAACCATCTTGGGCCTCGCTCACGGGATAGGTTCAGGTCCAATGAGGATTACCACAGCGCGTGCACCGTGAAACTGGTTCGGAGCACGTCGATGCTCGTGGTCGGGGAGAGCAGTCGCGCGCAGCAGGACTCCACACTGAAGAGGAGCGTGAGCGCCGTGAGTGTCCATTCCAGCACGGCCCTGTACTACTACCAGAGTCGAGAAGATCGAGTATGGCTCTATTCCCAGAACCAGAACTGCTTAGAGTACTTACAGGAACTGGTCGCGCTCAGGCGTCAGTACACCAAGAGCATCAATGACCTCAACAACAGCGAGCGGAAAGAAACCGCGTCCCGCAAGAAGAACCCCGCACCTCGGCCACCGCAAAACAGAGCTGCACAGGTGAGATGCAACATGGCAATATGTATACTGTATGTTGAGTAAAGTAGTGAACGTTATTAGAGGGCAAAATAAGGTCAATTGTAAAATAATCTATAGCCTACGTGTTCTTCATTTTTTCACCTGCGTTAAAATAGGAAGATGCATTTTTTTTTTAAAGTTCAATCTTAGTGTGCAATATTTAGTTTAAGATATTCATAATATAACCATGAGAAGGTTTAATATTCCGAATAGGCCTATTTTAATACAGTAGGGATTAGGAGAATATTGTTCCTGCTTTGCAGTTCCCTAAAATGTGTGTGAATGCTATAGGTTTAATTTAGTAAGGAAAATCTTTAATAATTCAGTGTGAAAAGTGGGATTGTGTGAACAAGCTTTCTAATTTTAAGGAGGTCCAGTAGTTTTAGTTTGATCCTTTATCAGTAGTTCTAAGAATAACAACAACCCCGAAGAAACCTGAACCAGCAATGTAACTTAATACACATCTTTTGTATTCCAAAGACTTCACGGCCTGAGCCTTCTGCTCCACCAATCCCAAATGAGGAAGACACTCTCCAGTTCTTTGACGCAGTCATTGCAAGCTGTGACCCAGAACCCAATCGAAAACCACATGTGGACAACGGGCATGCAGATGTGGACTTCATAGGTGTGTATGGAACTTTACATTCAAATTCTAGAATATTCTAAAGGACTCTAAAGGCAGCATGGAAGATGGAGTTGCGGGATGTTTTACTTTATAGATCTTAATAGAAAGTATATTTTACTTTTATTTTGTACTTTGTGAACCTTCAGGAAACATCAAAAATTAAAGTTTTTTTTCCCTTAATGGTTCAGCCATCTGTTTTTTTTTTTTTTTTTTTTTTTTTTTTTTAATTGTTTCATGTCTTATTCTGATCCTCCTCCAATTTTAATGTTTTCTAGTGGCAACCAGTACCAGTGAACATGACCTTCACTCAAACTGGGTGCTTCGGGACCCTCGCCGAATCTCCATGACGGAATCACAGCCCAAGAATTCAGATATTAGTCATGGGCAAGCAGCCCAGCGGAAGGGACACATGGGAAGCACATGCAGTAGGAGATGTCTGCAACGAAACCCTATCCACCTGCCAAAAGTGGTAGAGAGTGCCTTTCAGACTCTGCGTTTCAAACCCAAGCTCAAGAAGAAAGACTAGCTGCCTAATCAACACTGTTATTCCACTGCTTGAGCCCAGAGGACAACTGAAAGCTCACTGTTGTGTGATCAAAAAGTTGGGCCTGGAAGAGGACATGAGCTCTGTGACATGTCAGTGCTTACTCACTGCCCAAGCTTCATAAATAATCCACAGCAGATTAGAATCTCTTTTTCAGTAGCCTCCATAGCAAACACTTAAGGCAATCAGCAGAGCGTGACCATCCAGCTTGAAGTGGAACAATCGTCCTACGCACTGATTCCAGACAGAGCAACTGGAATTTCCTTATCACAATTACTCAGATCTGAGGATCACCTATCTGATGAACCAGTCAGAGCTCAAGGCAGGAGCTCCACCAGGAGTGTGTTCAGAGTCAGACAATATGAATGATCCATAACAAATCATTTACCAGCTATTTACTGCCTAGTTACGATAGGTGAGAAGACTTTATTAGCCAAATGCAAAAAAAAACATGACAACTAAGACAACATTAAAACTAAAACTTTTTTTTACTGTAGTCTTTGTTGTATGACATCCCTCAAACTGGTATGTGTTTTTCGTCGGTAGGTTTGTACGTTCATTTTTTATGATTGTTTATGATGATTTGTGACTATCTGCAAGTATATCAATTACCTGGAAAAGAATGATAAATCATGTTAACTACATGAACTAGTTTAACTTATGTATTTCTACTATTGAGACTTTTTTTTAGCATTAAAACCTATAAAGAGGAACTAAACACCTGTGTTTGAATCCAGAGCTAAATAGGTCAGGTTTCTTTTTTTGAAAAAAGGAAGCAGGAATCGGGTATTACCCTTTCAGACTATAAAAACTAAACTCAAAATACCAACACCAAACCAGGTGCAATGAGTGTTTATCAATAATAGAGAATAAAGTTCAAGGAAGTTAATAGCATACAACTGAAGTTATCCAACAGTATGGGGCAAAGAAGAATGTAAATACACTACTGTTTAAATTTCTGGGGTTAGTAAGATTTTTTTTAAATAATTTAATGCTACATTTTGAATGGAATTAGATTTGATCAAAAGTGACAAAGGTTAAATTATTACAACAAATAGCTATTTCAAATAACTGCTGTTATTTTGAACTTTTTATTCTTTAAAAAATTCTGAAAAACCACAAAAATATTTAGCAGCACAACTGTTTTCAACACCGAGAATATGAAAAAGATCTTTAGCAGCAAATCAGTGTATTATAAGGATCATGTGACACTGAAGACTGGAGTAATGGCTGCTAAAAATTCTGATTTGCATTACATGAATTTTAAAAATATATTAAAATGTAAAACAGTTGTTTTACATTGTAATACTTTTCCCACTATATTATGGTTCACTTTATTATTTTTTTTCTGATCAAATAAACAGTCTTAGAGAGGATAAGAGACTTTCAAATACATAAATCTTACCGACCACAAACTTTTGAACTGTATTGTGTATCAGTATCATATATCATATTGTATATCACTGCAAATGGTGAAAAGAAAAAAAGGAGCATACTTTATTTTCTAATGACTTTATTAACAAAAATGTTTTGACACTCACACTAACACTCAGTTCTTCTCTTGTTTGACTTTGGGACTGAAGAATGTTGCCAAGCTCTTCATTCCAGTTTTGTCTACTTTGGCAAGACTCTTCTGAGCTGCAGTCATCTTCTTTGGTGGCTGAGATAACATAGACCATATTTAAAATATTACAATTATCAAAACTGTAGCACAGTAGCTAAACATAATCAGAAAACATACATTTACAATCAATAATATTTAAAGCATGACCTGCTGAATGATTGTTTTCAGGCATAGACAGAGAGAAAAAGATAGTTTTGCAGTAGTGCATCCTTCATTTTCTTTCAATGTTTGCATCATTAATCCAATCACCACATTGTTTGTTATTCTAACTCACTTTTCGTGCAAAATCAGCACTGTTGAACTTGGTGTAGTCTTCTCCGGCCTCTACTGGCTTATCTGACAGTTTCCGTTTCTATCAAATGCAAGACAGCAGTCAGAAAAACCAGGCCACCAAAATATCTTTTTGAATCAAAGTGAACTGCTACACCCGCTCCACTAACTGCATTCAGAAATAAAGCATTTAGAATGCTTCTTGAAGCAGTGACAAAAGCTGAGTTTGAGAAGAAATAGAATCCAGAAAACAAATCACAACACAATTACAAGCAGATATGGTTAACATTGCATAAAATCAGGTAAAGCGAGACCAAACAGACATAATTTAAATATTAAAATTCAAGCATGGCGGTGACATGAAAATATTTGGGATTTCAAGCAGTAAGATTACCTACCTTAGAAGGTGGCTCGGTCTCTTTAGGGCTGGATATCTCTGGCAACCTTGTAACATGAGAGACTAAATGTGACTATGGATATTGGATAACAAGGTAAAAATGTGAGTGACAGTCTGGCAATGTTGTTTGTAAGGTTATGTGAATGATGAGTGCATGAAAACACATGTTTGTGTACATACTGCAAATACTTGAGGAGATCTTTGCTCAGGTCTTCACTAATGTACTCTGATATGAGACCATGTGCGTAACGGAGGTAGTCCTCTAAAAGGATAACAAATACCATTACTTTAGCAACACAATGCATACAACCAATCCTGTTTACCACTATTTATTCATCCTTTTTTACCTTCAGTAGCATCTTCCTGTTTGACTCTGACAAATGTGCTGGACTTCACTCCTCCACCCACAGATATGTTGCTCTTTTTGAGCGCGCTTACTGTCTGCTGAACCTGAAAGAATTTTTCAAAATTCCTTTCAAATAGCGTTAAGGTTAGGATTACAATTTTTATTATCGAAATTAGGGCTGTCAGAAATGATTATTTTGGTAATCGAGTAATCAGTCGATTATTTTGACGAGTAATTGAGTAATCAGATATTTTTGTGGTAATAAAAATAGACCTAAGCCTTTAAAATGACTCAAAATACATGCAGCAATAATATTTGTCAAAAGCAAGTGAAAATATGGTTTTATAGAACAAAATAATCCTCTTATAAATGCTGCAGATGCTAATTTCTTGAAAAAGAATGTGGACATCGAAACATGCAAACTCAGAGCGAGGGTTTAAACTTTTATTTTGAAATAGCGATGAAGAGTTTGCATATTTAGAAACATATTGATGTATTGTCCTGTATTGGCTTACAAAAAAAAAATATATATATATATATATATATTTATTGAACCAAATCGCAGTCTTTGTGAATTCAAAACTGGCACTATGCTAAAGTTTTACATTGTGTAGCCTGTAATGGGGTTTTATATCATAACAATTAAAAATTGCTTAAACCTTTTTCTTAAGCCACTCCAAGGTCTTCTCATGGTTATATCTGTGAAACTTCTGACCACCACCCTCTGAAAAACATGATTCAATGTATATATGTGTCACACAATTTGGACATCATACTGTATCTGTAGATGATCTGGCACTATACATGCCTACAGACTCGCACACCTTTCTCATCCGCCACATGATGAAGGGAAGCTAGTCCCTGTTTGCATTGCAGAAGTCTTGTACATTCAGGGTAATCCTCATCCATCACAATCTGCTTCACCGGTTGGAACTTTCCCTACGCAAAGAGTGCTGGCATTACACGTGAAGCTCATGTGAACAACAGACTGATTTGGCCCAGTCCCAATATCCGCACTTGCGCCCTTGTGCCCCTCAATGTGCGTTCTCGCTAAGGGGTGCAAGACTGTAGGATGTCCCGATCCTCTAATAGTGTACTCCAGGGGTGATCATAAGGGCATTTAATGCACCCCTTTTGCAAGTGCGCATCAGACCTCACTTTGCTATGGGATATTACCCAGAATCCCTTGTATACTTGTGGCATTACGGGAGCGGAAACCGGGAAGATAAAGGAAGCCTGTGTGGTTAAGTGTTTTTCAAGGCCGCAAAATTTTTAAATATTAGTGGTATTGTGTCACAAATTTAGTTTTAAGAGTTTTTCAGTTGAGAATAGGGTTCTTTAAAGCTCAAATCTGTGTTTTATTTATAAAGATAGCAGCTATTTAAAAATTCCAAAATAAGAGTTCCAGGTGATCACCGGGCGCTCAGCGCTCATGTACCCCACCTAGAACAGCCTTACCTCGGCTAGGTGAATTCTGACGTGTCTAGTGGTTAAACATGAGCTATAAATCGGCTTGTGTATATCTAACGGACGATCTTTGGTCTCATTAATCTATTTTTTACCTGGCAAATCGATTTGGCTGAGGGCAAAGTTAAGTATTAAGGCTATTTAACTGTATTGTTGTAACGTTAGCCTGTTGATTTATGTTTGATTGAATCTTTTAACTTTCTTTATTTCTTGACTTTTATAGCTTCTTATACTTTTTAGGCTACTTATACTTTAATTATAGCTATTATTGATCAATAAAACTGAAATTTAACAAAAAGAGACAGGGTTATGTCATTTTATTTCATATAGCCTATGTACGACTATTTTAATAAATAGCCTATATATAATATTATCACCAACACGTCATATATTTTTTCATCTATGGGATGGGAACAATTTCATGTATCAATTTCCATAATAGCATTTCGAAATCGCTCCACTAAGTGCACTTTCAACAGGTGTCCACTTCAAGGAAGATCTTAGGGCGTAGTGTGTGGGTATTGGGACAGTCACAGGGCCTTACTATTGGCGCTTTTCCACTGCATAGTACCCCTAGATAGTTCGGATCGCTTTTCGTTTCCACCGCAGTAGTACCCCTTCAAAGTGTGTGGGACTGATCGTTATTTGCACGCGCCTCTACTGCCATGACATCATCTTAAAGCGCCACATTTTCAAACCCACAACACAGGAACAATGGAGACTATCGAGGGGATGGTGCTCCTGATTCTCGGTATGTGGTTGTTTTTAACTGTTAGACGGAAAAATGTGTTTAAAATGAGGCTGATGGCAGCAAAACAAAAATACTGCTAAAAAAGTGTCTCGTGTCTTGTGTCGCAAATCCAATGACGCTAGTAGTGACGCAGGGAATGACGATTCTGTCTGACCAATCAGTGATCTGCACACGTCACATTTTAGTACCGGTACGGTACGCTTGGAACCTCAACAGACCAGGTACCATTTAAAGCGACCTGAAGCGAACCGTACTGTACCGTACCATGCAGTGGAAAAGCACCACAAGTGAGACGTACCGAACCGAACCGTACCGTACTATGCAGTGGAAAAGCGCCTTATCATATTGCATGTCAACTAATCGTTTACCTCGGTGGCGACACTGCTAATGTATGGCAAAAGCAGAAATAAAGGATCAATGGAAGTCACATACAGCAGTCTACCATCTGAG